>NC_135720.1:27595112-28201414 GCF_964656455.1 Halichoerus grypus | reverse complement strand
ATTAAACATGCTAATAAGAATAAAAGCTATAATCCCAGAACACCATTCGTCCTCCCAGATTCAGATGCCTCATCTTTGTGGCTCTCAGACTATGGACATTTTGTAAATTACTAAAATTTTCACAGATCCATCTTCCAGGCAGATCTAAAAGGGAGCAGAGTGCTGCTTCGCTCATTAGAGTATTGCCAAGTTCATTACACTCAGCATTCATTAAATATCCCTTCTCAAGTAGCTCTCTCTTATGCAAGGTGAATGGAAATCATTTTCCTCCTGACATTTGGTGTTGGTTCCAATGACATAAGTGGGTAGGAGCATTTGCAGAGGAAAAGTGAATACACTTGGCAACGTTTTCAAACATGTGTTTGGATTTTCTGTTTTTTAGGAGATGTACGACTAAGGGGTCAGACGGGGGTTCCTGCTGAACGCCGTGGCTCCTACCCATTCATTGACTTCCGCCTACTTAACAGTGAGTAATCAAGTGTACCTGGAAAGGAACAAATGTTTTAAAAAAAAAAAAACTGACTTCCCTCTGAACTTCAAAACCCTCGGAGGTCTGCCTTCCTTCCTCCATGTCTCCCCTCCCAAATGGAACTTAACCCTTTGTCTTTAAGTAAAGTAATTCTGGCACTGCCTACCTGCCAGAGCTTTAGTGAGGATCAAATGAGAGCAGGTCAGCTTTAAAAATGTAAGTCTCATGTTAACTAAGTAGAATTTAAATAAAAATTTGAGAAGAAAAAAATAAACTTCAATAAAGTGGGAAAAAATTAAAATTAAAAGTTAAAATAAAAATGTAAGTCTTAAAAACTGTGAAGCCCTATACAAGGAAGCTTATTCCTTTCATTATCCAGCACATTCTTTCCACCGCCATCCAGGACTAGACCAGATGAGATTCTATTTTATTGTTAAAACCTATTCTGCAGCTGCCCCTAGTAACTGTCTGTTGTCTCATTCTCCCTTCTTTATCTAATTGAGGTCCCTGAGGTCCGTTCTTACATTTCTGATAAAACTCTTCACTGTGGCAGAGCCCTAGAGGTCTGGACTTGCTGCTTCCTCCATTACGAATACTTCAGAAAGTCCTTAATTTCTACCTTTCCCCTTCATATACGACTCCTTATTTGGAGTTTTGCTCAACCTCCAGTTCATAATTCTGTTAATCTCAAATTCCTTTGGAAACCCAAACCAGTGACCAGTCACCCTGCCTGATTTCATGTCTTCTCACGATCGCAATCATCCTGCACTTCGGACTTGGAGGGGCCGGTGGAGGGAGAAAGTGGATAAATTTCACAGTTTGCTCCAAGGTTTTCAGTGTTTGCTTCTCCTGTCACTTCCCATCCATAAATTTCAAAGTTCTGGGTTGCACCCACATAGTATTACTTTCCTTTGGAATAAACAAGTTCAGTGAAAGAGGTAATTTGATTTACCTTGACCCCTAAAAATTACTAGGAGAAGTCAAAACTTGCTATCTTTAGATCCTCAAAAAGGTCATAGGGAGTGGAGATGCTTATAATCTCCTAGCTCATTAAACTTCCCTATCAATGTGCAATATCTGTTTTCTCAGCTCTTTCTGGGACACAGAGATTTGGAGTAACCTTTCCATACTAGAGATAACCTCCCCAACCCAGCCCCCAAAAATACGTTCTAGAAGACACAATTGATTTGCCAAGCCAGTGCACTACTGGATATATTGGGGGATATAGTGAGCTCTGATGGTGTCTCTTACCTTTCCATATGACCTCCACTAGGCTGTTCCAGGTACCCATGGAGGTTAACCCTTTGACAGTCTTCAAGACTGTACTGATTTCCAGTTGCCAGGCATATGGTTCCACCAAGCAAGATGGGGATGAGCAAAGGGTCCAGTTAGTTCACTGTCTCATAGAGACCAGGATTCTCCAATGGCTTCACCTACTAAGTGTGAGATGGAGAAAATAACCCAAAAAGCCTCTTTCAGTATTAGACGAGATGTTATATCATTGTTTCTAATATAAGGCATGAATGAATTAGGAAAATAGGAGATACTTCTCTTTATAATTTCAAGGTCCCAAATGATATAATCTGTTTCTAAATTATCCTACTGTTAATAAGCAACATCAGCTAATAGTAGTTATCTTTGTAAGTGGGGTTATGGAATATTTCACTGTCTACATCATAGGTTTCTGTAACACTTGGATTTTGGGTTTTTTACAATTAGTTTGTTTTACTTTTATAACATTAAAAAAACTGAAAAAATATAAAAAATTTAAAAAGAAAACCAATGCAGATAATATTTCACTATATTATTCACTATATAACAAACCACTTACAAGCAGGTGCCGTCCTGTTACCTCTCTTCTGTAGGTCCTCCAGAAATTTCCTAGTGCCTGGACTCACCCCCAGTCTCCTTCCCCTGGTATGAGATGCTGTCTGTCCCTCCACTCCCATTTCACCCCATCGGTTGCTCATGACCGTCCACACATTAAGTGTCGGTGTTGGCCATCCATTCTGAAATTCCCTTTCTCCTCTGCTCAGCACTCCACTCTAGATAACTCCTTCACTTATGTCTCTTTATCAGTAAAGCATGCTAAGACAATATCAATTTACCTTCATTGTATTTTGCTTTATGGTGGACTCAGTTTTTTTTCCTAGATGTATAAAACACATCCCTAAATAGACTACGAGATCCCAAAGAACTGACCTCTCACTAACTTTTGTTAACTTACCAATTAGATCAAAATATCCCCTCAAAAAGAGTATATTAAATAATTATAAACATCAGTCATCTCCTACATTTTGCTTAACAGCTCAAATAGGACTGAAGCCCTCTGAGGTTTTTCCTTATTTGTGGTACTATCCATTCCATTGTCAAACGCCTGCTATACCTGCTTAGAGAGTTGAGAATAGAATCCACAACACGACTGTGGTCACTCTTCGCCATTTCTAGATTAGCCTGCAATTACAGCAGCTTGTCACCAGGTAGCAGCAGGTGTGGGCTGTCTGTGTTGCTTACAGTCACTTAAGATGTCATATTTGTGTCACAGCTCCTACTACTTTATATAGAGCCTATTTAATGCTCTTTAATGTCACTCATGTTCTTGTTGAGGTTTGCCTGCCTGAGTTGTGAGTATCTGCTTTCTGCCTAAAAGGAAACATTTTAAATATAATTCTATAAAGATTTAAAGATAAACTCCAAAGGGACATTTTGGGGACTTTCTCCTAAAACTTTTATTTTACCAGCTGATTCCAATTCTACACAGTAAGTACCAGACTCATTTAAAGTGATTTTTTGTATCATTTATCTTCATTTTGGGTCATTTTTTTCCAAGTATAAGCAGAGACCGAAGACTTCATTTTCCTCAGGTGCTTGCAGTTTTGCTTTCTCTGCCAAGGTAGAATCCAGGTAGGACTTTTTTAAAAAGGCCATTTATAGGAAAACCCAAATCACCAGAGCCTCTCTCCCCTGTGTCTGCATCCCGGAAGCCTTTCTTCTAAAATGCTTAGTGAAATCCACATGGCAGCCACTCCCTGTCAAAAGTATGGCTGGAGGTTTACCTTCAACCCCCCACTTCAACATATGTCTTGAATGGCTGGAACATGTGTAACAAAAATGTACATTAAATAGTGAGGCCCAATGCATTTCTGCACTGGCCCTGTTACCTACTGCCCCAACCTACCATGTGGAGCAAGAAGACGTCAGAATTATTATCTAAAACAACTTTCTATCAGAACAAAGTTTCTAGACATTAAAACTGATAACTAGAATGAGATTGGGCCAATGACAACCAAGGCAGTAAATCTGTACTCCTGCCCATGCGTGTCTCATAAATAAGATTTTATTGGCAAACAGCCATGTCCTTCATTTACAGCTACTTTCCAACAGAGACCATATGGCCCACAAAGCCAAAAATATTTACTGTATTGCCCTTAACAGAAAAGAGTGACTAACCCTTAAGTTAGATTTTTAAACAAAGTTAAAAGTTTATGACATCTCCATAGGTTCATTCAGCCTGGCCTATTTTCCCTTGTTAAAGTCATTTAATCCCCAGTGCCATCACTTTACTTTGAAGAATGGACTCACACTGACTTAATTTACATGAGATAAAAGTATAAACAGAAAGGGAACTTCCTTGCTGATCCAGATTTTAAATTCCACAGTTATAATTTCTAACTGCACAGACATTGTTCTGGAAGAGGTATCCCTTTCCCCTATTTTTTGAAGACACGGTACTGCCATGCCTATGTACTTGTCTACATATAAGGTGAGGATATATACCTGGTTTGCCTGGCATAGTCAAATTTGCACCTGTTGTCTAGGCAAACTTATTAATGCTGTTTTTCACTCCCTAAGTATTCTGGTTTAGACAATAATTACAAGGCCAATGGATTTTTATACTTTTTCCTACCAAAAAAAAAGTTACTTCAAGACAACACCTCTTAAATGTCACTTTCTTTTTTTTAAAAAGATTTTATTTATTCATTTGAGACACAGAGATACAGAGAGAGAGAGAGCATGAGCAGTGGTAGAGGCAGAGGGAGAGGGAGAAGCAGACTCCCCACCGAGCCAGGAGCCCAATGTGGGGCTCGATCCCAGGACCCTGGGATCACGACCTGAGCCAAAGGCAGACACTTAACCATCTGAGCCACCCAGGCGCCCCTTAAATGTCACTTTCAATCCAGGAATAAAGATCAGAAAATCCTCCTCATACGAGACGCATCCAGACCCATGCATTTCTTTATTGAGAAACATGTAAGATAAAGTTACCTGTTGACAGCCAGTTTCATTTACTGTTTATATTTTATACAATTTAGAAAAGAGCCATTTGTATGAATTTTGAGAAGCTGCTCTGGATAAGTAGCAGAAAAATGTGGCTTCAGCACCATTGTGTGGGACACAGGAATCATAGACCTTTAAAGAAGAGGATTATCCTTACACCTAAACATGGAGGGGCAGAACAGAGGGAGAGAAAAGAGTGACAATTATTTTTATTCTGCATGAGATGCGAAAACAGGGACCTGGAAGAGGGCAGGAGGAATGGGAATGTAATGACTCCGTTATCCCAATGCCACTGTCCTATAGATTTATGTCATTACTTAACTCTGGAGGGAAACGAGAGAAGAGAAAACGGAGAGACAGTGTTCTGAGAAACGGGTGGCCCACATAGGCGAAAACGTCGCAGAAGCAATCACCATTTTCTGCAGAACAGGTGGCTGCAGCACCCCGTGTACATCTCCGTCTCCTGGGTGAATGTAATCAGTAGGCTGAGTAGATAATGGCTAGGTGGAGATGTTCCCATGGCAACCATTTCAGAGCAACACAATGTGATTTCCACACTCGCGCGGCAAAGGAAGTGACATACAAAGCAAACATTCCCAGCGACTGTGGAGCTTGAAGGAACCAGGCAGCTTCAGCTGGAAGTTTTAGGGCAGCACGTTTCGGCTGCCACGGAGAGCCTGGAGCTCCACACCAGCCACGGGGCTTTGCAGGCTGAGGAGGTTAACTGGCTCTTCGGCTTTTCCTGTCGGCTAGTTTGCTAATCTTGATCTTTAAAGTTCTATTCCTCCAGATCTGCCTCTCCAGGCAGGGCCATTTTAACTGCACAAGCATGAGGTAATTTTAGTAGAGCTACAAAAAGATTTTCCTTTGCTCATTATTGTTGAAATAGAACTAATAAATACTATTTATTTATATATGATATATAAATATATATGTATAATATATAAATATATATTATAATTATATATTATATTTATATGACATACATATTTACACATATGTATTATACATACATTTGTACATACGTATTTATACATACACATTATACATACATTTATACATATAATACCTATGTTGTATAATACATAATTATACAAATATTATATATAAATATACATAATATAATGTAAATATAAAATTATATAAATAATGTATAAATATAATTAATATATAAGTATATAAATATATAATATATATTTTTGTGGAGGAGAAGTGACCCAGAGTTTCAAATCTTTTTAAAAGCTGCCATCAAGGGGTGCCTGGGTGGCTCAGTCGCTTAAGCATTTGCCTTCGGCTCAGGTCATGATCCCAGGGTCCTGGAATCCAGTCCTGTGGGCTCCCTGCTCAGCAGGGAGTCTGCTTCTCCCTCTCCCTCTGCCCCTCCCCCCCAACTCGTGCTCTCTCTCACTCTCTCTCTCTCAAATAAATAAAATCTTTAAAAATAAATAAATAAATAAATATAAGCTGCCATCTAAAACATAACACCCTGCAGAAATATAAAATACGTTCACAGAAGAACCATCAACCAAAAGCCACCCAGCGTGTTACAAACCATCTGGTACTAAGTGATGCCCCCCTCTTAAAGAGGGACAATTTCCTTACAAACTCAGTTTTCTAAGAAAGAATTCCTAGCAGATGGTGACAGCCTCTCAGTCATCTTCTTAAAGGTGATTCTTTTTTTTTTTTTTAAGATTTTATTTACTTGTTTGAGAGAGAGAGAATGAGAGAGAGCGAGCACATGAGAGGGGGGAGGGTCAGAGGGAGAAGCAGACTCCCTGCCGAGCAGGGAGCCCGATGTGGGACTCAATCCAGGGACTCCAGGATCATGACCTGAGCCGAAGGCAGTCGCTTAACCAACTGAGCCACCCAGGCGCCCTTAAAGGTGATTCTTAATGTTACCTATGAGAACCACACAAAATGTAAAGAACCAAAATTAAAATGTTACAGGGTGAGATGTTGTTTAAGGGTACAAACTTGCAACTAGTAGATAGATAAGTCCTGGAAATCCAATGCACAGCACAGTGATTATAGTCAACAGTGCTCTATTATAAACTTCAAAGTTGTTAGGAGATTACATCTTAATTATTCTCACCACAATAATTACATGATAATTATATGACCTAACAGAGGTGTAAGCTAACACTGTGATAATCATATGGCAATATATAAATGTATCAAATCAAACACCTTATATACTTACGCTTACACAATATTACATGTCAATTATGTCTCAACTAAAAAAGAAAAAAAGAAAGAGAAAATAAAGCATCCTTTAAAAAATGTTATGGGATGATTTGAAAGAAGTCATGTTCAGAAGATGATATCCAATTCTCCCCAAAATTCAGGCCCCCAGCCCCATGCTCTGCAAGCAGAGAAGGGGGGTGCCGGCTGGGACTAACTCAAGACTTCTTGTGAGCACCAGGGTAACACTCCACAATTTCAAAGTTCAAGAGTTGTCTTCCCCTAGAAGAAAGAGAAGACACTGATTGTGGTCGTGGTTCCTTTCTGACTCACCTGGGTCATGCTCAATGCTGTGCACCCAGGATCTGTGGCTACAAGCGCCCCAGCACTCCACATGGGGAAATGCCAGATGGATGGTTAGGATGTTTAGCCACTGAAATGCCACTGCATTGCGGAAGACACAGTTGATGTTGGCCTCACTGTTTTACTCATTCCCTGTCACTATTCATCAGTGACTGTCAATGGAGCACCTCCCGAGGTAGACATGAGCCAGGTGCTAGAGATACAAAGATAAATGAGACATAGCCATAGTCTTTGAGGAATTTGCAGAGACATAAACCTATACATTTTGATGTGTTCTGATACATTTAATAATACATGCATGTATACTAAAAGTATGCATAATATGAGAAACATGTATGTGTATACAGGATTCAGAGGAGAGCATGATTAACTTTGAGGAAGTTGGGGAAGGGAACAATTAATTCAGTCTTGGGAAAAGAGGGAAGGCATTCTGGAGGAATTAAAATATGAACAGTACTAAAGCAACAATGAGGTGAAGGAGGGCTGCACACTAAGGCCAACGTTTTTAGAGCCATTCTAAAATGTGCTTCAAGACTGAAGGAACCAGGAAGGAGTCATCAACAACTCTACTCAACTAGATATAAATTTTATTGGAAGATGAGGTATTCAAGTAGGAGCCAAACAAAGAAGTCAAGAGAGATCATTCAATATACCTGACTTTCTGGGGAAAGCCATAATAAAAAAGAAACAGTTTTCACCTTCTAAAGCTAGAACTGAAAACAGCCATTGCCTTTTGTTAACCTGGCTGACATTGTTTAATGGATTTATTATTTTGTATATGAGTGATGAAAAATAGAAAATCGAAATAGGGAGCCCAGTATTTCCTCTGGGTTGTCACTCATTCATTCAACAAATAGAACATCTACTCTATGCCAAGCAGGCCATGAGGCCAAGGTGCCCTGAGCCACACCAGTAACCATGGGGCTGGGATAGCTCCTGTCTCAGACAGCCGTGGGACTGGAGTCTGCCAAAGACACCAAATGCAAATATCTGAACAATTCCTTTCAAGTCAGCAAGGACTGTGGGTAGCAGGGTGACACTTACAATATCCTATACCTGGGCTGGGGATTCTGAGTGCTCAAAAGGAAACTGTTAGATATTCCTTTACCCTTAAAGACCTAACAATCTCACTACACGGGCAAGACAAACATACATTAAACTATACAAGGATTATATAAGAGCATAAATGATCTAGTTCTAAAAGAATTGACAGAGACAACAAATCAGAGAGAAAAGAAGGCAGAGATTACTGAAGTGCTCTGAGCAGGAAAAGAGGACTTTATGGTCTTGTGCTGAACTCTGAAAGATAAGATAGAGCGTTGTCTAGTTAAGGAATTGCCTAAAAGTGAGACTGAGCTGACATATGGGAGACATTAAGTCATTAAGTGGGAGAAAGTCCAGAAAGTAGTAAAGTATGTTGACTAGAGAGAAAACGAAAGGCTTAGAATGCCAAGATAAAGAACTTGAACTTGACTCATTAAGCAAAGCGTCACCAGAGAATTTTGAGAAAAACATAGACAGAATAAAATAGTGTTTAAGAAAATTAACTAACACTCATATGTAGGAGGGGCAGACTCAGTAAATCAAGAGAAACGTGATCAGACTGCAGACTATGATGGAAGTAGAAATAAGGTATAAATCCAGAGATGATGTGGAGAAAAGGGGATAAAACATGATACTGAATGCTGGGAAATCCCAGGGTCCATCTGGGCCACCTGAAGAACTGAGAGGAGATCAACCGTGAATAAAGTTGGAGGGTGAGTTAAGGAAAGACAGTGAGCTCAGGGACAGGTTGTTTGCGAGAATGAAGGGGAAATGTCCGAGAGAGCTGCAAATAAGGGACTGCAGTGCAGGTCAGAAAGGCCTGATTTGGAAGTTCTGCTTGGGAATCACGATCATCCATGAGCCATATGGCCAGAACAGGTATCACCAAATCAACAACTTCATTCAAGGGCCCCTATAATGGTAATGTATAATAAGCTTGATTTAGCAAAGTTGAGACTACCGATAATAAAACCCACAAAGAAGTAAGTCTCACCAGCAATTTATTTTCCTCTGTGAGAAGCTATTTAGACACCACGATTCAGACACCACCCTACCTCACATCGTGGATTCTGTCCCGTACAAACACAGTTGCTTATGTCAGAGCCCAGTGGGTTTGTGAACTCACTTGAATGTAGCACAGAGAAATGACCATTTTCTACTGTAGCACTTCCGTGAGTAAAACCCTGACCCCCTCAGAGTCTTTCTGGTATAGTGGCTTCTTTGGATTTCTGGAGACAGTAAAATAGAGGGAAGCCGGAGTATATTAAGTTTCTTTTGACTGAAGTTATCCTATGAGTCACTGAGCTAGAATGAGTTGTTTGTTAAATAAAATTAAATTCAACCTCCCACCCAGAAGGAAGCACCAGTCTATCTCTTGTGACTTCATTAGTAAACAAAATGAGGGGTTATGTCCTGTCATTGCTACCCTACCTTCAAAGTCCGAGAAGATTTAAATGACTTGCCATGGTCCATATCTAACTATACACGTGAAAAAAGAGAAAGAAAGTGTTCCAGCCTTAGACTCTTTTGTGTGTTTCCGAACTGAGATCTCAGGGTTCACACACAAGATCAAGAAGATGGTGTTCTCTCTTAAATAGCAACCCAAATGGCCATGGGGCACCTGGGTGGTTTATTACTCATGAGTAATCTAAGAAGGGAGGACAGTAGAACCCATGCCTGAGGGAAGTGGCAGCATTACTAAGGACAGTCCCCAAGGGAACATGGCTAGTGCGATGGCACCTAATGACAGCCACCACCACAGCTTTGAGATGAGAGGTGCTCCATCCCAGGTTGAGGCTGCAAGAGGCCAGACAGAGATCCCTCTTGAGAAGGCCCCCCAAGGCTAGAGGTCTCCTGAAGGCCAAGAAGCACAGGAGGGCCACTGTAAACACCAGAAATAGCCGAGGTCCTGCCCACCTAACCACAGGCTGCTTCTCCTCCTGGCCCACCGTGGTGGCCCGGCCCAGAGCCCCATGCACACCACGCTCCCGCTGCTAAGTGCACGCTCTAAACCGTGCTTAACGGAGGAAGTTGGCACAAAGACAAAGAGCTTTGAAGTCAGACCCAGGTTTGAATCCTACTTCTCTTGTGAGTGTGGGAAAAGTGCACAAACTACTCTCTGTCCACACCTGTGGAAGGAGATTGTAACACCAGCCTCACTGGGTGGAGGTGAGAGGTAGATGAGATCAGTGTGTCCCGCAGCCTGTCTTGCTTGTAATAGGTCCCCAGTAGATGTAGCTGAACTTTGGATGTATCTTCTCCCTCTACTGAGTACACCCCTCCCCAGCCACCTCTTCTCCTAAGAAGTATCTATTCACTGCTCAAGCCCTATCCCAGTGTTATGATCTTTGCAAAGCCTGCTTCCACCCTCCCAGGGGACTGATGACTCATTCTCTCCTCTGTGCTCCCACCACATCTCCAAGAAAGATCCGTCACACCGTTTTGAAACTGAACTCTGGAGAGTGTATTTCAAAACTTCCTCCGGCTACCCGATGCAGCAAGCCTGGCTCTGGACCTTCCATGAGTATTAGGGAACCACTGATAGAGGTCAATTATGCCACACACATGTTACAGCAAATAATAATAATAGCTAATATGTGTGGAGCTCTTAGGTTCTAGACCCTGCTTTACATGCTTTGCACAGGATTGATGCATCTAATCCCAACCAGATCCCTAGGAAGTAGGCACTACTATTTCAGATGAGGAAACTAAGGCCCAAAGAAAAGAAATAACTCACCCAAGAAATAACTTGTAAGCCAAAGTCCAAATCCCAAAAATCCAATACCGGAGCACAAGGTGTTCACCACAATGTACTATAATTGCTTTTTAGAGATGAATTTTAATGGTCAAAGGCAATACATGTATGCAATATATTCCTTTTCTGACTGCATATATAATTACTCATATTAAATATTTTTCATACATTATAATAGTTATTTTCTTTTTATAGTACATTTAGACTCTCTCCTTTTTGGTATAAAAATGCCTCAATATCCTTGAACAAATATTTCTATAACTTAGTGAGAAAATATATAATCACACATCAAAACACTAGATTTTGCAACTTTTCAACTATATAGTCCTACTGCTCTGGCAGAAGGTGCCAAACGACAATCACTCATTTCATTATCTGGCCTTGTATTCTTTGATAAGGAGAATGGTGTGGCGGTGACAGCGGAGGACACTTGTACGCCGTCCCTAAAGAAGAAGGAAATGGAATTGCTATTGTGACAAAGTCAGATTTGAGGCTGCTTTAATTTTTCTCCAGGGGGAGTTGGTTATTTCCTGTCACTCAAACTGTGCATCGTCGACAGAAAGTTTCTCAAAACGCTTACAATATGTTAAATAAAAAGAAGCAGGATCTTAAAGACCTCGGTTATGTTTTTTAAAATACACCAAAATTTTAACAGGTGTCGTTTCAAGATGATTATTATTACCTTCTTCCTTTATTCTATTTTTTTCTAACGTAAGCATGTATCCCTCTTATAATCAGAACAAAGGGGATTTTATTAAAAAGAAAAGGCAATGTCAATCCGAAATGGAATATTTTTTTTCTAAATAAGGTAATACCAAGATCCAGAAAATGAAGCTGCCGCCATGGGCCAGAACACTTTATTTGCTAAGCTACCTTGGAAAAATTATTGGAAGTTATGAAGCTAGGTACTTATAAAAGCTCTGTATGATACTTCACAATAATGGCTTGTCATTTCAAGAAGAAATTTATTCCAAAAAGCATGAAATCCAAGTTCTAAATCATGTTTAAATAGCACTTTACTTTTGACAAACCTTTTAAATAAAGGCAATCAAGAGATCTTTTAGCCCGGTTTCTCAGTTTACAAGCAAAAAAACAAAAAACAAAAAGACAAACAAAAAGAAAACAGAGATGCCGAGTCCCTCGCTGCAAGGTAATGAAAGTGTTAAGATCTAGGATTCAGGTCTTGTGACATTCTGTTTTTCCACTCACCCGCAGGCCTTCCTTGTTTAAACTTTACCATATATATGTATATAATAAATTTTAGCCCTTGCAATGAAAGAAAGGATCAACCAAGGACTTCCCCTGGCAGTGGGCAGTGCTGGCTCCAGAAGAGTTGCCTATATTTGGATTCTGGCAACAGAGGCTTTCCCGACCCCTCTGTCTTCCAGCCTCCCAGGCTGGGAAAGAAGGGCTGAAGAGTACATCCCTCCCAGGGCTATCATGAAGGGCACTGAGTGAGTGTGTAAAAGGTCCTAGCACAGCACCTATCAGAGTATAAATTCTCAATAAGTGTGGACTGTTGTTATCACCGGTATCTGTAGTTCCCTTTCTCTATGGCCATATGTAGAGCGCTTAGAAGAGTATATAATACAAAACAGTACAGTGTCCTCGACTTATGTTGAAGAAGAGAATGATGTGTTCCCCTTTTCAGTTTCCCATTCTTGCAGTGACTCACTCTTTCAACAAATCTTTATTGAGCCCCCTCTACAATGCTAGACAGGTCACTCTCCCAAGTATGGTTGTAAATAAAGTGGTGGAGAGAAAACAGTGGCTGGGAACGTGGGATAGGGAAGGCTTTTTGGTCTTGTTTTTGTTGTTGTTGTTGTTGTTTGTTTGGGTTTTTTTGCAAGACATTTAAGCATGCTGAAATTATGGTGAGAAAGATTTAGTTAAGAAAGAACAATGGGCCATATGGGACAGAAAAGTCACAACTGGGAGTGAAGGATCCTGAAAGGTGATGGGGAAGGGCGGGGTCTGGTCTTAGAAAAGGAGGCGGCTCGGGCCGCCTGGGTGGCTCAGTCGGTTAAGCATCTGCCTTCGGCTCCAGTCATGATCCCAGAGTCCTGGGATCGAGCCCCACATCGGGCTCCCTGCTCAATGGGGAACCTGCTTCTCCCTCTCACCCCTGCTCGTGCTCTCTCTTGCGCGTGCTCTCCCTCTCTCTCAAATAAATAAAATCGTTTTTTAAAAAAAGGAAAGGAGGCAACTCTTTTAATAGAACAAGTAGAAAGAAGGAAAGAATGGCTGCATAGTAAGAAGTTTTGTAGGTTTTGTAGCAGAAAAATAAGGAATTTCCCACCTAATGCCTCCCAGTTTCTCTCTGAAGTAGGACACAAGGTGGGGAGTCATGGAGACAGGGCAATGGAGGACGCTCTGAGCTTAATGGTTGATTATTTGTTGCCCAGAGAATGAGTTCTGCACTCCACCTGGCCACCAGCACTCGGTATCAGAAGTACCACAGCTGTGGAACCAGAAATTCCTGCAACAACATGGTGACCTGGCCCCACCTTTGTTGGCTAAGTGTTTGCCATTGCTTTCCCTTTTTCCCACTGTGTGAGCCATTATAGAAAAGCCCATCATTATTCCTGTCCTACCCCACACTCCCACCTCTCCCTGAGATACAAAACTGCAAAAAAGGAAATAACCTCATGACAGAGACTCCTCTCTCTTCCCCGTGGTTTTTTGTGCCCTTGGATAATATAATCTACAAGGAATGTTTAGCCATGAAAACAAGTTTTACCTCCATCTCCCAGGGACTCTGTCCCGCACACCCACCCCACTACCATCCAGAGGAGGCAATTCACTGCATGAAGACAGCTGTGGCTGTCGCTAGTTTACTTCTAGGCTGAGGCTGGGCAGTGTTCTCTCCTTGCTCTTCTTTCCCCATTTGTTCCCACAGCAATGGAAAGACTTTTAGCACCTTTTTTCCCAAGTTGCCAAGAAATTAGTCAAGCAGAAAGTACTTACCTTAGCATAGATTATAAGCCATTTATCCCCCTTCCCTCTCTCACTCACTATTTGTTGACAATCCTTGCCATGTGAGGAAGGAAAATCCCCCATCTTTTTTCTTATTCTTTTCTCATTCATTCATTTTGTGCCTTACCACAATAGCTTTTTCTGTTTTGGAGACAATTCTGGTAAAGACCAGAAAGCTAAAAATCTATGCCAGAAATCTCCTTGGAAGATCTGGAATAAATCTTTTTTTTTTTTTAAAGAAGAAAAGATAAATTAGATCAAACAATTCATATTTATTGAGCAACTACTGTGTGCCAGGCTATGAGTTATAAAAGATACGGGATAAAAAAAAATTGGGGAGAAATGCTGGCACACAACTCAAATAAGCATCAGATAAATTGACAGGTGCCAAGGAAGTTCCAATGAAAAAAATCACTGGCCATTCAAGGGAAGGACCTCATCAAGTGATTGGCATTGGCACTTGGACAATGATTGGATCTAAGTGGAGTTTTTTTAAGTGCATCCAAAATAAAGATCAGGGGTGAGAAAATGCTGGGCTCATTCAAAGAGTGTGTGTTTTCTGATCCTAGAGCCAATGCTTAGTGGTGAAGGGAGGGAGTTACAGGGTTGGAGGGAAAGTAATAAGAATTGATGTTAAAACTAGTCTGGAAACTTTTACTACACGATTAGGATTGGTTAGAACAAGAACAGGGACCATCTTAAATGGCAGTTTGTCATTTACTCTGTAAAAAATAAAAAGGAGAATCACTGACTTGTGAGTAAAGAAAAACACATTTTCTCTCCCTTGTATCTTGCTTAGCAAGTGGTTGCTTCTTGCTGATATTGAAACTAAGTTGCAGAAACATGGCCGGTTATTCCTGAGTGTGCGAAGAAAATGCATTCTCTATCACATCAACACCTTTAGTCCAGCCTTCTATACCTTAGATCAAGACTTCCTTATCAACATACTTCATAAAAACAACATATACTGGTCTCAGGGCTCAATTCCATTTCAAATTTCTTACATAGGAAGTCCAGGATCTTAAGCCAGTATCAATACACAATCTATAATGGTAACTCTAAAATTCGCTGATATTTATTGAAAGTGTTCTATGTGCCACACCATATATATAAAACCTTATTTATGATATACACATTACAGTTGCTGGGATACTCTTTTCCATTTGTTTATTCAGTGAATAGATATTTATTGAGAATCTGTTATGTGCCAGGCACTATTCTAATAGCTTAGCTCCTGCATTGGGAAAGAAAAAAGTTCCTTCTTTTAAAGGACCTCTTTTCTTGAAATGTTTTCTCTATCATTTATCCTTCTTGATTACAGCAATAATTATACCTTTAGGGGCAGTATTAGGTTTCCAAACTGTCAACATTATTCATGATACCACTGCAAAAGTGTCTTACTACCTACCCATGTAAAAAATCACAGGCAAATAGATTATAACACCTCAGAGGGAAATCTCTTAAAATAGTTGATTATATATTGAAAGACGAGCATTTTCTAGTCAGTCAAATGTTCTCTTAACTCAGAATTGCCAAATATGGATAACCTGTTTTGAAAGAATTCTAATATAACCAAAAACACCTAACACAAAAGCTATTTGAGGGTATAACTTAGTTTGTCTTCAGTGACTCATGACTTCTCAGAATCTTAGAATTCTTTAGAGCTAATTACTTTAAACAGCAATTATTAACTGGAACTTCAAAGCAATCTTTGTGAAGAGTTTAGCTTTCTTATTTTTAAAATTTCCATTAGCTGAACCTATAAAGGCCAGTCGTGCCACCCGAGATTTTGAAAATAATCTAAAGCACCGGGTTTTTTTATTTCAGCTGTTTGGGAATGACTAAGAGGGTAATACAATGGATGAATTTCATCAAACATTCATAGCTGGATAAGTAAGAAACACCCACTCTATGGAAATTAATAATAAGACATGTCACCATAGTCTTATGACAGGAATGTTCTCTCAGAGTATTTTGAGCTATTAAATAGCTCTTGCCGCCGTAAATCATCTTTGGTATTATTTTTTAAGTGTCTTAAATAGAGAAGATATAAGAGAAGGAACAACTAATGCTCCTTTAAATGATACGAAGTGCTTGTAACCCCTAACCAATGATAATAATGGCATGAATAATAGGAAAGTGTGACTCGAGGTGACTTAAGGACAATTTTAAATTACATATGAAAAATGAAAACTTGGGCTGAAGTATCAGGAAATTCTAAATTCCATTCCTTAAATTGTGGAGTGGAATTTTAAATGGGGCCAAGAAATAAGTGCAAAGCATCAACAAAATAGTATACTATGAGAAAAGCTATACAAACAAAAAAACCCATGAAAATTACTTTGCCAGACAAAATGAAAAGCCAAACGATAGAATGTGCACATCCTCTGATGCCAAGCTTAGGCCATCTGATTGATTTGGAGTTGAATGTTGTATCCCTATCTATTTTCTTCTTGGGACTAATGGAAATTAATTTTGCTTTTATTCTCCTCTTCCATTAATGAAATAAAAGCTCACAATGAAAGAAACTCTGTTTTGTTCACTGCTAATCCTAGTGCCTAGAACAATGCTTTGCACATAGTAAGGGCTTGACAAATATTTGTTGAGTGAAAAAACAAATTATTTAAGGTGTTTATTCAAAAAGACTTGTTGCTATGGATGGCATATTCTATTCTTACTGAAGTTAAATTAGACATGATATGCTTATAGCAACAGCTGGAGAGTTTGCCCCATTACAAGAAATTTTTCAAATGAGTTTAGTAAAGAGTATCTTCATAAAGATTATCAATATTTCTTGGTAATTACCTTTAAATCATGTTTTCCAAGCCAGTAAATCTTCATTACCATATACCCTTCATAGCACCAGTTCCCAAAGTGCACTATGCATAGGGAAGGATGCACCAGGTGATCTTTTTGTTACAAAAAACAACCTTCTTTCTTTTACTTTAATTATTACATATTTATTTTAATGTATAATAGGAAAAAATGTTAACAAGCACATCCGATCTGTTTTTTATTGGTACCAAATTTATAAGAGATATATGTAGGCACAAATGAATTTATCTGACTTAAAGAAAGACATTAAGTAAATAGTGGTGTAAGCAGATATGGTAAAAAACATTATAATGGCATATATAGGACTAAGTTGGGAAAACTCTGATCTTGGTTCCTGCTTGGAGCTGTAAGGCTCAGACAGCAAATCCTGTGTTCTTGGAAGGATCTTCCTGTGCTACTGACAGGAATCTGTTACTTTACTACCTTTATCAGCTAAGTTTGTATCTAATAGAATAGCTTTAAGCCCTCTCAGATCCAGTGTCTCCTTTTTACAGCAAATATTTTGTAAGATCCTCCTTTACTATCTGAAAACGATAGCCATAGCCTACTTATTCACTTAAGTTCCCCAAAAAAATCAATCTAAGGTCCTAGCTGTATTATAAAGCAAAAATACAAGAAAATCAGTGTGTGACTTAAATCGTGTTTTCAACATGTAAATGCTTGGGCATAAGCACTCCAGAAGGCATAATGATGTAGTCACATAGCACACCTCCAAGCTGAATCATTGTGAGCGTGACAGCCACTCATGCAGACCGACACCGGCGTGTTATGTGGGTAACACAATCAGATATCATAGGCAGTCTTGCCACTGGTGGTTTCCTAAGGTAAAGAACAAGTCCTGGGAAATCCTGTCCACCACCCCTCCCTGCCAAAATGACATCCCTCCCTTAATTTGCATAGTAGCTGCTTTCCTGAAAAGGGAAAATTAAAATGATGCAAAAGAATACTTTGTGCTTATTTGTAAAAGCAGGGGAATAGGGTTAGGTTCCAGGTTCAGATCATTATAATATTTTATTTTTTTATGATTTTTTATTTATTTATTTGAGAGAGAGAATGAGATAGAGAGAGAGAGCATGAGAGGGGGGAGGGTCAGAGGGAGAAGCAGACTCCCCGCCGAGCAGGGAGCCCGATGTGGGACTCGATCCCGGGACTCCAGGATCATGACCTGAGCCGAAGGCAGTCGCCTAACCAACTGAGCCACCCAGGCGCCCAGGTTCAGATCATTATAAAAAGGCTTTCCGGGGCGTCTGGGTGGCTCAGTCGTTAAGCGTCTGCCTTCGGCTCAGGTCATGATACCACGGTCCTGGGATCAAGCCCCGCATCGGGCTCCCTGCTCAGTGGGAAGCCTGTTTCTCCCTCTCCCACTCCCCCTGCTTGTGTTCCCTCTCTTGCTCTCTCTCTCTCTCTCTCTCTCTCTCTCTCTCGCTGTCAAATAAATAAATAAATAAAATCTTAAAAAAAAAAAAAAAAGGCTTTCCACCTACATGAATACCCGAACAACCGATGAAAAGCTGAATGAGACACAGGACAACCATTGGATGTGTGGAACTGTCCCACACATTTCAGGACATCTAGCATTCCTGGCTCCCTTCCATTCCCAGTAGGACCCTTTCCATCATTATGACAACCAAAAATGCCCCCAAACACTTCCTAAATGCCTCCCGCACTGATCTCATAAATCCAATAGCACTCTTGGGGTTGTTTCTTAAGCTTTTCATTACTAACTAATGTATAATTTATTAATCCACTCTGGGTTTTTTATTTATCAATGATAGCTTTTGGTTCTAAAGTATCTTAAAAAATTAGCTCTATGACTTCTAAAGCTATTATTATAATATTCCATTTTATTATTATTACAGGAGTTGTATTGTCTTATGGCTTATTAACAGTAAAATTTCTCTTTGGCTTAAAGCTGGTAAAGAAGAAGTATTTCTTTTTTAGTTAGAAACATATTTATTACATTCTTGTTAAACACTTCGCTACATGCCTTACACAATGGGTATCACGTCCAAAGAATAAGTATTCTTAAAGCAAATGTCAGAAACTTTGGTTGCTTTTAAGGAAAAATATTTCAGAATGGGGGCTCCTGAAAGAATCTGTAATTCATATAACTAGAAATCTGGTTACTGAAAATCGGATACTTCTTGAATTATCTAAGCCTCCCAGGGCTGCAAATTTTGACAGCATAACTTTCAAAGCAGATTCTTGGCATAATTTTGAGTGGGTTTTGACCAAGTCATGCTAGGAAATTTGCAACTGCAGCATTCATTGGGGTGTACAAGAAAGAGAAAAAAAATTAATGAAAACTTTCCAGGGTGAAAGACCTTAAACTTAACTGAACTTCTGAACTTTACGCCCTGTTGTGATTTTTCTGACACTTTGAAGAATAGTTCTGGAGAGCCTCCAAAGAGCACACTCCTCGCTCCATTCTTAAACAGTGTGAAATCTGTCAACCCAACCAGGTCATCAAGAGGGCAGACTGTGACCTGTCTTTACTGAGAGGGATGTTCTCTAGGACACTGAAGAAGCTAGGCAGATTTTGCTTCTTACCAAGAGATGGGCCTGGCATTTTGAGAAAAAGACTGATTCCCATTCATTTGGAAAGCTGGATTAGCATGTAGGTTTGATTCAAATATGCCCCTATGTACAACTATACAAGTTACCAAAGTGATGACTTCATATCCATCCCCTTAATTCTTATCAGAAAGCTGATCATTGAAAATAACTAACAGAGCTTTATTTGCAAAGATGGAAAGTTTAAAACACTTGCCTCAGCTCAAGATAGAACCAGATTTTTTTTTAATTAATTCTATTGCGTGCGACAAAGAAACAATATCAGTTAATGAGAGGCGTGGGAACTCTTTTGATGCCTGTTCTACTTTTTAAGTTTTTTCTACGGAGTTCCTTAACCTTTTGTTACTCTGTTTCTCTGCTTATAAACCTGGAACAATGATAGGTATTATTAGCTCAAGCTATTTTGTTCAGAGAACTGGGACCCCTGAGCAAAATTACCAAGTCAATTAAGTTTTTCTTTGACTTTTACACCTTCTTTCACTCATTCCATTGGGCTAAGTGCTAGGGATTAAAAGGTAAATAAGGCATAGCCCCTGTCCTCAAGGAACTAACAGTTTAGTGGGTGAGAAGTAAATATGACAATTCTGAAATGCATGAATAACTGTTTTGCTGAATAGAAATTAGGGGCAGGATAGCTATGGAAACCCAGCACAGAGCATCAGCAACCACTGGGAAAAACAGGGAAGACTTTCCACCCAACTACCTTCTTTCTCCTCTCTCTGCCCCTCCACCCCACCTTCCAGCTCTTCCCAGAGCAGAGTGTCCCCCATGACTTCCCTTCTGAGATAAAGCCCCAAGCTTTGGACTGTCTTTTCTGCCTTCTTCCATCAGAATCTATCTATCTGATATTGCATAACTAATTGCAAACTAATTCAAGCTAAGGCAGTCATTGACTGGTTAAGCTAACTCTTTCCAGATGATATTTGCCGTGTGGCTGGAGCTGTCTTTACACATTCTACCCATCTTTATTGAGCATGCACAGTATAGGTCAATTTCAATTCTTTTCCCCAAGACTGATGAGTGGAAGAACCAAGACTTGAACCTGGTGGTCTCAACTCTAGGCCAAGGGATCTTTCCTTGTAGTTACACTTTTTATTCCACTAATTCTAGTGTGCAGGCTTTACCTAGCTTGACAGCCCCACTGGCTGAGACTCTAGATGAAACAGTAGGATGTAGCTAAACATGGCTCACCTAAGTGAAGATGCAACAGATACCAGGGAGAATGGCATCTCTACCATGGAGTCTTAGCTGCTCCTGGAGATCCAAACCCCATGAGGGCACTGCTTAGTTATCCAGCCACACTACCTGTCTACTAGAAGGGCAGCTGGGGGGCCCAAGAGAGTGCAGATACCCCCCCACACACACACCCAGGATCACTGTTTTCAGCTATGACTGCCGTGGAGGAATAAGAGTAAGCTCTCCCCTTGACAGGGAACTCTCTGGGGCAAGTCGGTGTTTCTGCATCATCTTTCACCACCAGCACTGCCCAGTGTCTGGACCAAAGTAAATGTTCAGTTAATGTCTGGAGAAGGAAAGGAAGGAAGGAGAGAATAACGAGAAGAGAAGGGAAGGGGAGGGAAGGGGAGGGAAAGGAAGGGAAAGGAAGGGAATCGAGGACAATTCTCTTCGGTCATTCCACAAGTCCTGGAATTGCCAAGTCTCTAGCACTTCTTCCTCCATATCCCCTCCTTCAGACACAGCAATTAAGCTCTTCATTCTGAACAATCCAGTGCTAATGATCTAGGGCGAAAGAAACAGTACAAATACTTCATATGCTTCTTGGTGCATTTTGATGCCACCCCATCTTCACTCCCTGCCATTTCAGCCCCACAACTCCTACTTGGACAGGATGCTCTACAGCTTTAGTAGGTTTGTGTGTATTGATTTTTTTTTTCTTTTTGCCAATACAGGCTTTTATAAGCTTGTTTTAGAGCTCTATGGTCTCTAGAGTCCTAAGAATAGGAATGTATTTCTGGTTGACCACTCTACCCCCACTGTTAGGTTTCACCTCATCTGGAAGGGCATGCAGGACCTCATCCATTACCAGAAAGAACACAACCTCACTGATAGCAAATCTCAAACCCATGTGGGATTCAGAGGGTAGTGTAAAAATTTCCTCACGTTTTGTCTCAGACAGGCTTTCATTGGTACAGAGTCCACCTCCAATGGGTGCTTGTATGCCCCTTCTCTTTTTGGTCTCTCTTCTTCATTCCTTTTCTCCTGTCCTGTCCTCTGAGCCTCTCTACCCTACCATGTCCCCTCCATACATGCTAGGGGCCATCTTGCCTCTACCCCTTGTGGGATATTTGACTCCACCAAGGGCAAGGGGCGAAGTGAATCATCACATTCTTGAGAGTGGAACCCACTAGACAGAAAATCTTCCTCTTGCTCATATTTTTCACTTCCTGTGATAATTTCTAGGCATTTTCATACTAAAATATCCCATTTTCATACTAAAATATCCACAGCTGAAGTAGAAATGAAAGTAGTGAAGACAATAAGGGTCCATCCCAACACCTTCCTCTGGGTATTTGACATCAGAAACGCTGTCCAGAAAATGTTGTATATTCAAGTATCTAGGACCAAGTTGGTGCTCAGTAAATATTTGTAGGTGAAGCCTAACCAGTGTTTACCACACTGCTTAAATCTATGCACTGAGACTCAGAAAGAACAAATAGCCAACTCATGATTAAGGGGCTTCCATTTCATTCCTTGACAGCTACCAAAGAATACCATATGTTTATTTAATATCTGTTCCTGAGTAGAATATTATTTCACATTATAAAGGTAATTAGAAATATTTAGAAAACACATAAAAGCCATATGTGTTTTCTGGAGGGAAGGAAAGAGGGAAAGAAGAGAATGCCCCAGGGGGGTCACATGAAACAGGGAAGATCATGTCCTTAGACCACGTCTCAGTCAGCAGATGTCCTTCAGGTGAAATCTTAGGTGACTTGAAGGCTTGGCTCTGAAATGGTTAAACCAGAGGCTTGTGTGCATCCTGTCACAATTTTATTTTGAGCAGCCTGTTTGCCCGAGTGTGAATAAAGCTTTCCATGGCCTGAATTAATGGTATAAGTCTTAATGGAAGCTCGTTCCTTAAGAGCTTGTTCCACCAAGAGTTATAGATGTGATTACACCTAAGGTGCCACTTTAAGCAATAGAGAGCCATGGACCATAAGAGACAAATATCAATGTACAGATAAATATCTCAAGTTCCCTACTGAACTAGGGTGGATATTTACATATGAAGACTATACTCCAACCACTTCTAATGCCCACTTGATTCAATCCATTAAATCAAAGGATTCACTCAGGTGAAATATAATTCAAGTAACATTTTTAACCTATGAAGAAAAAGGAATTCACTTAAAATCCACTTACTTTTCAAAGAACAAAATATAAAGGATCCTTTGCTGGTCATTTTTCAAGATGCATGTTCCTATCCGGGCCTCTACCAATGGATAAACTTAGCACTAATCTGCCATCCTTCTCAAGATGCACTTATAATCATTGCAGAAAATCCAGCAAATTCAGAAAAGTACTAGAAGTTCAAGTTCTTCTACACAGGGGATCAGCCCTGTTATCTGTTGTGTTAGATGAATGAATCTCCCCTGTTCTGGATAATTCATTCAGTTCTATAATCCCATGGTGGTGCCCACTGGGAGCAAGGTTATGTGCTGCTGCAAGACGGGAAAAATAAAAATCTTATACCTCAATCAAGAATCACCTCATGCCTTCATTCCTTCATTCAATAAACACCGTCTTAGCCAGGCCCCATGCTATATAAGACATGACCATACCCTGGCAGGGCTTCCAGTAGCACGCACAGCATCTGCTGCACAGAGAGCTAGGAATGCCGGTTACCACCATACAACTGCAGTGCATTAGGAGGACTCCCAGAAGGATCTGGAGGCACCTGACTGGGGGGTGAAATACCTGAGGTGGGCTATTGAAGGGTGGATGGCATTTCAATGGGTGAAGATCGTACTCCATGGGAAAGGAATGTAGAATTGGTATGGAAGTAGAAAACCAGGGAGACCTGTGGTGGGGGCGGGGGGGGGGGGACAGCAAGAACAGAGACCTATTTATCTGCAAGGGGACTGGCGGGAGATAAAAATGGAAAAATAAGTTGGCATCACATTTAAAGAGCCATGAATACCAGGATAAATAATATGAACTTAACTAAGTAGACACTGGGGAGCCATTGAAAAATTTGGAGCAGAGGGCTGACACGGTTGGGCTTGTGCTTAAGGCATAAATCTGTCCGTGGTAGGTGAGGTAGATTGGTGGGGACAACAGGAGGCGATCAGAGGGTTTGTCCGATATCCTGGGACAGGAGAGCGAAGAACTCGAAGGCCAAGTGAAAGCAGAAGAGCAGATGCACATTATAACACACATCTGGAATTTTTGTAGTGAAATGGAACAGTTCAAACACATCTCTCCAGATAAAAGACCACACTTAGTTTAAATACATGCTGAGAACTAGGGAGTTAATGCAGCAGTTTTTAACCTCTGGAGACTTAGAATCAACTGCCATTTGGTCACCTCAATTTGCTCACCACAAACCATTGCCCTCAAAACTCAGGATTTGCTAAACATTTCAAACTCTGAGAAGCAGAGGGTTCAATAAAACCGCATTGTGCCTGGCGCGTACTTCTTTAGGACTGAGGAAATTTGATCAGCTTCTTACTAATTCATTTCAATTTCATTCAAACTGGGATTTTGAAAAACCTCTCTATTGCCCAGAGTCTTAAGAGCTTATTTTTAAGGTCTTCTCCCCTCCTTACAAAAAGGAAATAAGAGTTTTCCAACCATCCCTGAACCCTGGAAGTTAGAGATTCACAGCCCTTGGGTTGGAATGGATTCTACAGTAGGCAAAGCAACAGGCTCAAAACAGCACATTTTGCCAAACACCAGTGTGTTGTGTGGCTGAGGACAAGCATCTGACCCTCATGAGTACTCTCCGAGCACATTTCCTAGCGCTGAGGCAGCAGGTGTGGGGACCGGGAAGTGGGGAAGGAGTTCATTCTATTCTGTGACTCCTATCAGCCACGCTCCTCGGTCCTCTTCACTGTCAACAACATAAAAGAGAAATGGCAATTGAAAAAAATAAACACGTTAAAAAGTAGAGCTAGAGAAACAGTTTACCCTGTCTTGAAGAAGACTTTTCCTCTTCCGCCTCCTCCTCCCACTCCGTGGCAGTGTTGATGCAAAGCTCTTCTTCTGGTGACAGCCATCAAGAAGTCGTGAGTATCTGTCGTACGCAGAACAGCTAATGACATGGGGCTTCGATACACCTCTATTCAAGACCTGATTTTAGAGAACTTAAAATAACTTTCTAGCTGCTTTTAACGCAAATTGATTTCCCAACTTCAAGTTACATTTTAAGGTGATGGTGTACTTTGAGTTTCTTTTCCTTTCTTTCTTTCCTCTTTTTTCCCCCCAGTGTTTTGTTATTGTTGTTGTTGAGGTTATATGTATTTTTGTTTATTAGCTTTTTGGTATCACAACTTTCCTATGAAAGACTAAGCCTAGAGAAGGCCCTAGATGTTAAGGAATTTAATTTGTATTTTATCTCAATCAATTATCTCAATGTTAAAAAAAAGAAGAAGATAGTAGGAAGGGAAAAATGAAGGGGGGGGAATCGGAGGGGGAGACGAACCATGAGAGACTATGGACTCTGAGAAACAAACTGAGGGTTCTGGAGGGGAGGGGGGTGGGGGGATGGGTTAGCCTGGTGATGGGTATTAAAGAGGGCACGTACTGCATGGAGCACTGGGTGTTATACGCAAACAATGAATCATGGAATACTACATCAAAAACTAATGATGTAATGTATGGTGATTAACATAACATAATAAAAAAAAAAAAATACGTCCCTCCATGTGAGCACAGACATGTGAGGTTACAAGCCAGATAATACCCTGGGTTGTCATCAGCTCCTACCCACCATTCTTTGAGTGCTGAGAATATATACAGGAAGAAATAAACAACTGTGGCCATTTATGACCACAGACGATGTTTGAAAGACTGGGATAGAAATAGTAATGTATTTTACAAGGCTTTTTGGCAGCTGGTTCTTTTTATGAGTAAATGCAGACTTTAATGTCTAGAGATGCTAAACTCTGAAAGGTGGAATTTGAGTGCCGAAGTCATGACGGCCAAGTCTAAATTATGAAATTTGCTAAAAGCACATGAAAATGAATCGAAGCCTTTAATACGTTGAAAGGAGCACTAGTCTTATGCAGAGGCTGGTATCTTTAGCACCTCGTCAAGAAGACTACGAGTCCACATTGTACATTTTAGAAATCTGCCAATATCATTTTTTATATGCAACATCTTTAATTTATTTTCACTTTTTAAAGTAGTTAAATTGTATCTACAGGGCAACTGCATCTTAGAATAAGTTGCTTCACTCTTAAAATCCTGTGTTTTTTCAAGAAAATTGCCATCCCGGACAACTCCCCTGTTTCCAACTTTGCAGGGACCCTGAACCCTGAACTAGTAGAATTGTAGGAAGGAAGAAAGAGCTGTGCTATAAATCTGCCATTTGTGCTCAGGACACCTAAAATCAAATGAATTCACTTTTTCTCATCTTTTTAAGAGCTACACACTTAAAACTAGAATTTCAACCTGATTTCTCCAACACTTCTTGAACTTGGAACTGGAGCACAGACACAAGAAAGTTTTTAAGTGTGTCATCATCATGTGTTTACCATCAATGACTTGCAAGATATTGTGGAAATTCAAAGAAAACTAGCAGGAATCTGGCCTCCAAGCCCTTACAGCCTAATTAGAACATCCGACGTGTAAATAAGAGTGAATTTGCAATCATACAGGGCACAGTTGGGTGTTGGAAGTGGGAGTCGATCACAGCAAGGAGTGGTGGTAGAAGGATCTGGGCCCTGGAACTCCATTGAAGGGTTTAAGAAAAGGATTTCAAAACTAACATAAGTTTTAGCATCTTGCACTTTATAAATTGGCTTATTATTTAAGAATGGCATTTGATGATGATATTTCTGTAAGCGGAGATTATTTATTCAAATTAAATCCACAAATTTTGCATGGAGTTTCCATTATGTGCAGGGCTATGCACTCAACACAAAGGATTACTGTTGTGTGCCAGTCTCAGCCTTTCAGTAACTAATGTCGCGGCTGGACCAACACTCGAGGCTCTTACTATGATTGCAAGACACCCTTCAGCCACAACCATCAAGAAACTGAAAAAATAAAGGTTTATTACTTACGGGCCCTGGAATTTACACAGCGCTACTGGGGCCACCCAGCCAAGTCATGGGGAGAAAGGGAGAGAGTGAGCGTGGCTGGGGTTCTTTTATTGGGGTGGGGCGGGGGTGGGGACCTAGGGTTTTGCAGACTCACTCTTTATTGGTGAATTTAAAACATAAGAATGGGAATTTAAAGCCCAGGATGAGAAAAAACAAATGGCCCACAGGGTTGTGTACCAAAATCAACCAAGATCTCTAAAACAAAGGAGCCTCAGTGGGAGGGAGGTGACCTGGCTCTTTATTTAGTCCTGAGGCTGGCAATGCGTTTATTTGGAATAGCCTTCTTTGAAGTGGATGCCCCTTTGAAGTAAGTGGATGCCCTGCCCCGAAAGCAAAGGTTAAGTCAGGCACTTGCATTACCAAAACAAAACAAAATTTAAAAAGCTGTTAGGGCTTCCACTACGATTACAAAGTTTGATTGGATGATTTCTGACCTTGGAGGGTAGTAAGTTATTTATACCAATAACTCTAGAGTACATGTTAAAAATCCTATAAAAGAAGAATAAACAAAGCATATGAATAGCCACTACCTGCAAAGAATTTCATTATAATTATATAATATAGGTATTGCAATAAGTATGAGTACAATAATTATCAGAGTAGCGCATGTATTAGTAACACATTATTTAAAAGATTCAGATGGATTTGGGGCACCTGGGTGGCTCAGTCAGTTAAGCGTCTGACTTTAGCTCAGGTCATGATCCTGGGGTCCTGGGATCGAGCCCCACATCGGGCTCCCTGCTCGGAGGGGAGTCTGTTTGTCCCTCTCCCCCAGCTCATGCTCTCTCTGTCTCTCTCCCTTAAATAAAGAAATAAAATCTTTTAAAAATTAAAAAGATTCAGGTGGATTAATGCTTTGAAAGTATTGATAAGGTTTATGGAGTTGGGTCTCCATGTTTGCTTGAGGCGAGTTCTGCTCACTTAAATATAGAGGCATTCTTTGTTCTTAGTATCACCTGCGCTACTTCTGCACCAGTTACTAGCCACTCAAATTCAGGAGACAGTTGCTGCAGACCTCGCTGGAACAGCCAGGTATAGAGTTGACAGAAACAGCCTCATCATACTAGGTAGGCTTATAGATTTTTTTTTTCCTAGATATTTATTCTGGGTTTAAGGTTTCTCCTTGTACCAAAATTTATCAGCCCCTATAAAGAGAATATGCCATAAAGAAGGTACTCAAAATGAAAATAATTTTTATTAACATTTTTTGTATTTAAGCCAACCCCAACTTGTGAAATTTAAGAATTGCCATATCAGCAGTGCCAATATAAACTTCATAACCCTAAATTAGTGTCTAAATAGTGCAGAAATGTGTTAATATGTACATATTTGTGAAATTTATAAAAGAACAAGTGAGCAGAAAATGAATTTCACAGTCCGGGTCAATGCACACATAGATTAGGCAATGAAACTATTCTGGAACACCATTTTATAACTGTTGCAAATGAAAATTCGGGGACCGAAAGCCCATAAACAACAAATCCAAACAAAAAGTACCATTAGGATAACTGAATACCTTTAAATAATGACTTTTTAATTATAAAAAGATATTAGATAAACAGCATTTCATTATTAGGCACATTGGTAAGACTAAGTTTTCACAAGCTGAATTTAGCTAACTATCTGTAAAATGTAGCTTAGCTAATCATTTAAATTTCTTTTTTTTCCATTTTTTTATTTATTTTTTTATTAACATATAGTGTATTATTTGTTTCAGGGGTACAGGTCCGTGATTCGTCAGTCTTACAAAATTCACAGTGCTCACCATAAATTTCTCTCCAGATAGGCATATCCCTATACCCCTAATTATCAAAGTAAAGACACCGGTTACTCACTGAGAGCCCTTTTGGAAACACATGTATCCAATCTTATTCAATAATTGTATAACACATTTCAACATGTCAAAAAACAGTTCCTAGGACTAGCATACAGCATGGCAATTTATTCATGAATTGTTCCTTATGCGGATTTTTTTTTTCTCCCAACTGTACCTTCAGCTTATATCCTAGTTTGTCATTATCTCACAAATGACAGTTGATAAATAAGTTATTAATATTGTTTTAAATAAATTTATTTTTTTGCACTATTGAATGTTCCTCCCCTTTAGAGTGCTAGCTTGAGGCTTTTTTCATTTAGCTTTATGTATGTCTTCAAATGAGAAAATTAAACCCTACTGTTTTCATAAACGGCTATCCAACATCAATTCTGAAATATTTTCTTGTCAATTAAAGACTAACCCAGATAGAAGTGCTAAATGGCATAGTCATGGCTTGCCTCGGTATTTTAGAAAATACTGGCCACCTGCTTGGCAGATATGGGCCTGCCCATCGCAGTAAGGTTGAAATTGCACAAATAAAGAATATACCTCAGAATAACCAATTTGTTCCAAAACTTGGAAAATCCTCACCATGAATAATATTATATGCTACCTTTTTTTAACCTACAGACTACCATAAAAAATGAACCATGAGAAGGTTTTATTATCCAGATTTATTTTAATATTGAATATGTTTGACATTATCTGAGCTTGTGCACCAAAGATGCAAGACAGAATGGGAACTAGGGTGGTGAGACACTTACTTCATACTCCAGATTTGAGACCGTGCCAAATAACTCAGTGATCAAGGTACTTCGTGTTTTAAAGCAATATTCTTTCAATAAAAATGAAGGCCAAAAATATCAAATATTTAAATAAAAATCAAAAGAGATCTACATTCTGACATGTTGGTGGATTGTTATCCTGTTTGACCACAGGGTGAAGAAAGTAGGTGGGGAAGAAGGGAATCTTGCTGTTTTCTTCTTTGGTTTAATGGCAAAATGGATCTAAGTTAAAACTCAGTATCTCCAGGGGTGCCTGAGTAGCTCAGTAATTGAAGCTTCCTACTCTTGGTTTCAGCTCAGGTCATGATCTGAGTCATGAGATCAAGCCCTGCCCCCCCACACACCCTGTTGGCCTCTGAGCTGGGTGTGGAGCCTGCTTAAGAGTCTCTCTCTCGGGGTGCCTGAGTGGCTCAGTTGGTTAAGCATCTGCCTTTAGCTGAGGTCATGATCTCAGGGTCCTGGGATCGAGCCCCACATCAGGCTCTCTGCTGAGCGGGGAGTCTGCTTCTCCCTCTCACTCTCTCAAATAAATAAATAAATTCTCAAAAAAAAAAGATTCTCTCTCTCCCTCTCCCTCTGCACCCCCAACTCTGTCCCTCAAAAAAAAAGCAAAACCAAAATAAAACAAACAAACAAAAAAAACCATAATGCCTCCAGCTCAAAGCATCATTAGATTAGCAATATTTTAGGCAATCTGGTAACTTTAATGAATAGAAACCATTATTTCCTATCATCTATATTTATTGTATATAACTTGTCATTTTCTTACCTATGAATCTATTTGAAGTATTACACCACTTGGAAAGCTGAATGGAAGTTTACAAAGGAATACAGTTGATACTTGAACAACACAAGTTTGAACCACATGGGTGCACTAACATGCAGATTTTTCTCAATAAATACAGTACAGTACTGTAAATGTATTGTCTCTTCCTTATGATTTTCTCATTAACATTTTCTTTTCTCTAGTTCACTTTATTGTAAGAATACAGTATGTAATACACATAACATACAAAATATGTGCTAATTGACTATGTTATAAATAAGGCTTCTGGTCAACTGTAGGCTATTCTCACATAAGTTTTTGACATGTCCAAAGTTATATGCAGATTTTCAACTGCCCAGCAGGTGTGTACCCCCAGCCCCCACATTACTCAACGGTGAACTATAATCCATAATTTGAATTTGCTATGTTTGTGGCATATTTCCATCATTAGGCTTACCTTGTTTACTTCTAATTCTGTTATGTTAATACTCTCAGCTACAGCCTGGGTGGCTCAGTTGTTAGGCGTCAGCCTTTGGCTCGGGTGATGATCCCAGGGTCCTGGGATCAAGCCCCACATGGGGCTCCCTGCTCCGCGGGAAGCCTGCTTCTCCCTCTCCCACTCCCCCTGCTTGTGTTCCTTCTCTCACTGTGTCTCTCTCTGTCAAATAAATAAAATCTTTAATAAAAAAAAATACTCTCAGCTACATAGGAGATTTTCTTTTAGTATTTTAGAATGGGAAAATTTTCATAGAAGGTTAAAAAAGGAATTGATCATTGTATGGTTATTTCCTATTAGATTTCTGCACAACACAGGAATAACTCATTTCATTTACTTGACACACTTGATTTCATTCTATGTAATTCTGCATAGAACCATCACCAACATTCCTTTGCTTCCCTATGTAGCAAAACTCCTTGGGTTGTCTGTACTGGATACTGTTGCCTAACATTTCTCTTCTCGTTCTCTCTCTTCTTAAACTCTTTACTATAAAATACCTTCAAATTTACAGAAAATTTTCAAGGCTAGAACATTCATATACCCTTTACCCAGAGGAACCAATTATTATTTTGCCCTGTTTGTCTTTACTATATATTTTTTCATAACCACTTGAGAATTTGTTCTACACATCATGCCCCTTTATCCCTAAATATCTCAGCATGTATTTTCCTTATTTTTAATTTATTTTTTAATTATTTATTTATTTACTTATTTTTCAGAGAGAGAGAGAAAGGGGTGGGAAGGGGCAGAGGGAGAGGGAGAGAGAGAATCCCAAGCAGGCTCCATGCCCAGCCCAGAGCCCGACTCGGGGCTCGATCTCAGGACCCTGAGATCATGACCTGAGCTGAAACCAAGAGGCCGACGCTTAACTGACTGAGCTACCCAGGCACCCCTCAGCATGTATTTTCTAAGAACAGGAGCCTTCTTTTGCAGACCACAGTTCAGTTATCAAATTTCTCATATATATGTCCATATCCAAATTTCACAAATTACCCTAATAAAGCCATTTTTGGAAATTATCTCCTGATCCAGGATCTCATTCAGAGTCATACGAATGCATTTAGAGCACTCTATTTGGCATCCGTTATCCTGAAACAATACCAGAGGCTATCTTTGTCTTTCACGACACTGACATTTTTTAAAGAATGGAGGTTGATTATTTTGTAAAGTATCTTTCAGCTTGGGTTCTTATGATGTTTCCTCTTTCTGGGGGTTGGAGCAAGAATACAACATAGGCGATGTTGTGTCCTCAGTGTATTACATCAGAAGTGTGTAATGTCAGCTTCTCCCATTATTGGGGATGTAAACTTTGATTACTTAGTGAAGGTGGTGCCCCCTCTACATTTGTCAACTAAAAAGCTACACAACTTTTCCTTTCCAATTAATAAATCAGTGGGGAGATACTTTGATACCATAAATTATACTGTTGCTTTTTAAACTTCCACTGAATAGTTTTAGTGTCCATCGATGATTTGGGCCTGAAGCAGTTATCACCATAAAAGTTGCAAAATGGTGGGGCACCTGGGTGTCTCAGTTGGTTAAGTGTCCGACTCTTGATTTCGGCTCAGGTCATGATCTCAGGGTCGTGAGATTGAGCCCCATATCAGGCTCCATGCTGGGTGTGGAGCCTGCTTAAGATTCTCTCTCTCCCTCTCCCTCTGCCCCTCCCCCCGCCTCTCTCTCTCTCTCTCTCTAAAAAAAAAAAAAGTTGCAAAATGGTAATTTTCTAACTCTATTAGTTCCTCTGCATTATGGGTTGACACTCTGCAAGGAAGAGATTTCCCTTCTCATTTATTTACTTACTTGTTTACTTACCATCAGTATGGATTCATGGATTCTTCTCTCAGTCAGTGGTTTATAATCAGCTCTTCCATTATTCATGTTGATGCTCAAAGTTTCCCATATTTGCTCAGAGGAACCCCCTGCAAGTCATCTCCTCTGTCATTTTTGTAATGGTCCCATCATTTCTCGAGCTCTCCCTTACCTTCCAGAATGACAAGAAGTTGCAGTTCTTGTATTTTGCCTGCCCCGGTCCTAGACTTGGCCATTTCACAGAGGAGGTCTGGTTTCTTTTAGTGAGAAATTGTGTTTTAAAAACAAAATCTGGGTTATAGATGTGTGACTAGGATGTTGTTGCTTCTAGCATAGAATAAAATGTGCTCTATTAAGTGCATAGTTCAGTGAATTTTGACAAATGTATGTACCCGTGGTCAATTTTCAGTCTTTGTTGAACTTGATCTGTCATTAACAGCATTCGATACTGAGGATCTCACCTTCCTCCTTGCAGTATTGTCTTCACTAGGCTTCTGGGAAATGATGGTTTTTCCCTATCCCCACTGTATACTCCTCAGTCTCCTTTGATTGTCTCTGCTCTTCTCTATACTCTTTCAAAGTTGAAACACTGCAGAACTCAGACTCTGATGCTTTTCTCATCTGTATATATGCCTACTCCCTAGGTAATCTCATCTGACAACTCCCAGATTTGTATCTCTAGCCCAATCTTCTCCCCCAAGCGCTGGGTTTTATATCCACTTATTTCCATCTGACATCTGTGCCTGAATTTCCAATAGACATCCAAATTCAACATGTGCAAAGCTGAAATCCACCCCACACCCGGCCCACCTGTGGCTTTCCCATCTCAGGTGATGGCAGCTCCATTCTCCTAGTTATTTAGAGCAAAACCTTGGAGGTACCCAAAATATACACCAGATCCCTCCCTCCACTTCTTGTCCCTCCACTGTTCCTCCCATGATCTGAGCAGCCATCATCTCTTGCCTGGGTTATTTCAAGGGCCTCACAGCTGGTCTCACCACATCAAAGCTTTCTCTTACAACTGCTTGCCACATAGAATGACCCTTTTTAAATATATAGTGTGATCATATCACTCTTCTCTCAAAACTTTGCAGTGGCGGGGTGCCTGGGTGGCTCACTCAGCCAGTTAAGCATCTGACTTGGACTCAGGTCATGATCTCAGAGTCCTGGGATCGAGCCCCACATAGGGATTCCCACTCAGGGGAGTCTGCTTTTCCCTCTCCCTCTGCCCCTCCCCCCTAACCCCCGCTCATGCTCTCTCTGTCTCTCTATCCCTTTCTCAAATAAATAAATAAAATCTTAAACAAACAAACAAACAAACCTTTGCAGTGGCTCCTTATTTCATTCAGAGTACAGCCCAAGCTGTTACAATGGCCTACAGGACTCTGTATAATTCTCATGCCCTCCTCTGCTCTGAGACCTCATTTCTTACTCCTCCCTCTTCCTCTCCTTTCCATCCACATGGAATTCCTGCGGCTCCTCCCACATGCCAGCATGCCAGGCAGGCTCCCACTTCTAGGGGCATTCAAGCTGGTACCTCTGTAAGGAAGGTATTTCCCAGATCTCTGCTTGGCCAGCTTCCTCATCTCCTTCACTTGACCAAACTATACCCTCTAATGAGGCCCACCCTGACTATCCAAACACAGAATGCCTGGTCCCTCACTTTCAGCTTTTCTGGCTTTTTCCCATTGTACTTACCACCACCTAACACATTTTTATAAATTACTTATTTTTTGTTTATTGGTTATCGCATGTCCCTTTGTGCTGGAACGTAAACTTCATGAGTACAGGGATCTTTGTTCTGCTCACTGGAGGACCTAGAACCAAAGGATCTCACTGAACATCTGTGTTTTAAATAAATGAATGAACCACTTTGTCCTGTACTTTGACTTGATAAATTGATAGCAATGAGTAAGAGCCCACTAGTAGAACTGAGTCCACGTATACTGAGTCCACGTATACTGAGTCCACGTACACCATTTTTAATTTGGCTGTGTGCCTAACGCCCAACTTCAGTTACACTCCTCTCTCTGGGTGTATGTTTGCCTCTTTCCACACATGAAATCTAGACACTTTAAAAACAGAAAGCATGTCGGTCAGGTGGGATTTCCAGAGAGCAGTGGGTTTTGCCTGCCCTGAATTAAGCCTTTGCATGCATAACACAGCCTAAGTAACAGCCTGATTTTGGCCAGTCACTGCCATCAGGGAGGCCCACGTGGCCCACTGTTTCCTCTACTTCTCTATCCACTGTGATTCTGAGTTCCCTAGAGAAGAAGGGGAGATGGGAGGAAGGGTGAAAGAATCCAAAATTTCTTTAGCTATGGACTATACGTTTTCCTAGTAGACTGTTAAGTTGACTCCAGATTCAAAATGGGTAGCAGATGTCACTTAGGTGGACCTGGAGTGATTCATAGAATTTCAGCTGAGATAAGACATACCTTGACAGGCATTCAAATAATGTGCCTGGGGTATTTCTGGACAATCACTATGATGTCAACAGTCAAGTTTTGAAAGGCACATGTGACATGAGTATTAAAATATCTCTACTGACAGGAACAGACTTGCCTGGCCACTAGTAAAAAAGAATATACTCCATTAGAAAGTAGACACCCTCTCTGCTTCTTGTCCAGAAAATCTAGGTCACCTTTGTACTGAGATTCTTGATTCCTTTGCCCCTGGTGTTCCTGGGACATTAGGAAACATTTTCCTCATGTCTAAGCTAGTGTATTCTCAGCCCTTTTAATTCAGAGAGTGTAGGATGAGAACCTGGTTTAAATGCTGGAGGTTTGGTTTTAATATCATAGAAAAAAGCGTAACTGTTCCTTTCAAATGCATGCAGAAGTATGTGGATTTCACATACTAAGCATACCAGTGCCATTAATAAGAAAATGAAGATTTTAATTTATATATTTCATGTCTTCTAAAATTACATCCAGAAATATCTTGACATTTTAATGAATGTAATATATAAGAAAGGTCATTTTTGTTCTAAGACAACTTCAAGTGTAGAGTTAAATAGACTGTATTTAAGAAAGCACTGAGAGCATATTTTAAGTTTATCTCCTTTATAATACATTGTGTTTTTACATCAGGCTCCCTGCTCGTGGGGGAGCCTGCTTCTCCCTCTCCCTCTGTCTGCTGCTCCCCCGGCTTGTGCTCTCTCTCTCTCTCTCCCCCTGTCAAATAAATAAATAAAATCTTAAATATAATATGTTGTATTTTTACATAGTGGAGAAAATAGGGCTTTTTAAATATATAACGTCTGTATTTGATTACTTTCCACAGATACAACACACTCAGGGGAAATTGGCACTAAGAAAAAGGTGAAAAGACTGTTAAGCTTTCAAAGATACTTCCATGCATCGAGGCTGCTTCGTGGAATTATACCGCAAGCCCCTCTCCACCTGCTGGATGAAGACTACCTTGGACAAGCAAGGGTGAGTTAGTCTCCTCTGTCACCTCCCAAGAGGTCAGTGGCCAAGAGCTTGTACCTCAGCTGACAGTACCTGAGCTGGAGTCCAACTTCTGCCACTGAGACCCTCTGTGACTCTGGCTAGTTAGTCAACACATCTGGACTTTTCCCTCAAATATGAAATGAGGTTAATAGAAACACCCAGCTCAGAGGGGCGATGCAGAGATTACATGAGGTAAAGCATGCTTACATGTTTTATATATTCATGCCTAGCACATGCTACCTATTTTCATTTTTACAAATGGACAAAACATATTTGCACAACACTATTTACTAAAGTGAAATTCTGGACTGACTGATTACCAATAAGAGAATAGCTAAATCTTTAAACCCATTGAATTTTCTCATTATAATAGCTATGCTGAAAGTAACCCAATAATTACCAACTCTTAATTCCACTTCTGTCTACCAATATGGTATGTAGTCCTTTTTATAATTTTATTTTATTTAAATAATTTTCACAAATTTTACAATCCTTTTTGCAATTCATTGATCAAAGGTTGAAATGAACATGTGACAATCTAAAAAAAAAAAAAAAAGTTCACAAGTTATCTCTAGCCCAAACTGTCAAAAGAGTTTAAATTTCAGGATAAACTGCCACCATTTAAACAGAAATCAGAAGTAGAGTCTTAGAGTTTACATGCTAAGTAATATTATGCTATCTATGTCCTATTAAGAAATTTCTACTATTACTGTATAGTATTAGTAACTAAGCAACAAGTAATATCAGAAGAACTAATTCCCAACTTTAGGTTTAAAAAAGGAAAAAAAAAAAAATCACTCCTAACAACCCAAGGCCTGAGATTGAGTGAATATTTGTTTGTTTATTCATCTGGATGGTTGGTTGGTTGGGTGGTTGGTTGGGTTGTTGGTTGGTTGGGTGGTTGGGTGGTTGGTTGGGTGGTTGGTTGGAGAAAAAAGAGCAAGACTAACCTCCCAGCCCTGGGGCATCAGTGACAGAGCATTCCTGTGGGGCCCTCCTCCAAGCATTCACCCCTCAAGAGAGATGACATTGAGATGTAGAAAGAACTGTGGGTCACAAGTCAGGATACCAGGGATCAAGTCCTGATTCTACTTTAGTATTTGACTTGGATAAAATGTTCACGCACACCAAATCTCACAGGTAACCTATTATTCCTTCATTTTTCTGATAATGCTGGGAGGTCTTTGTGTGCTGTGACAAGGCCCTTAGACTTTATTGGAAGATGCGGGGAAGACATTTAGGGGCAGGAAGAGGAGAGTGAGCTGGTCCTTACAGGAAGCAGTGACTTTGAGAAGAGAGGAAGGCCAGGCAAAGAAGCCACAGTGAGGATAGAATCCGTAACCACAGCTTTGCATCTGAGAGTTAAAGACCATTTAATTCTAAGCATGGGGGATTTAAAAAAAAAAAAAAAAAAAACAGGATAATAAGCCTACACTGGACAGTAGGTCTTTAAATTACCCAACATTTTCAATTGCCAACTCCAGTTTCCTATCTGTTAGAGTGGTTCATTTCACATTTAGTCCACGTTGAGCTGAGTAATGTGCTCAGCAATCATTTTGACTTCATTTTTTAAAAATTTGCTGTAAACATCCTCCTTAAGTATATAGTCATTTGCAATGTACAGACTTTACTGAACTACAGTTTTAACAGATATCGAATTTTATGTGTGCTTATTATATACAAACACCATTCTAAGCACTCCACATATATTACCTTCTTTAATCCTCACAAAAATGCTATTTTTCAAATAGGAAACTGAGGTACAGAGAGGTTAAGGAACTTGCCCAAACTCCCACAGCCAGTGAGAGATGTGGCTGATACTGAACCAGATAGTCTGATTCCTTTCACGCTCTTGTTAGTAGCACGTAGAGCAAGATTTGTTTTACCACAAACCAGATAGCAATGTGCTACTATTTCCAACTTTTTAATTGTTTAATTCACTGTCTCAAAGTAAATGTTTGAGTCTCCGGTATGATTCATTTGAGTGCTGTTTTTCGTTTGCCTTTTCAGCATATGCTTTCCAAAGTGGGAATGTGGGATTTTGACATTTTCTTATTTGATCGCTTGACAAATGGTAAGTCACCCAAAAGAATCTTATTTCCAAACACTGTTATTCTTTTTCCCTTCTTTTTCCACTTTCCTAAGTCTATAGCCACTCAAGAAGGGCCAGGGCAGGGGAAAATTAATTCAGATGAAAAGTAAGGACTGAACTTGGCCTTAGAATCTTAAGACCGTTTTCCTTCTGGCCTTGATGATCCCAAAGGAATTTGGAAACCACAGATTAGATTCTTTCCTGGCAGAATACTTTGGCCACATCCAAATGGAGGAGGTTCATTGTTAGTCAGTGAAAACTAGAAACACTAAAGCTCGTCTGATCAGTCCTGAGCCCTATAGGGCAGGTGTCTGTACATTTTCACTGAGTAAGCTGAGGCTGGTCCAGTGCAGGTCTTGTTCAGATATGCTCGGCATCACTGGAGGAAAACATTGGCTGATGATGGGGTGTAAAACGTTAGGCTGCAGCTGAAGGGGAAAGTAGACATTCCCACTGGCTTCACTTTTAAAATCTTGGTGCCTATATATCTAAAACTAATGATGTAATGTATGGGGATTAACATAACAATAAAAAGTTAAAAAAAAAATCTTGGTGCCTATAAAGACTTTCCTAAAGAAAATAATAAAATTTGGTTATATATTCGTCTGCCCATTAAACAAATGCCAATAGGCTTAGGGAGCCAATGAAAGACATCGTACCTGATGGTGACCTTCACATGTCCCACCGTATACCAGGCTTATACTTTAAGTCATTACAGATGGTTTTCTCACCATTCTGTTACTTGACAAATAACATACAGTTCAGATATACAGCCTAAGACCGTGAAGCCGACCGAGCTTTACACCGTGGAAAGCTAACTATACCATGTAGGGATGGAGCTCACAATCTTGTATTTCACTTTGCTCAAATCAACTGAGAAATGGGTACCAGTAGATGAAAGTAACTGTGAATAAAAGGATTTGCTCAAAAGAGAGTATAATCATGACCTCTCATGGAAGATGAAATGAGCACATGTCAAAAATTTAACTCAATTAATTAGAGATCCGTTAAGATGCTACAACTAGTTCAAGGGAAAATTCAAAGAACAACACATATGTAAACAGTAAGAAATGCTTAAATGAATTTATTAATAGCTGTAAAACTGGGAAGAGGAAGTCAACTGTATTTTCACCTGAGAGATTTTGTTTGCACGTTATGGGCAAGAATCATTTGCAATGCTCTCAGTTATCTACAACTTTGAGAGTTGTAAAATAGCTCAAAGACAATGGAATCTGCAGAAATGCAGAATCAGGTGGCCCGGAAGAGTGTGCTTAGGCAATACTTTGTTTTCCACTTAAGACATCCAGTCATCATCTTGGTCCATTTCAAAGTCTTTCATAAATTCTCTAATGCTTTTAAAATTCAAAATCATTACTCTTTAGTCGATAATATTTCCTAAATGCTTACTAGTCATTATTGCTTCGATTTTGCATCTCTGCTGGCTTAAGTTCTAAACTATCTCATGGTCACATCTCACCTTGGGTGATTTCTCTTAAGGAACGTGGTGACTTAGATATCCCTGTAAACCTAAGAATGAGTTGGGAGCAACTTAAGGCACATTGTAAGTGACCATTAAACTGTGTCTTTAAAAACTACACACAAACACAAACACACACACACGTGTGTGTTTGTGTGTGTCCCCTCGATAAGCAGACTCTTAATGCTTTCATTGCCTTTGGTATAGAGAAATGTCTGACCTAGCTTGTTTCACTTGTACAATATGAGAAAACCTAGGACCAAACCATAGGAATAAGATCCTTTATACTTGAAAAAATTCAGATTTAACAGGGAAAAGGAGACCTTTCATTACAGAAACTTTGGATCCTTTTGTCAATCTCGATATTTTAGTGGCGATAAAAATGAGTTAAAGCAGGTGACTGTTTTCCTACAGGAAACAGCTTGGTAACACTGCTGTGCCACCTCTTCAACACCCATGGACTCATTCACCATTTCAAGTTAGACATGGTGACCTTGCACAGGTTTTTAGGTAAGTCTTCGTTTCCATATTCTTACCTCCTTTCCCCTGAATAATGACAGCCCATAATATTCTTTAACATAAAGTGGCAAGAATGATAGCATGGAAGATGAAGATCTCAAGTTAATCTTAAATTATCTCACCTTAATTTTAAAATATGGCTTACCCATTTTAATCAGTGAAAAAAGATTATTTACTTGATCAGCTATGTTTACAATAGATAAAAACAATATAAAGAAAACCATCAAGAGCATGTAACTGTTAAAGAAATTACTGATCTGCTTACATATCAGCAAAACCCCAGTAATGTATGCCTCAAATAATTCCAATCTGGACATGAGTTGTTAAAAATCTTCAATAGGCTTTTTTTTTTTTTTAATATAAGAAGAACCACCATTTACGTAGTGCCCACTATATGTAAGAGCTCTCAGTATGTTATTTCTAACCATTTCAACAACTCTGCAAGTTGGGTGTTGTCACCACCATTTGGCGCACAGTTAAGGAAAAGTAGAAAGAGGTTTCATAACTTGCTCAAGGTCAACAACTTGTAATTGGCAGAACCTCAGGCCAAGCCCAGGTCTGTCTGACTTGAAAGTCCGCCATGTTTCCACTCAACTCCACCCCGTCACTCTCTATCAAAAACAGCCCCAGTTCTTACGGGACTTAATGCACACACTTATTTATCTGCCAAATTATCCAGGGCACATTTTTAATCACCATATCACTTCCTGCTGCCACTTAGCATGTTTCTGGCTTCTTCGATGTGTCCTATGGCTGTGCTTTGAATTTCAAAGCTGACCTGATGCCTGGATGCCTCCAGAGTGAAGTAACAGAGACATGACAGCGACAGAAGGAATGACAGCCAGGCCTATACGTGCTGACATATGCTGGGACTAAGGACTTGCATATAGTAACACATCTCATTCTTAGAGCAGCCCTTTGAAATTGGAGCTATTGTTATTCCCATTTTATAGAGAAAAAAACTGAGGAAACTTATGGTTAAGTAATTTTCCCAACACATATAATAAGGGAAAGAGCCAGAGTTTAAATATAATTGTTTTTAGAAACCCGTAAAATAAATAATAATTGGCAAAAGAAATTTTTGAAACCAGCTACAACATGGCTCGGTTCCAGAAACACAAATAACTTCAGGCTAACTGAATGATTTCTTGAGCAAAGTAATGGCCACAAATGGGCCAAATAATTTTTATTTGTCTAAAGAAAGAGAACACAGATACTTTGGACATGTGTATGCCCGCAGAGTAATGTAAAGAATGAAAAGATTTGATGACAGAAATAACACCCGAATTCAGAGCTAAACTCGTAAAATGGACTGAGAAAATATGGCCACACTTGCAAATCTGGACATTTGCTGGACATCTCAGTATGATGAGATGAATATATTGCATCCTAAGCATCTTAAGCTAAAGCAGGCTAATGGCTTCTGTAATTAGCAAAACCAAATCACCCTGCTTATGTCTCTACTTGGTTCCAATAGCACTCTGGTCCTTAAATTGGAAGGGCATGAGAGATGCTAACTTAATCTGAATGAGATAGAAATAAAACCAAGGAGTTTGCCATTGGATCAACACAGTACTTTGAACTTCTGCCTGAAGAAGCGTCAGATTTGCTTTGGTCAGTCTTTGCTATTCAAGTGCTAAACCAATCTTTGGATATCAGGGCTCTTTAAAAGGAAACCTCTTTAATGGAATATTATTCATAAATGGCAGCAAACTTAAATAATTAAACTATAGTGTGAAATAAAGTTGTCCTTTTCCTACATATTTATTTTTCCTATGAATGAAAGCCTTGATGAACGCCAGAAAGGAGTGATTTATGAAGGTGGTGAGGAATCCCAAGGGCCTCACAAATCCTTTTAGCCTTTCTCCCATCTGCCCTCCCCCTCCTCTTCACTAAAAACAGCCCAGTAGAACTGCCAAGCTTGCAAACCACGTTTATTTTTAAAGGATCCCCAGGCTGCACATTTTGGAGACACTGATATTTTTAAGCAAAAGGGATCCTCAATAGGTCTGAGCTTAGTCTGCCCTTCCTGTTTTGGTTTTAGCTGATGAGTTATCTGTTTGCCTCCTAGTCATGGTTCAAGAAGATTACCACAGCCAAAACCCATATCACAATGCTGTTCATGCAGCCGATGTCACCCAGGCCATGCACTGCTACCTGAAGGAGCCAAAGGTAAAGCAAGACCCGGCTGCCTCCTCAGCCCTCCGGAGGTGTCAAATAAACTGCCTGCTAAGTCCCAAATCACCCAACATAGCAGAATAACTGTGTATGGGTCATTCACACTAGGAATATAAATTATTTCTATGAAAGTTCCGGGATCAGCTTTGTAAGTTATATAACACACATGAAAGAGGGTGTAAATTTCCTGAGGGCTTTTTTTCCCATAATTTCTATACTTGTCAAGACTGCATTAGGACAAAAACAACCCTTTCTATGACAATCTACATCTTAGATATCTTCAAAAGCCTCAAGAAATTAATTGTTTTGCCTTGGACCTCTGCCACAAATGGGACCAGCAGTGAAATGCTCTGGAAAAAGTCTCTCACCTCATGGGTTTTGATTGACAAGTAGAATCAAAACTCCTCAAGATGGAAGCTCCATTTCCTACTAAGCCAACAGGGCATCCTGATTCAGGCCCAAGAGAACTTGTCAACTCCAAATATCCCAGAGCAAGTGTGTTCTGATGCAATAAAGCAATCCAAAACTAAAAACATAGTAATAATAATACACACTACTTGAAATCTAAGCATTTCTTAACCATATATAACTGAATTGGCTTAACATACATGATGGATTTTCTTAAGGTTTTTCTAAAATGATATCCTAGTCCAAGTCTCTGTTTAGTTTGATCAGTTTTAATATCAGTCACTAAACATACGGATGCCAGACAGGCATTCTCAGGAGAAAACTGGGTAGATAGATGCCTCAGCCTTGTACAATATCCCATTAAAGGTTGCGTTTTTTAATCTGTAAGTTGTCTGAAAGTTCTAATATATCATTACAGTAGTATATTTAAATTTAGTACTGGATTCCCATTCTCCTGCTTGTTTTCATAGCTACCAAAAAAAATGACAGATTCTTACACATTCCCCCACTATTTATTACACATTGAAGAAATATGCAAATTTTGTAATTCAGCCCACTCTTGATTCCGTATTCCCAGTGGCAATGATAGAGTGGATGATTGAAATACACAAATGATTTTTTTTTAAATGTGTCCATTACTTTGGCTTTAAAATTTTCCTTCATTCACTGCTTTCTCTCAGAGCAAGGCTGACTTCAGGCTCTGCCTTCTCCCTGCTCACCAGAGAGCAGTCTTGCCAATAGGCAACACCACTCCCTGCACCAATAAAAAGAAACAAGAGTAGCAGTAGGAAGAGGAGGGTAGTTGGATGAATGATCCAGAACAATTTGACTTGCTTAATTACTTTCCACACTGTCCTTTTTTCCCCCTGCAATTCTATGGGGCTATCACCTCACTGACCGCTACTTCAAGAGGGTAAAGGTCAGGATGGAAAGCCTGAAAAATACTGTCATAATTCACACAGTTTGATTTAGCCAAAACAAGCACTAACCTATGTGGGTAAACACCAATCAATCTCCCAATGTGATTTTTTTAACAGCTCGCCAGCTTCCTCACGCCTCTGGACATCATGCTTGGCCTGCTGGCTGCAGCAGCACACGATGTTGACCATCCAGGAGTGAACCAGCCATTTTTGATCAAAACTAACCACCATCTCGCCAACCTATACCAGGTAAGGGAGCCCAGTGTGAGTCACAGTTGAGCCAACAGCCTTCAGCCAAGTGTTGGAGCCTGCGTCTCACCTTTGGAGATAGCCTTCCTTCAGGGTCAGCCTCAATGACAACCACAGCCAAAGAGCATGGATTTGAAATAGGTCCAGGATATTCCCCAAGGAAGATTAAATTTGTTTACAAAGGTATCCAAGGAATTCCGTTCTATCCAAAGCAGATTTGAAATTGTGCAGAGTAAAACAGGATCTCTGAGCCTACCCTCTCAGGATCTGAGAATATCTGTCTCCCTGGACACCATCTCATATATAATGGCCAGTTGAAGCCAGTCTTTGTAGGACTTCTATAAATGATAATTCCCAGGTGCAATCCTAATTCAAACTTAGGTTTCTAAGACTATTTCTGAACTTGACTGGCCTCCAGGTCAGAGGTATGTTATCAAAGATAATAGGCGTACTTTGTTGTTCTAAAATAGCTCAGCAGCATGAGTAGGTTGGCCTGGGGACCTTTTATCTCTGATGTTATTTAAGACAGTAAAACTTATATCACAGATGAATAACTCCCAGAATTTTCAGGGTGGTCCTTTGGAGACCTTTGGTTGTCATTCACAAAATCACTGCATACAAGGTAGTCATTGATCTCAATTATAGTAGATTTTTGAGAAACACAATGCTAAAAAATTCTTGACAGATCTCCATAAAACACCTGCATTATACAAAACGTTACAGCTTGAGGATGCATTTATTTCCAATAAAGCACAATCGGCACATGAGAAAAAGCCTTTCTCCATCCAGCTGATTAGCTTTTAGCATAGGTAGGAACTGACATTCCAACATTTATGGATCCACCTGGTATGTATCCAGCGCTGGGCTCTCTTGAGCGGCCAGCCAGCACCCGGAGCCAGGACAGATGTGGCCACATTGAGGGGACAAGATGACAGAACTAAGAAAGCCTTTGATGATGAGCTACAAACTAAACAAAGAAAAATAAAAACTGAAGCTAAACTTTCTAAAAGCATCTCAGAAGCTAAATTTATTGCTTGAGAAAAACACAGACATGAATGACTGGACTGAAAGCCCCCAGATAGATTTTCTATTCCTGTCAATGCTGATTTTTTTCAAATGTCTTTTATTAGACAAAGGAAATCAATCAACAAAATAGGCTATTTGTTCCTTTCCCATATAAAGTAAATGCTTACATAATTCTAATTTCTTGTCATCAAATAAATCATGTCAATGAAGTTTAAGAGAGTGTCTGTGGCTACTGACCGATTGGTACATAAAATGAGGGTCATAATACTGCACTTTGACATGTAGTACATATAAAATATGTGATGGATTCACATCTAGACAGGAAGTTAAAAAGAAATATGCCAGGGCGCCTGGGTGGCTCAGTTGGTTAAGCGACTGCCTTCAGCTCAGGTCATGATCCTGGAGTCCTGGGATCGAGTCCCGCATCAGGCTCCCTGCTCGGCGGGGAGTCTGCTTCTCCCTCTGACCCTCCCCCCTCTCATGTGCTCTCTCTCTCTCTCTCAAATAAATAAAATCTTTAAAAAAAAAAAAAAGAAATATGCCAGATGTTAAAAACAAGAAAGTCGTTGTAGAATTTCATAAGAATTAAGTACTCATTGCTAATTAACAAAAATTGATTCTCAAAATAAAAACACTAGTCCATCTTATTCAGATATTAAAACTGTTCTCAAAAAAATGGACTCCTTACTCAAATGTTTGAAGTGCAGGTAATTTTTAATAGTTTTTATTTAATCTCTTTGTTAGAAATAAACATTTCAATATTGGGGTACCTGGGTAGCTCAGTCACTTGAGCCTCTGACTCTTGGTTTCAGCTCAGGTCATAATCTCAGGGTCATGAGATTGAGCCCCTCATCAGGCTCTGTGCTCAGCATGAGTCTGCTTGAGATTCTCTCCCCCTCCTCTGATCCTTCCCCCCACTTATGCACACTCACTATCTCTTTCTCTCTCTCTCTAAAATAAATAAATAAAATCTTTTTAAAAAATAAAAAATAAACATCCCAATACAACCAAATTCTGCAGCCTTTTCATTACAACATATAGTCTTGTATATTTTTAATCAGCAACTATTTATTGCATATATCATATGATATACTAAGATATACTAAGATCTAGGAATACAAAGATGAATAAAGTATAATCTCTGCCTTCAAACATTTGTTCAAACTCAGATGCTCAAAATGTGCAAAATCTAGGAAGACTTAATCTCAGTTTGAAAAAGCTTTGGGGAGCTAGCTGAAGATATACATATAGCTATAATTTTTTTAAGTCTTTAAAGAGTAAGGACCTGTTCTGTTCTTTGTATTCAAAACTGTTACTATAATAAAATGAGCTATTATTTTTTCTAGCAGTGAATTTATCCATCTGAACTGTCTGGCCCAATCCTTGACAGGAAAGACAAGGATCCTTTTGATAATAACTAGAAAGAGTTGGGATATAGGACTTGAAAACGGCATGCAGAATAAATCTTCATCAGTCTCCTGCTCAACAGGTCTTAGGACCTCTTGGAAGCTAGGTAGAGACCCTTGACTTTAGGTTTTAGAAATAGTGTTTAAAAAAAAAAAAAAAGGAAAAGAAATAGTGTTGAAGGCAAACCGGGATCACACAGTATCATAAAGATATTTCTACTATCTTAGAGCTCACTAGGATAAAAGCTGAAATTTTTATCAGCCAAACTGGGACGTAACATATTAAAAGTAAAAATTGTTAAGAGGACCTGAAAATATTATGAGATTTCGGTTCTGTCCAAAAAATTTCTGTTGCCTTTTATATTTGGCTATATACCATCATTTATTAACTATCAGAGGGAATTTCAAAATAATAAAGAAAATTCCATGTGAAATATAGTTCAACAAATTATATAACCTTTATTCAATGTTTACCATGACTCAAAAACTGTGTTAAATGCTTTTGAGGCATTGTAGGATTTACTCTGCACAATAGTCCAGTTAGGTGGGTACGATTATCATACCAACTTTCCAGAAAGAGGAAAATTGATACTTAGGAAAGACAGGGGTTTTTCCTGAAAATAAATAGCTAATTAATGGCAAAGCCGGAATAAGTGTTTTGTCTCCAAAGCAGGAGTGACTCAGCACTATACACAAACCGCCTCTGAAATTCACATGGATCACCTACTTTCCCGTGCGGGGCACGAGGAGCTCTCCACCAGGTTTCCTCCTGCAGGGAGGGAGACAAAGGGATTAGAGCCGAGGGGCTTCCAGCGGGAGGGACTCTGTGAAGTACTCTTCAGGGCATAGCTACAAAGTATAATGGAAACACAGGAACTGATGCTACAGATGTCCTGGGGGAGGGGGGGACCTCAGGGAGGAAGAACTGTAAACGGGCCTTGACGTGTAACGTTCAGAGTAGCAGAGCTGAGGGAGGGCCCTGGAGGCAGCATGAGCTGGTGGGCTTTGGGGATTAAAACCCCCAACTCCAGGATAACTGAAAACAGACTGTCTCTGTGGCCGTTAGCTGAGCATAGGAACAGCCCCTGCTTTCAGATCAGTGTCTTAGGCATATTTTCATTAAGTGTATATTCTCTCTTTTGTAGAAGCTTCTTCTGTAGATTAGCTATACAGAACATGACCTGGGTCAGAAAATCTCTGCTCTGCACCAAGCTGTAGATGAGGAACTGACATAACTTCAGGTTTTCAATTTCAAGGAAAAAAGATGATGATACCTAATATATAAACTGAGCCAGACCATTAACAACACATGATATTTAAAATCTTTGCCAATGTAGACTTTCAGCCTACCAAGAACCTATTGGTTGAGACATGAATGAACTTTCAGGAAACTGTGTGCCGATTTTCAGAGGATAGACCTATGCGCTTCTTTCTAGGGTAAGGATATATTATTAACATACACTCATATTTTAAAACAAGTTATAGATTCTGAAAATATTAGGAACCATGGTAATGGTTAAAAAATATATGTATATACACTACGTATATATATTACACAATACATTGTGATTATATATATACACACACCAAAAAAAATTATACACACCCACGCACACACATTTGGTTAATGAGAATCCAGTAGAGAAGATGTGCCAGGAATTATGTGGGCTGAGAACACCCTGTGCATGACTTTCTACAATCTAGCTTTTCTATAAATGAGATAAAATGGAAGAGAGCTTCCTCTCCCTCCTTTTGTTGGCTGTGCTATTTTTGGCTCCAATAAATAAGAAGATCACTGCATAACACCCAGCCTGTGCTTCTGCCCTGAGATAACGAGCCAGGGCAGCTGGAGTGAGGGCCAGGTTAGAGGGCTCCCTCCCATTGTCGGCTGTCTGGACCAGACTCACTAGCTGAACTGCCAACCCAAGTTCAAAATGAAGGTGATAAAAGCACTCCCACCTGGCACCTCTTTCAGCAGAGTGGAGGCCATCCAGATGTCCCTGGTGGACTGAGAGAGAAAGGAACATGCGAGACATTGAACCGAGCACTTACCTTCTGTCCCTCCGCCCTGCAACCCCTCACTCCTGCGCTCAGCACTTGAGCAAAGTAAGCATTAAGTCAGATAGGATATTGGTTATTACAATAAGGACTATTGCAAAAAGAATCACTTTCAGCTCCATTTCAAATTTAATTCCTTTTGATTGGGTCTAACTACATCTTAACTAGTGACAGAGCAACCTAATGAATAAAATAATTAATCATTGTTCCTTACCGTGTAATATGTTTCATAATACTAAATTCTGTACTGTCTTACAGAAGTTTATAATCATTTTTCTTAGTCACTTATCACAAGCACTTAGAGCAGATCAGCATTTTTTTTAAAGATTTTATTTATTTATTTGAGAGAGAGAGAGAAAGAGAGGGCACGAGCAGGGTGAGGGGCAGAGGGAGAAGCAGACTCCCTTCTGAGCAGGGATCCCGATGCGGGGCTCGATCCCAGGACTCTGGGACTATGACCTGAGCCAAAGGCAGACGCTTAACCGACTGAGCCACCCAGGCACCCCAGGTCAGCACTTTTAACCACTTTTTGCTCTTACTGACTCTGAGCCATAAATAGGAAGTTGAGAGAGCCAGGAGAAATATTCCTGCCACATGGTCCTATGACCCCTACTCAGACAAGCAACGGCAAAGATGATACATAACCTCACAATTTCTGCAGTATCAGTGGTGTTTGGGGCCAGTCATGTGAAAATTGCAGGAAGGAGGCTCAAATTGGATTTTCTGTTTCATAAAGTTTCTGCTGTTCACTGTGAGGTAGCTGGCGTGTGGCCTGTCCGGGGCCCTCATCTGAACATGGGCCTGCCCCACAGACAGCAATTGGTGTCCACGTTCCTTGGTCTCAGAGCACTGTTTTGGGCGGATGCAGATGGAACAAGAGAAAGGTGTCTTCCAACAGGCAGGAAACGTGGCACGTGCTACAGCTTCACGGAGGGCCAAGGTCTTGTTTCGGGCTCAAGGAGCTTCTGTCCCTCTGAGCCCTCCTGGGCTGGGGGGCTTGCAGCGTTACGGACGGGGCCACATGGCTTGTCAGGCAACTCCATGGTCTCCTCGAGTCTTGTTTCCCTGTTTCATGAGCAAGTAAAAATGAAAACACACACTCCGTTCCTATTGTTTTTCTTCCTGTAACCTCTGTTTTAGAAGGTGTCACTAACTCTGATTCCTATGGTACACCAGACTCAGTTTATCAACATATTTTAATCAAAGAAAGTATCTGGTAAATAGGGGGGAAGCAGCTGAGCGCTGCCTTGCCTGAGAGCAGATCTGCTCTGCCAGATTCTTTGACAAATAGACTCTTGTTTTAATTTGAAAACCTGTGTTGGTGGTTTATTAAATGCCCGGTGCGATGTTAGTCGGGAACAGAGGGATTGTTTTGTTCTTAGAGTGGATAATACTTGATAATTCAGCACAAAGGGAAACATAGGTTTTGCCACAGGAGTTTTAAGAGTTTTATTTTTTTCCAAATTAAAACTCTAATAAGTTATGTTGCCACAAAGGTGGATATGTACTCTTTCAACTTTAGGATAAAGATTATCTTTAAAACTACAAATATAAAGAATTTGGGACATGAGAACACAGTGTCATTGGGATAATGCAAAACTGCTGAGCTGATGTTTCTTCGAGGTAGACAAATGTGGTACCTAATGCGGAACTCCAAACAGGGCGGGAATTTCAACGGATATTAGGTGGTATCATTTCATCCTATGCTCAGATCTTCCCCAGCATTTAGGATGATTTTCTTCTTTCTTCAGTCTAGCGCTTTCTGCTATTGGTCTTTGAACCACTGTGAAAGCCAGAGGATTCTGTAAGAGCAGAGCCAACCCCTGTGAGTGAGGACGCAGATAACTCTGGCCACTGCCTATGAAGCACCAGGATGTCCCCGCCAGCTCACGGCAGCCTCCCCCCTTAATGCACGGCACCTACATCATCCTCTTGTCTACACACAGCCTCGCCCAGCTCCAACCCTCCCTCTGCTGTGCAGCCAGGATGAGTTTCCTGAAATTCAAATCTGACCCCACGGGTGACCGCTTAAAACCCCCTTATCCTCAGGATCGAGTCCAAATGTCTTCACACAATTTACAGACTCTGTTATGATCTGGCCCTGCTACCCTTCCAGCTTCACTTCCTGCTATTACTCAACTAGGCCTCTGTGCATCCTCCAGCCTGAACTACTTTTAGATTCCCAAACATGTCACTCATTCTCTTATTCATTCAACAAATATTCATGGAGAGCTTAATACATCCCAGGTACTGGGAATATGGAAGATGATCAAAACAAATCAAAATCCCTGCTATCCCTCCTCTCTACTGACTGTACTTCCTGATTCCTCTCTAACTCACTCATCCTTTTGAGCTCAATTTGGACATATTTTTTTCCTGAAAGCCTTCTTTTTCTTTAAAAGCCCGTTTTCCCTCCTTCTCCTGTAAGATTTCCCAGCCCTTCATTACTTACCCTATCCCAGTCTTCATGTCTCTAAATTCCCATTGGCTGGTTGGCTGTCCACACCCCCGCCCCACATGGTCTGCAAGCTTCTGGGTACCTACCTCCTTCACTGCTGTGAAGTGCTGGTGTTCAGTGGATATTGGTTGGGTGGTAGGAGCTTTGCTGGAGGAGTAAGAAGGATGGATGGATGGATGGATGGATGGATGGATGGATGGGTGTACAGAATGGATGCATGTAGCAGGAAAGACAGAATCTGAGTAACACTGAGAGATCAGGAATATTGGCAACAGTGAAGACGCACAGAGACCCTGAGTGGAAATCTGCCAAGCAGAAGCAGCAGCACTCAGATCAGGGAGACCACCAAATCAAGGCACGCACGCCCACTGTCCACTTCCTGTTGGTTATTAAATTCTTACTACATGAAGAATGAAAAGCATTGATTGAAAATTTTCTTTATAATCATCTTCTTTGTTTATCTTGGAATTGACAAATGCTATCTGATACATGTTATTTCTGGAATCCTTTACTTGATCCTGGCTATCTGCAGATGAGTAGTGGGAAAGAGCTCATCGCTGTAATAATTTAAAAAAATCTCTTTAGTTTCTGCCTAAATCTAAGGATTTCCCAGAAGAAGACCCCAAGTCTGGCTTCTTTCAGGTATTGGCCCAAAAAAATTAACAGAACTCTTTTCTTTTTACAGCTTTTTTAAACTTTTGCAGCTACTGAACTTTTAGGTTTTGGAAGTTAATTAGTCAGTATCCATTCAACAAATATTGAGTTGTTCAAGTGGCACTGTGCCACATACTGGGACACAAAGATAAGTAAGATCTGCTCCCTGCTCTCAGTGGTGATCATGTATGGCAACAGTTTTCAGACCAGGCCCATGTGCCCAGGGGGATACACGAAGATTTTCCACGGGGTACACGGGCATGAATAGTGCTAACAGAATCCATTTTAAGGCCCTTAAACTGACCTGCCTGGAATGTACTTGCAAGGCGTCAAGCCAGCTCTCACTTTGCAAAAGAAGAACATATCTGTTACCCATTCTGCAGATTGCATAGTGCCCCCCGTACCAATATTGCACGTTGTCCCAACAAAGGAGCAACTAAAAATATTAAAGTTTCCTATAATTAAAAATTATAACTCTCCTAGCCATCACATAAATAGATGTATTGCCAGAAAATTTGTATTCTTAAGCACAATTTTTTTTTTCCAAATTGGCCATAACATGGATTTAGATCAGTTATTACTAATAACAATTGCATTATAAACTCAGGCTGGAAAATATTTACTACTTACTTTGAACCTGACATTAGAAATATTTGTTAAATTAAAATTTCAAGTTGTGTACTTATTTTTGTTGCACAGAAATATAATAGGGTGACATTTAAAAAATTTCACACCTAAAAATATATTACATTAAAATAAAATTCTATGGGGAAATAGAATGGGAATATAAGTTCTAGAAGGAAAAGAATCAATTTAAAATTCTAACTCAAAGAATAAGTTACTCATGTGTTTTTTTCAACAGGTGATAAATGGGCATCAAATGCCATTGGTGTTTAGATTCCCTTAGATACATTTACTATAAAAAGAGTGATGTAATGATTTTGTATTTACCAATAGTCACGAATATGCAGGGCATTACATCTTGTGCTACCACTGAAATTTGTGATTTTAGATATCAATTTTTAAAACTATATGAAGAGCATGGTTTCTCAACGTTATTTTCAAGAGTAAACGAACAAAAACCTGTGAAGATCACTGATACCTGGGAGTCAGGGAACAAAGTTGTTATAAAGTGTCTCAGACACCAGGACAGAAGCCTGGGTTTGGGGTGGAAGAGGGAGCTGTCAGTTCTGTTTAGAGAGCTAGGAATGTCTTTCCCAGCAGATCATAACGGTTTATCTCAGAAGTAAGAAGTGTGCATGTGTGTGGGTGTGCGTGTAGGTGGGTGGGCATGTATGTGGGTGGGTGGGTGTGTGTACATGCCCACGCACACACACATGTATTTCTGACTTTACTGAGGTGATTTCTCCTCACTGTTTTGGAGTTATAAATTTCTTTACTATCACGCTAATGCAAAAACCAAGCATGATTACAGATCAGAACATTGAAAAGGCCTTTCATTAACTCTTCCAGGGTGATTTGGAGGACAATAAACTAACTTAAATTACTTGGTGTTATTAGTGACTTAACCAAGGACAGAAGTTTATCTCTATCCTCCATCAAAGAAGTCTAGAGGTTGGTAGTTCAGAGCAGGCACAATGGCTTCACAAAATTAAGGATGAGGGGACCAAGGATCCTTTTAGTTCTACAAGCTACCATCATTAGGGTGTGACACTTGTCCTCATTGCCCAAGATAGCTGCTGGAGCTCTAGCTATTCCTTCTGCATTCCAGACAGTGAGAAGGAAGAATGGGAAAAACAAAAGAGGCCTCTGTCAGAGAAGTCAGTTCCCATTAAACAGGCTTCCCAGAAATCCCACACGACATTTCTGCTTACATTTAATGAGTCAGAATTAGCCAACTGATCCCACCTAGTTATAAAGAAGGCTGGAAAATGTTCTCTTTGAACCAGCCATGAGACCTTCTAAAAACTGAGGCTCTATGAATAAGGAGAAAAGGAAATAGATTGAGGGGATGAACGCCCAGGAGTCTCTGCTACACCTGATGCTTAATTTTAAAGCAGAAACCATCAGAATGATTAATCAGCATGGTCTTTCCCTTTATGTGACCTTCTCTCTCCAGTCTGTGAATTACTACAACATCCATGCGACTATTTTATTTTCCTTTTGTTGTTGTTAATACTGCTTTGGCTGTTTGATATCTCCACTATGATGTCCATGTGTCCAACAGACATCTAGAACTCAACATGTCCAACACTGAGGTCCTGTAAATCCACTCCACCTGCAACCTGCCCATCACAGGTGATGGGCATGCCATCCTTCCAGCTGCTCAGGCCAGAAACATTGCAGTCATCCTTACAGATCCAGATTAGCCCTTCTCACCCCTTCCACCTCGCTCCCCAAGCCTCCATCATCTCTTGCCTGGATGACTGCTTTTACCCCCAAATAACTTCCTACGCCTGCTTCTACACTTATTCCCACCAAAGTCCACTTTCAACACAGCAGCCTCAGTGATCTTATTAAAATCTTTTATCATTTCCTTCCTCCCAAACTCCTGCAGTGGCTCCTTATTTCTCTCAGAGTAAAATCAAAACCTTTATAATAGCCAGAAGGCCATACATGATCTGGTTTCTCACTGTCTGTCTAACTTCTTATCCTAATACTTCCCCTCTCACACTCCCTCCTACCTTCAAGCCTTTGTTCAAATTTTACCTCTTACCCAACTACCTTAGCAGCCCCACTTCCAAAGGCTCTCAAATTCCCACTATTCCGCTCTATTTTTCTTCTTTCCATGCATTTACTATCTTTTGAGATGAATGCAATTTTTTTCAGAATTAAAGTATTTATTATGTTTATTGTTTATTATCTGACTCTCCGCATTCCTGCCACCACCAGTTCCCCGTCTGTCTCGTTTGTTGATGTAATCAGCGCCTAGAACAGAGTAAGTGTTGGATATATTTGTTGAATGAATAAAATAATATGTTCAGCAACTTATTTTGCAAATTAATAGAAAGTACTTTCTCTGTGCAAGGCTTAGAGTGGAGTGGATAAAAAAAGAACAAGACAGGTTTTCTACTCACATGTAGCTTATAATCTGGTAAGTGCATGAATAACTCTCACATACATCAATGGCACTGAGTCCTCTGGGACCCAGGACCTAAGTAATGCCAAAAGAAAGAGCTACAGGACTCAGCAAACCAAGTTTGCCTCTGACTGAAATGATTCCAAATGGCTTTGTGGATGGAGTATTTGAAGTGGACTTTGAAAGACAGGTGATAGTTTGATAAGTAAACACAGAGAAAGAGGTGTTTGAGGATTATAAACCACCTTGGAAGACATGAAACTAACAAAAGAACACTGAAAGGACAGTCATATATTAATAATTTAATAATTATGTCAACAGTATGTTACCATCTTACTAAAGTGGCATCATTTATTTGGACTATAAGAGCTTTATAGGAAAGGAGAGATAATGATATTCATTTGTCTCAAACGTGTAGGAATAGGATGGCAGTTGAGATAATTTTCTGAGAGCATTGAAAACTGAGCTAAGTAGTTAGGCTTCATTGATCTGATAAAGAATCATATAGGGTTTGGAGCATGGGAGAAAGCAGATGGCATAATCATACTGAAGTTCGGTGAACTCACTTAGGTGAACTCCTTGAATTGAGGGCAGCAATTTTGTCTTATTAATCTTTCCATTCCTAGTACCCACCATAGCACCTGGCATATTAGTAGGTGCTCAAAAAATATTAGTTTATATTTCAACCAATGATTAAGGAGATGATTAAAAACAAACTGTCAAGTGAACAAGTCACATTCTGGCCACTGTAGGGAGGATGGATTACAGGAGGTTAGAATTAAGAAGGATACTAAAGCATGGAAATAGGGTCACTTGAATGAAGGGAAGAGATGGCATAAGCATCACCATGTTGGAAGAACCAACAGGTCTAATCGGATATGCGGGCTAAAAGCCGATGAGATTAGTTCTTCCCCAACACAACCTAAATCTACTCAACTCCTAACATTCCAACTACAAGATTTTTTGCAGTGAAATCAAATTTAAAGGTAAATGCAAAGATTCCAATGTGGGGTTAGAAACTAACATCTCATTAAAACAATTAACCATAGACTTTTAAAATAGGTAATTTCTGGAAAATTAAGCATAACTGCAGGCATTCATCGGTTTATAACGGTCAGGCCTCTGAATGCTTGGATGTGGCCACACAGAGGAAATTCTTGGGAGGCAGCAAGGGGTGTGTGCAAAGCTTCGGCCTTGAGAACTGGCAGGCCTGGGTTTAAGGCCTTCCTCAACCACTCATAACTGTGCAGCCCTGCAGAGAGACCTGAAATTTTAGTATCTGTGACTTAATGATAAAAATAGTAGAGAGTTATGTGAAGATTGAATGAGATCAGATAGATGCCTGGCACAGAGTAGGTGCTTCGTAAATATTCATCCCCCCGGTTTTCTTTTCTTGTTCTCTGGAATCCATGGAACTACCCCTCCTTCCAACACAGTTCTGGCCAAAACATGCTTTTATTTATAATGACTCCTCCACGAAAATTTGTGTTTGTAATCATGTATTCTATTGTCTTTTATTCTGTGCCAGGGTCCAGGCTCGCTCAGTTTCCTTCCACTTTCCCAGAGCTCAACTCCAAATATGGTTTCACCAGCAAATTTCCCAAGTATCCTTTTATCCTGTCTTCAGGAAGATTATTAATGAAGATGTAAAATCAGGCTGGCATGAGTAACAATGCTTAAGGCAATCCTCCAGACACTTTTGTTCCACTCAACAGGGATATGGTGTCATTTATCATTAGGTCTTGTTACAGTTTTCTGACCCCTTGAAAAATTTGCTCGTGTCCACACCCACAGGAATTAGTCTTGCAAGTGAATGCTCAGGAGGGACTGAATTAAATGTCACAGCACTACAGAACATCCGTCACATCACACTAACCTATCACTCTCTGCTCTTATAAATTTTGCTATCAAAACAAATTAGTCTGGCATGTTATTTCTAATAAACATTCTCTTTTGTTGTGTGTGGCTCATGCCCAAAAGGAGATAATAGACCAGTTGATAAAAGTCACCAAATCTCATCATTGGTTCAAACACGGTCAAGTGGCAAATAAAGAGTAATAATTCCTCGGCGAGGAGAGAAAGGAAGGGCAGCAGAGCGGCCTATACAAGATGCTGCCTCATGAAACTCACTCTACAAAGTCCAAAGGGAAATCATTGTCTGGTTTGAGAACCAAGGACAGTTAAGGTTTTCTTGAACTTGCTTTTTCCTAATGGACCCTAGACTGTATCACTCACGGGGGTTCTCTTTTTCCATTTGCTGAAAAAGTTGAGCATTGCATGGGTGGCTCAGTTACAGCGGGGCATGGGGGGCACAATGATGGGATAGTTCCCAATCTCTCTCCTGGCTCCATTTAGTCTCCATATTATTTTCCTTGCTTCTTCCTTCTCGATTTATGTTCGAACTGTGGAAAAATGAATATGATATAAAGTTCACCATATCAACCATTTTTAAATATACAATTCAATGGTATTAAGTACATCACCGCCATCCATCTCTAGAACTCTTTTCATCTTGCAAAACTGAAACTCTGTACTCATTACATAATAACTCCCTATTCCCCCAGCCCCTGGCAACCACTCTTCTTTCTGTCTCTATGAATTTGACTACTCTGGGTACCTCCTATACACAGAGTCATACGATACCTTATCATTTTTAACAAATGCTATCTTCCTGTATTTTATGTAAGTTTATAACCACATTTGAAACAAAATGGAGAATGAATAAATGAAAAAAAGCAAAAATATTTCCTGGGGACCAGAGGGATTCAATCCTATGTGCATCAGGTCAGTGGCAAGGTCATAATGCTTGCTGATTCACATAAAACACAATGGATTGTAAGAACTAGTCGTTATTTAAACAGTTAGCTAATGTGTACACAAGCAGCCTATTTAAGATAACAATAAGGTCAAAGGAGAGATGAAACATAGTAGAGGTTCCCACGAGGGAAGAAATATCAAGATCATTGAACAAAGAAGCAACTGTGGATTGAAACTCATCCCTAAAAGGCTAGATACCAATACACTGATCACGAAGGTTATTGATAAAGCCGCTTCCATAGCAGTGGTTCTCAAGCTCTAGTTAACATGAAAATTACTCACCACAAACCTACCAAATCAAAACTGTATTGACTGGGACTCAGGAATCTGAATATGTCACCAGCTGCAGGGCTGGTTCAGACACAGAAGGTTCTTATCAGCGTGGAGAAACAATGGTCAGTGCAGTGGATCGGAGGTTGTGAGGCCCGCCTCTGACCAGTTGAGTAGTATAATCTTGGATTATGTTATGCACATAGACACATGGTATCCATTACTGCCTATTTTTACCTGCTTCACTTGTTTTCTTCTACATTGAGTGCTGCCTGACTTAGCTACGAAAAACGGAGGCAGGGGCAAGAGAGAATGACCCACCAGGGGAGGGTCAGCAAGGGCCAGCCCAGCCACTACCCCGACACTATCCCACCATCATTATAAGCCTGTGGTTGTTTTATTTCATGTTCCCTTTCTCGTCTGCCCCTTTGTCACCAGGTAGACTGGCTGGAGGGAGAACACTGGCCTCAGGGAAACTGTGTGCAGTGTGAAAGATCAGACTCTGACGTCGCTCTCATTAATAGCTTTTTCTTTCTTTCTAGAATATGTCTGTGCTGGAGAATCACCACTGGCGATCTACAATCGGCATGCTTCGAGAATCAAGGCTTCTTGCTCACTTGCCAGAGGAAATGACGTAAGCGGTGTAGAGCTGAAACGTACTGATGTCCACACCTTAGAGATCAGCTCCTTTCTCCAGGGCATGCTGGAGACACCAGGGTTAATGGCAGGGAGCCAGCCGGCTGCGCTTCCTGCCCGCGCTTGGTTGTCGATCAGGTGTCAGTTACAGCAACCCAGAATCCGAATCTCTCCGTGAGCTTTGAAAGGCCCTTGCACAGTCTATGACCTAACATCAGGAAGAAGGATAATAAACAGCTCTCAGCTTTCACACTCTTCAGCATCAATGCTCTGCTTTGTCCAATTCTTGTCTTTTATGTTAGCAACATTGTCCTCCCACGAAGATCCAAATAATAAATATTTATCAAGAAGGAACACAGGAGATCTCAAGCTACATTTAAGACTAGTTCAATAAAGTTTGTTTTGTAATGGCCAGTCTTAGCAAAAATAGAAGTCAGAAATTCTTTCCTGAACTGTCTTTTGTTAAAGTAACTGAATTGGCCCCGGCTGGGGTTTTTTGGCCATTAATTTACCTGTGTCTCTTGCATTTGAAACAGAAAGGGAGATACTAGTTTCCTGGTCCACTGTTTGTTAGCCCAGGTATTTAGGCCAAGTCCTACTAAATCCAAGGCCAGTACCTCATTTTCCACATGGTCCTCAGTTAACTGCTGTAACATCTTTCAAGGCCACCACTAATTCTGACCTGTTAAATTAAACGCGCAGAGCCCAGGCTAGCTAGAGGAGAGTAGAGAGAGAAATCCCTGCACCCTTCTTTCTGAAGGTTGCATAACTTAAAGTCAAGTGCCAAGTTGCATCTCTATAGAACAGGCAGTGTGCTCTGGGCTCCTACGTTTATTCCTGGCCCTGTGATACTACCTGGTGCTGTTTCCTAGCACCCAGAGGAATGTGGCATTTGCAGGAAGAATTTTAAATCTGATAGCTTTTTACCTCCTGGAATGAAATAAAACCAATCATCATGCATGGCATAAAAACCTGTGCCTTTTGCTAGAACAGTTGGAAAGATCCAAAGAACTAAATGCAAAAGAACTAAAAACTTGAGTAAGAAATCAAGTAAGAAGGAGAAGAAAGGAGGAGGTAAGTGGCAGGGACAGCTAAAGAAAGAAAGGAGAGAGGAGAGAGAAGGAGAGAGAGCAGACAGGAAAGAACAAAACTAAAGGAAGAAAGGAGGGAAGGACTCGGGACCAGACTTGTCTCACCCGCCTTAATCCTGCTGATTGCTCAGCTATATTCATTTCCTGAGATACGCCTACTCATCCCTATGGATTCCAGATAAAAATGCCATGTTTGTTATGCCTTTGTAGGATGCAGCGTTATAAATCACTTTTGTAGGAAGAATAATTGTTACACAATAATTCGAAAAGGGATATGGGGGCAGGTGCAGGAGTCAGTCCTTGTATGCAGTTGCCTATGTATTCATGTTCTCGACCTGGCTGGGGATGACAGATATTTACTTCATACCTATTCATTCAACTCTGTGTGCTCTATGCATCCTACAAAATAAAAGGATATAAAGTCTGACACCATATACCTAAGACGTGGGGGGCAGAGGAGTAAAGAATGAGTTCAAACATAAGCGACCATCAACTTCACATAGACTGCTAAATGCAGATGTTATATACAAACCTAAATATATTGAATTTTTATTATTTATTTATTGTGGTGGGCAGCAAAGCAAGGTTTATTGAGCGATAGCAAAGTGATAGTACAAAGCTCCCAAGGAGGGAGGGGACCTGAGAGGGTTGCCCTATATTGAATTTTTAAAGATGAATTTTTAAAAATAGTTACAGATCTTTTCTTCTATTGATTACCTTCTCGGTGTGAGGTAAAGCTCTAATTTGCTTAATTTTCCAAAATATCTCATTTTCCCTATACCATTTGTTGACTAATATATTGCTTGCCCACTGGTTTTTAATGGTGTCTTAACTACCCATGATTCTTTTTTAAGTTCCGGTATCTTTCCTGGCCTATTTTGTTCCGTTGGTGTATCTTTCCATACCATAGCATAGTCACTATTATTATCTTCCTCATTAGTACTGTCATTATGCCCTTTTCTCCCCATGCAAATCTGAATGTTTGAGCTGGTTTCAACTCTTTAGGAGCACAACCCAAACTCCTGCGATTCTATCAGTCCTTTTGTGTCCCACTTAAAGCATGCATTTCTAGTCAATTTTCAGGTTTTAGACCCATGGTTACCATGGGAATGTATAAACTACCACAACTTTGTTCACTCAAGGTTTCAATCACGCTGTACAGTTATTAGCACACCTCCTGCCCAAAGACAGAAGTGACCGTGGGTGAGAGAATCCCCCTTGGGCTCAGAGGGACTGGACTCTCGGTGACAAACAGAATCAAAGGCAGAAATGAGGTTACAAGCCACCTGATGGTGGCAGAATCAATCACCCTCCTCAAAAGGATCTGCTTTGTGTGTGTGTGTCTTCTCTTTCCCTCTTGTGGATGCAGACAGGATATTGAACAGCAGCTGGGCTCCTTGATCTTGGCAACAGACATCAACAGGCAGAATGAATTTCTGACCAGATTGAAAACGCACCTCCACAATAAAGATTTAAGACTGGAGGATGTACACGACAGGCATTTTATGCTTCAGGTAAACAACAACAACAACAACCCAAAGGCTGCCATCCTTGCTGAGTAAAAACGCTTCTTCGGGATGTGATCAGTCACTTTAGCACCTGTGAGAAGGAGTATCCCCCACGGGATAAGTTAGAGCAGTGACCGACCTTATGAAAAGCTCTGAGACACATGAAATTTTTAAGTGGTTTCCAAGCAAGCAAAATCTGGGTTTCGCGTCATTAAGTTGATAATCTCTCACTTTTCCTTGATCGGTAGCCGAGTAACCACAAAGTAGCCCTGCGGGACGATTGTACGTGGTAAGAACCTACCACGTTTTGTGGCTCAATGTAGAAGTGACCACTGTGATACCTGTACAATTTAGAAATACCGTTTCTGTAACACAAAACTAGATTATATTAACTGTAGCACGAACAAAATTGAAAACCAAGTAATCTTCCTTCACGTAAAACCTGTTTCATCAAACCCTGCTTTACTTCCTTTTATTCCTAAATTCATCACTCACAAACATGTTTACCTAGTCTTACCAATTTTAGACGCCAATCAATAAATTAGGTTAAGTTTAACTGAATGAACTAAATTGTGTCAGGCGCGACCCTTCCTGCTTCATTCCACGGCAAGAAGGCATTTGTGACATGAGAACAAGAAGACGAGTGGACCCCAGGAGTGGAGGTCTGAGCTGGTGTCTAAACCAGAGCCCTTTTCTTGTATTTTCTCTTGTCTTCCTTCTTTCCTTTTGGCACAAAAGGCTGAATGGATGGACCCTGGATTCATCTAGATAGACCAACTTTACCCAGGGAAATGGCGCTGCACAGGGCAGACTGAACCGGACAGTGGTTTTGTTCCATGCCTTCCTGCTGCCCCCTGTGGCTGTCCCCAGTGCTCCATCCTTCTGAGAAAATGCCTTCCTCCCAGCTGTAGAACTAGGTCTCTGTCCTTCTTTTCTTTCCAAACTCGTGTTCAGTCCCTGGGTGCCACAAAGATCAAGGTATCTGGTGCTCACGACTCCAGCTTGGTTGGGAGTAGCTGAAAGAATTGGCCGGCACACTTGCATTTCAAAAGGAAAGCTTGCGGGGGCACCTGGGTGGCTCAGCCGTTAAGCGTCTGCCTTCAGCTCAGGTCATGATCCCAGGGTCCTGGGATCGAGCCCCACATCGGGCTCCCTGCTCGGCGGGAAGCCTGCTTCTCCCTCTCCCACTCCCCCTGCTTGTGTTCCCTCTCTCACTGTCTCTCTCTCTGTGTCAAATAAATAAATAAAACCTTTTAAAAAAAAAAAAAAAAAAAAAAGGAAAGCTTGCTAATGCAAATGAATTCCTGAAGGGCAGAGCCTGGAGGTGACTTCTGCCCCTCACCTACTCCATCTGGACTGGTGTCCCCCTCAACAATCAAATTGGTAGCTTTAATATGATCGGGGCTTTCCCAGACGCCAGCACGGTCAGCGATTCTATGATGCCAAGGAACTGGGTCAAAACAGATAGACTTTGCTGGTGGGCAGGGCGCGCTAGCGGGGGCCCATCTCAGCGGGCGGTGGTTAAGGGAGAGAATCTACTTTTCTGGGAATTCAAGGTAACCCTCTTAGAGTCAGCATCCCCGATCCAGACCAGTGTGAGGTAAGCCTTGAATGAGCTTTGCAAACAACACACTCCAAGGTTTGATAGGACCGAGCTCCCTGGCTGGCAGTCGGGGCTTGCTTAGGACACAGACACAGGCACGAGAGCGCACGCAGAGGTGAAGTGACACACGGAGTCTGTCAGTGTGGCCACTGTGAGGGTGAGGTCCAAATGATCTCACTGGAACCTGGCTGGGGCCCCTGCGGCTTCCCTGCTCTCAAGGGGTGGGGCGAGAGAAGGAGCCAGACTGCCCGCTTTCTTTGGCCACCCCACCCCAAGCCTCCTCCAGAAAGCTCTGTGTCCTTGGACGGTGGCGCTTCTCTCCTTCTCAAAGCTATAAAGTGGGAATTCTGAATGAAGGTTTTGTGTGGTGGTGAAGAAGTGCTGTTTCTTGAAGAGGTGCTCTGTAAATACGGGCTTGGGACCATGAGGCACCCTGGAGGGTGGGACGGGCCCTTGGGCATAGGGTGCGTTTGCTGCTGAGGGTCATCCTCTGACCATCTCTCCCCGCCCTGTCATTTCTCAGATTGCCTTGAAGTGTGCCGACATTTGCAATCCTTGCAGAATCTGGGAGATGAGCAAGCAATGGAGTGAAAGAGTCTGTGAAGAATTCTACAGGCAAGGTTAGTCGTGATCTGACAGCTGAGTTCTCCCCGCCCCTCTTCCTGTTGGACGTTTATCCTAATCAAACAGGAAATGGCAATCTATCATGACATTTGTTCTTTCATCAACTCTTTCCTAACCTTTCTCTTTGACTCTCTTGCAAACCATCTGGCCCTTTTTTGGAAATAATTTAAAAATAAATAACACTGTCTTACTATGAAAACAGGTAGTCAAGAGGTATAATAAAAATGAGCAAAAGTGGGAAATAAATGTATGTGTGTGTATATATTTATATATATGTATATGTCATTTTTTTAATGGCTTTCCTCTGTGGATATAAGAATGTGAGAGACAGCTTGATTTTTACTCTGACCTTCATTTTAAAGAGCTTAACACAGCCTAAAGGCGAAATGCCGTTTGGGGTCAATGTTTTCAGCTCTGAAGGGACTTAGACTCCTTCTGTATTCCTTCCCCTGCCTTCCTTAAACAAAGTTAGTAATGAACCCGAGCACAACTGACCAAGAATTGAGCTCATCCTCTCAAACATATTCAGGGAGGAGAGAAATGGCCTCAAGTTCGGTATAATTTTTAAGAGATTAACCTCATTCAGAAATAAGGCTATGAATTAGCGAACAGGATCTGGACGCTGGGTGGGATATCGGCCTTTAAACACAGCCTTGTTTCCTCAGGCCTGGTTTCAGTGCTCAGGATGTCTGTTCAGGCACAACAGTGCCCTGACGTTAGTGACAGGATCAGCTTTGAGAGGCTGAGAACAAATAAAGCCTGAAGTGTCCCACATACCAGCTCTGTGGGGAGGTCAGGTAGCGACAGTGAGGCTTTTGGAGAAGCTTCCATCGAAAGATGTGTCAGTGTCATTGAGATGGTCCCAAAGGCAGAAGACAAAGCAAAAGGGGTTGGGTTCACGTGGGGCCAGGAGGCTCTGCTACCATCTCTTTCGCTCAGAGGAAAAGCACTCATGGAGTGCCCACAACTCTGTGTGACTTCACTTCGACTGAGTGTGAGTGCCTAGAAGTCAGAAATCAGTTCTCTTGTGGCCTATGATATAAAATCTCGACAGAGAGAAAACAAAAGGAAATATGATGAAATTGGAACAGGAGGCTTAGATCAGACAAGTATTTACTCTGTGATATAGAAAATATTGAAATAGCAATATGAGAGAAGGGCTACGATCCTCATGCTTGGAAATCAAACGATGGGGCAGCAAAGAGATCCTCCTCTGTCCCTCTTGGTTTTGACTCAGTCGTCTGCCCCTGTTGGCACTGATTGCCATTTAACCCTTTCCTTTGCTTATCTTACCTCCTATTTAGATGATGAGCAACTTGAGGCAGGAGGCCATGTCCCTTGGGCAGATAGTAAGCCCCACGGAGCTGGGGAATTGAAGTTATTAACTACATGGAGTAAATAGGACCAACCAAGAAAGGGAATCCATAAGATCTCTTTACCAAAACCCATTGTTGTCCTAACAATATATGCACATGCAGTGTTATAAGATAGAACAAACTAGAACACGTGTAACTCTGACCACAAAAGGTGAGCTTCCATGCACTTTGCTCTGGCATGTCTCCTGGCAGAGGAAGGAATACAGAGAGGGTATGTCAGGTCCTTTTTAATTTAATAGTATTATGGTCATGCAGAAGTTCTACCTGTTTAAAAGGAGAAAGAAAGACTGGACTCTCTGGTCATCCAAACTGCCTATCCTCTTTAGGGAATTAATTTTTGTAATTCTATAAGCACCATTTGTATCATTTTGATCAATCTTATTCTGGCTCTCAGTTTAGGATTTGGGTTTCCACAGACTGCTCATAGTCTTAGCCCAAGTATCTTTAATTGCTCATGATGCTGAGCAGAGGAAAACTTTTAAAATCAAGGTTGAGGACTTAGGGGGGAAGGAAGATGACATCCCATGAATTAGGAAAATAGCATTAAATTCTGAGAACAGAAATTAGGATTCTGAACATCATTCAACTCCCTCCTCTCCATGTTTTAAGGAAGTAGAATCTCTGTCTTGTAACCACCGATTGATAGCTTCTCAATCAACCAAGATTCCCAAGAGTTTCTATTGAACATCTGCTTCCAGCTTTGTCTAAACCTTAGCACAACTGTTAGTTTCCCTATGTACAAAGCCCCATGGAGGGGTCGTGAAGGATACAAAGAAGTATAGTTAATGGTTCATAACCTCAAGATACTAGGCAGTAAATTTCCTGGAGGAGCAAAATGATGCAACTTTCCTCTTTGTATTCTCTACATTGATTAACAGAGAATCTGAAATGTACAGTTCTTTATAAGTCTATGTTGAATGAATAACCGATCTAATTGGATGACCTCTCAGTGGAGGTCACAGGAGTAGATTGGTACTGAGGACATAGACTCTGAACTGGATGTGTTGGAGGATGTGTAGTTAGTGTCCTGTATTTTCCAATAGGAGAGCCATGAAGCATATGTGACTAGTTAAATTTAAAATAATTAAATTTAATTAAATTCAAATTTTAGTTCCTCGGTTTTATTGATCATATTGCAAAAAGCCACTATGCTGGGCAGTGCAGAGAACATTTCCATCATTGCCAAAAGTCCTGTTGGATGCTGTTGGTCTGCCTAGGGAGGGATAGACATGGACAAAGGCACTGAAATGGGGACCTGCTTCATATAGCAACCCGGACCCATAGAAAGCAAGAATGTGGGGATTTGTGGATTTGTACACTAACCAGGCTCAAGTAGAGAACATGACAATGAGAGTCATCTTAGAAAGTGCAATTGAGGCAACACATATATTCGAAGTAGAAGAAATACTGAAGGAAGAAAACTAGCTAAGAAGCAAACACTAAAAGTGAGTTATTAATAAGCCAGAATAGAGTGAAGCAGAGTGTGAATAGGGGAAAAAAGATATCCCAAGAGAGGAATAGACAGGCTTTGATGCCACAATATGGAAGGTGAAGGGAAGGGAGAAATCAAAGATGATTCCTCCAAAGTGTCAAGCCTGACTGAAAAATCACGATGAATAGAATTATGGAAGTTAGGAGTAGAACTCATTTTAATATTAGAACTCATTTTATTTTTTTTTTAAGATTTTATTTATTTATTTGACAGAGACAGAGAGATAGCGAGAGCAGGAACACAAGCAGGGGGAGTGGGAGAGGGAGAAGCAGGCTTCCCGCGGAGCAGGGAGCCCGACGCGGGGCTCGATCCCAGGACCCTGGGATCATGACCTGAGCCGAAGGCAGACGCTTAACGAATGAGCCACCCAGGTGCCACCCATCATGCCCTGTCCTCAGAAGGCTATTATCATCTGGTTTCCCCGGGTTCCTCAGGTTAAGCCACACTGATCTCCTTACCTCAGTCGTGAGAATAACCAGGGCCCAGGGGACCACAGGAGGCAGGGCTACAGGCTTAAAACAAATGACAGAGGTGTGGCAGCTCTTAGGTTCCAGCTCAGCTGTTAGGTGCAGACACTTTGGAGCCAGACTTTTAGGTTGGAATCTAGGCTCCCCCCTTTACTAGTAATGTGACAACTTGGGTCAAAATACTTCCCTTCATCTCAGTTTCTTCATCTGTAATATGGGTACTACAATGAAGTTGTTATGAGGATGAAATTAATTAACATATGTAAAATGCTTAGAATAGTGCCTGGCACGCACTAAGCACGATACAAATGTTGTATTTCGATCTCCTCTCGTTTAGAGGTGTACATTCACAACTGTGAACTCAGCTAATGTTTCTGAGGACCAGCTTCTCTACTGATTAACCAGACTGTTTTTCCCAACACAAAATTTACCCATAATCTTTCAGGCCCCGAAGGATTGGTAAGGTATTCTGATAAAGCTTTACATGGCACATTTCACCTTTGGTCTTCTAGCTGGCAAAGGCATTGAAAAGAAGTATTTTTCTGAATTTTATACTTTTTTTTAACTTTAGTTACACAAGGTGACACTAAGTCGGATTAAAGGTGATAATCTTTATTTCTGCTTAATATTGTAGCTATAGACGGAGATGTTCCTCAAGTGAGATTTTCTAGTCCCTCACCTCCACCCATTTCCTGCCTGCTCACTATTCCTGGTTGTTCAGAGGAAATCAGACTAGGCTCAGGCCGGGGGAAAGGCTGGGGGAGCACAAAATCTGTTCTCTTAACCTGTAACTTAAAGCCAGAACTTCTATTTCATGTAGGAAATTGCTCATTACTTGTATCCTTGTTTTTATAGATCTTGGTCAAAAGTTTATTCTAGCCCCAGAGCATACCTATTTACAATGAGCCTATTGTAAATGGTCCTTGACACTCTTGATATTTTCAATTTTCAGAAGCTACCAGAGCAAGCGGGTGCTAGGGAGTTCCTAATGGTAACAGGCAGCAAACGGTAATTCCCAGAATAACTTCTTTGAACTAGATCACTAAAGCTAGAAACACTCATTTTTACAAATTCTAGATTACCAGTGTTTCTTCTTCTTTCTTCTTAGGTGACCTTGAACAGAAATTTGAACTGGAAATCAGTCCGCTTTGTAATCAACAGAAAGATTCGATCCCTAGCATACAAATTGGTGAGTTGAATTCAGTTTTAATTTTTTTTTTCAGTTTTAATTTTAAATAAATACTTTTGGTACCTCTGCCAGAGTCACAAAGAAAAGAAAATCTACACGCAGCCTTTGAAAAATCCAAACTGGAGGTTTAATGAATGGCTGAGTCCAAATAAACCTTCTAATCATGACTGATCTACTGGGTAATTTCCAACTGAGCAACTATGAAAAATGGAGTAAAGGCTTTGTGTCAGACCCTTAACTAGCCTCTATTAACTTCGTAGTTCAGAATCGAATCAAAACCAAATCGAGTAGAAGGAAAGTCATGAGAACCAACTATTTGCTGCTGAGGAACAGATTAGTTCACACTGTTTAGAACCTGATGAGGGGGAAGTCGGCAGAATCAACCTTGAGGACCTTTCCAATCTGCCCCACTACCCTTCATCCCCAACGCGATCCCAAGGGCCCATGCTCTGCAAACCATGTTATCGCTTGTGGCCCAGGGTCCCATGCTTCTCTACTCTCCACTTCAAAACTTACTTTCAGTCTTATTCTCAAGAATCAATTGCAGTAAACTGTTCAACTGTGATGCTAATGCATCTAAAATAATTATTACTTTATGCATAAAATCATTAAACAAATCAAATGGTGGAAATTTCAGGCACATAGGAAATTATTTTTGATCCAGTAAGAGTTACTATCGGTTCTTAAAACACTCTACCAATTCCATCTACATTTAAGGCAAGTCCTTCATTCCCTTGCAGTTCCTTCCAGTTAAAACCAAACTTAGAAGTTGAACTCTCTTACTCATAAACTAGCCCTGACATGTCTTAGCTCCCACAGACCTCAGAGAGCTTAATGCATTCACAGGGTGCAGCCCTCTGCAAGGCTCAAGACTTAAAGCCCCTACTTGGGAGGGAACGGGGCATCAGAAAAAAATAAGCTGAAAATTAGGAAAACCAGAGCAAGTTAGTCAAATAATAGTATGCTTATAATCACTGGGAGTCAAACCGAATCCACAAAAGAGTCATAAAAGTCATCCTCAGGAAATAGAAACAAAATTAATCTAGTTACAAAGATTTGAATAACGTATGCAAATATTAAAATAGATATATGGAAATTATGGGATTATTGGTGATCCATTGTTTTCCAAATTGCCCTTAGTATTGTTATGTTGTTTTTACAATTAAACTGATTCTTTCACCCAAAAAAGGAAAAGGTGGGAGTGTTATAAAAAAAATAAAAATTAAATTAAAAAAAACAACCAGGAAGAATCCAGGGCAATGACATACTACAGAATCCCTGGGACAGTGTGGGACGGGGAGCAGCATCAGCAGAAATCAGACTTGGTGTCCTTGGAGCCAATCCCCCCCCTCTCAGGTTGCTTTAGTTATGGAGGTTCTGCAGATGCGATTTAAAAGGAATAGACCCTGACCAAAATCCCAACCCTGGGGCCCTGTTTGTTAAGCTCTGGCTAGAAAGAAATTTGCCAGGCTCCTGTTAAAGACATTTTGTGAAAAGCATTCACATTGTTAAGCACACAACCTGGATTTGCAAGAGAGACCTGATTTTAGAGATTCTACCCTGTTGTTGTTATGAGAACACATTTATTTTGTCAGATCATATGTCCTGGTTTTCAGCACAGGAAAATGTGGTTACCATAGATACCTGTTTTAAAAATGGGGTGGGGATTGAGTGAATAGGAAAGTCTCAGGGATGCTACACCAGCACACCAATAATAGAGAGAAAGAGAAGGTGATGATAAAACAACCCTTCGTACATAAATCTTTCTCGGTCTCTGTTCCATGTCTCCGGGCTCTGTAGGGTCAGGATTGGGAGGTGTGGTGTGAAGGGGTAGATCAGGCTAAACTGGAAAAATCCAAAGATAGACAGAGTCTGATGGGAGCTGCAGGCTTCAGCCTCCCAGACGAGGATTTTGCCAGCGGGTCTTAAGTAAAGCAGCTATTTCCTCTGCCCTGATTCTCCTGGGGCTGAAACTGTCCCCTCTCCTTTTCCTGTCCCAATCCACAGTGAGAATTTCCCCACGTGCCATCTCAGGTTTAGATCTGATTTTCTTTTTTTTTTTTTTTAAAGATTTTATTTATTTATTTGACAGAGAGAGAGATAGCGAGAGCAGGAACACAAGCAGGGGGAGTGGGAGAGGGAGAAGCAGGCTTCCCGCCGAGCAGGGAGCCCAATGTGGGACTCGATCCCAGGACCCTGGGATCATGACCTGAGCCGAAGGCAGACGCTTAACGACTGAGCCACCCAGGCACCCTAGATCTGATTTTCTGTTTAAGTCATTCATATTCACCCAAGTGGAAGTGGGATTTAAAATCCCTTTCCCGGGCTCCTGGGTGGCTCTCTCACCGTGTCTCTCTCTGTCAAATAAATAAATAAATAAAATCTTTAAAAAATTAAAATAAAATAAAATCCCTTTCCCTCTCTCCACCAAATTCTGCATTTTAGAAAGAAGATATTAGATGGAATGAATCTCTAATTGGTGAAAGCTATAGAAGGAGGAGGAGAAAGAGGCTTGCCTTCAATCCCTGTTTGCTCTGAGGCCACCATGTATCCCTTCCCCCACTCCCAGCCCTCCAGGAGGACAAAATCCAGGCAGTCAGTCCGTGGTTGCTTGCATAGAAGAGAGAGCTTGACACAATGCACTGGGAACGGATGGGACAGTTTCCCAAATGCGATCATGAAGAAGTCACTTTCATTTGAAAAAGTACCTCCTGGTGTCTATTCAGACTTCAAATCTACTTTCCTAATCTACTGTGAGAGGTCTTTACATCGGACAAGTAGAAATACGGAGGGATAATCCCCTAGTAACGTCAGGAAGAAAATGAGTTGATTTTTAAGTACCAGATTTTTGAATGTTGGATTTGTAGCTTTTTTATATTAAGGTAAACTTGATAAATATTTACACTTTAAACTTGAGAATAGTATAATTTTGTGAACTGCCTTTCTAATATCAAATCTCTCTTACGGTGAAGGATATTAGAAATTAGATATGGAGGTTATGGAGGTAGTGAAGAAAATTCGGGAATAGCAAACAAGAACATTCAAGGAAATCCCTACTTGCTGACTCCCTATATAACCTTATCGTTGGCTTAAAATTTCCTCCTTAGGTTTGGGTGAGCTAAAATGATCTCATAATACTTAAATCATATTTCACATATGATGAGATAATGCAGAAATGTGAAATAACATTTTGCATTCCTGCATCCTTTTTCCATCTCTGTAGCATCCTCAAAGGCCAAGCATCTGCTCTTTGTTCAATAAAAAGATAATCAAATCAAGCCTTATAATTCACAGCCTTGTGAACATAAAGTGTCAGTTGGTGGAAAATTCGTTATGCTGAAAAAACACTTGCCTTTTCTCCCCACACCTACATTTCAATAAAACCTAAGCATGTCCAAGTTTGTGACGATTCCAATCATCCCAGCCTAGACTGAAAGTCATCTTGGCTTTAATAAATCATATTTAATATGGAAAGCACCCTAACATTGAAATATGATTAGAACACAAGGAGTCTAAAATAATTAAGAGAACAGACATATCTAATATCAACCAATCGTATCTGGTCATTAACATAGGGATTTTATGCAGGTAAAAATCCGTATTGAAGATGAGTGAACTTGACCTACATTTACTCGCTTAACATAATTGAGAGTAAGACAAAACCGTGGATCAATACTCTTGAAAAAATATCCTACAGGGTAAACATATGAATTCTCCAGATGGGTCTAAACAACGATGTGCCCCTTCCTGATATCATTCACCCTTTCCTCCCCTCCCCCACCCCCTCCTCAGCTCCCACACAGACTTTTTCCTAGCTTTCTGTTCAATTGTCTTTCTCCCAGCTTTCTGTTCAAATGTCTTTCTCCCTCAGCAAATAATAACAGCCAACACGTATTGAAAGTTTACTAGGTGCCAGGAGCTTTCTGAGCATTTCACTTGCCTCAAGTCATTTCATTGTCCTAACAACCCTATGGGTTTGGGACTCTTCCTAGCTCCTTTTTACAAATGAGGAAACTGAGGCCCGAGGGGTTAAGAAACAAGCCCTAGGTGACACACCTGGTGCTCCTAAACCGAAGGGTAGGGAGCGAGTCATCTTTTGCCTCCGTATCTCTAGGTCTGGCACAGAGCGGGGTCCCAGCTGGGTCTGGGAGGGAGGAAGGCGAGGGTTGTAGCGCCTTCACAGGGCTGAACTTGGCCTTGCCTGTTCTAGGTTTCATGACCTACATCGTGGAGCCACTTTTCCGGGAGTGGGCCCGTTTCACGGGCCACAGCGCCCTGTCTGAGAGCATGCTACGTCACCTCTCCCACAACCAAGCCCAGTGGAAGAGCCTGTTGCCCAAGCAGCACAGAAGCGGCGGCGCGGAGCACGCAGGCCCGGGGACTGAGAACCAGGAGCAGACCGGGACCAAAGGCGACGCCCCGTAGTCCCAGCCCCGCTGCCCCTGCTCCACGCAGACCGAAGGAGAACCTCCTCGAGCAGAGGCCTCCTGAGAGGGTGGCAGCTCTGGGGGGGGGCGGGGGAGGGTGTCTCGGCGACCAGCCCAGCCACGCGCTGGGTGTCGTCCCCGGGGCTCTCTGCAAGGCCGCCCTCCTCCTACTCACCTGCCTCCTCTCCTTTTTCCAAGTGTACAGAAGCCATCCGTCACCTCAGCATTCGCTGCCGAAATAAGCAACTCCATTCAGGAACATGGGAGCCGATTCTGGGGGGTGGGGGGAGGCAGGTTGGCCCCTCAAGGAGAAGACTGGGGAGTAAGAAAGAGGTGCTCCTGCCATGTCCCGCTCGGGCCCTGGGTCACACTGTGACAGGCGACAGTGGCTAAGTCCAGAGCGTTTTTAGCATTTGCCATCTGACTGCTGATCTGCATGACAATAACACCAGCACACTCGGAGCTCCAAGGAGATGGGTCTTAGGTGCCAGAGCACAAAAGAGAACGTGAGAAAGGACCTTCTATTTTAATAATAATTATTATTATAAAAATAATAATAGATCTTTTTAACTTTTCTATTTTATGCACTAGACAATGGATCTAAAACTTGGGACTAAGATTACTCAATGTACCCAAACTTGAACAGGGGGTTCATTGTTTCGTTACTGACTCGATGCCGCTTTGGGCCAGAGCTTTGGCGTCTGCTCAGTTCCAGAGACCGCGTTTCCTATCCGATCCGAGGGGAAGGTGCTGTGCAGTCCGTTCCTTTGCACCATTAGCCGATCTGTCTTTTATCAGTAACTCAGATCCCGTGACATGTTTATATGCACACGTGTCCATTTTCCGTAAATACCCAGCGCTACTGATGCCCATGCCAAAATACGTGAGTATTATGGGATTGCTACCTGTATAAACAACGGCACTGTGAACAGAATCCTGTTAGTTTTAATCCAAGAGAATGCGTTTGTAAATCTGGTATAGAGTTTATTAATATACTGTTGTTTGCAGATAAAGGCCTTAACTTTAAACATCTTTCATCTTCTGAAAGCTGCCCGACTTACATCCTCACAGATATCCTTCTGAACTGCCTTCCCATGCCCATCTTTGCGCTTTCCAGCTAAGGTCACAAACCAAAACTGACTAAAGTCTTTGAGGAAATATTCTGGAAACTTCACCCACATTCCGCTTGAGACCATAGTGTTTCATCTATGGCACCGAGCATCGTTTCCTCAGATTAATGAGACCTTTCAACAAGCCTGAAGTCACTTTTCAACCCAGCGCCGATGTTGCACACTCTGTTTTAACAAGCCAGCTGATAAGCTCGCGTTTGTGTGACTCTTGTCTTGGACCGTGGCGGTGTGTCAACCTCGCAGGAGACGCGGCAGGTCTCACAAACCTCCTATGACCCTGTCATCTACCCATCAGGGAACTCCCTGCTCTCCCACCACACATTTGTCTGTCATGGCTACAGTACCAAAGCACCTTTGGTTTATGGTTGGCGTGCATTTCTTTGGCGTTAGTAGTAACTGGATTTTTCTTTTTCCTTAATTTCGTGTGAACAACTACTCAATTATTTAGCTGAAGTTAACATTATTTAAGTCAAGAAAACATTTCAGTTTTTCGACCGAATTTACCTTCCTGGCAGGTCATCGTGGTTCGTTACGGTTCTAGCTAACAGAGTCACCTTGGAATCTGCTTGCCGTTTTTTCTGCAGACTCTTGGTCGGACAATCAGTTTGTTACAGCATCCTTCTCTAGTGACTAAACTCCATGCATTCAACCTTTTTCCTTAAAAGTTCTAGCATAAGTAATGTTATGTGAAAATTGGCATGTCCCTCTCTTCTTACCTTTAAATAACATTATAGTGGGGGAACGATAATCTGATCATTTCTGCCACTACCGAGCTGTTTCGCAAGCTGACAAACTGACAGCAGACTCTCGTTTTCTACATGCAACTCTTGTGGGTTTTGTCCCTTCCTAACGTACAAATGAAATGTTCGAAACTTGACGGGTTTGTAATAAGTTTCTGTAGAGAGACTGAGGTTTGCCGAGTGAAGGTTTAGGGGGAAATTTTGGAAAGTTGGTTATATTCTCATTAAAGTAGGAGAGATTGTCAGATGGTACTAGAGAAAGTGTGAAAACCTCATGAAATGGGTGGCTGATAAGTTGAAATTGTTGATATGGGTAAGAGAGAAGTTGTGAAATCTTAACACTAACTTTTTTTCTCTGTAATAACTATGAACTGACACCTGATTCTTTATTGCTTTAATCCTCTGAAGCTCTCAGCTTGGTGAGGCCCCAAAAGAGAAAATGTTGAATGTATTCCTGCTTCCAAATCTCTCTTACTTTGGTCTGATGATGCAGAGAGAGCTTTTGTGTGGTCTGTGTTTAACGTTCATGAGATCAAATGAAGGAAAGCAATTGTCAAGGATGATACAGTGGAGAAAAGGGAAGATGCTGTTTTAGTGAATGGGGCCTCTGCCTTGGGTTTAAGAAATGGACTTTGTTTAAATTATATTTATATTGTAACTTACATAAGTAAGATTGGAGGCATTTTTAGTAGTTCCAAGTTCGTAGGACAAAAGTCTATGTTACAATTAGGTCTTGAAGAAGAGCTCACAAAGAAAACCACCAAATAACCGACTATGAAGCAGCTACTAGTACAATCAAAATTTGAAGTAAAAGGAGACACGATGCATAAACTAGATGCATTTTTGTCCTTTCAACTATCTGGAGTTTTCTTGAGTTCTTTGCTTTTTGGCAAAAAAAAAAAGAGAATGTGAAAACTTTTTTCCCTGCCTACTAGCGGCTCCCCTTCCACAGAGGAGCTCTGTTGCTAGTTAAGACACAGCTGTTGGATCATCCATGGATTTTATCTTTATAGTCTCCTCCTGGTCCATGGACCACCAATAGTTGACTTACCAAGTTTAATTCTGTCAGTACTTGAGAAGAAAGGAATCAAAGGGCTATTTTTAGTAAGCAAAATAGAGTTCAGATCAAATGAAGAGAGAGAAAATATATATCACTGCCAGGCCTGATCGTCAAAGCCTGCTTCTCCTTTAACAGCATCCGTGAATAGTCAGAAACTCGTTCTTGAAGCCCTGACCTACCCATAACTCCTCCAGGCTGAGGAAAAACCCCGCTCTGTTTCCACCTGCTTGAGGCTTCCCACAAAGGCATTTGGAGCGCGTCCGGCAACACTGGCTTCAGATAGTGCTTCCTACAGAACACAGACTTGTTTGTAATCTTTTCTCACGTTGAATCAGATCTGCTCACTGATTTGAATTTGGTTATGAGCTTGTGTCTCACTGTATTTCTTATGCTTTGTTCTTTTAAGCAAACCCTTAAAATTGTGTTGTTTTGTGTACACATGTGAGATTTGGGGGAAAAAAAAACCTTGTGAGTTTTGCTCAAAATGTGGCCTAAATATCCATTGGCATGTCTCGATGAACAATTGAAAATAAAGATAATTTCTTAAAAACATCAAAGTATGAAAATATACTGATTCTCACCAGGTAACATGTTACCAGCAAACCAATCAGATTCAACAAAAAAGGCCCACTGCTCAGGAGGGGAAACTTTTGAGGGAAAAATGCACAGATACAGACATGGTCTCCATGCGACTCATTCTACTTGGGGCTGCAGAACAGCCCTGTCCATGAAGGCCTCACTTGCCAGTTAATCCCAAGTTAGGGAAAGAAGGCTCTCTTTCCCCCACCATTCAATTCTACACTTCTTCTGAGTCCTGATATTTTTGTTTCACATTTGTCACACTCATATATGAGTGAGAATGAGGTACAGTGGATTAGGTTGTAAAGACAAAGCCGACTTCTTTCAATAAGTACCTGTGAAAAATATGGTCTTGCAGATTTCAGGACTGGAAACCATCAAGAACAATAGAACAGTTCAGGCAGGACAACTGAGTCTCCTAAACTTATCTGGAAATAGAGGAGAAAAACACCACCACCCTTGTTTCCCAGGAACAACCTTGTATCTACATAGTCTCTTCATGCCCCTTTTTATTAACATTGGATTCAGAATCTCACTGATCCCTTCATGCTCCCCTGTGTCTGAATACAAAGCCACTTTTTCATGTGTGGATATTTGATAATATAAAATCAAAATCAAAATTGAAACCCCAGTGGTCTTCCAAGGAACAGTCAGACATGATTTCCAAATGTCCCCGGGAAACTAGTTGAGACATTGTGAAATAAGTCAAGCCTATGTGAGCAATTGAATTTCGACTCCACAAATATTGATTGAGGATCTACCATGTGCCAGAGGTTGCACTAGATACTTGGAATATAAAAACAGCTCCTGAAAACAAAATAAGGATCATTTATCTCCCTTGCATCTATGCCCCCGAAGCCCTAATTCTGGCTGGTGATGGCTCTGTTCCTCTGAGTCAGGCCCCGAAAGGCTTGCTGGTCTTTCACAGGCTCCCCCGGCGGCCTAGGCCAGTGTCTCCCAGCTGCACAGCACTCACATGTGCACACACATTCTCAGCCAGTGCTCTCCGTCTGTCCTAGAGCAGGGCCAAAAGCAAAGGCACTTCTCAAGTAACATCCCGTCAGCCCTGCCTCCGTGACAATGTAGTGGACATGTGAGTAATGACTACACAGGGAGCTTTTAGCTACAGAACAGTCCGCGATGGGATTTTTTTTTTTCCAACTAAGCCAGAGAGATTATTAGAAAAATTTTCAATTTTAGTTGATAGGATTTGAAGATGCATTATTGCCTTGTCTCAGTCATCCAAGCAACGATGTATCTTTGATTCAATTGCCTGAAATGTTTTAAATTCTAGTATTGCAAGATTTAATCTTTAGTAATTTTTTTCCCCTTTTAAGGAAGCAATGCATAGTGTTTTCAAAGTGTGGGCTCTGGGGTCAACAGACCAGAATTCAAATCCCTTGTTCTCACTTGCTGCTTAACTCCAGGCAGATAATTTGGTCTCTCTGAGCCTCCATTTCCTACGTGTAAAATGAAAGTAACACCTACCTTCTGGGGTGGTTGTGATGTCAAAATTGGAAAACATATATAAAACATACACCATGGTTTGTAATAAAGGGTCCTCAAAAAATGTAAATTTCTACATCATTTAAAACAAATCTACAAAGTGAGAGTTGGGATATATCTTTTGCTTTCTCTAGGCTGTACAGTTTTTGTGCAAAAGAAAACACAAGAACCACTAATAGACATTGGGCATGACTATATCTATAAGTGACCAGCCCGACCATGAAATAATCCTTATAAAATATGGACAAAATATTGTAAAAATGATTATAAAAGAAGACAGTGTTCTTGGGGCACTAAGGATACCCTGATAAGACCAGGGAATACAAGGAACGTTTCTGATTATAAAGTAAATACTCAGCCCAGCCAGGGACGACCATCTGTTTAATCTAAGCCCTTCTTAGAATTGATGACAATACAATCCTGGCTAGAAAGGATTAGTTAGCAAACAAAACTTGAAAACTAATTCCACTCATATCCTATAAATCCTATCTATAGAAGTTTCCAGTGGCCCTTCCCCTTGCAACTTCATCAGATCCTTTCTGGCTATGGACAGCAGAGGCAGGGAAGTCAGTTATAGCCTCTATAAATAAATGCCCTAAAATAGATTCTGTTCCTCTAAACTAACATTTTCAAAATTGCTTTTAAAAAAAGCCTTAAAAGAGTGCCTGGGAGGCTCAGTCGGTTATGCGTCCGACTCTTGATTCCGGCTCAGGTCATGATCTCGGGGAGCTCAAGCCCCAAGTCAGGTTCTGCAGTCTGCTTCTCCCTCTCTCTCTGCTCCTCCCCCTGCTTATCCTCATACTCTGTCCCTCTCATTCTCTCTCTTTCTCAAATAAATAAATCAATCAATAATCCTTTTTAAAAAAATGTGTGTGCCGTAAGTTGTTTAAGCATTACCTGGAAAAAAGAAGTCTTCATGGCCTCTGAAGTTTGAGGAACAATGGCTTAAACACACAGGTTTCTCTTCTGTGTCCTTCTCAGAGCCTCCCATAGGCTAATGGACATCTCCAACAAGACGATATGGATGATATTGTTTGTTTAGATCTAATATTGTTTTCATATCATGAAGGCTTCCTTGACCACACCAACCCAGGATGATCTCCCCATTTGTCATTTTACTGCCCTAGTATTGTTAGTGACTATTAGTTATTTGTTATTATTCCTGATGTATGTGGGTGTGTTCTGCCCAACTTGAGACATACTATAATATTGTGGTTGCCTTGCCTGAGTTTGTGGCATGATTTTACCACTTACTAGATGTCTGACCTCAGGCAGGTTTCCCAACTTTTTGTGTCTCAGCTTCTGCATTGGTAAAATGATAATAAAAATGGGACCTATTTCACGGAGTTTCTGAAGATTCAAAGAGTTCATGAATGCAAAAACTCTGGACAGGGCCTCGCTCATAGAAAGCACTCAGTAAGTGTTGGCAAAAACCAACATCTTCTCCCTCGCCCCTGCATCACCCTCTGAAATCAGATTTGTTAAGTTCCTTGATAACAGGATCCCTCTCTTTTTAAATATATTCTCCTATAGTATTGCACAGAAGGTCCTGAATAAATACTTTTTAAATTAAAGAATATATTTGGATTGATAAATTGAAAATTGTGTCAGAATAATAGGTTAATATTTAAACCCAAGTAAGTAAGCCCCAGTTACAACAATAAATGCCCCAATAATGTGAATATAGAGGTTGTTTTTCAGGAACACAGTTGCTACCTGGCAGACTTTTATTCTTTCTAAGAATCTGGTTCAGGAAAAAAAAAAGGTTTTCTCCTCCTAGTTTATGAGTCTACTCTTCTTAGTGATGAAGACAACGATCAAGTCCCTAAGGGACTTGAGGTCCAAAGACCTCCAGGTATTTCCCATCCAACTGGAAAAGCAGCCTACAGAAGGGCTACTAACTGGCTTCCTTTGCAGGGAAAACGAAAGTCCCCCACTGTATCACACAATCCAAGAGAGACAAATCCCAGTCCTCATCTTTGCAAAGGAGCATGGGACTAGCAGGTGAATCTCCTATTTTATCCCTGTGATTACACATGACCTACCCCTGCTCTTCTTCCCAGGAAGCAATTGCATGTGCATTTTAAAAGTTGTCAGCAAAGTAAGCTAATGGACCAAAATGAAGGGTCAGGGGTTTTTTTAATTACTTATTTTTTCCTACTTCTCACTGCTCTATTTTGTTTGGGCCCGTCTAACAGGAGAGTCAGACTTTACACTTCAATGGACTTTCATACACACACACACACACACACACACACACACAACTTTTTAAAGATTTTTTATTTATTTATTTGAGAGAGAGAGAATGAGAGAGAGCAAGCACATGAGAGGGGGGAGGGTCAGAGGGAGAAGCAGACTCCCCGCCGAGCAGGGAGCCCAATGCGGGACTCGATCCAGGGACTCCAGGATCATGACCTGAGCCGAAGGCAGTCGCTTAACCAACTGAGCCACCCAGGCGCCCACACACACACAACTTATAAGCGAAAACAAAATGCTGATCGTGTGACTGTAGCATAAGGGAGAAGTACATTCTGTAATTTCAGACAGACTTTCAAGTGTGAACCTGACGGAGAGGGGGGACACAAGTTCCGATGGATCTTTCAATACTCTGTTATGTAACAGGCTACGAGCTATTTCCTACATGCTTCCACTGCCTTTAGCTCTTAGAAATGTATTCATTATCTCACAAAAAGCTTTTCAAAAAATCTCCTTTTGCAATGATGTTTTCTTTACCTTAAACTCTAGCGGGAAGGTTCAGAGTTTTCTTCATGCTCATCGACTTCTTTTTTGAACAGCGGTGTTCCAGTCCCATAGGCACCGCTGGGGGGATGTCCAGCCCCACCAGCACCCTGCGTGCGTGGCAGGCAGCCACCCCATCGCCACCACGTTGACTGTCGGGCACCCGTGGCGCAGACAGTGAAGCCGGGGCCCCAACACCAGCCCCCGGGGCCGCGTGAGAGGACAGAGCCTTCAGTGGGGCGGGCGGTCCCCGCGGCCTCCGGGGCTGCCAGCTTCGGGGTGTGCCAGTGCCAGACGGCCTCGGGGTGTGGGCGAAGGGGACAGCACCCGACCTGAACATCGCAAGTGTTTACTGCATGTTTTCTTTTTTAAGATTTTGTTTATTTATTAGACAGAGAGAGAGAGATAGCGAGAGCAGGAACACAAGCAGGGGGAGTGGGAGAGGGGGAAGCATGCTTCCCGCCGAGCAGGGAGCCCAAGTGAGGCTCGATCCCAGGACCCCAGGATCATGACCTGAGCCGAAGGCAGACGCTGCACTGACTGAGCCACCCAGGCGCCCCATTTACTGCATGTTAATAAAGTTATGTCTGGGCTAGCGAGCAAACCAGAGAGCGAGCAATGACTGAACATGACTGTCTCCTCTCTATCACATTCAGAGCTGAGGGCTTCAGGGACGCTTAAATGTTTTTTTATACATGGTTGGTAAAGGCTCTGATCAGATGTCAAGTACATCATCACATTCGGTCCATAGAGATCACAGGACTTGTAAGAAGGGCCCTCTGAGACTTAATTTCATTTCTGAAACAGTAATAATAGAGCCCACTTTGCAGATTTGTAGTGAGGATTTGGGCTACTGTATGTGGAGCGCCTTAGGCAGTGTCTTGCATACCTGCTGTCACTTAGTAAAGAGTAGGAATTATCTACCAGAAACAATGGTGGTGCTATGTTCCATTTGCTGCAAGAGATTGTTTAATGTTTCTTCTAACTCAAATGAAACTGTCAATGGATGTAAGAGGCAAGGAGGAGACGTGACAAGGGGAGAAAGCTGATACTGATTTTTCTTTACCATGTGAGGGAAATAGCATTAAGAAAGAATAAGCAAATTGTTTCATTTTGAAACCAGAGAGGGAGACAAACCATAAGAGACTCTTAATCTCAGGAAACAAACTGAGGGTTGCTGGAGTGGAGGGCAGTGGGAAGGATGGGTGGCTGGGTGATAGTGGGGAGGGTATGTGCTATGGTGAGCGCTGTGAATTGTGTAAGACTGATGAATCACAGACCTGTATCCCTGAAACAAATAATACATTATATGTTAAAGAAGAAGAAGAAGAAGAAGATAGTAGGAAAGGAAAAATGAAGGGGGGGGAATCGGGGGGGAGACGAACCATGCGAGACTATGGACTCTGAGAAACAAACTGAGGGTTCTAGAGGGGAGGGGGGTGGGGGGATGGGTTAGCCTGGTGATGGGTATCAAAGAGGGCACGTACTGCATGGAGCACTGTGTGTCATACGAAAACAATGAATCGTGGAACACTACACCAGAAAGTAATGATGTAATGTATGGTGACTAACAGAACATAATAAAATAAAATTAATTTTAAACAAAGAAAGAAAGAATAAGTAAGATGAAACAAAATTACTACTCCCCTGTGTGTGAGTGACCTAGGGCAGCTGTAACAAAGTACCACAAACTGGGGGACTTCAAACAATACACGTTTTTTCTCTCACGGTTCTGGAGGGTAGAAATCTGCAACCAGGGTATGGGCAGAGCCATGCTCTCCCTGAAATCTCTAGGGAAGAATCCTTTGTCACCTCTTCCAGTGTCCGGAGGTTGACAGTAATCTTCATGCTTCTCAGCTTGTGGCAGCATAACTCCAATTTCTACCTAATTTTCACAGGGCCATCTTCCTTGTGTCTCTGTATCTGTCTTCTCATCTTATGAAGACACCAACCATGGGATTAGGGTCCACTCTCATCCAATTTAACCTCATCTTAACTAATTACATCTACAAAGACCTTATTTCCAAATAAGGTCCCATTCTGAGCTTCTGGTTGGACATGAATGTTGGGGTGGGGGGGTTATTCAGACCAGTACACCGTGACATTCCTCACTCATCCACTCCCTGCCTCACCTCCCATCTCCTGCACACACACCCCCTATACTTAACCTGCACATCTTCGAGATTTCTCCTGAATGATGCCATGGGGACAGATTTCTTCAGGTTTGAGGTGGGGTTGTTTCTACATATCTGGAGGTTAAGTCTAGAGAAGTCTCACAGAAAGGAGGATTGAAAGCACATCTTCATTTCTTTCTTCTGTATTCTTTCCTTGCTAATTCAGATCTGTCTGAGAAAAAAAGTTTCCAGGGCACCTGGGTGGTTCAGTCAGTTAAGCATCTGACTCTTGATTTTGGCTCAGGTCATGAGATCGAGCCCCGTGTTGGGCTCCACACTGGGTGTAGAGCCTGCTTAAGATTCTCTCTCTCACTCTCCCTCTGCCCCTCCTCCCCTTAAAAAAAATTTCCAATATCCCACTGGCATCAGCCATCTGGAAATGATGATGTGAGTCTTGTTCCTTATTTCAACTTTTTCTCTCTCATCATCATCACGAATGTTCCAGATGTTTCAATCCATTCATTCATTATTTGACAAATATGCACAAAGCACCAAGTTGTGTTAGGCACTGGGGATACAATAATGACCATCTTTGCTGTGTTGACAGTTAAACAACTAGGGAGAACTCACTTCCAGAAAACAGTGTCCACAGGGCATGGTTTGTGACTAAAGCATGGAAGGTAAAGGAATGCTTGGTGCAGAGACAGAGGATATAAGAGCGTGTTTGTCCTGGTCTGGGAGCCTCAAAGAACACATAATAGAAGGGTCAGGAAGGAGGACTGCAGGAAGAGAAGTTTGGATTAGAATAACATGGGGTATGAGGATGCAGGAGGACATAAATGAATGGAGGAAACATCATTCGTAGGTGGTAAACTAAGTGGGAGGGTGGAATGAACAAGCCATTAGATCTCCCAACATTCCCCCTGTGGCTGGGAGGGACTCAGGGATTTACAGAGTCCACTTAGATATATTTCTAAACCTTAGGGAAATGAAGAGACTCTGAGTTCTTTGAAGAAGTAACCTTTGGTCTGGATTGACTGTGATGGTCCCAGGGAGGTTCTGGGCATGAGGCAGTTCGCACACAAATACCGGGAGAATGGTTGGGGGTACCTAACCCAGAGAGCTAGGAAGGGAAGGGGGTTGTGGGAACAGGCTCCCTAAGGGGGCAGGAAGGACCCAGGAGATCTTGGCATACAACCAGCTCTACTTTTCCCTCTGGGACCCCAAGCCCAGCAATCCTACCACTATAGATTCTGTGTGCCATCTGGAGGCAGTAACAGGGTCTGTAACTGACTTTTTTCAAGTTTCCTTTGTACTGTGTCCCCAGAGGTCAACTGAGAGCCTAGGCAGCTTGATGTGACGGGGGGGGGGGGGGGGGGGGGGGCGCATCATGCCTGTCAGTTTTCTGGATGAAATGGAGACAAACAATAAGTTAGGAAAAATAAAAAGAAATCTCTCCCTGACCAATTAAATGGGCCACTCTTTAATGATGGAGAACACCATAGAGGAGCAAAGACCAAAAGCAGGTACTGAAAGGTGAATGATTTTTTGATAACACTGGAAATGCAGGCAATCCTCCTATAAAATATAAATCAAGAATATCCATATTTTAATCTAAGTTCAGGGCCCATGTTCCGGGGGAAAAAAAAAAAGAGAGAGGCCCAGTAAACAGCTAGAAAAAGGGACTCCCCTCAAGACTTTTTCCGTCAGACCAGAGTTGGCTCCCAAAAAACAATAGAGAACATGAAGAAAAAAGAGATAATTTGACAACATCCCTGTGGCACAATGATTTCTTATTAACATTTAATTTAAGAAATAGACCATTCTTAGAATTTGAGAACTTGCTAGAAAATAAAATATCTCTTTTTCTCCGAAAGTGACCTTGCTGTCCAGAAAACTCCAAGCCTTCCTGGAATTTTTATTTAGAACTCCAGAGAGTTCCATAAAGATTTTCAAATGCAACCACATCTTCTACTAACATTATATGCAGGGGGGCTTCTTCTTCCCAAAATCACAGGGTATATAATCCAACATTCTCTAGAAATAAAAGCTAAATGTGGTAATTCTACTATGAACAGCAAGCACCAATTTCAAACAGAGTTTAATTTCCAAATCAAGACCCAAGTCAGCAGTCATTGTGCTAAAACATACAATGTACTGAAGTTATACGAGCACATTGGGTTAGTCCAAGAAAGATTTGCAAGAAAAATAAAGAATGGCTTGGTTTTGATGGTTACTAAAACTTCTGGAAGACTTTTCACCAAAAGAATCCAACATTTGGGATGTTACTATCTTCCCCATCCCCCCCACCCCAACAACCATTCTAATACAATTAACCAGCAGTTGTCCGCCAAGCTAGCATACTCCAGCACTAGGCATCAGCATAGAGGGGTGGTTACAGATGGCCTCAAGTTGAATTCTGGCTCAGTCACTTACTAGCTATTTATCCCTTGGCTGGTTCCTTTTTTTTTTTTTTTTTTAAGATTTTATTATTTATTTATTTGAGAGGGCGCGAGACCACGCAAAAGTGGGAAGAGGGAAGAGGAGAGAATCCCAAGCAGACTCTGCGGAGTGTGGAGCCCGAAGCAAGGCTCAAGCCAAGGACCCTGAGGTTGTGACCTGAGCCGAAACCAAGAGTCGGACACTTAGCCAGCTGAGACACCCAGGTGCCCCTTGGATGGTTTCTTAATTTCTTTATGCCTCTATAAGATCAATGAGACAATAATAGTACCTCTCATAGGGTTGTTACAAGAAGCAAATGAGTTAGAATAGTGTGGGTCACATACTAAGGGCTTGATTAAGTTTTTTAAATTTTTAAATGGTCATATGAACAGGAAATATGGGAACATGAGCTCCTGACCTTCTTGCCTTGCTCAGAACTCAAGGAAGGAGGGTCACTGTATGCAATGTTTTCAGTATGTACTTTTAATATGTATTTCAGTATGTGCCCAGGGGTGCTTAGAAGTGATTTTGCTCCCATGGTAGGTGTTGCCAGATTAGTGTCATAATTGTGGATTTGACGTTCCCAGACACAATCTTCTCTGGAACTGTCCGATTCATCTCTTCAAGACCAGCATAGATCACAATGTCTAGCAGATCACAGGTCTTCCACAAATGATTGTTCAACTACACTAAACTTCAGACACAATAGTTATAGAAGCCTTAATTTAAGGATATCAAAAGGAGACAAAGTACAAAGAATGGGAATATCCAAGAGTGGTGAACCAACATCTGGACAGAGTGGCCTGTAAACTAACACCTGGGAGTCGAATTGCAACCCCAGCTCCTCCTAGCAGTGTCTCCTAGTTGACCACGCTCCCTCCGTCATTTGTCGATGCTGGGAAAGCATGCCACTAACTGAGTTTCTTAGAACAGAGCCATGGAAGTTACCAGGAATAACGAAGGCAGACTTCCAATGTCTTGGTGACATGTGGGCAAAAGCACATTTGGAAGAGTCCCAAACAAGACACAGATGGCAACTGCAAAGGTAAATGGAGCCCTCTCTGTCTTCACTTCATAAAGTTCCAAGCAAACTCCCACCCCATGCTCTTCTTTGATTTTTTCTTCTGTTTCCCGGGATGTTTAAATGCCTACTTTTTCAATCTCCAGAGCTCTGACATCTCAATCCTGCAGTCATTCATTTTCCAATCATGTAGAAAATATGTAGAGGAAGAATAACCATCAGAGGCTTGCACAGTTTATGGAGGGGGGAATGAGAAAGAGCTACTTCCTAAACCAGACTAGAAAAATGGCTCACTCCAGAGCAAACTGGGATGGGTGGTCACCCTACTCTTCAATCTCCTTTGAAGACTTCATGTCTTCCACTCACTACTAAAATGTCAGCGTCCCAAGGGCTCCATCACTGGCTTTCTGTCTTTTTCACCCTAAGTCTCCTTGGTGGCTTTATCCAACTCAAAGCTTCAAATACCACTGATATGTTTGTGAGACAGTTATCAAATCTATATTTTCTCAAAACCCAAACTGCCCTGATAGCTTAATGCATCAAAACAGAACACATCTCAGGGCGCCTGGGTGGCTCAGTCAGTTAAGTGACTGCCTTCAGCTCAGGTCATGATCACAGGGTCCTGGGATTGAGCCCCGCATCAGGCTCCCTACTAGGTGAGAGGCCTGCTTCTCCCTCTCCCACTCCCCCTGCTTGTGTTCTCTCTCTCGCTGTCTCTCTCTCTGTCAAATAATAAATAAAATCTTTAAAAAAAACCACACATCTTCTCCACAAAGCTTGCTTCTTCTTTTTTTATATTTAAATTCAATTAATTAACATATATTATTGGTTTCAGAGCTAGAGATCAGAGATTCATCAGTCTTATATAATACCCAGTGCTCATTATATCACATGCCCTCCTTAATGTCCATTACCCAGTTACCCCATCCCCACGCTCCTCCCATCCAGCAACCCTTAGTTTGTTTCCTATGATTAAGAGTCTCTTATGGTTTGCCTCCCTCTCTGATTTTGTCTTGTTTTATTTTTTCCTCTCTTCCCTTATGATCCTCTGTTGTTTCCTAAATTCTACATATGAGTGAGATCATATGATAATTGTCTTTCTCTGATTGACCTATTTCGCTTAGCATAATACCTCCTACTTCCATCCACGTCACTGCAAATGGCAAGATTTCACTTTTTTGGTGGCTGAGTAGTATTCCATTGTGTGTGTGTGTGTGTGTGTGTGTGTGTGTGTGTGTATACATCTTCTTCATCCATTTGTCAATGGACATCTGGGCTCATTCCATAGTTTGGCTATTGCCATAGTATAACATTGCTGCTATAAACATTGGGGTGCAGGTGCCCCTTTGGATCACTACATTTGTACCTTTGGGGTAAATACCCAGTACTGCAATTGCTGCATCATAGGGTAGCTCTATTTTCAACTTCTTAAGGAACTTCCATACTGTTTTCCAGAGTGGCTGCACCAGCTTGCATTCCCACCAAAAGTGTAGGAGGGTTCCCCTTTCTCCACATCCTTGCCATCATCTATCGACAAAGCTTGCTTCTTACTTCCTATTTTGGTAAGTGACTGAGACATCCGTCCAGCTAGTCAGTCAAACGAAAACAAATTGGAAGTTGTCCTTAATTCCTTTCTCCCTCACCCCTATTGATTCTACCCTCTAGATATTCACCCTCTTGTCTCCATTCCTCACATACAGCTTTTGTTCAGGCTTCATAGTCAATTCCCCACCTGCAATACTACAAGCCACTCTGCCAACCCAATAAACTTTCTAAAATGCTACCCTAATTAACCTTTTTGCAATCATTTAATGGTTCTCCCTGTGGCTTTTCTGAGTAAAATTCAACTCCTTCACTTAGAACCCTAAGATCATAATCTGAACCTTGCCCTTTCTATAGCTTTCTCTCAACCACCCTCCCCTTATGTTACCCCCTCCACCCTGAGTTTTGGGTCTAGTCATTGCAAACACCTACAGATCTCTGAAGCTCACAAGCTAGTTCCCACTTGTGAGCCTTCCCCTGCAATTCCCTCCTCTGGGACTGCTCATCCCCAACTCACCCTTTCTGGACATTTACAGTTCAAATAATAGTACCTTCTGTCTGATTTGGCTGACCTCCTTCACACAGCCAAAGTACCCATATCAGAGCACCCATTACACGGTATTCTCATCCTTACTTATGTGCATGTTTCTCTGACTAATTTTGAGCAACTTGAGAATATAATCCATGTGTTACCTGTTGTTATAAACCCAATACCTAAAACAAGAGTGCTAATTAAAATTAACCCAATGAAAAAAATGAAAGAATAGGGGCCCCTGGGTGGCTCAGTTGTTAAGCGTCTGTCTTCAGCTTGGGCCATGATCCGGGGGTTCTGGGATCCAGCCCTGCATCGGGCTCCCTGCTCAGCCGGAAGCCTGCTTCTCCCTCTCCAATTCCCCCTGCTTGTGTTCCCTCTCTCGCTGTCTCTCTCTCTCTGTCAAAAAGAAAAAGAAAAAAATGAAAGAATAACCCATGGTCAAATGATTTAATACCTGGAAACATTACAAACTTTCTGTAAATGGTTTCATGAGCTTTATTCCTTAAAGTTGATATTTCCACATTTCCCCAAATTGTAGAAGTTAGAGAAGTTTCCAGAGCAGTGAAAATGAAGCAGTTTTCTCACTGATGAGAAAAGGTATGTGAAGGAAGCTGGTTAAAAGTATCTCTGAATTCATAAGTCAATAAAGCAATCATTATATGACTGTTTTTGACTCTATGTCAGCTAAGGAAGTGAGCACACCGGGAAATGTTTTGTAGACAAGGAAGAATGAGACATAATCCTTGCCTTCCGGGAGCTCACTGTCTGGTTGGGAGACAAGACATACAAATACACAGTATGCAAGATAGCATTAGATAAGGACTTCACTGAAGAGAGACTTGCTGCTTTGGTCTGGGTCAGAAAAGACTTCACAGAGGATGAGGTCCCTCAGTTGACTTTGAGAGGGAATCTAAATGAGATGAACAGTGAGGAGGAAGAAACCTACACATGCAAGGAGACGGGGGCAGTCAGCGTAGCGTGACCGAGGGAGAGCCCTGGAAGAACACCAGCAGCCTCGGTCAGGTATCCCTTGGAGTAATGGAGTGGCCGGGTGATTAACCACTCTGGTTTGCCCAAGTCTGTCCCCATTTTAAAATGGGAAATCTTGCATCCTGGGGAAGCCCCCTCCCCTTTCTCAGACAGACCCGGATGGTTGGTAGCCCCTGATAGAACAGAAGCTCTAGCATCAGGAAGAAGGGCTAGGGTCTAGACTGCGCTCTGTCATTTAACTGCCTGGGTGGCTTTGGGTGCGTCATTTAACTCTGAGTTGCAGTATGGAAATGGAGTTGGTCATTAGTACCTGGCCTCTCTGTTTAGTGAAGCCTTGTGAAATTGATCTGTTTTTGTTTTTGGTTTTGGTCAAAAAGGGCCACATGTCATTACTGTGTGTCTACTTCATACTTAATAGCACAGTTAGTGGGACAGAGGTGATTGTGTCTATGAAAACACTTGGTAAACAGTAGAGAGCTTATAAGTACGAACCATTATTATTATTATTATAAAATGACCCTTTATTTTCAATAGCTAAGTGGACACAGGCCTGGAATGACAAAAGACTTTACTCAATGGGGAACCCCTCTTGTTTTGTAATATTTTTTTTAAACTTCCAAGAAAATTGCTACTCTTAAATTTTCTCATGTAAAATTTTTTCCTGCCCAATATCAATGGTCATTCTGACGTCTACCACATAATTGGAGAACAAACCAACAAAGCCAAAGATTTTTGACATCTGGTTTCCCCTTAAAACAAGAACACGTTTCTAAAATTGCATTTTAGATATGTATCACAATGGAAATAAATAAATACCCTCAGGAAAAGACGGAAGCCAGAAGTAAACTGCAGAGCTGATGCTACTTGGGTCACTGGGAAATGTTTTGGGGAAGTAGGAAGGAGACCCCTGCTTGCTTGAGACCATAATAACCTTGTGCCACCCAGAACTACGTGGGTAATTCGTTGAGGGAGAAATGTCACCGTCCAACTTTAGTGCCGTACACACCTCAGCGACGTGCAGAATCAGAGACAGAGCTCTGTCCCTTAAGAGAAAAAGCAAGGAGCAAGAAATGAAAGCTCCACAGAAAGGGCACAGTCTATCTTCTGGGCCATACATGAGCTCAGCCAGGGAGAGTGATTTAGAGCGATCGAAACAGGCCCCTTTGGCCAAAGGCAGCTCTGTGGAAGTTCTCTGAATTCACAGAACACTCACAGGCTCTCTAAACCAGTACACAGCTTCTAGAAAAGCTGACTGCTTCAAACACCCACATTGATTTTGCAAAAATGACATCCGCAAAAGCTACAAACAGAAGTCCAAGGCCCCCAGCGAGTCGCGCTGCCAGCCACACTGTAATGAGAACGCGGCGGATGTCCCCAAGGTCTCCCTGGGGAAGACAGAACTGACCATACTCGCATGGCTCGAGTCTGCTCTTTGAATTATATTTATTTGACTCAGTACTGATGTGTTAATTCACAAATAATGTCTTTGTTCCCTTTGTAACATTGAAAATTGTCATCGCCTTTAGGAAAAGAAATTTTTCTAAGCTCTGATGGAGCGGCAAACTGTTTTATACACATGCAACATTTAACTAACTTTGGGAGTTCACACTGCTGCCAAAACCCTTCCCGAATATGGAAAATGAGGTCTAGAGCCAGGCCAGTTAGTCAGTGAGTGGGGACACCTGCTCCTCCCACCCGGGGCGGCACCTGGGAAAGTCTCTGTCACTGGCCCTGGCGAGGACTGGCCAGGGAGTGAAGCGGCCAAAGGCGGTCACCCCACACCCCGCCGGGCGCGGGCACGCACACCTAGCCACGCCGAGCGATGGTGAGCTAGCCACGTCACTGGGGGCGTCCTAAGAGGCAGAGAAGGAGTCCCTCCTGGACAGAGGCAATAGTACAAGCCCGGGCGAGTCTCAGATTCTGGAAGCTAATCAGTGGCAAGTTCGAACAGGAAGCAGAATGAGAACTCATCATGGATGTCGGCCCTAACGGAAATCCAGGGACCCGAGGTGCTCCCTAAATCAAAGGATCGAGACTTTGAAAGTTTCTCAGGCCTCCCTAAGATTCCCAGAAGACCAGTCACATGATGGGCACGACGATAGCAGCTAACATTTATTAAGTGCTTATGAAGGCATTGTTTTAAGAGCTTTGCATGAGCTACAAACTCACAACAACCCTATGAAGTGTGAGTCCTAGGATTTCTTCTAGTGTCCATTAGAAAACCGAGGGATTGGATCACTGTCCAGGGTCAATGAAACCAGGCCAGCTGGCTCCGGAGCCTGCCAGTGTTGGATGGCCTTTCAAACGCTCCCTGAAGGGTCCCCTCTGCTTGGATACTTCCAAAGCAGACAACTCTTTGCATCACCAGCCCGCTCTGGTCAGTGACTTCATCCGTGTGAACGTGTACCGGCGCACACACCCTCTTTATCAGCAATTGCATTTCCAGGAATTTAATACACAAATGTTTGTGCAGACGGTTATTTATTGGTGTGTGGTTGAGGTTTATATAAGAAATAACGCAAATTTCCATCAAGAGATAACTAGTTAAGTACATTATGATAGAGCGACCCAGGGCGCTAGTCTTAAAAGCTGGCTCCTCCGCTCCGTCCCCCTGCAGCCCTGCAAGCAGGTGGCTTAGTGAGTGGGGGGCACCTTGGTGGGAAGTAGACCATGCCCCTTCCCCCAAGAGGAAGCACCCCACTTGCAGACCACACTGCATGTGGCAGCCTCTCTGGCCCACACTGAGTCACCACCCAACAGCAAAAAAAAAAAAAAAGAGGCACACCTACATCCACACATAGACCATGCCTAGACCGTCTCTGGAAAGACACACAGAACCTGATGACCATACTCACCTCTGGAGAGGGAACAACCCCGCCTTGGTTGGAGTGATATGCTTCTTACTTTTAAGTCGTTTGGTCATATTTGCACTTTTCCATGTGTGTGTGTGAACCAAGGATACCTTAAAACAACTAAAATTTAAAATAAACAAGCCTATGATGGGGCATCTGGGTGGCTCAGTGGGTTAAGCCTCTGCCTTCAGCTCAGGTCATGATCTCAGGCTTCTGGGATCGAGCCCCGCATCGAGCTCCCTACTTAGTGGGGAGCCTGCTTTTCCCTTTCCCTCTGCCTCTCCTCCCAGTTCATGCTCTCTCTCTCTCTCCCTCAAATAAATAAAATCTTTAAAGAAATAAATAAAATAAAAAACCAATGAAAATAACATATTCATCACTGACCAATCACAAACAAAATATTAGAAAAAACGATCTAAGTGTCCAACCGTTTGGAGAATGGATTAAGTACATGAGTGGCTACCTCTTCTGTAAATTATTATAACAGTTCTTAAAAGCTGGGGATGTAGAAGCTGTGTGGCGAAAAGGAAAAATATATAGATGATAATGAAAGAGCAAAGGACCCCATCATCTGTGCAGTGTGACTGCAATCACAATAATATGAAGAGAATTGTCTTCTCTTAGCAGCTGGGAATAGGCATTTCTCCTAAGGGTGGCGGGGCAGGGGGGCACCTTTGTCGGGAAAATAGTTCAATAAGTCCTTTGGGGCAGAAGTTGAGCTCTTAGAGCTTCTCCAGATCACCAGAGAAAGTGTCAGTAATTTCTACTTTGCTCCCCGATGACATTTCAAAATGAATGGATTCTTTCCACAAAGACCACATAGGCAGCCAACCCTAATTATCCTACAAAGTACAACAAAAGGGAGGAGAGCTAAAATAAACTATGGGAAATCGCTAAGTATTCATATTAGCAAAGGGTTCCCAACATTCTCTTTATTTCCTAATTTGGAGTAATATGATTTTGTTACCTCTATACTTTTAAAAATAATCAGTGTTTAGATGTCTATAGAAAGAAGCAATGAGAAGCAACTCCATCCCAGCTGTCAAGGTGCAGAAGAGATTAACAGGAAGCTTTAGTAATGAAACCCCCGCCTTTCTCAGATCCTCGGGGGGTTTTAGGTTCTTCCTGCCCTCCGGGTCAGAAGGGAGTCTGAGCTGCGGGGAGAGGGAGGTGGGGGGTAAAGAGGGAACACCTTAGAAGCAACAACTGATGTTTTCTCTTGTTTCTGAAAACACCTTACCCTAGGAATGCATCTCAGATGGATAACTCATAGGATGCCCATAGACAAAACAAGGTTCGGTACAGGGAAAACAAGAGGATTTCCTGATAATATCTGTGCCGTAGCGTATATAACGAGACGGTTTGGAGGCTGATATCCCTAAAGAGCACATTGTATGGTCCCATTTGACATCCGAGTAGGCGGATAACTGAGAGCTGATAATCATTTAGAAACCGTATCTTTAATCCTCTTGCCTCTGGTATTTTCGCCAAGGCTTCCTCATCCTTCATACCTCAGCCCGCAGCAGATCACAGGGTTTGCAGGTGACAGGTGAGCCCCGAGCCTGCTACGGAGCATACCGTGACTTCCCACATTCCGTAAACTCTCTCAGCCTAAGAATCTCCATCCATAAAATGGGAATGATAACAATACCTGCCCCTCAAAGTTTGAACATTAAAAGAGATAATGGACGTGAAACTACTCCTTATCATTTGAAAGCCTGCTGTAACATTATCCAAACTGAACAAAGTTTATAGTGTCTCAGAAACTACCAAATAATTTCCCCCGAGTAATATAAATGAATAAAAGACACAATTTGGGGATATCACATAATTTTATAGTATTCTAATTAAATGCTGTTAATAAACTTACAACTAGGGGCACCTGGGTGGCTCAGTCGTTAAGCGTCTGCCTTCGGCTCAGGTCATGATCCCAGGGTCCTGGGATGGAGCCCCGTATTGGGCTCCCTACTCCGCGGGAAGCCTGCTTCTCCCTCTCCCACTCCCCCTGCTTGTGTTCCCTCTCTCGCTGTGTCTCTCTCTGTCAAATAAATAAATAAAATCTTAAACAATAAAAAATAAAAAATAATAAACTTACAACTATATATTGCCTTCACATTTTTCTTTTAATTCCATGCGTACTTATAAATAGAATCTAGCATAAATGAAAATGGGCTCATTTGACTTCTCTCTCACCTTAAGTCTCCTTAAAAACAAATTTAAAAATTAAATAAATAAAAGTCCTTTGAAAGAAAGTGTGTGACATGAAAAAGTGCTCAATATCGCTCGGCATCGGGGAAATCCAAATCAAAACCTCAATGAGATACCACCTCACACCAGTCAGAATGTCTAAAATTAACAAGTCAGGAAACGACAGATGTTGGCGAGGATGCGGAGAAAGGGGAACCCTCCTACACTGTTGGTGGGAATGCAAGCTGGTGCAGCCACTCTGGAAAACAGTATGGAGGTTCCTCAAAAAGTTGAAAATAGAGCTACCCTACAACCCAGCAATTGCACTACTGGGTATTTACCCCAAAGATACAAATGTAGTGATCCAAAGGGGTACGTGCACCCCGATGTTTATAGCAGCAATGCCCACAATAGCCAAACTATGGAATGAGCCCAGATGTCCATCAACAGATGAATGGATAAAGAAGATGTGGTATATATATACAATGGAATATTATGCAGCCATCAAAAAAACCGAAATCTTGCCATTTGCAATGACGTGGATGGAACTGGAGGGTATTATGCTGAGTAAAATAAGTCAATCAGAGAAAGACATGTATCATATGACCTCACTGATATGAGGAATTCTTAATCTCAGGAAACAACCTGAGGGTTGCTGGAGTGGTGGGGGGTGGGAGGGATGGGGTGGCTGGGTGATAGACATTGGGGAGGGTATGTGCTATGATGAGCGCTGTGAATTGTGCAAGACTGTTGAATCACAGACCTGTACCTCTGAAACAAATAATACATTATATGTTAAAAAAAAAAAAAAAGAAGAAGATAGTAGGAAGGAAAAAATGAAGGGGGGAAATGGGAGGGGGAGACGAACCATGAGAGACTATGGACTCTGAGAAACAAACTGAGGGTTCTAGAGGGGAGGGGGTGGGGGGATGGGTTAGCCTGGTGATGGGTATTAAAGAGGGCACGTATTGAATGGAGCACTGGGTGTTATACGCAAACAATGAATCATGGAACACTACATCAAAAACTAATGATGTAATGTATGGTGATTAACAAACATAATAAAATAAAATTAAAAGAAAAGAAAAAAAGAAAGTGTGTGAAAGAGGAGGTGACCTTTCCAAATGCAGCGGTGCTGCACGCTGCAGCCTGAATTTAATAAAAGAAGTCAGTGATAGCTGCCTGGAAGGTCCACGCAGCTTAATCTGCATATTTCCCCTGGTTCTTCAACTGATTTTTCCAGGTAAAAATGTTCTAAGCTCAGCTTCCTTTTGCGTTGTACTGACCCCCAGTGCATGCACAATGTGGGACGATAGGCTGCTGTGTCCTTATCAGTCGTGTCGTTACGGGAAATAAACACGCCAGCCGATTGAAAGGAAATATTCTGAATGAAATGCACGTTAATGTCAGAACCAGGCCGCAGAGCCTTCCGGTGCAGCCTGTCTGGGAGGTCCGACCAGAATCACGGGACCTCAGAGGGCCTGGGACTCCAGGCTGAGCGGCTCTTCCTCACTCCTTCTGCTCTGCTTTAACTTGTGTCCACAGCCTGGCGCCTCCTTCTGGAGCAGGGAGGAAGATCAGTGCCCCTCCACACGAAGAGAACTACCATGCACTCCATCAATCTCCTCTTCCAGTTAAAAATATCTGACTGTGTGAACTCCTCCTTCTAAAAGAGGCCATCCTGACTCCCGTCACCATCTTGGCCCAAAGTCTCTGGATGGACTCTAAGGGCACAGTAATCCCCCATGGATATGCTATTCCAAGCATCCTCTAAGTGTTCACTGGAATTTCCTTATGAGCAAATATTACTTCTATTATTTGTAACTTAATTTACATACATTTTATTGTTTGTTTGTTTTGAGTGGAGAAGATTCAAACATCTTAATCCCATTCCATGTGTCTCTTGAGTTTATTCCCTTATAGTTAGAATTTTTATGATTATATGAATAAATTTCACTTTAAATGTTTCAGAAAACATCTTAATATTTTCATTTAAATTTAGCATCCTTAACGTTCTTCAAGGTCAAAGAGAAAAGAATTACACGCATTGAACTATTAAGTATTTGCAAAAAGTAGGGACGCCTGATTGGCTCAGTGAGTAGAACATGTGACTCTTGATCTTGGGGCTGTTAGAGTCCCACATTGGGTGTGGAGGCTACTTAAAAAAAAAGTAAACCAGGAATGTCTACAAAGAGCAGGAGACCTCTGAAAAATTCTGTGCAGTCAAAGCTAGAATGATTTTTGATCTTCCAAATATGTCAGTTAAATGTCTTGGAAATAGATCGACTGGGCTGGATAGAGCTTAAATAAGAAAACTATTTCAGCTAAACTTATGACTATGAGTTAAGCTAAGCAAGAGTTGCAGTTGGGGTGAGCTTTCAAGTCATTTATTATATCTCTAGGACCTGGCATAGTCATGGTTCCTGGAACCTGGCAGGCATCTGGGGATCAGACTGGGTTCTAGATGCCAGGGTTATACCTTTGAGAAAAGCAAGACAAAATTCCCTACCTTTGCACAGCTTACCTCTGCACATCCACTTGTAAGTACATATATGGTGGTAATATGTATCAATAAATTAACAAAAACAAAAAATACAGAAATTCATGGTCCCTCCCACATCCCATCCAAAAGAACAAACCTGTGTGATTACAATTCTTGAGGCATGATCATGAAATAGGAATGTTTCATGGTTCATTGCCCTTAAGGGATCGAGGATGTGCTATGATTTAATTGGGCAAGAGAAAATATTTTAGGCCTTCAAATAAAATAAATAGGAGAATGGAGATCTCATCTGGGACTTGTCTACTTAACGAAATAGGGTCAGCATACTTGGGCCATTTGTTCTGCTACAATGACAGATAAGTGATACAGCCTTTTAAAATACTCATGTTGTCACCTCTAAATATTTAGTCATAGGGTTTTCTCCAAAGTCTTCATTTTAAAGAGAAGGAAATTGAGGTCAAAAGATGTTAAATGACTTGGCTGACACAATGCAATAAATTAGGATCACAGTGCTGACTCGCGCTCTCCAGACCCCAGAGCCCAGACTCTTTCTAGTCACAACTTCCCCCCTGTCACGTCTGGACCGAGGGAAAGGGGATGAACAATTATGATGGAATGCACAGGAGCCCGTTTTCATATGCTTTCCTAACACTCCAGACCTGAAATCAGCTTGAAAGTGGCAAAAGCTGGAATTCTTACCAAATAAAGCTTGCACTAAAAACGATGAAACTCATGCTCCACACAGCATGTCGTAGGTGAAATGCTCAAAGACGGGCAGAACTGAACAAAACACTGTTTTCATTCACTTCAAGCTGACGATCACCAGTGTCAACAATTTATGAGGTTAGAGATTCCTGGCAAGAGGCGCGTGCCATTAAAGGAAAAGAAATTAGCATGTGTGATATTTTACCTTCCGTCTACTTTTTTCTTCTTTTTTTTTAATTAAAGATTTTATTTATTTGTCAGAGAGAGAGAGAGAGGGAACACAAGCAAGGGGGAGTGGCAGGCAGAGGGAAAAGCAGACTCCCCGCCGAGCAGGGAGCCCGATGAGAGACTCGATCCCAGGACCCTGGGATCATGATCTGAGCCGAAAGCAGATGCTCAACCGACTGAGCCACACAGGCGTCCCAGCCATCTACTTTTTTAATGACTAAATTTGGTCATAATATTCAGTTCGAGTAGAAAATAGCTGATACATCTAAAGCTCCCATGGATATCATAAAGAAAGAGAAGAAAACCGGTGTATTTATGATGCAAATACTTCAGGAGTTTTTGTCAAAACTAACTTGCCTTTGACCTAAATAGACAAGACTATTTTCATCTTCATCCAAAATTTTACTCTATCGTCTGTTAAAACTAACTCTTAAAATCTTGGATCCAGGCCCCTGACCAGACACTATCAATCACGAAACATATTGAAGCTGTTAAAGTCCTATGACTGATTTACTGACACTTCTACCAGAAATTCTATGTTTAAAAAGAGTATTGTCCTTCCAAATGCTGTCCTGGGTAACACACCCTGTGTAGCCATTGCTCTAAATCTGTTTGGAACCAGTCTTTGGGAAATGCCTTCAGAGCAGCTCACAATCCTGGCAAGAGAATGGCTCAAATTGCTTGAAAGTCGCACCTCATTTGTGCCCAATCGTGGTATCACCCAGCTTGGTCACCCACTCATTCATCAGATCTGGCGCTCGTGTGGCTACTTCCAGAAATCAAATTCATCCTTAAAGGAGAAATAGTTACTGTTGCTGAAGTAGTTTTCCAAAGACTCGGAGCCAAGTCTTGGGCAGGCTGATCTGTGACACATGCTGGGACAGAACTCGCAGGAAGGGAGGAAATTTGGCGCTGGGCAGAGAGACCTGTGCACCAGGCTCCACGGTGTGGTCAGGAGTGTTCAGCAGGCCCCCAAGACAGGTGGTCCTGGGAGAGCCAAAGGCCCCGCGCCATCCCGCAAAGGGTTAGGGCCGTCAGTGGTTTCAGCCTGACCCCTCTGGCCAGGGAGGCCTGGCCTCACAAAAATCTTTTCCTCCAAACATGGGCCACACAGACTTTCGGCAACGGCCCTTGGCTTCAGCAGCCTTGGTTTAAATCCCAGCTCAGAAATCTCCTAGCCATGTGAATTGGAGCCGTTAGCTTGCATTATTTCTCATGCTTTTGGATAAAGTCCGTTACTAAATAATAGGTGTAGTTTTAACAAAATAAATTGACATCGAGTCTAAATTTAAATAAATAAATAAATTGACATCAAGTGTATCTTTTATCACGTTTGTCAATGGAGGATGCAGAGTCTAAGAGTTACACCTGGGTTCGATCCAGCCCTTGCACTCAGTAGCCACTGACCTTAGACAAGCTACTGGAGTTCCATCAGCTCTGTTCTCTGCATCCGTGAAATAAAGATAAAAAGATCTTTTGAATGGTGTGATTAAATGAGAAGGCCTATATAGTTAGTGTCATTCTGAACGCATCAAAGTTCCCATTAATTAACATCACATAATAACATAATAAATAACAAAGTGCTATGATCCTCGTTTGTATGTAGGAGGAAATGAATAACACCCAGGTTCTACCCTCAAGTCATTCAAAAGAACCCAGTGGAGTTGGGGAGAGACAGTCTGGGAAGCAATTATAACTACAATAAATCCAGCAGCAAAGAGAAGTGCTGGTTCTGTGTGAACCAAAGTGGGAAATCCTGGAGGGGTTGGGTGGGTGGGGGAAGGAGAATCAGAAAAGGCTTCTGAGGAAAATGCTCTTTAAGCTATGTCTGGAAGGATGAGTAGGAACTCCCATGTGGTGGAAGGAGCAAATGTCAAGGTACAGAATTATGCCAGCATAGCGCTCTGGGGACCAGAAGCATCATGTTGCTTCTGGAAGTCAGATGAGGTGGTGATGATATCCGTTGGCAGGGGCTGGCTTGTCAGTCAAGAACTGAGACTCTGGAACTCCGAGTTTGAATCCTGCCTTAGCAGCTTGCTAGCAGTATGATCTTGGGTAAATACTTTACCTGCTCTTCCTCAGTTTCCCCATCGGTAAGAAGGGAGTATGACTTAAATTAATACATGTAAGGTGCCTAGTGCAGTGACTAGCACAAATTTAGTTTTCAATGAGTTTAGCTAACGTGCTTTACCATCATTATTGACCAGAGCAGGATTAGAGAAGGGAGGAAACCTGGCCTGGCTTCCCGGGAAGAAGCGTTTGCAGGAGCAGACACAGCAGTCCCCCGCGCCAGCAGCTGGTCGGGCGAGGCTGAAAACCTGCCCAGGAAGCGTGAACTCAAGGGTCCCTAATGCAGGGGCCAGGCAGAAACCTAGTCAAAAGCTGAAGAAATCACGTGGGACAGACAGTGCCATCCCCCTCAGGGGGGGACCCTCCTGAGCCACACCGTAAACTCCATTCCCCAGTAGCTGGATCTGAAATCATGAATACCCCTCTCTGGATTAGCTCTTGACACAGTTTATCTCAACTGCAAGAGGATGTAGGACTAACACAGGAGGGAGGGGAAAAGAAGGCAGGACCATCTTTTAAACAATTACAATATTTCCTTGTGTTAATTGTGGTATACCTAATAAAAATTCCACCCCATTAATATACCAATCTTTACTGAAATAAAAGCCAAAACCGTAATCCTATTATGTATGATAAGCCTTGTGCTTTTCTCTAGTAGTGAAACAAATAACTGACCTCAAAGTGGAGAAATGAGAATCTCACTGCAATCTTTAAGTTTTACAATCAAGCAATACTATCTCCTGCTTTCACCATTGAATTTCGCAGAGTATTTATTATTTGTTGGAAAAAGTTGAATTAGCCTGATGACATGAGTAATCTCAAATCTATCAAAGACATGGCCATTTAGAATTCAGGCACATCCTTTAAAGAAATACTTGCTTTTGCAAGTAATACTAAATCTAACTTCGTTTGGTGCGTAACTTAAAAAATTTGATATCCAAATATGGTGATAGCAGTTTAACGTCAGCCTGCGTGCTCGCCGATGTTATGCTGCTCTCTTGTGGTGAATGTGGAAAACTGCAGCCTGAAGGGTTTTTGTGAGGTTTTTGTGGGGTTTTTTGTTTGTTTTTCCTCTGAGTTTCTGGTTGCATTATCCTGCCTGACTTTACCTATCCTTGTACGAGATGCCTTAAATACTTTCTGGAATAAGGCAAAATCTAAATAAATGAGTAAATAAATTTATAATATGGGTAGTGTTGCCTAGGGATTAAAAACATGTGAAAACCATCTTCTTGGGTTCAAACGCCAGCTCTGCCCCTTCCGGGCTGTGAACACTATGGAGGGTTACTTAGGCTCTCTCTACACCTAGCTCCTCATCTGCAAAATGAGATAACTAGAGTACCCAGTGCCGTTATGAGGATTAAATGAGTCAGTATATGGAAAGCACCAAGAGCAGGAGCTGATCTATGGTAAGTGCCACTAAAAATGAGAGCCACTGCCGTCACCGAGAAGGTAAATTACAGCCGACTCCCCAGTACACTGTACCAGAAGTTCTCAGGGATCCACAGGCCACCTCCCCACTGTGTCCCACCCGAGACCTCATCTCCCAGGGAAGAATATTTAGCGCAGAGTACAGAAACAGAAATGGTAACTAAGTTGAGCTATGATGTCTCTTTCCGCTGCAGCAGGTAAGTCATAGAATGTCAGTATGTGTCTTGGACCTCTGGCACACTCCATCTAGCCTTCTCATTTTCCACTTGAGGAGCTCGGGGCCCAGACAAGTGATAAGGCGGTTCTCCTGGCACGTTTCCAGCACTCCTTCCATTGGTCCTCCAAGCAACAAGATGGAATAACTGCTTAATGTTTCTGAGCCCTTGTAAACAGAAGCAATTCCCATGAAAAGGCCAAAGCTGTGACTGACCAACCACAGGTCACTCACACAGAAACCTGGAGGACAGAAGGGCCATAGATCTTTGGAGACAGGCCATCCACCCCTCCTCAATGCAAACGTCTCCTTGGAAGTAAGTGTAAGGACTAGTCTGGCGGAAGGATGAGGGGGCGAAGAGCACGGGGAATTCCGGGCGAGCAGAACCAGCGGAGCCGGCTGTCATGGCCTGCAGGGAGGGTTCCGCACCACTCTCGGAGCCCCGGGTCCTGTAAGGGACTCGGTGCGCCCCTGGGATCTGTCTTAGAACTGACACGCCTCGGTGGAAATTGCCCTTGGCTGAAGAAGGCCGCTTGCTCAAGGCCCTGCCCCCTGTCCCAGCGGTTGGTCAATGTCAAAGTCTAAAGACGCAGCACCCTCCGATCCCCGGGAGACAACTCTGAAGGGCGTCCCCAGCTTCAGCGCTCCTGTGGCATCTGCCGGGGCCCTCGTGGAGACGCATCGCCCCTTGGCTTCCCCGGCACCTGCACCTGCCTCCTCCCTTGCGGGGTCTTAACACCCAGACGGGCTTCCTACGCATGAATCTCCATCTGAGTCTGCTTCCCGGAGAAGCCCCTTGCAACAGCCCTTTTCTGATACAAAAATCTTACACTTCATTCCCCTGCCCAGTATTATTTCGTTTTCAGTTCGAATCAAATCCAATTGCATACTCAACCTCTCCAATCTAAGGAGGGTCTGTATTTAATATCCAGCAAAACTTGCTTTAAAATCCTCTTTCCTCATTGCTATCATATAAATGGTTGCATCTCCCCCAACCTAATTCCTATTTAAATATCATAATTAGAGCACAAATATATTCTCATTGTAAAAGCAAGGCCCTTGGATACCCCCTCCCCATAAATGGTCCCATGCCACTGCTTTCGACTTGGGGCCCCCGGATGTTAGGGCACACCCTTAGGAAGCCTCTCCCCTCACTGCCCTGACACCCACCATTGTCCTCATAGGTATGTCTCAGCTAGTCAAGATTCTGAGCGTTAACTTCCTTTGGTCTCGATTTTAAAACCAACACTCGTTCTTCATTTCCCATATTAGAATCCTTCATCAAATAACCTTGCTAAAACACCTCAGTTTATAGGGATTAACTAGCAGCCAGTTGGGAAGAATGCAACTGGGATGAAAGCATCTGAGGAAGCAGGAGAGAGAGACTCTTCTAAGGCAAGTGGGAGAACATGTGTTTCAGAGTCAGAAAATTAAGCTAAGATTTCTAGAGCTTGTAAGAAGAGAGTTTCGGCATTCAGGGGCGCCTGGGTGGCTCAGTCGTTAAGCGTCTGCCTTCGGCTCAGGTCATGGTACCGGGGTCCTGGGATCGAGCCCCGCATCGGGCTCCCTGCTCAGCAGGAAGCCTGCTTCTCCCTCTCCCACTGCCCCTGCTTGTGTTCCCTCTCTGGCTGTCTTTCTCTCTGTCAAATAAATAAAATCTTTAAAAAAAAAAAAAAAGAAGAGAGTTTCGGCATTCATAGCTCGTTTAGGCAAGTTTAAGATATAACCAAACCACAACCAAATGATTTTATAAATAACATTTGGTATTAGATCGTGCATGTACCGGCTCACGAAGGCCCACATGGAATCCCTAAGCTTCAGGAGCTCCACAGTCGCCAGGAGCCCGAGCGTGGGCCCTTCAGGAGGCTTCCTAAAGAACTTCAGGGCATGTGGTCACATCTCCCAGGGCACCAGAAGTCATGCTTCTAAACAGAGGGGAGCCCAAGGCCAACTCAATCCCCATGCGTCATGGTGCTAAAATGAGCTTTGGGCAGGCAGGAAATTCATTCTAACATAGAACAGAAAAGCCCCCCATAAAATCAACTTGAAGTCTGTCAAGAAACGTACTTTACTTGGCAGAGGATGGTATCTTCCAAAACTCTCTCCTGGTTAAGGAGAGATGTTCATTATACACCTTTGAATAAGGAACCTAACAAACTGAAAATGCAAGACTCCCTTGTAGGTTAAAAAGCAGTTATTTCAGATGGAGGAAACCTGTAATTACAAGGACAATGGAGGAGAAAAAGCAGGGTGGGGCGATATACAAGAGGGACAGGAACAACAGCAAGAACAGAGTTGATAACTGGATAAGAAGTATCAGAAAACTACACAGAAGGAATAATAGGCAGGTATCAAACTACACTGCTACACGAGCTGTGTCATTATGTTTGGGACTGCAAGTAGCAGAAAACCCAGAAGGCCTATGTTTCTTGTTTCTCTTTCTCGAATAGCAAGAAGTCCACAGATAGCTGTGGAGGGTATTGGCTCTGTGACCTCAGGGTTCACATCTCTGTGATCCAAAGCCTGTTCCTCATGGTTCACAAGATGGCTGCCAGATGGCCACTCCTAACTGACAGGTGGCTGGGGAGAAAAGGGTTGGAAATAAAGGTGAGCCAAGCAACCAACTCTCTAGCACAGTAAGAAAACCATGGGCTATTCTGAAAGGGAAAGAGTCTGGCAAAACGGGTGGGTGCCGAGTCCATTCAAATGGAACCTAAGCTCCCCAGCTGTCGCAGAGGCTGAAGAATCTAGGGAACATGTAAATTTCCACATGACATTAGTATATGGGCAAAGAGGGAAAAATACCTAGTCCAACCCTATATGTGTTTCATCTGTATTACCCAAGGTACCCTCCCTATAGAACTCTTCAAAAAAAAAAAAAAAGGTTCAAACTTATGAATCAGTAAGGAGAAAACATGAATTTGATTTGCTACAAAAAATAACCAAGTTCAAAAAGCACATTTATTTACAAAAGTACAGAGAATAAATGTAAACAAGATCAAAGAAAATAAGACGATAGGCATTCATATTTACATAGAAGTAGGCAAAACTTACCAAGATTCTTTAAGTATTTCTACTTCTAATAATCAAAATCAGTTTCTAAGAATAATTCTTGATCACCTTGGGAAAGATTTTTAGGAGATTCAATCTATATGATTCAAACTTCAACCTTTTTTTTTTTAAGATTTTATTTATTTGTCAGAGAGCGAGCGCACAAGAAGGGGGAGTGGCAGGCAGAAGGAGAAGCCGACTCCCCGCTGAGCAAGGAGCCGATGCGGGGCTCGATCCCAGGACCCTGGGACCATGACCTGAGCCGAAGGCAGGCGCTTAACTGACTGAGCCACCCAGGTGCCCCCAAACTTTAACAATTCTAATGAAAAAATGATACTTTATATTCTTTGAAAATCTCTAAGTCCCTGGAGGCCAAGTAAACCAGATCACTACCAGTTTTTAAAAGACTCAAGAACTCTTAAATTAGGAATTCATAATTATTTTAAGAAATTGTTTTTTAGGGGTGCCTGGGTGGCTCAGTCGGTTAAACGTCTGCCTTCAACTCAGGTCATGATACCAGGGTCCTGGGATCAAGCCTCACAGTGGGCTCCCTGCTCTGTGGGGAGTCAGCTTCTCCCTCTCCCCCTGCCTGCCGCTCTGCCTACTTGTGCTCCCTCTGTGTCAAATAAATAAATAAAATCTTTAAAAAAAATTGTTTTAAAAATCCAAATATACTATCATTTGCTGAGTACAATACATTAATTTCTTAATCCGTTAAAATGATTTCCGTTACCCTCTTGTAAGACCCTATGAGACACATTAAGTCATTTACTACTTAGCTCTTAGGAAAATCATTCAAAGCGTGTATTCAGTTTTTAATAACACTAATATACGTGAAAAGAGAAATCCATACACCTATCATCAGTAGCCAATTAGCTGCTGGATCTTCCAAGAACAGAGACAGGTGTTCTTAAGAGTCCAGACTCTTCAGACCCCTGTACTAATAGATCACAGTGCACACACTTCATTCAACTTCACTAATAGATGAGATCCTTGCAACACGTAGGGAAAGACATGGCACACTTCTGCAGTCTTTCCTTGCTGGTGTAGACTCAGCTCACGCTGTTCACGCCTCCGTCAACATCTCTTGTGTCAATTCTTCCTTTAGTTCGCTGTCCTGGCTCCGAAATGTGACGTCCAAACGGAAATAAAGCGAGAGGTTCACCCACAAAGTATTCTCATGTAGAAGAATGTTAACGACCAAACGACCCCTTGAGGTTGAATTCATACAACAATCAATAGGGATCTGAGACTGGGCGGTGTGTCAAGCACCACGCCCAGAGCCGAGGACACAGAGCGAGCTGAGGGGCTCAGCTGCAGAGACTGGGCTCCCAGTCAACCACAGTTTGAGTCCCCGGGGGGCCAGCCCTAAGCTTGGGGCCTTAAAATAGATGAAAAGAGATGGTTCTTTCTCTAAGGTGCTGGTAGGTGGTTGGAGATAAAATGCTGACGAGTGAGCAGTGGAAGACAACCCAGTAATCCCTCATTTACCCACCATCACGGGGAAGTGTGTCCCACGCAAGTGACTCATAGCTAACTGAAGCTTTTCGGACTTCCTAAAATGTTCATGAACCAAGTTCCAGTCTCTGCTCTGCCGGTTAGATGTGGGGTTACTTCGGGGTTCTGAGGCGTGAGACAGGTAATGCTTTTTATTTTTTTTAAGATTTTATTTATTTGACAGCGAGAGAGGGAACACAAGCAGGGGGAGTGGGAGAGGGAGAAGCAGGCTTCCCGCAGAGCAGGGAGGCCCATGCGGGGCTCGATCCCAGGGCTCTGGGATCATGACCTGAGGTGAAGGCAGATGCTTAACGACTGAGCCACCCAGGCGCCCGACACTGACTTATTTTTACATTTATTTATTTTTGGGAGATTGCTGTGAAGATCAAAAGAGGTGAGCAAAAAAGTACCCTGCAAGTTAAGACATTTCTACACAAATGTTAAACATTTATTTTTAGGACATTTGTGCTTTATGATTGTAATAATTCTAAAGTAAACTATACTTTTTTTGCCTTCTTAGAGTTAAGAATTTCCAGGGCCGACCTGACGAACCTCCGCCACCGCGCGCGCACGCAGACTAACTCAGAGGCTACGCGCGCGCGGGCGGCCGCTGAGGGGTCGGCTGCTCCCGCCCGCTCTCCCCGCCCCCACCTCCGCTCTTCCGTCGCTCCGCCCCTTCCCCTGGCGCAGGCGCGGCTCCTCCGCGCTGGGCGCCTGTGGCAGACGCTTCCCTCCCTCCAGGTCCCCTCGCTGCCAGGGCTCGCTCGTAGGTACTACTGCCTCGAGTAAGCCGTGGGATGGGAAAAGCAAGCCCCAAACTAATGTCTGAATTAAAGAAAAGGGAATTCCAATAAGAAGCAATCTCCAGCAGCCCTCAGTTTGTTTCCTGAGATTAAGAATTCCTATCAGTGAGATCATATGGTACATGTCTTTCTCTGATCGACTTTATATAATAAAATTAAATTTAAAAAAAAGAGGCAATCTCAAGGGTCAAGTGTTTGAAATACAGGTATGTGTCCTTTTAAATAACCAAGAAGCATTATCACTGAAGATGATTATGATCCCAGTTGCCTTTTTAAAAGCACTGTTAACATTCTATTTAACTAAATAACCCAGTCTTTATATTTGAGGAAAAATAGTGGGAGTCTTCATTTCACTCTGGGGAGGTTGAGTCTGCGCAGTTCTCTGGTCTCTCCGAGTTTCGGACACCCCGCTCCAACTGCAGACAGCAACGGCCAGTTAGCACCTGGCAGGAGAAACCTTGACCAACTCACGCACAAGTATTTTTCAAATCAAGTGTTTTATTTCAAAAGACTTCATAGTAAGCTAAAAGCGAAAAGGAATGTGTGAACGTGAACAGACACATGAGAAACATGGGCGGTACTGGTGCACAGGCGCATGGCCCGCTGTGCGCGAGCGCTCCAGCGGAGCCTGAAGGCGGCCACAGATGCACAACACACTTCAGAAAAATTAAAACATTAGCTTTACGTTATTATAGCTCACTCTTGAAGTTTCTGGGCTAGAAAATGGAGAAGATTCCCAAGACCTATTCTCTTTCTCAAAGGAATCATCTTCTTGGAAGGCAAACTTCTGCTTAAGTGCATGGGATATCAAAGACACTGGATCCCAATGTGAATCTTGTCTTTTCCTCTTATGAATGGGTCTACCTCCAGGTGACCTATTAAAAAAAAAAAAAAAACTTTTTTGAATTAAAGGTTTGTGTAATTTACGCTCCTTGTTGACAAACGTACCAGAAATATAAGCATAATACTTTACAATCTAATTATTCTTCAAGAGGTTGAGTATTTTTGCCAAAGAACAAGGAATCTGGAAGGCACAATGAATTAGGAATCAGAAAACCAAGAAACCGTGTGAGTGGGGCTCCACCACAATCTTGTTGTGACCTGAGAGTATCAAATATCTCACTGTACTGAAGATCTTTTTTTTTTTTTTAAAGATTTTATTTTTATTTATTTGAGAGAGAGAGAATGAGAGACAGAGAGCAGGAGAGGGAGGAGGGTCAGAGGGAGAAGCAGACTCCCTGCCAAGCAGGGAGCCTGATGCGGGACTCGATCCCGGGACTCCAGGATCATGACCTGAGCCAAAGGCAGTCGCTTAACCAACTGAGCCACCCAGGTGCCCTGTACTGAAGATATTTATTTTTTTTTTTTAAGATTTTGTTTATTTGACAGAGAGAGACACAGCAAGAGAGGGAACACAGCAGGGGGAGTGGGAGAGGGAGAAGCAGGCTTCCCGCAGAGCAGGGAGCCCAGTGTGGGGCTCGATCCCTGGACCCTGGGATCACGACCCCAGCCGAAGGCAGACGCTTAACGACTGAGCCACCCAGGCGCCCCTGAAGATCTTTATTTAATTTATTTAATTTTCTAATTTTCCAGTGGAAAATTTAAAGAAATATTTAAGAACTTTTAAGGGGACTATCAAATTCATGAAAAGAAAACCATTAGGCCAATCGTTCATTCAGTCTTCACTTAATGCCTACTATTATACCAGGCTCCATTTTATGCTTTGAGGGTAGAGCCATATCCCCCATGGAACATTCTGGTGACAGGAAATCATCAATCAACAAGTGAGGTCACTGCAGATAGCAATGCATGCTATGAATAAAATTAAGTAGGTAATGTGACAGTGACTGGGACAACAGCACCTTAGATGAGATGACCAGGAAAAGCTTCTTTAAGGAGATGGCATCTCTATAAATGCCTCCGAGTCAGTGTTAGTGTGAACATCCAGTGGATGCATCAAGGAGGAGCTTGGCATGTGTGAGAAAAAAGAAAAACAGGTACAGCTGGAGTGCAGAGAGTGACATGGGAAGTAGGTCATGAGGTCAGAGACAGAAGCAAGGGCTGGATTCTGGGGGCACTTAGAGGACACAGCAAGGTGTCTGGATTATATTCTAAGCATGACGGAAAACCACCAAAGGGTTTTAAGCAGGGAATGGCCAGATCGAACTCCAAGTTTTATTTGTTTTATTTTTTTGTTTTTAAAGATTTTATTTTTAAGTAATCTCTACACTCAGCATGGGGATCGAACTTACAACCCCAAGATCAAGAGTCAAATGCTCCACCAACTGAGCCAGCCAAACACCCCTGGACTTCAATTTTTAAAGGATCACCCTGATTACTATATGGAGAAAAAATAAGGAGGCAAGAACGGAGAGAGACCAGTTAGGAAACTATTGCAGAAGTCCAAGCTAGAGATGGTGACTTAGATTGGGGGCAGCAGTTAGATCATGAGGGTACACACATTTGAGCTGTATGCTGACAGAAAGGAAATGGGAAGGAAAGGAAAAGGATGATTCTAGATCTCTGGACTGAACAGACAACTGGGTGATGGTGTTGCTATTTACTGAGATGCAAAAGACTTGGGGCAGAACAGGTTTTCAAGGTGGATGAAGTGGACAGGTAGGAAGGAAAAGTTCTGTTTTGGACATGTGAAGCCTGAGACACATGTGAGACAGGCAAATGATATCAGGCAGGCACGGGGTGCAGAGGAGAGAAATCAGGGATAGAAAAATAAATATGAAGGCCATTAGCATATCCCTGGTATACACAGCCATAGGACTCGGTGAGATCACCAAAGGAAACAATGTGGATATAGAAAGAAGGGGACTGAGGTCTGGGCCTTGCACATGCCAACATGGAGACACCAGGCCCAGAAGGAAGAGTAAGCAAAGGAATAAGGAATGGACAGTGAAGTAAGAGGAAAACCAACTGTGATTTCCTTGAAGCCAAAGGTAGAAAGTGTTCCCAGGAGGAGGGAACCACAGATCATATCAAATACTGCCATGATATCAGGTAGGAGGAACAATAAGAATTGACCATTGTATTTAGCAAGAGAGTCACTGGTGACCTTGATAAAGAGCAGTTTTCAGTGGAGTGATGGGGACAGAGACCATAGGACAGTGGGTAGAAGAAGGAAGTGAGAAATGCAAACAAACTATTGACAACAAGAATTTATACCAGAAAGAGGAGCAGAGAAACAATAATGCCAGGGACGTACGTGTTTTGAAGACAGGAAACACTCAGGTGTGAGGAGAATAAAGTAGAGAAGGAAAATTTGATGATGTAGAAGACAGAAGGGATAATTTTAAGTAAAATCCTTGAGATGAGAGAGAAGGGGAACCAGTAACCCAGGGGATAGCATGGACATGAACAATGACACTTCATTCACAGTAACAAGATAGAAGGCAGAGAACATGAACAGTGACTGTAAATGTAAAGATGGGGGAAGCCTCATCTGATTCTGCAGTAATGTATAATGCCAGGTTAGTTGTAGAAAACTGAGAGACTAGGGGTAGAGGGGAGAGTCTACTGCCTCCTTGCTGTGTCTCCAGTGATGGTAACAGTTGGAATCACCATCTGCCAGACTGGGCCCAGTGATACCAGTCAGCCCTCTTGCTGGAACAAGTGTGCCCATCTATCAACAACATTCTTCTCTGTACCAGGTGCCTCACACAAGGATCAAATCATAACCTGGTTAATAATGAAATGATGCAGGGGCTTTCCTAACACTATTATATAGAAAATATATTTATTTTCTCACAAAAAAACCTCATTGAGGGATTTCCAGATGAACATGGCAGATCTCTGTGAAATCCTACTAAAATGACAGTAAAGAAATGAAAAGGACGTATACCCACAAAGACAAAGAAATTATGAGAGAGTGGGTAAGAACAGCAACAAAACATTGAAATCTGGAAAGCTAATGAAAGCAAAGATGGTGGGGGATGAGCTGCCTTCCTGAAAACAGGGACTGAGGAAAAGTCTACATACTGAATGAAATGTAAACTCAAGACTGAGTCCACAAGTGCCCAGCATAAGAAATTAAAAAAGGAACTCTCCAGGGCATGGCATCATGAAATTTCCGAACACCAGGACTAAAGAGAAGATCTTAAATGCTTCGAGAATAAAGAAACAGGTTTCATACATGGTGCCAGGAATGAGAATGACATGAGCTTCTGAACAAGAACACTGGAAGCCAGAAATCAATGGAACGATGTCTTCAAAATTCTGCAGAAAAATGATTTTCTGCCACTATATACCCAGCCAAACTAGCAATGAACTGAGAATAAAATAGTAACATTTTCAGATATGCAAGGTCTTAAAATAATCTCCCTTTTTATAGATCCTTTCTCAGGAAGGTATGGGAAGATAGGACACCCCAGAAATGGGTGAGGCAACACAAGAGAGAGGGTAGAGAATGCCCATGATGATGGCCAAGGAAATCCTCAGCATGGCCACAATGCAGAAGGATTGCGGGAACCAGAGATTGGAACAGGACAGAGGCCTCCTACCAGGGAATTTATTTTAAAAAGAAAAAGAGAGGGCGCCTGGGTGGCTCAGTTGGTTAAGCGACTGCCTTCAGCTCAGGTCATGATCCTGGAGTTCCAGGATCGAGTCCCGCATCGGGCTCCCTGCTCGGCAGGGAGTCTGCTTCTCCCTCTGACCCTCCCCCCTCTCATGCTTTCTCTCTCTCAAATAAATAAATAAAATCTTTAAAAAATAAAAGAAAAGAAAAGAAAAAGAAAAAGAGAAAGAAACTCAGAGAGATATTAACTGCAATAGAAAATAAAATTATTCAACAAACAAAATGTAATCGTAGCATAGGAAATGGCTTACTTGTGAATGTTTACTGTTATAAGGATGTAAATTCTGATTACTGATTTAAGTAAAAACTAAGGATTTAATTATATTGGGAAGATGAAACAAGAGGTGTATCTGTGTGTATGTGTTAGAGGATAGGATGGCTGGGAGAACATGCACTCCTGAGTCTTAACAAAGGGAAATAAATACAGTTAAAGTATTAAGAAATAGCAAAAGAAGTATGTTGTTTCAAAAATACAGATAAGAGGGGCACCTGGGTGGCTCAGTTGGTTAAGCGTCTGCCTACAGTTCAGGTTATGATCCCAGAGTCCTGGGATTGAGCCACGCATCGGGCTCCCTGCTCTCCGGGAGAGCCTGCTTCTCCCTCTCCCTCTACCTGTTGCTCTGCCCACTTGTGCTCTCTCTCTCTCTCTCTCTCTGTCAAATAAATAAGTAAAATCTTAAAAACAATAAAATACAGATAAGACACTAGAAGAGTAAAAAAAAAATGGAAAATGATTTTTTCTGGGAGAGGTGTCCAGTTGGAGTAAAAAGGAATGAGAGAGAAGACTGGTCTGTGTGTACTTTGATAAATACAATAAATTATTAAAACATCATTAATAGAAATTGGTTCATTTCTCAAGTTATGATAACATACCGTTCAATAGCACGAAGCTTAACCTTATTCATGTCCTTTAGAACATCCAACATGTTTGGAACATCCTGGTTTTTTGAATGACTGTAATTGGTCTTACTATCACCTGGGTGCTGTTTTTTCATTTCATTTGCTGAATTATCTGAGTCACACATATTATTAGATGCTGGCTGTGTGAGAGAACATGCAGGCTGTGGAGAAAAAAGTTGAGGGGGCAGTGGAGGAGGAGGAGGAGGAGGAGGGAGGGGGTGGAGTGGGAAAAGCACTGAACTTGAAAATGGATCTGGTTGGGCGCTCAGTTCAGCAGTCCCTGGTGACGGTCTTTGTCCCACACTGCTAGGCTCGTCATTCAAGTCAAAGAAGCCTAAAAACAAAGTACTCTTTTGAAAAATCATGCAAAATTCTCTCCAACATAACACATAACACTAATTAGAACTGAAACAGGAACAATTTCTGTAATGTTACTAAAATAATGGTAGGGTGGCCAGGAAAAAGAAGCAATCCCATCTGCTTAGTAATTTTTGTAACAGTCAAACCAAAGAATAAATTTATTTTTAATCCAATTAGGATTGTCTGTGTAGGCCTTTAAAGGGAGGAAGGGTGAGAATGCATTTTAAAAAGAAAATAAAAAGTGCTTTTTCAGTAATTAACATACAATCTGAATGTCATCCTCTATTTTAAAAAAGCTAAAACATAATAAACAATTTGTAGTTAGAAACACTCAAACTGGTATATTCTCTTTATGATGACACTGTAGAAACAAACTATTTTCTAGGCAAGAGCCTAGGATGGGTACTGAGTACTTAATTTTCACAACAGATTTGCTCCCAAAAGACTGTGTTCTTAAGATGACTGCTAAAAAAAGAATATGTGTATATCTCACTTTAATTGCTATTATTTATTAATATGTATTATATATTTGTATATATTATAAATATACAATATGAACATTTCATGTATAATGAATTATACATGTGTGTATATGAATGTGTAGAGATACACGTATGTATTACGTGTGTGTGTTGTTTAAAACAAGTCACATCTCTAAACATTTAGAAAAAGATCATCTGGAACACATTATTCAACCTGAATTTGGTGGAACGATAGCAGCAATAACTTCAAGCTACAAATACATGCTCTTCTTTCAAATTAATACATCGTTCCTCATAAATTTGTGCTTTTCTGAAGAGGTAGAAAAGCTTCCTGAGAAAACAGGCTTTTTAATTCAAAAGCACAATCTTCAGCAGTATAGCTGGAACCAAAGCCATCCCCCTCACCACAAATGTGTCTTAACTTACTCTAAATAAACACCACGCATAGTAATTGCACATCCCCAACAGCCTAGATTTACTGAACGTCACTCACAGCTGCGCTCGCAACGGACACTATCATTGGGCAGCGCGCCCACCGAACTGCTAGCCCCGCCCCGTCGGACTGAAACAACCCCCCCCCCCCTTACCCGCATGCGCACTGGCTCTCGCTCTCGGTTCCTGCCTTCCCACGATCGCAGCAATCTGGGTACGGAGAAAAGTCAGCTCCTCTTCGAGGGCAGCTATCTTTTTAAATGCTGCTTCACCTACAGGCCCGTCACTTTTCATTCGTTTATTCTGTCTGACAGCAGGTGACAATGGATTCCAAACTGGTTGCAAAGAATGGAAAAATTCCATTTTCTCCTCTTCTTCATGTTTCCATATACTGTTTCTGTGGGTAGAAGGAAAAAGTGGACAATGACAGTGAGAGAGAGGGAGCGAGAAAGAGAAACGGAGGGAAATTTTCCAAGAGCAATAAATTCTTTCAGTTAAAGAGGAATAAAGACACAGAAACAAAAATTGGAGAAGCTCTCTTTATCCCGTGATTGTCTCTAGACTGACTAAGGACAAGCACAACATCTTGTGTAACTTTGTATTCTCAATATCTGGAACACAACCGCTATAGGTAACCATAAGTGGTAAGTGAATGAAGGAACAAATCTTGCTCTGAGACTGTAAAACAAAAATAATTATCCTGTAACTGTTCTACCTATTAGGTTTAAACACAGTACAAACTGATTTATTTAGAAATGAAGTTGATTTACTTAGAAATTCTACGTATTCTGAATATAAGGTATTGAAAGGCCTTATATTCAGTATTATGTTAGGGGTAAGTTTGTGGTATTCTAACTTTTTTTAAGTAGATAAACCAGTTTGATACATAATAAATTTAGCCGTAATATTTGAATAAATGACCCTTATTGTGCTGATAGCCTATATCTGAATATTACTAACACATAAGTTAGTCCTCTCAAGCAGTAACACATCCTAATTTTGAAATATATTTAACATCATTGCCTGGTACACAGTAAATGCTATATACCTTTTGGTTAAATATATAAATAAATATATAAAATATTTAGTGTAGGAAACAGCTTTCTCCTAAAAATGGACATACTGATTCTGACATCCTTTTAATATTACTCCTTCCTAAGCCTGCATTAAGAGAAATGGGAAATAAAAATGAGAGACACCTAGTCATCCTTATTAGGAAGATATTAGTAAGACGCACAGTAGTAGAGACAGACAAAAGGCTCAATTAGTATGATCAAACTTCAACACGTGCAAGAATTCAGATTACAGCCCATATCCCATTTTCCACAGTAAGTATATAAAATTACCGAAATCTGAGATAACTGGCTTCTTCATCATTTGCCACACACAAAGTATCAGCAAAAGATGGAACTACAGATCCACAGTTACCAGAGTCTACAGAGTTCAACAGCGGGATTAACTAAAGGAAAAAAAGGCAAAAAAAAAAAAAAAAAAAAAAAAAGTCAGAGCACTGCAGGGGTTGGGAGCAGGGGTAAAACACATGCATGCCTATGGAAATTACATAAATTAAAAATCCAGGAGTGAAAAGGAAAAAGAATGTTCAAAACCAAACATGCACCTGTTAGCAAGAAACAATACTGAGGAAAATGTTATTCTAAAGTCTAAACATGTAGCAGTATTCTCTACCCTGGTTAATGTCATCTATCATAAAACACAAACCAGAAGAATAAAATAAGCTATTCAGGTATTGCTTTGTACCTGCCCAACTCTGAATGTAATTACTTAAAGAAGTAAACACAAAAACATACAAGAAATGACTTGTTTCCAAGAATAAGCTAAAGGTTTTTGGCTTGCAGGAAACATTTCTTCTTCTTTTGTTCTACTCTGTCTCTAGTACCTAAGATTATTTTATACATAGTACTTAAACAATGCCTGTTGACTGACTTACCTCAAAATTAGGCCTGGGACAAGGTTCTAGAGGAAGAATTTTCCCAATAATACGAACAATACTCCGAGCTGATCCATAGTCTTTATTTTCTCTAATCTGCAAAACCTGTTTATACATAGAGTGTTGTTTTTAAAAAGTACTCTGTTAAAGCCTGTTTATATACTTTGAAGAAAAGCAGATGTAAATGCACTAACACTTATTTTGAAAAAGATAATACAGAATGGCATACCCAAAGTATTTTCTTCAAAGAATTAAACTTTAGTCATATATGAATAAAGGATGGGAGTTAACCTATATAATATTCCAGGAAGAAAGGTCTTTTAAGAAAGCACCACAAATTCATGTTTGTTCTATTTCTGATAATGGCAATATACCTTTGGGAACTTTATTCAGAAAAACTGCCTCCCCTCTTCCCAGCTAAACATATCTTTTGGCCCAATCAAAAATTGACAGTTTCAGTTTCTCAAGCATGAGGCAGTACAGAGTAAACTCCTGTAATTCCCTTTAAAGGTGAGATCCTTTTCAGGGGAATAAATTAATCTGGCACTAGATAATTTAAGAATTCTTTACTTAGAGTGCAATATATCTACTAGAAGTCAGTTCTTAAAAAGAGGATAGAAATGAAATGTGCTACTGTAATTCAAATACCACCTTGTCTTTTGCCTTTGGGCCTTCCAGACTGGTATAAACTATTCCCACAGGAACCTTCCCCAAAATATGACATAACATTTCTGCTCTTGGCAGAGATTTCAACACAAAGAAAGCACTTCCTCTCTTTAAAAAGCATTAAAACTTGGACTTTTCATTTTTCCTCAGATCCCATAACAAGGACAAATTTTATTACAAGCAGCAGATATAGGTAGCATCCTATCAGCATCTTCCTGGAAGTATCCAATAAGCAGATGGATATACAGTCCTAGAACTCAGGAAAAAACATCTGGGATTTAGATGGATTTGGGAATCATCAGCAGACAGAATACATGATAGGTAAAAATCGAAGCCATTTGACTAGTTGAGAAAAACTGGGGCTAGAGAGTAAGATCCGGAAGCCATTGGCACACAGAATGCCATCCCTCTGCTTTTAAGTCGTAAGGGTTCTGAACGTATCCAATCATATCCAAACACCTGACTCTAAGATTAAATACTAATTCCACCAACTAGCCTCACAATCTTCCATCAGTTCTGCTAGCTCAGTCTCCATAACGTCCTCCATGAATTCTGTATTCATTGTCCACTCACCCTTAAAGATTCTCTGCCACTTGGCCCTGTTCTGTTTATCCAACTGAATTACCCACTCACTATTCATTAACAAGGACATAAGCTCTTTTGGGTTAAGCGATTTTCCCCTTCGTTTCAAAGACAAGCCAATATTATCCTAACTGCCAAGCACTTACCCATGTGCCCAGAGGGCCTGGCTCTAACTCGAGCCCTGGAACCAGCTGTTTTCACCTCTCTTCTAATGCCAGATTCACATTCCTCTACACATTTGATTCTCTCTGCTCTCAGGAGCTTCCTAGGCTCTGAATTCCTAAACTAGTTCTAAGGAGTACCATACAATAGGACACCTAACTACATATAACTGTGTTTCATTTGCAGTTTTGTCTTTGCTCCATTAGATTGTGAAGTCTTTGCAGGCAAAGACAAGTTTGTGTTGCTTTTCAATCCTACAGCGTAGTAGTTCTCAACCATAGGTATACTAGAATCACCTCGGAAGGTGGTTTCCAAGAGAAATAAAACACAAACCACATATGTAAAATAAATTTTCTAGTAGCTACATCTGAAAAGGTAGAAAAAGGTGAAATAATTTTCTTAGTATATTTTATTTAACTCAATATGTATATATTATCATTTCAACATGTAATCAATATTTTTAAAATAATGGCATTATTTTATATTCTTCTTTTCATACTAAGTCTTCAAAATCCATTGTATATTTCACACCTATGGTAGATCTCAATTCAGACATTTCAAGTGCTTGAAGATGACATCTGGCCAGTGGCTACCATATATGTTGACTAGCACAGCCTGAAGTATACAGATCCTGGACCTATTAACACTAGAATTTCCTGAAGCCTGAGCAATTATATTTAAAGTGTTCTATAGATCACTCATATGCACACTCTTCCTAAGAACCACAGGCCTAGAGGTTTTGCTACAGTGAGGGCTACTCACTGTACATAAATAGCCACCCAACTCTTGGTTAACTTGGATGGTACCTTCATGTCTTACTCTGCAAGTTCCATCCTGACAAGCTCCTGTTCTCTCTCATCCCTTCACTGCCATTGACCATCTTCACCATTCTGATGCTTTCCCCTCCTTTTTCTATTCCTCATCCAGCACCCTCATTTTGACTTTACTGATGTGACTTTCCTACCAAGCAGAGAATTTCAATAGTTTCAGTGATATGCTGAATAAACTACCCCAACTACTCTTAGCTGGAGAAAAGAAACCACAAAACAACAATATTCAGAAAGACTACAAATCCACGCTGACTTCAGCTGAGTATTCTGCACAGGTATTCTGCAACCCCTTCAGAACATGTTCTGTTCTCTATCATGTTGCCCAAAGCAATCACCAATCTCTGAAATCTCCAATGCCACCATTTCTATTACCTGCCAGTAGCCTTGACTTTGCTCTTAACTGAGAAAACTGAGAACTCCATAGTGACATACCTCAATTTTCATTTCTCTCCATTCAAAACCTCTCCACCCTCTCTCACTTTTATCCTACTCGACTGTCCATCTTTTTTCCAAGGCTTATTTATTTATATTCCTTTTCCAACTACCTTCTCCAGGGCACTGCTCATTTCATTTGAATCTTTTTTCCTGTCTATGAGGTTCTTCCCCAATGCTTGCAAACATGAAATATCTCTAATATTGGAAAGAAAACAAAATTTCAATTTGATGGTCACTCTTGATCTCTTTTCACAAACTTTTCAAACGAAGGTGCCGATGCCATCTCCTTTCTTCAGTCATTCTTCAAAATACAAGGCAGCTGCCGCTCTCCACCTACAGAAACCCCTAAAGGCATCAATAATCTAATGATAAGCAAATCTTCAACTATTACTCAAGTTGCCATTATCTTTGATCCCACTATTTCTGAAATTCAAAATGCATCAATAATATCCAACAACTTCCATTGTGTCAAAATCCATGAATTCAAATATCAAAATAATACAGATAACCTCAAATCTGAATCTCTTTTTCCTACTTTTTTTTTTTTTTTAAGATTTTATTTATTTTTTTGACCAGAGAGATACAGCAAGAGAGGGAACACAAGCAGGGGGGGTGGGAGAGGGAGAAGCAGGCTTCCTGCTGAGCAGGGAGCCCGATGCGGGGCTCAATCCCAGGACCCTGGGATCATGACCTGAGCCGAAGGCAGACGCTTAACGACTGAGCCACCCAGGTACCCCTTTTTCCTACATTCTAGAACCATTTAACTATCTGCAGGATATTTGTATTTATATAATCAAACAGCACATCTGGCTCACCTTAGCTCCCTACTCAAACTAGTTCCCCATACTGAATTGCCCATTTATAATATTTATAATATAACAATTGCCTATTTATAATTTATAACCACTCTTCAACTTACTTTTGTTTAAAATCTTGAAAGTATCCTTGACTATTATTTTCTTCTAATTCACAACAAATAGCAACAATTTGCCCATTCTGTAAACTCAACTATTCTTTCTTATATTCAATCTTGTATTGTAGTCTGTATGTTTCTTATTCCTCATACTATATTTTAAGCATCATGAATACAAGAACCATGTATTGCTGCTCTGTATCACCTGCAGAACCAAGCATATTGTCTTAGATGTAGTAATGCTCCAGAAGTAGAGAAAATTGGATTTGCTTATAATTCTCAGACCCAAGTCATCCTCTCTCAAGATTTATGCTGAAGTTGAGCTATAACTTGCATTATATATCCAAATACCAAACTTAAGTTACCTTAAATAAAGCCACTAGCTAATTAAAAATATATTTTATCTATGAAAGTCATATCCATATTTTGCTGCATTTGCTTCTTTTGCTGGCATTTTACCTATCCCGTAAATAGGTTACTAATAATCTTATCCTTTTTTTTTTTTTTTTTTAAGTAAACGCTACCTCCAACGTGGGGCTCAGACTCACAACCTGGAGATCAAGAGTGGCATACTCTACCAACTAAGCCAGCAGGTGTCCCTAATCTTATCCCCTTTTTAACTCAAACTACCAAAGGAATACTATTGCAAACTCATCTTTGTTACACCTTAAAAGAAGTAACAATTTCACCTTAAATGTTTACATACAGATCATTTTCAAAATAAGACCCAACAACAAATACAACAGGTTCATTCAACTCCATTAAAAGACATTTACCTGGTCTATGGGAACACCAAAATATTCCAGCATTTCTCTTAAGATATTCAGTATGAGTGACATTGATGAAACAAATACATAAGCGAATTCAAGGAAACATGATCAGTTTCTTGATACCTTCAGGAAAAATAATTTAGAAAATATTACTCTTGACAAAAAAAAAACAAACAAAAAAACAAAAAACGAATGCACAAAACTGTATTAAGTAACCTGGAGAAATCCTTTCGTTTCACATTACACCATCAACTAATTTCTTTTGGCCAGCAGTATTTTGAAGGAAGTCAAAGAGAAAGAGAGGAATGGAGAAGTGGGGATGGGCTGGTAAAGGAAACTTCAATTTATCAGTTAAGTTGCATTAAAAGTTCATAGGATGTTTAAGTCTTCATTAATAAATATCAACCAACAATGGATTGGACACTTGGCAGGAAAGCCTTTAGGTTAGTTACGACAGCGAAGTCTCCGCTCTCCTGAAAGCTCTGGGCTGAGGAGATGGATGAGTTCAGATCACCCTTGAAAGAAAGTAGGCAGAGCGCCGACACAAGGCTTTAGCAAATGAACAGCAGCTTTCTCACAAACGAATCGGGGTACCATCCATCCTCCTCATTTTAAAGATAAGGAATATGAACTCCAGATATACGACGTGAGGTAGTCACCCAACTAGTGAGTAACAGACCGAGACTAGCGCCCTGTCGTGTCACTCGCTTTGGCCGCAAGCCTCCTCAGAGGCTCTCCTAACCCAGCATGGTCGCCTTGCTCACCCTCCTCCGAAGTCGAGCCTCCGAGCAACCACCGGAACATCAAGCTGCCTCGAATCCGCAGTCTGCGAAGCTCGTAGTGCACACGTCCTGGTACAGGAGCGCTCGGACGTCCACCCGTATTGGCCCGCGCACCTCAGTTTGCAGGCCACAGACAGTAACGACGCCTCCCACCGACCCGGGGCTGGGCACTGGAACCCCCTCGCTCAGCCCGGGTACCTCCGCAGGAGGCGCACTCCCATCTCGCCTCTCCCCCCAACCTTGCAGCTCGCCCCCAGGACTGGCGCAACTTCCGCGTTCCTGGACGAAAATCAAATTCCGCGGGCCAAGCCCGTGCCCGATCTCATTGGACAAGGCTAAAGACCGCTGCTTGTGATTGGCTGCGGAATGACGTCGTTAGTTACGGTTATTTGGAGCGCCAACTGGGATTTTCCCTCCTTCTTCTTCTAGAGGGCGGACCTCCCGCGAGGCAGCCAATAGAAGCCTATAGACAGCTGGTGGGCGGGGCGGGGCGGGGCGGGGGCGCGCGGAGATGGTGACGCACGTGCAAGACTTGTCTTCAGGTTCCTCCAGGCTAAACTTCTGGTGCCTACACCCGGGCGTTTTGGAGCCATTATGGGTTTTGAGACAGGCCCGCGATCCAGAGTTCGTGCCAGTTCGCAGAGAAAGTGTGTGGTCCCCTACACCCAGACCCTAAGCGGGGCCGCTCTCCCAGGTACTCTTGCCGTGGAGTCGCTATTTATTGTTTGACCATTTCATTCAGCGAACATCTATTATATGCTTATGGGACTCGCAGAAGCCAAACACAGCCCTGGAGGGATGTGTAGCTGTGCAGTACTTAGAAGGTTGACTAACCAAACGCTTCTGGTTATCTAGGCTACCAGATATGGGCCCGACGTTAACCTGGCCTAAACGAGAATGCTTAAGTGAGGACTAAGTCATATCAGGTGATATCCCAGTTTTTTTTAAAATTCTGATCTGGAATTACTGGCTTCATAAGAGACAGCAGCTTCCTTTTTTTCGTATTTCAGGGAAGGATGCGCTGGAGTGACATGACAAGGTCAACTGTGCCCGGTGCTAACTTAAAACATTAAAAAAAAAAAAAAAATGGGGATATTTTTCTCTATGGCCCACATTTATTCAATACGGAAAGTCTGTTAATGTGCCAGGCACTATTCCAAGCCATAGGGAACACAATAACGGGCAAGACCGGTAAGGTCCTTGCCCTGCTGGAGATTACATTCTAGTGGAGATGTTTTTTATTTGTTTTTGTGGGGCTTTTTTGGTTAAAGATTTTATTTATTTCACAGAGAGAGAGGGAACACAAGCAGGGGGAGTGGGAGAGGGAGAAGCAGGCTTCCCGCTGAGCAGGGAGCCAGATGCGGGGCTCCATCCCAGGACGCTGGGATCATGACCCGAGCGGAAGGCAAACGCGTAGCGACTGAGCCACCCAGGCGCCCCGAGATTTTTTTTTTTAATAGCATCTCTCTCCACTCTTATTTTTCTTTTTAGCACTTATCACCATGTACATTCTTGCTCCTATCGCCAAACTAGAATGTAAACTCCAGAACAGGTACTTTGTTTTGATCCATGCTGTTTCTGTAGTGCTTTAGAAGACTGCCTAGTATATGGGGGGCGCGGGCCTGACTGTCAGTGGAGTTTGCAACTCTTCATCTCATGAGGGGTCATGAGTTGGCGAACTTAAAAAAATGAAATAAACACTTAGCGTGCCTAGTACATACAACGGGCAATCAATACTTGTTGACTAAAATAACTGGATATGGGATGAGAGGGAATGAACAACAGAAATGACTTGCAATTAAGTAACTGGCAGACTATCCCAACAGTCCAAACTAGACGATGATGAAAGTAGGGGCAGGAGAGGGCTGTTGGGCAATGTAGAAGTAGAAGGCAAACAGATCAGCAACCCTACATGGAATCAGTAAGTCACAATTTTCTCAAGTTCCTTGTCTTTTCCTTTTGTGGATCTTGTAACCTCCTCCCTTTCCAGTCTGATATCAAACAGCATCTAATAGGGCCAAAACAACACTTCCCTTGAGAACATTACAACAGTTACCAGCACTAAAGCTGCCTTCACCCTTCACTATTAATAAAGCTTCACATTCAATTCTGATTTAGGTAGCAAGCAAGATGGGCCCAGGTCAAATGCTACACCCTCCATGAATGCTTTGCTGACAACTTAACCCTAACATTCTTGAGAGAGCTTTCCTCCATTTTATGTTTTCTAAGCCTTCATACATACTCCATCTTGATAACCTTTAGTGAGATTTGACATTACTATTTTCCACTTGCTCACATTTACGTGAAATTACTTCTTTGGCCATTTAGAATGATGCAGGATTCAGGAAAGCTTAATTTTACAGTTACCTTTTCTGTTGTTTTTAAATTTTTTTTTTTTTTTTTTTTTTTTTTTTAAAGGTTTTATTTATTTATCTGAGAGAGAGAATGGGAGACAGAGAGCATGAGAGGGGGAGGGTCAGAGGGAGAAGCAGACTCCCCGCTGAGCAGGGAGCCCGATGTGGGACTCGATCCCGGGTCTCCAGAATCATGACCTGAGCCGAAGGCAGTCGCTTAACCAACTGAGCCACCCAGGCGCCCCTACCTTTTCTGTTGTTTTTGAGTAGCATTCAGAAATATGGTGGCTTGCTTTGTAAGATCGTCCTGGTTGTGTTCCCTTCCCCCAGTTTGACCCAGGCCCTACTATTGTCTCTACCCTGTTCAGTGATTCCACTTTCAGTACTTTCTCCTCAGTATGGGGGTCCTGTCCTTAAAAGGGAGTTTTGTCTTGACAGGTCTGTTTTGAAAGTTCACTAGGGTAAACTTCTCCAGTCTCTCCAATCCTTACTGTGGATACCTTGCATTGACAGGGGAAAAGACAAAAGTCCAAGTTTCAGTTGACTAATTTGAGATTCTGCTTTTCTCAAGTCTTTCAGAAGCTACCTCAATTCTTCCTTCTATTCACATAGAAACCAGTATCAGGCAGGCTGGTAGTTTTCCCCATCTGCTCTTTAGAGGTTCATCACCTAGCTTAATTGCAAATGCTGTTCATAGATATTTGGTTTTGCCATCCAAATGTATTTTTCCATTTTCCCAAACTACTAATACATTGTAGTTAATCATCATGCTATCTTCTGGATCCCCAACACCAAGAATTTTTTATACATCTTTACACCCAATGCCAGGCATACTTTTTCACTGAATAAACGGAAGGAGAGAGGCTGAGGGCTGGTTTGGACAAAGGCTAGAAAGATGTGTGTACTCAATCTTGCCCACTGCCCAGCAGAGTCCCATTAGCCTGTGCCACAAGCTAAATTTCTGGTGATAGGTGAATTCAAATTACTGTAATTATCTTAAGTAGTGGGATAGAATACAAGTTAACATTCTATCAAAATAAGAAATAGCCTCTCCAACGTTAACCATAGGGTCTCATGAAAATGTGATCTCCAGATTAGGATGCACCCACCCAGAAAGTTCATTTAAATGTTACATTTCAAAAAAAAATACTTAAGGCCCCTTTTCCTTCTATTCTGCCTACACTTGAAGCCTCTCAGGGGTAGTACCAATGCAGTACACTTAAAACAACCAGTGCTATTTAAAAGATTACACACCTTTTAAAATTAATTAAACCTTTACATTTATTCAAAAATTTCAAATATTATTTGAGCAATTAAGACCAAGATTTTCCTTGCTATTAAAATATTTCAAATTAAACTCTCCTGAAAATCTCATTTTGTCTTGACAATAGTTAAAACTGTATTTCAATGTCTACCATATATCTATACTATAGTAATATCTACACTGTAAATTGCTATTTACTTGTAGTGATATATTAAAATTATAAAATCTAAGTTAAATGTTTATAGCCTAAAAGCAGGATTTCTTTTTATTTGAACCTTTAATTATTTAAAAGAAAATCTAGGTTATGCTTAGTATTTGAATCCAAAGGTCTTAGACAAAAATAGACTACTACAGCTAGACCTCTCTAAAAGCATAAAGGTGAACTGCTGCTTGATTTTTCTGGCTCCATTTTTTTAGAATATTCATAGGACTTCATAGATTCTGTAATCTGTTTCCTGCTACAGTCATATATGTTCACAAGAAGGTATGCCTTGATTCTTGTCAATCACTTAAAAAGAGTTGGTTAAAACCCAGAACACAGAACAAATAAAGGATGCCCTTCCAGTCTTATTCTGCTTCTGGATCACCCAGTCAGCTACACATCACTGCTACTGTTTACATTTAGCCCTTTTCATTTTTAGTAACAACTCATAATTTTCAATACAGTCATGGCCCCAAGTAACAGCAATAAAGATATTCTACATCATAAAAATTCCAAGTGACTGATTATCTTACAGCTAATAACAAATTATTTGCCACCCAAAGATAAGAATATGGCGTAAGTCTTAAAAAACAATTTAAGTTCATTCCTATCACAACACTGAAAAAAAATGTAGCAAAATGCAGTATTTCTTTTTAATTATCACTGGTAACTTCAGTTGATAACATATAATTTAATAAAGCAAGCACCTGAGAGTTTTTAAAAGGTAACCTTAATCCTGAATTAAGTAATACAGAGAACTAGGAAAAAAGTTTAGCTTCAGGCAGCACAGCATTCCTGACAGAGATCCAGATTCTCCATACTTCTAATAAGCAGAAAACTTGCTTTTCACAAGCTAGCTACTCTACTTGTCAGGGAACCTGGGTGGCTCAGTCGGTTAAGGTTAAGAGCGTCTGACTCTTGATCTTGACTCAGGTCATGCATGATCTCAGGGTCGTGAGATCGAGCCCGGTGTGGGGCTCAATGCTCAGCGGGGAGTTTGCCTGAGATTCTCTCTCCCTCTGCCCCCGCCCCCACTCATGCACATGCACGCACACGTGTGCATGCTCTTTCAAATAAATAAATCTTAAAAAAAAAAAACAAACCCAGTTGTCAATTAGCTCATTGAGTCAATAAGTCTATGTACGTATGGTTCTGGTTCTGTCCCCTCTAAATATGGAACATGTTAAAATGATGAGGCAGGACAAAGTAAACAACATGTCCTTCCTGATCCTACAGAATTTGAATTTGACTCTATTTCCTCTTTAAAGGGAAAGCCCTATAAATACTTGAGGACTGCTATCAAGGACCCATCCCAGTCATCATTGCTCTATACTACAGTAAACATACCTTCTCCATGTTGGTGGGAACGCAAGCTGGTGCAGCCACTCTGGAAAACAGTATGGAGGTTCCTCCAAAAGTTGAAAATAGAGCTACCCTACAACCCAGCAATTGCACTACTGGGTATTTACCCCAAAGATACAAATGTAGTGATCCGAAGGGGTATGTGCACCCCAATGTTTATAGCAGCAATGTCCAGAATAGCCAAACTATGGGAAGAGCCAAGATGTCCATCAACAGATGAATGGATAAAGAAGATGTGGTATATATATATACAATGGAATAAAATAAAATAAAAGAACCCATCTCAGTTACCATTTCTTTATAGTACACATTCCTTTTCCAACTTATTCACATGACACTATTTTAAGACCTCAAGCTCCTGATTCCCCTTCCTTTAAACATACTGTTTACTCTTAAAAACATGATACTCCAAACAATACACAAGAGTGACATGAGCCATGTATAAAAAGATTAATGATCTAACTTCTGTTCACCACAACCTGAAATCTATTCAGCACATTTTAAAGCAGCTTAGACTGTTTTAGCGACAGCCATAAAATAAACTGGCTGATACCAATCAAACCTCTATACATACACAATTATATCATGCTTTCACTATACATTCAAGGAGCATGTATTTCATACCTATAGTATGTATGCATACACAATGCATGATGCTCAAAACTAAACATTTATTCTGGGAAAGGAAGACATTTAAATGGAAAGAGCTGCTAGCCTAAAAGAATGTGCTACATTCAATGAGGACAAAAAAAGAATTTGGAATTTTTGCTAGCGTTTAAGATTCTAAGATAGGTAAGTGAACGAGTGGGTAAGGCACAAAGGCAAAAAACCAGCTCATGTTGTTCACCTTGACTAAGTTTAGGCAATAGGAAGACACTGAAGGGTTTTAACTTAAAAATGACATTAATTTTAAAATGAAAAACATCCCTTTAGATGGCAACTGATGAATGAAATTTAAGGGTCAAAGAGTCCAAATTAGGAGTCTACTGCAGCAGCTGAGGTATCTTTACCACAGATTACAAGGGTTAAAAAGCAGACAACACTTTGATTTTGAAATTTGAATATCATCACCAAATGTATGCATAGACTATAACCATATACTGACATTAACCAGTTAAATTTGGTATTTTATTATAACTTTCTTTTCATGCTTATATTTGGTGATGATACTCCATTTCTTTCAAAAAATTCAAAGTGTACTTAACATTCCCCTCAAGGCAGCTTTAGAAGTACCCTAATAAAAAGTTTATAGTTTTCCCTTTTTGGTAATTATGACCTTCCATAGTCAAGGGCCAGATAAGGTAGCCAATAAACAACTATTCTGGAGGATGAGAATGGTATTCTTTTTCTGTGGCTTTACACATTGCATAAAATTCGCCAATTACTATGACAGTACCAGGAAGTTATCATTGCCAAATACACAGGTCATGGTGTGAATAGAAGTCCTTCCAAGTCACCTAATTTTAAGGTGTACTTAATTATCATCTACTTTTACTAAAAGGAGTGCTCATCGGGAAGCCAGGGCAACCACATTACTAAGAAAAATCTGATTCTGATTCTTAGAGAATAGCATTAAAATCCATTTGCCCAACCCTCTTCTACTTGCAAGGATCAAGATCATCTTCTGCATTTTAAGAGTGCGGTAAATCAGTTCACTGTGGGAAACCATCTAAAATGTCTCGGAAAAATATTTTTCTTATGCAGAGATCATTATAAATAAGGTACATTATTTGAGATTCTTTTCCTAGTAGTGAAGCACCACCCTAATGCCGGTGTTCTCTTTTTTTAACCAGTGGGATCCATTTTTAAAGGCTAAAGTAAGAGGTAACATAACAATATAAAGAGAACTAGAAGACTTAATTAAATGTACAACTTTGGCTTCATCTGCACAGTCAACACACACTAATCATTACTGAATGTTTGAGAAACATAAGGAGAACAGCTCATAAATCTACACAATCTCTAAGGCTCTTGAGGAAAGAAATGGAATACAACTAATTTCCAAATATTCCTGGATTCTAAGAAACTGAGTAACAAACCTTGTTGACTTAAAACTCATTGACATAGACTCCTAATTTTTAGTATCTACCTCAAATGAACTGAACAACTAGAAATCAGACCCTTCACATTCAGATTTAACAATGGTTTCAACAATATTTGATAACCCTAAATGTGGTAACATAGTATTTTAAAATTCTGTTAAAGAATATATCATGATCTACTATTCAGAGACTAAGTCTCGTCAAATACAATCCCATGACAATAAATTTTATTTCTCCAATTGCCTTCCCTATATAGCAACCTCATAAATTGAAACAGGTCTCTATACTTCTCTGAATGTGAAAGTAATACTGTTCCATATGAAAACAAATACTCCCAAAGGGATTCCAGTTGAAACCCAAAAAGAAAAAGAAGAAAAGAAACTTATGTAAACCTTAGAGTAAAAAAAGTTAAAGGTCCCTAATAAGCATACTTTATTTAATGTAGGAAACTGGTATATAACATTAAAATTACCCAGTATAATACATTAAGCATCCACACAAAGCTCTTTATTTGTCTAACAAAGTTTTAAAGGGATAATCGGTCATTGTATTAGGCAAATATATTTGTCTTAGCACACAAATATCTGTGAAAATGCTTTTGTTTAAAATTGACAGATGGTCCACTTTATATTTCAAGTATTTCTAAGAGGGGCATGGTAAGAATTATACCAGATCTTACTCAAAATGAACAAGTCTAACAAAACAAAACCCAACCTCTTTAGTTAATGGCTACTGCAGTTTTTAAAAAGAAGAAAAGTAATGCTGATTCTTTGTAATATTATGGCTAACAAGTTCCTGTATTAACTCAAGAACTGGAAGACTAGACTAGAAATCTGGAATTCCTGTATTCTCTAACAGTGGAATTATCCACTATAAAATTTCCCATTTTCCCAGGGAAAACACAAAAACAGTAAATGGGATTTAAGGAGTTTTATGAAGTATTAGCCCCCCAAAAGCCACAACATACCAGTAATTTTACCAACAGAGGAGCTGGTATTCTAAACTCTATAAATAGGCCATAGAAATCAGTTGTATAGAACAGACACAGAAAGTCTCCAAAATCAGGTAAACAAACAACGGCTATTACCACTTAATGACATTTTATTGGCATATGACAATTTACAAGGGTCCCTGTTGCAATATACATCACACTGAGTAAGAATCGTTTAGCCATCTACATTCATTCGTATTGGGTAATATTTTTACTCAAATTATTATTTAATTCCCAACACTTGATTTTAACTGTGACAAAAGGGAACAAATAGTAATTCCTTAAAGTTGGATGCAATTGGAAAAACATATTTTGCTATTTTATATTAAAATTCCTAGGATGTTGAAAGGTATACACACCTAAGGACTGAGTCATGGCCTTCTTAAACAGCTTTCTTAATCCTTTCTGGAAATATCCTTTGGTTCACTTTTATTTTCCTTCTCTAGGCAAAAGGAAGTCTGTTAATGTAGGTATCAAAGAGTTATTATTTTCTGGCATTTGTTAACAAAATTCCTTACCAAGAGGAACCATTCAGCTTTATAGTATGTTGTAAAGTGTGGACTTAAAATTGTGGCTTAAAAAAACACAACATAGGCTTTCATATGCTTGGCTCTGAAACAGGTTAACATCCACAATGGAATCCTATTGCAGAGTTCTATCACCCTTCCTACTAAATTCTGGTATAATCCTTTCCTGAATTTTAATAGAATAAAAGCAACCAAATCAGGTATCTATTTGGGTTAAAGCAATGCATTTGCATTTAAAATATAACTTGCTGATAGGACCTAGGGAGCTTTATTCCCACTCCCTATTAAATAATTTCTCAGCAAATTCCCATTCTACTGTCTTAAGTGGAAAAACAAAACTGCACATTTATAGTCATGCACAGAGATTCAGTATCTAACTAAATAGTAACTGTTAAAATAAAAGCTAAATTTATTTGTATAAAATAAAATGGTTGTGAAAATTCTCGAAAACTGTGTTGAAGATTAAATCCATGTTGCTTTAGCATGTAATTATTATTCTGACTAGAAGAAATTAGCTGTGTCCTGATTAATGCAGTAACAAACTTGCTTTAACAGTATTTCCTCTGCTCTGTAACAATTTCAGAAAAGACAAGATAGGAGAAATCATGCAATACTAAAGATCCCAGGGCCATACACATCACATATATTGAGGTTTTTTTTTTCATATTTTTCCCTCTTACAGTTCTTAGCAAATGCCCCTGGCTGCAATCAAGGTGCTAGGAGCACTGCAAATCATCAAGTGAGGACGAAAGATCCATGTACTTAAGATCTCTGAAAGTTTACACTAAAAGAATAAGCATTACCTCCTTTTAATGCAAACATATACAACTAATTTGGTTGCTGAATTAACAAATGAAATTTGACTACTTTTATATATGCTCATAGAGCAGACAAACACTGAAATTTACTATTTCGGATTTTCATCTTAAGAGCTATCAGCATAAACATAAAGGTAATTCACATCTGAAAGATTATCTACCTGAAGAATAGAACCCTTGGGAAGAAAAAGAAAGCCATTTTATAAACTGCAACTGAAATAGGGAAAAAAGTAAAACCAAGTTAGACAATGCTGCAACAAACTTCCTGTCAAAACTTTTTATTGAAAAACAAATTACTTAAAATACTACTAATGAACAGTATGTTTTGTTTGCCTATTTTTCCTTATGGTTAGACTACAAACTAATGTTTCAGCTGTCCAGAAGCTCAAATAAATATGTAAGATATGAAATCAGGTACATCTTTCTAATGTATCAAGTTATTCTGCAGCATAATCCTCTTCCATACCAAGACCAAGATTACAGGTTTTGTTCTATTTTTTTAAAGTAATACATTTGGTAGGAATGGATTTTTTATTTGTATTATTACAGACCAGTTCCTCTCTCAAAAAAATTAGCTGATATCTAAGACCATGACTCAAACTTTCAAATAAGAATAGAAAGAGAACTTTTTTTGAGCCCAAAAAGTAAAGGATCCTAAGAATAGTTTTTATAGGCCACTGCTTGCTTTCAGTTAAAAAAAAAAAAAAAACCTCATACTTTTGGATCTTTTAATAGCTTGTACTTTTTAGCTATTGGTAAAGCTTTTTTTTTCCTCTTAAACATCTGCTGACATGTTAAACTAGCTTAGTTTACCAAAGTAAAAACCTTTTCTGTGGTACACCTCAAAAATTAGTCACCCTACAATGTAGTGTGTTTGAATTAAGGAGAATGTTAAACAGATGTATATGGTTAAAATAATTAGTGTGGTCTCTATAAACAACTTCTGTTCGGGGATTTGTATGTAGAGCTAACGTTTACTTCAGAATAAACATTAACAAACAGGGAAGGAAGAGAATCAGAACTTTCACAGAGCTGTACTTGACCATATCTTATAGACAAAGCGAATTACAATGCATGTAACAAAAACAGTAAAAGTATTTTTTAAAAGTTGATAGTTACAAATATGGTACGTAACAATTTTCTACTTTATTTCGGTACAATTTTCAACATACAGTCTACTATTTTTCAAGGTATTTGAAGACTTAAAACAAAATTTCTATTGACTACTTGCAAACAGTAAAATTTAAGTAAAATGCTTACATTCTTATTTGAAAACAAAAATCAGGTAAAAAATGGTGGGTGCAAGTTCTGCTCTCTGTTGCAATCTCACTTCAGATTTACTATTCCTAAAAAAAAGAGAGAGAGAGAAAAAAGATTAGCAAAAATGTGGAGAGTGAAAATGATCCATAATAATCACTGTCTCTAAAAATGAAATAATTAACTAACTGGCCCACCAAACCCATACTGAAGAAAAATGTATCAGAATCACATTTAACAAGTTGAAATTTTCTACCTTTTCTTCTTTGCGTCTGTCCTTCTTTTCTTCATTATTTTCCATGGTCTCTTCTTCATCTTCAACAATCCCGTCCCCTTGGTATTTGTCATGAGTCCATTTTGGACTGCTACCTGATTTTTTGAAGTTAAAGCGCCCTCTGCCACGTTGAAAAGTACCACGACCTCTTCCTCTTTTGGCCCAGTAATCCACACCATCATCTCTGTCATCATGCTACAGAGAGGTTAAAAACAATCATCACTAAAATGTCTTTCTTATAAGGAAAATGATCATATCCCCAAATTATAAGTCATGGTATACATCTTCTGAAGATTAGAGTATGTAAGATTGGGAATGTTCTAAAACACATGAAAACAAAGCCAGTAACACTGACGTTTTCAGCAAAAATATTTTCCATTGTGAAAGCAAATAATTATATCTTACTGCTTATAACCCAAGCATTGAGAGCTGTCCAATTTTTTGGAGAATTTCAACTGCTAAATTACTGCCAACTTCCAAAATTTTGACTTTTTTGCTCTCCATTATTTCAATCTAAGTCCACTGGCTAATATGCTGCATGTAAATGAGATAAAGTAACCAATAATTTTCCCAAAAAATTGCCAGTCATAAAGACATTAAAAAGCCATAAAAATATTATTACAACACTGTAAAATTTGTTAAATAAAATAAGTGCTATAAATTATACCTTACATATAGGAACAGATTTTAAAATCCTACTGAGATTTAAAATTCAATGTATCTTACACATCAATCATCTACGCTAGAGAATTTCACATGCCAAATTATGACCACGTGGTCCCTAGAGTAATACCTCAACTTATTTCTTCTTCACCAACATGAAGTACTATAGCTTTTTATTACTTTTAATTAGTTATTATTTTAACCTTAATTTTTCATTAACTATATCCAAATACAGATATTCCTCAAATTACAAATTGTTCAATTAAAACAACCTGCAAACTTGAAAAGCACTTTACTTTGTGAATGAGTAGATGAGTATTACATCCCAAAATACAAAACAAAAAGCCAAAGTTCTCCTGTAATTTAATTAATTGCCACCTCAAACTTAAACTCTCAAGTTTGTCACCTATAAAAAATGGAAAATAAAGCTAAATAATGCCCCTTACTGAGACAACAGGTATAATGCAAACAATGTTGTATAACCTATAGAATACTTGACCAGCTGTCCAAAAGTCACTAAATCTTTTTCTTAAGTATTACATGATATTAGCACCTTTGCAAAACACAATGTGCCTTTGTGCGTTTTCATGTAATACAGAGCACCCTCCCGGCATGAATTGCAAAGCTCAGTTACACAAGTAACACACCATGCAAAAGAGCAGTTACCAATTTCCAATAATCTATCTTTACCAAACCGATGAGAAGTGACTAACTAGTGGTGTGTAGGACTCCATAAAGAATGAATTTAGGAACTGTCAAAAGTGTAGATTTCAGAATATCAGAAAGCTTAATAGAAACCTGAAATAAAATATTTTAAAATACTCTGCCACTCAAAATCATACCCACACAACTACATAATTTCAGGCTCCCTTTTGATGTTAGCACAAACAACTCTAGAGTTTGTGTTTGTTCCTGGCGTTTACACAGTATTCTATGCATCTGTGGGAAATAGCAAACAGTTTTGGAGTCAGAGGCATGGGTTTAAAACTCAACAGAGGCTGTGTGACTTCACCTGCTCATTTTAAAAATGGGAGATAGCTGTGAAGGAACACAGATGATGTGTAAAAAGCACCCAGCCCAGTTATGACAAGCAAGCACTCAAACAGTGGTAATAATATTAATAAGGGTAAGACACTATTCTGAGCACTTTCCATGTATTTACTCACCTCATCCTCAAAGAACCCTATACTGTTACTAATCCCGCTTTAGATAAGAAACTGAGGCACAGAGAAACTGAGTTACTTGCCCAAGGCCACAAAACTAGTCCTTTCCACTACTCTTTAGGCCCATCACCCACAGAATACATTTCCCAGTACCTTGGTGGCAGTAAATGATTACCATAAGGCAGCTAATAGTTAGAAATAGAAAAAGCAGAGGCAAAGCCAGACACTAGAGTTAAACCAGCCTTTACCTTTAAATAACCAATGATCTGAAACTGTATAAATTAAACAGCAGCTAGATTACACTGTATTTATCAGAGGGTATCTGGCAGCTAAGTAACATTCTCATGCTACGCATACTAACCCTTAATCCTCAAGTTCTAACTTCCAAGATTTTAGTCCTACTACAATTTTTAAAAATTACTTCACATGATAAATGGTCAGAGAAGTGAGACATTTGTAATGCACAAAACACATAAACACAGGTGGCCATATCAGAACAAGACCTTCTGGAGGCGCCTGGGTGGCTCAGTCCGTTAGGCGTCTGACTCCCTGCAGAGGGAGCCCTGCATCTGGCTCTGCGCTCAGCAGGGAAATCTGATCAAGATTCTCTCTCCTGCTCCCTCTGCCCCTCCCAGAACCCGAGTGCCCTCTCTTTCTCAAATCAATAATCTCAAAAAAAAAAAAGACCTTCTGAATCCTCTTATCTCTTCTCCACAAAATGATCAAGTTTCAAAAATTTAATTGATCAAACCTCCTACCTTAAGGCCCTTTCCCTACCAGGGATTTTTCTCTTCCTCAGAAGACAACATCAACACTGACAACCTGTCCACTTCAGTACTTTCCCACTTGCTCCAACTCTTCACATACTCACCCCTCCATAGAATTTCAGGTTCTAAGATAGACTCTGGAGTACTTATTATTGGAAACACTACCATACCTTTGCATAAATCCAAGATTAGAGATGAGAAGTTTCAGAACAGAATGCAACAAATGTTACTATTACCCAATATTGGAGAAAGAATGGTAGGGTGCTTTCAGAACCCTGGCTCTTGGGCCCAAGGCATGGGTTCAAATCCAGAGTCCTGTTCTACTAGGCATGTAACTTTGGTCAAGTGCTCAACCTCTGTACCCCATTATTTTTCATCTGTAAAAGTGGGATAAAGGACTCATCTCAAAATGATTTTTTATAAGCATGAAATAAGTTTATTTCTTATTAGGCGCCTTAGGAAGGCTCCTACGTAGCACAGTACATATGCTCAATACATGTTACGCTGTTATTATTACTACTAAATACTAACGTTTCATTAATATCAAAAGTTCCATGCTTGTCAATTATTCTGAAAGAACCTAAGGGAACATCTGTTAACTTTTCAACCTCATCTCTTCTAAATATATTTCTATTCTCAGCAGTAGCAGTCTATAAAGTATCTTTGCAAAAGCAAAATCAAATTTAAATATCCGTGTAAAAACCAGAGCTGTCATTTCAATGGTTCATTAATTAAGAACCAAAATAATTAACTGTGGCAATAGATTTGTAAGAAAAATATAGTAACATTTTAATTTTACTTCTAGTGAACATCAGTCTCCGACAAATGCATGTTTTATATAGAAATGAAGGTTTTAAAATATAGGCCAGAATAGGAACATATAAAATGTTACTGCTACTTATAAGTTGCTAAATTCTTAAAGTAACAGACATTCTTCCTCTAATCAGTAAAATTACCACCTAAATGCCAAACTAAAATGTTATGTCTCAATTTAAGATAAAAATTACAACACCAGATTCTGAAAGAATGCCAGAGAAAAATGAAGGTCTGGCCTAAATTATTTGTAAAACATTCAAAATATTAAATAATTACCATCTACTTGTTCACCTCTCACTTCCCTCTTAACTTTCTAACCTTTAACATTTGGTCTCCTTCTCTGGCATTTTTTTTTTTAAATGAACAATATGGCAATTTTACTATCACTCACTCCTCACCCTGCCTTTGACAGGGTGGCCTTTTAATCTCTTCCGACTGGGTGATCTGGCTTTGTGTCCTGTAAAATGATGGCTCCTAGATTTTTTTCTCTCTATAGATCCGCCTTATCAACAACCCATTGCACATCTGCACTTCATTTCTCCCAGGCACTTCAAGAATAAAACTTTTCTCCTCAAATTGGATTCTTTCCCCTGTATCCCCAATCTTAGAGAGAGATCCCCTCATCTCACTACCAACACCCAACCACATACAGGGTCCCTGAGTAAGACCTCATAAACGTTACTCTTAACTTTTCTAATATCTAACCCCTTAGTTCCAACACTCAGTAACTCTCAGATCTGTCTGTACAAACACTGTTTTTCTAAACTCTGGTTAAAATCCAAATTTATTAGGATATTATGGCCTTCCACAACTTGGCTCCTGCTTTTTCTTAATTTTACCAAACTTACATCAACCATCTAGTCATAGAATTCTATCTCAAGATGTTTCACTCCTTCAATCTACAGTACACCTGCCTATCTTTTAAGCTTCAGATTCAAGCCCAGTTCCTCTATGAAGGCTCTCCTAATCACTCTCTCCTTTGAAATAATCCTCCATTTCCTGCTTTGGAGGAAATCCATCACATGTATTTAGAACATTTGTTTCCATATTTATTCCAGCCAAGAACTGAAATCATACAGTATTTGTTTTTGCATTCACAGTTCCTAGCATAAACAGCAGTCTGTGAATATATAAATTCTTAAATCAAAAAGGAGATCTTTTAAGCTTTCCTGTAACTGAATAAATGCCTTTCCCTGTGCACATGGTCAACTCACTCAATTTAAACAAGCTTAAATTTCCCCTTAGAGCATTTATTGAGTAAACTTTATGCATAATACACTTTAAAAATTTTTTCAGACCTTGGTCTTAAAGTATCCAAGAGAGTCAAATAGAACTAATTTTTTGGGGGCGCCTGGCTGGCTCAGTCGTTAAGTGTCTGCCTTCGGCTCAGGTCATGATCCTGGGGTCCTGGGATCGAGCCCCGCATCGGGCTCCCTGCTCAGCGGGAAGCCTGCTTCTTCCTCTCCCACTCCCCCCTGCTTGTGTTCCCTCTCCCCCCTGCTTGTGTTCCCTCTCTCGCTGTGTCTCTATCAAATAAATAAATCTTAAAAAATAATAATAATAAATTTTTGATTGCCATTCTTCAAACAATACAGATCTACTTCAGCATATAGCTCTCTCGTCTCAGCAGGTAAGTTGTGGGTATTCAGGTGTATTCATAAAAAGCCAAATAAAAAACACGATTCTATAAATCTAGTATTACTTTCCTCCTTGCTTCTGCAAAACAACTAATCTTCAGAACTAGTCTCTGAAACATGCCTTCTTTGAAAAGCTATGATAAAAATAAATGTTTCTGGTAATAGTTCTGGTATTTTCTAAAGTGTCTATAATGTTGGACCCTTTTCTCCCATGTCAAACTGCAGAAAATTTCCATCATTACCTAGAAACTCTTTCAGGACCCACCTCCTCTAGGTTCCATCCCTTAGAAAACTACTTCAGAAGGAATTTTATCACAAAGCAGCACCACATTAGTGTAGCTAGCAACTTTTCCACATGTAAATTTTCATCTTCCTTTTATTCCAATGGAAGTACACAACCTCCCTGAGATCCTTCATTATGTGTACTGTGAAAGAATTCTTCTCTTTGTCTTTCATTTAAACAGACAGCTGTGATGATGGAAGGTAAATCTTAATGAGAAGTTTCTGTAACTGTCATTGTCTTATAGACAGATATGAAACATATGTTAATGTTCTTCTCTGAATGTGGCTATCAAATCAGGTACATTTTAAATTTACCCTGATCAGCCTATAGGTGCTATCAATGAAGTATAAACAGGACCAAAGGGACCCACATTTTCAAAACTTCCAATCATCTGGGTAATGAATTTTTAAAAGATTTTCTGCATTATGGTGAAAACTTCTCATAATAGTGGATACCTGTACTCAAATGTATTCACCCAGTATGCTTTGAAAATTAATGCAAACCAAATAAACACAGATTTCTAACACCCACCAAGAAGTACTTCTTGCTCTTTGGGGTATATTCTGGATCCCATTCCTCTTCCTTCGGTCTCTTTTGAAAAGTAGTATTTGAGTTGTTTGGACCAGTATTTGTCCCAGCAAAAACTCCTCTGGCTCTTCCTCTGCCTCTAATTCGAAACTGATTAACATTAACAAAGTTGTTTAGTAATGCAATCAAAAGGTATTTAGTTACATGCAAACTCTAATTTTACTGCAGTAACAAAAAACATATTTCCTAATTTCCTTCCTAAATCTCAATTTCATAGCCACTGAGGATAGAAAGGGTGACTATTTTATATTATAGGCAAAAAATTCTGCCCACTGCAAGTTAAAAAGGTTAAGAAAAAATGCAGTCAATCTAAGTATTAGCATACTGACTGCACTTTCATGGCCTGAACTAGTACTTTTAAATAATAGAGTTGGTTCTTTTCCCTTTTACTAGCCAAAAGAGTTGTCTAATTCTTTGAATTATCATAGGAGTCCCAAGTGTTCAACTACACCTATCACCATATAAGCAAAGCTCTTCTCTTTCCTAAATGATCTAATTAATGAACCCTACTAATAATTGACTGGATACTCGCTTACAGTAGGAATCTGAATATAGAAATTGGAGAGTCAAGAAGATGCACTACTACGAAGTCATTAAATTAGTAATTACAACATATTTATGCAAATATGGGGATAATGTGTAGGCTATGTAGAATAAAAAGAAAATTATATGATTTCTATGATTATACGCATATAAGCAAGGACTGGAAGGCAAAATAGGCAAAATAAAAATAGTTGTAATACAGAGATTAGGTTTTTTTTTTTTTAATGTTTTAAGGTATCTTTTCAAAAACTAAGTGATTAAAGAACTAGATCTCAATAACTTTACTTGACTCTTGGGTCTTTATGCACTATGTAGATATTGATTCCAAAGTTTAAAAAAGTATCTAGTTTATATATATATATAAATTTTTTTTAAATTAGATAAAAACACTTATTATTTACTCTGTATACAAAGAAAGCATCATCCCAGCTCCAGCCCCTCCTCCCAACCCTTAAATGGCATATCTTAATGAAGATATTATCAAAAACCATTTCACTTTCCAAGACTAATTCTGAATGTAGGAGTAATGACTCACAACAATGTCTAAATCATGTATTTTTAACTTTCCTTATGCACAGTGCTCTAAAGTAAAGTCCTACCATCAATCAAAGGTACTTCTACTACTTACAAAGGTTCCTCGTGGTCGGCTAACTCCTCCAAAGCCTGAGTATTCTTTCAGTTCATGGTGAGTTTTAAATTCTTCTTCTCTTTCCTTCTTACTCTCCTTTTCTTCTCGAGAACTGGGAGAAGAAGGCGATGCTGAAGAGGATGAAGATCGAGAATGATCTTGCTCTCTACTTTTATGTTTACTGCAAAATAAAGAAAGAAAACAAAAAAATATGTGCTACTTTAAAAAAGATAAAGACCCTGTTGAATCTTATAATAAAAGGGATATTTTTTAAGTCAAAAAAAAACTAACCCCTATTAAAATTATTACATAACTAAAATGATTGGGTGTTAAACTTTGACACAGTCTGTTTCCATTCTCCTTCAGTTTTTTTTTGTTTTTTTTGTTTTTTTTGTTTTTTTTACATAACTACTGAAAAACATGATATGGCCTGCCAGTTAAAAACTAGCAGTCTGGAAACTTCAAGAATAAGGTTCAGTTCTTCAATATTTTTAACTTTTTTGTTGTTGTTATTTTAAGGCAAGGAAAAGAAGAGTAGGAAAAAGTAAGAATGTTCTTAAGGCCAAGTTTCAAAATGACTGCAGTCTGTACACCCTGGGTGAGAACAGATGGTATGGTTTGGGCCATAACTCCATTATAGAAATCAAAAGCATATGACATACAAATACCAGTCATAAATTAAAAAAACACGAGTAAAATCCACCATTTACCTAATGAACAGCAAGAAAACGATTATCTATGATATTGAGTATTCCTACTATTTATTTGACTCTATGATGATCAATTTTATATGGTTCTAATGCAACACCCGAAAAGGTCATACCTGCGATAACTCTTACCACTGCTAACAGTATCCATGGAAACATTACTTTGAAAGATAAATACACATTGCTATTTCATAAAAACTAGTCCTTCCTCCCCCCCATCTCTCCCATGTTAAACCACTAGATATCAGTTTAAAATTCTTGTACTCTGGGTGTTATGAGTTGAAAAAGTGCGGAATCAAGCATAACGAACCAAAGTTCTTACACAAACTGTTTCTAGAAATGCACTGCATTGAAGTCCAACCTCCTGATGTAGCCTGGATAATAGGACACATTAATTTGTCATTTTTTTTTTCAGTGTTAGCTTGCTATTCCAAAGTTTTTGTCCTCATCCACCATAAGCCGTGTAAAAGACAAATACATTTTTGCTGTAAAACAAATAATTTTAATTGTTTAAATTTAAACATTCGATTACACAGTCAAAATTGAAAGCAATTAAGCTGACAATTATTAAAGGCTAATTAGAAGCTAAAACCTAACTCACACAGTTTTAACAATTACCTGTCATCTTTGTAAGATTTGTATTCCTTGTAATCTTTTGGAGTTTTTTCCTGCTTTCTTGATCCACTGGATTCCCTGGAGCCCTTGGAATCCCCCCGTTCTTTACTTCTTTCTTTTCTCCGACGATCAATGTCATGCCGAAGATCAGCAGAATCACACCTTAATTTTTTATCTCCCTATAAAAGACAAATGTAAAATACAGATTTCAGGAGAGGTATAAGAAAAAAATATATATATAGCCAAATTTTATGCCAGTTTCTAAATTGGCATTTTAGTATCAGAGAAGAGTAGACCATAACATACTACTTCCACACTTAGTTTTAGTTTTTGTTAAGAAATATGCCTGGTTGTTTTGACTAAACATTTGTATACACAGTGCAACAGGACTAGGGAAGTTATGAAAAGCTAATTATCTTGAAAATGTCATCGGTTTTTGTTCAAAGCAATCCATAATAAACTCTGTACAGTAGAATGACATAATTATTTTTCCACTCAACACATCCTCATTGTCATCACTCATCCTTTTCACAGGGTTTCTTTTTAAATGATAGAGATTATACTCTATCTGTAGTTGTGGTATAGCCTTCTACCTATAAAGTTATGGGATCCTAAAGTAACGGTTCTCATTATTTAAGCCTCATTATCATCAAGCTCTTCCCAATAAGCTGACCAACCCAATAAAAACCACTTCAAAAGGAAGAACTGTAATTTCCGTAACATGCAAGTGGAGTATGATTAATAAAACCAAGTAAGGTTGAATAAGGGTAGAAACAAAGCCAGAAAGAGATTATTCCCAATCCTGTACTCAGTATCTTGGGCCATATACTGCCCTTTCTCAATTCAGGTATTGCAACGGACATTAGTTTAACTGGGTCACAATTCACCTCCTTCTTGTTCCATTGCTTTTTCAAATACTATATAATTTAGGAAGATGGAAAGAGGCATCTAGGAATGAAGAAAAATTATACATCAGTAAGATGCTAAGCAATGTGGACATCCTTGCTAGTATTCAACAATAAGAAGTACTTATTCTGGGAAATCTAGCTATGATATTCATAAGCATTCATAAAACTGGAAGTATATCTCCAAATGATATCAACTACTCACCTACTTGCTCCCTGGGTAACAAAGAAAATCTAATCAAGAGCAAAAACCTTCCTTTTTCACTTAGGTATTATCAAGCCCACAAGTAACAAGATAATTTAAGTAAAACTACTTTATAAACTCCAAAACTATATACACATTAAATAATAACATATTTATTAATTATTCATTCAGATCGTATAAAAAGCAATGTCATATCTTCTTGTCCATCCATAAGTAATCACTATTTTCTCTCCTCCAGATGAAAATCTGGTCAGTAATGAGGAAAGAAACAAGATACTCACTCTGTCAGAGCACAAGGATAGACTAAACTGTTGGCAAAACAAAATTAACCAACACTGAACCCAAGACATTGAAAGTAAAGCCAAGGTTAGTATTCAGCCCTCAGAATCAGTTTTTCCAAGATCAGTATGCCCCATACAAAGAGACCACTTTCTTTTAAGCTTTAAATTTCACATCTAGTAAGTTAAGAGGATGCCCTATTATTTGTATAATACAACTATTAATAACAGCTTCTGGAAATGAAAGTGCCGATGTTTTCATTATACCTCAACTATTTAGCTCTGCAAAACACATGTAGTCTCATTTTTCTGATTAGAAAACCAAATGTCCAAGAGGCTAATTATCTTCCATGTATCATAGAAATACTTGGCTACAGCCAAAATTGGAACCAAGAAGCATTTCCAAGTCCCCTAACCTTTTCATTACAATGGACAGTTGCTATTTGTCCCTACATTTCTACTACACCCGTAAGGCCTGCCATATGGACTAATCTACCTAGAAAACAGCAATTTCACAACTCATCAGAATATATCAGAGTCCCCTTAACAAACGCATTCTATTCTCACAGACCTCCCTCCCCCAACATTCACAGGTTCTTCTCTCAAGTTTAAAAGCATTCTTCCCCAACCCACAAAAATTCCAATAGTGAGTTTTTATTCCAAATGTTCATTTGTAAATCTGTTCTTAGAATGTTTATTTCTTAGTCCAGATCAAAAATGCCCAGTAGCATGGGGATTACTTCTTGTTCTTGCTGTGAAAAACCTCGAAATATTAATTTAGGCATACATAAATCAAGGAATATTTATTCTGGCTCATCTATTTAACCCCAAAACTTTATAGAAAAACCCTACTATAATTTCTTATCGTTGTTTTTCTCATTTTCCTTTATCTAACACTTGATTCTTTACCCTTTGCTTAGAATGAATTTCTTCCTTTTATCATTTTTAAAAATTACTTTTGGTTTTACTGGAGTACATAGTATAGTGTCAGCTTAATTTCTTTTAGGAAGGAACAGTATATACACAACTGTAAATGCATTTATTTACAACTTAAAAATAGATAACCTCTGCAAACATTTTGTTTATGCAAACTATACTTAATTATATAATATCATTAACTGAGTTGAACTTAACATTAAAAAAATGTCCATTCAAAACATACCTTTTGATTTTCTTCTTTAAAAACTCTCTCTTCCCCTGCTAAACGAGTATGCTTCCTCAGGGCACTTGGAGAGATGTCAATTCTCCTTAATGTAAAATAAAGTCTATTTGTAGTCACATTAACTTTATGGTTCAAAAAATTCCTCAGAACTGTTCATTTTAATAAAGGAAATAACTAGACAGTTATTCCTCTCCCAAATAAACCTTAGCATTGTAACATTATTAATCTAATTCTGAATAATTAAGAAATAAAGACTATATCCATTAAAAATAAATTAAAAATGCTTCAGTATTTTTACATATAAAGTCTGAAGTTTTAAAACAAATTAATCATAAAAAAACCCATGTTTTGATTAAATTGAATATTATCATCCTAAGTGTCAACCATCATACAATTATACCTCCATATCTTCAATGAACACATGAATAGGGTTATTTGTTCCTAAATATCTCCAATATTTTTACATAATCAGTGGATCTTCAGTTTTATGCTGTGCCTTTCCTTGCCTTTTTTAAGCTAGTATCCGTTGCCAACTTCTCAGAGCTTCTTCAGCAGTCACCACCAAAACCCTACCTACTATGACTAAGCACTAGATACTTTATAACCAATACTAATTGTCACCACCACCCTGCAAAAGAGGCACTGTTGTCCTTATTTGGTAGATGGAAAAAACTAATGTTCAGAAATTAACTAACTTGTTCATCACAATGCAATGAAGTTACAGAACCAGTATATGAACATAACTGCCTGACTTTTAATATTCATGCTCTTCTTATGAAAAACAGTTCTACCTGTTACCAAACATTTTTATTTTACAAACTTACTGGAAGTAAATTAAATAAAGGGCTACTCTAGGCATCCAACTTCCTCCCAAAAAAACAAATGTGGTATCTACTGAATTCCTTACTGGGGGGGGGAGTGATTAAGAGTACTGTTAAGTTATAAGAACCTGTTTAAACCAAGTGAACTGAAAATTAAAAAGAAACAGTAAATTACAAAGTTTTCAAGGCTGGAAATACACTTATTCAAGGTACAAATCAGAAATAAAACCAAAGTTCATTTTATTATCATGATGATAGCACAGTTCCATTATGATATTGTTTAAATGGTGTCTATCAAAACATTTTTTATACGCCCATACAACAGTGCACATACCTGTGTATCTCAGGGCTCTTTTGCCTGGTACTATGTTCTTCGGTGGCTTTCTGATACGAAGTGAACCTCTCGTTTAGGGTCACTGCAGCTGATTTGAAGTATTGCTCTGTTGATTTAGGAGAAATACTGCCCAATTAGTTATCTTTACTTCAAGAAAGGTTTTCACTTGTGACAGAAGGGCATTTGGCAGGTGAAAAGAAAATAAAAATACTCAAGAAACCTAGCAGAAGAGAATCAAGTGTTACAAAGAACTCCTACTCTGTCCCTTTTAACTTTTTGTACCTCAACAGGTAACTGATACAAAGTTCCTCAGAGGGCACTATCAATACTACATACAATCCAAGAACAATAAACAGATTAAAATTGAGAATCTCTAACTTAATTTCAATAATGAACTACTTCCTCAAACAGAACAAAAAGGAACAGTAGGTGGACGTCCTTATACCTTGCCAATATGAACCAATGAGGTTACTTCAAGTAATCATTTGCAGAAAACAAAAAATACTGAAATAACTACACAGTTGGTTTTAGTACACTAGTAAAATTATTTCATCAAGAACTACGTTGACAACAAAAAATGGATTTAAGAAAAAAATGAATAGTACCATTTCAATTCAAAAAATATTCTTCAAATCAATTAACACTAATTACTCCAAAAATCTGGCATCTTGGCAAACCCGACATATTTGCTATTGTTCTCTTGTCCTTCTTTCAAATTTTAAAATTAGTAATATCAATACTACTTTTTAAACCATTCAAGATACGCTGTAAATGTAAAATAGAAAGACGTATAAAGTCATGAAATGTTACATTATGAAGCAAGCTATCTGCTTAACAGGTCAACATACATCTGTGTCAACTTACCGCCCAATATCCAGCACATGTCTCATAACCAATCATTAAAACTTGAAACGGCCACTACAAGGGTAGTGCCTCAATCATAATTCCATGAAACCCAGGAATTTGAGCTAGCAACTCAGTTTTTATGCCATTTTTGCCAGGAAGACAGAAGATTCAACTTTGCCTGTATCTTTCAACAGCTATTTTACTTTGAAACATGGATTTTGCCATTTCAAAACATATTCCAGGACCTAGTTACAATGAAAAAGAAAACATCACTGGGCATTTTCAGCTCTAAAGTAAGAAAGAGCTGTTCAGATCGGTTGTACAATACCAATAATGAAACATAACTACAGTTCTTTAAAAAAAAAAAACAAAAAACAAAAAACAAAAAAAAAAAAACAAAAAGAAAATGAAAAAGAAAAAATTTTATCAAAACCTGATCTCAAAATTCAGCAATAAATTGTAAAATGTGGAGACAGGTCAAAAAAAGGTAAAAAAAGAAAAAAAATGTTTCATATTTTATGTACCACAATATGGTCATAAACTGGCTCACAAACCTAGTTATAGCCAAATAACAAAACCCTTGTTACCATGTTTAAATAATTACAGTCAAAAAGAAATTCATTCACTATTCACTATTTTGAAACATCAACTGCATAAAGAATTTGCTAGCAACAAGTTTCAGCTATTACAACGAATTGTTCTCATATAAAAAGACAAACTTTTTTAAAAAAATGGCTTTTAAGACCAACAACCATGTAGCTTCCTGGGTAAGAACCTATTTCACAGTAAGTTGCCTTTTAAACACAGAAAGAAAATAACAAAAACAAAACAACCTAATTGCCCAAAACGTCACACCCTAAAACCTTTGAAAATTATTAGTAACTTTGAATTACATACTGGTGAAAATTGAACATCATTACTTTAACTGAAATGAACACCCTTATCATCTTCAGGACTTAAATATAACTATCATCCTAATTAGTAACTATTCATAAATTCACTATTCGTCTAACACATTTCTAAATTTCTTAAACTTTTTTTCCTTAAAAAATTCCAATAAATTCTTTTCCAGCTTATCATTTAAAAAGGCTAAGTATTAGAACAAATTAAGTAACAAAAATATAGATAGAAAATCAATACTGCTTTTCTGCTGGTTTCAGGTTTCTTTAAAAATTGAAAAGAAATTCTTAATAATATTCAGTAACAATATGACCTCACTTTATTATAAATCTATGCAAGAGTGCATTATAAATCCTATGCATGCAATGAAAAATCATCTGTAAGCATTCTGCCCTTCAAGTACAATGACACATTTCAAGAAGACTTCCTGTTAAATAAATCTTTATCAGTTTTATCATGATATAGCTTTTCAGAGTGTGCTTCAACTCTATTTGGTATTTCAATCACTTTTTATTAAATATCTCCACATGGGTCTTAATCCTAGCAAGACTGATCACTTTCACGAAACTATTCTTCCAAATTTCTAATGGTGTCTATGTAAACTTGATAGCCCTAGAGTACATTAATTAAAGCCTAACTGTTCATTTTAATTTGCAAGAAATATTTAATTCACAATAGTAAACATACCTTTAACATGATGAACCAAGGACACAATGTGTTGAATAAAAGACTCTGAAGTGCTTTTGCTGGCCTGTGGCAACTTAATGTGGTCAAAGATGGATCGGAATTCTTGTTCCTTCTTGACAGAATGGACAAGTGTACTAGCAAGTAGCCTGTCTTTAGTCAAGGAAGCAGGTCTGGAGCATATCGGTAACAAACACACACACAACAAACAAAATATACCATTGGTTTGAATACGAAATGGGAGTATGTTCAGAAAATAAGATAATTAATTAGAATATTAACTAAATCACCACAGATTATTTCCTGGGCATCAATGTGGAATTACCTGTTAGAATCATCAAGAGGAACAGGTGCCATTTTGAGTTTGACTTCAGGACGATGAGAATCACTGGCTATCATTTTGATCCTAAGTGGGCTCTCCTCTCTGAAGGTAGACTTTTCTCGTGCATCCAGATTCTTGTGTAGAGGGGGACTGTAATCAAAGAGGTCTTTGAGCTTTTCAGACTTTACCTGCTCAGGTGACTGAGTTTCTTTCTTTACTGTTATTCTCTCAGAACTTTTGTCGTCTTCCTTGTGCTTATCTTTTGCAGTGCTAGGCCTTTCCACTACGTAGCCAGTCTCTTTAAGTTTATAATTTTTGTCTTCTCTAAATCCATCACTTTCTCTATTGCCTTTCAATGAAACTTTGGACTTGTACTTGGGTCCTTCCTCCTCAGTATTCCGGTGAGATGTAGTAGCAAAATTTTTACCCTGATCTGCAAGGACTGACTTCCTGAACTGTCTATAATCCTCTGTCTCCTCTGTGTCATCCCCTTCTGAATCATTAAATTTTTGTTTTCCAGACTCTTTATCACTAAAGTAATCTAGCGCTTCCTGGTCTTCCCATTCTCCCTCTGCCCTCCCTTTCTCTGATCCTTTCTCCTTTGGAGCCTCTTTATCCCTGGTATTACCCCTATCAAGCAGGAATACTCTAGACTCTTCATCTGTGAACCTGTGAATAAGCAGAGAAGAGGATGGTAACTCTGGATTGCATTCACTGTGGATCACTTGCATACTTATATGTATGAAGATCTATATGACCAGCGAGATCTGCCCAATATCACAGGACCAGTAATAGAGAAAAAAAACCTTACTGAAAAGTGCTTTCTTCAGATTCCACTTTAAAAAAACATTAAAAGCATCTATATAGCACTTATGTACTGAGTTTTTAAATAAATTTACATATTAGACCTCCTGAAGTTTAAAAAGTAAAGCCTTTCCCAAAAACCTGTTCTAGTCATAGACCACAATTCTGCACTAACAAATCCAATTATCCAGAACTTCTACAACATGCAACACAGTTTAATTTTTAAGGCTAAAAACCACTAATAAACAGTATACTTAATCTATCAGAATTCTACTTATAATTATACTCAAAATTTCAGACTGTAACACTTACCTACCAAAAGAAATGAGTTCACAAAAGTGAACTTAAATTAGTTAATATTTAATATTCTAACTGAATCACAAAACTATTTCATATATACTTTGCTGCAGAAAATGATTCCTGGCAATACTAAGTACAAACTGTATCAATTCAACAAGAAATTTAATTCTAGTTTGTACAGCACTATCCCATAAATAGCCTGCCTGTTCTATTTTCTCACTCAAGAGTCAATCAAACTACATTAGCAACCAATTTTCACTGAGTTTTTTAGCAACTCTTTAGCAATGCTTGAAATCAGAATTTAAACAAAGTATGTTTCAAACATTACTAAAATAAGAAATACCATTATCTTTTCTATGGTCGGATAGTTTTATTAAGAATTGGCAGCTGCATGTATTAATACCACACAAGTAAAAACATGTACTATAACTACATTATTTATATGTTACATTATAATGAAGAAAACAAAATAAGCTTTCAATGCTCTAACACAAAATTCATCTAAGATCTTACATATTAACCATCAGTTATGCTTTATAATTTCTTTACATTCTTAATTCTGCACTGACTGAAAACAAATAAAATTAAAAAGAGAAATATAAATTAGCTATTAAAACAATTTCCAAAGTTAACCAGATGTAGTATAAACAACTTGAATTATAAAGTTGTGAGTGAAAACAGCTAACTACACATCACGGTACAATTTTAAGTCTTATAAATCCAAATAGAATTCAAAGAACAAATGTATTAATATTATCATCTAAATACTTTAATGCTTACCTTTTTAAGAATTTTCCTGTCTTTGCAGTTTCCTGATCTCCACCATCAGGATAAAATGAAGAACGTCCCCTAGCCTCATCTCTTGGAGCATTCTGTGGTGTGATTGTCTTTGCAGGGCTTCTTCGTGAAGGGATATGATGAATTGGACTATTCTGAGAAGGACTGTACCGACTAGATCCATTTCCAACAGAACCAGACCCAGACCTTTCAGGACTATGCTGAATGGAATGTGAATGCTGAGAGGGGGTGTTTTTTGCAGAGTGGACTGTACTGAGCATGGGGGCATCAGAGCAAGATGAACTCTGACTAGGTGGTGTAGCAATCGGTGAAGGACTATGAGGTGATCTAGGACTATTATCATAAGCTGAGAGGCCAGGCCAAATATCACCAGATGTGGCTGATGATTTGTTAAACTCATCAATAGATTCAGATGGGTCATGCTCAAATGTATCTTTCGGCTCCTCCTGTGATTTACTTTTCAAAGGACTCTCTTCTTGGGGCTCCCCTTCAGCTTTTTTGGTTTGTTTTTCCTGAGACCCTCGTCTTTTAGAGACAGGAGATTTGCTATATGGGGATGAAGAACGAGAAGAGGATGATCTTGGAGACCTAGAAGATCTATATGACCGGCGAGATCTGCTTCGGGATCTTTGAGAAGAAACGGATCTTCTTTTTGGACTCCTGGAACGTGAACGACCTCGTCTAGGACTCCTAGAGTGTCTTCTATTCCAGACAGGTCTATAACCACCTCGATGATATCTACCTCCTCCTCCTTGATAATACCCTCTGCCCCTTCCTCTGTACCCATAAGGTCGTCTCATTCCTCTATTATTTCTGTAATCTCGGCGATAATCTCTAGAATAAATACGATCTCTACTACGAGATCTTGAATATGTCCTGGAACGAGACCTAGAACTAAAAATGAAATAAATATCAATGCAAGAAAAATAAACTATTCCATTCTACCACTCTAAACACTTACGGCTGAACGTAACATGTCAATAGTCAAAACCAAATATGTACATTTGAAAAACAAAACCTCTCATTTATACAAAAGTTTACTGTTTTTAATGAAGAAAGTCTCACTTCTAAGATAAATATTGAGAGAATAAAGGCCTTAGAAACAAAGGCACAGAAAACAGGAAAATATCCACCAACAGGACATACTAACAAATTATAGTAAAGCTATACCTTAGAGTAAAAGAATATTTAATGGCATAGAAGAAATATTCATCAATGAAATACTACTGGCTAAATTCATACATAATACTGAGACATCAGAATCAGAAACAATGAGAAACTATGAAATAATACAAAAGATGGCTTACTGTCAAATAATTCTCACATTACCCAATTTATCTTTTAACGTTATAAATTCAAAGAAATTCACCATACATGCACAGTGTAAGAATCTGAGATCTGAAGTCACGCTAACTGAAATCAAACCTAAGCACCGCCATTTACTAGCTTGCAACTTGAACAATTCTCAATCTCTCCAACTCTAAAATGAAAGTAGAAGAGATTCACTTCACAGGGTTGAGAATAAAATAAATTAATGAGTTTAGCATTGTGTCTAAACGTAGTAAGCATTCCATGAATATTAGCTGATTATCATTATTAAAAGAATTAAAACACAGTAATTCACCTGTATCTCTTCTTTCTAGAATGTGATCTTGATCTTGATCGAGAACTAGACTGTGATCTAGACTTTGATCTTGAAGAATGTGATCTAGAATTGGAGCGACCCATTTCTTTTCTCCTAGTCAATGAGAGCAAAAAAGTCAAAAATCACAATTCAATTAAAGAAGTTTCCCATTCTTATTTATTTTCAAAGACCAACTAAATTTTACAAGACATAAGTTTCTTAACGGATATTACTCATCACCATTTTCATATGAATACTAAGACAATTCTCCCTATTTATCTTCACCTGCATGACAGTTACTGTATACAGTAGGTAGAAGATTTCTATGGACTGCACCACCTATGTGCCTCAATTCAAAAAGGCAGCAGCTGCATAAGCCAGAAAGAGCAATACAAGACTACAGCAGCATGTTAGATGTTATTCCATGCCCAATACAAATGCCTACCTGTCCTGTAAAAAAGATAAATATCAGAGTAATATCAGATAAGGAACCTGAAACAAAGAAAACACAACTGGCATAATACTAAAAAAAATAAATAAACCTAGCAGACTGTCATCCTAAATGCTTTATGGCCTTAAAATGGGATTAAATTGGGGCGCCTGGGTGGCTCAGTTGTTAGGCATCTGCCTTCGGCTCAGGTCATGATCTCAGTCCTGGGATCGAGCCCCGCGTCGGGCTCCCTGCTCTGTGGGAAGCCTGCTTCTCCCTCTCCCACTCCCCCCTTGCCTGTGTTCCCTCTCTCACTGTTATCTGTCAAATAAATAAATAAAATCTTAGAAAAATAAAAAAAATAAAATGGGACTAAATTAACCACTCCTTATATATAATACTGCATGATTCACATAAAAATGGGCTTATGCGGGGCGCCTGGGTGGCTCAGATGGTTAAGCGTCTGCCTTTGGCTCAGGTCATGATCCCAGGGTCCTGGGATGGAGCCCTCATCAGGCTCCCTGCTTAGCAGGGAGCCTGCTTCTCCCCCTCCCTCTGCTTCTCCCCCTGCTCGTGTTCTCTCTCTCTATCTCTGTGTCTCGAATAAATAATAAAAAAAATCTTAAAAAAAAAAAAATGGGCTTATGTGACAACGCTAGTTCACCCTGTAGCTTTCTGGTAAGTTGATGAAAAAGGATAAAAGATAAACTGGAAAGACTGCTTGAAGAAAGATATTGGAAGTACAAGAAAAAGAAAAAGTTGGGCACCAATATTCAAACTTTTCTAAACACTACTTAATATCTAGTGCAATAATCAAACTTCACTGGGTACAGAAATAACAGGACTAAATAATTTAGAAGATCTACTCTTCCCAAAATTATACATATGTATATATATACACATATATATATATATGCCTCCCAAGTTTATTTCTGCTATAAGTATTTCTAAATTTCCACTAACTTATTACCAAAATAATTGTTTCCATAAAAATGGACTCACTAAACTTCTAATAGTCTGCAATTGCCATATGAACAATTCCTCCTACACCTGAATATTTTTGAAGGCATTTATTTTACCTACCTAGGCATTGCTCAGTATTATGAAAACAGTATTTAAAAGTACTAAGATTGAGTTGCATTACAGAAGCAGCAACATAATGTCTGCACATACTTCATCAAAAACCATTAAATGACAAATTCAAGGTTTCAGATACTTCAAAATAAAACATAACTATCCTAAAGACAAATATTAGCTCTATCTTCTCATAAATAAAAAATACATAAAGATAATTATCTTCCTCTGAGTTGTAGTTAAGAATGAATGAATCGATACATGTAATACAATCAACTTTAATTACCTTAACACCAATGCAAGGGTGTTAAAAAGTTATTATGGAATTCCTCTTATATGCACACGGAATTCCTCTTATATGCACACGGGAAAAGGAGTTATTGGCCTGAGTCTAAGTTGATGTGTTTATAAAAATGGAAGGAGACACACAACAGAGAAGCAAGAGAGATAAAGAGAATCTTTTTCCTACAACTTTTAAAATCTGGCTTACTTCATACAAGCCACCAAAATGAAACAAAACGACACAAAACAAAAAACCCAAAAAACAAAACCAAACAAAAAAAGCTTCAGACCACATCACTTACAATCACTCAGATTCATAAATTAAGTAGTTGCGTTTTCTCAAATAAACCAAAACTGAAAACTAGAAAAACGAATGCTATTTACCTTGGGTTTTATGCAGGATTAAACAGTCAAGTGAAGTCTTTAAGATACTGTAAAGTTCTTCCTGGAGAAAATGTTCTGAGAAATTAAACTCTAAATTCAAATTCCTAGCAAAGAAAAAAAATACAAGTTTGCTTTATGGTAAATTAAACACCCACTGTTCACAACAATGAATTATACTGGCACTGAAATAAACTCTTAATAAAAGCACTAATGATTTCAGGGAAAGGGAAACTCATCTAGGAAATAAACTTTTAACCATAAAAGCTTAAGGAATTTTTTGTTTTAATCAAAATGTAGAAGTGTACCATGAAACTGACAGCATTTTACTTTTTTTTTTAAAGATTTTATTTATTTATTTGACAGAGAGAGACACAGCGAGAGAGGGAACACAAGCAGAGAGAGTGGGAGAGGGAGAAGCAGGCTTCCCGCGGAGCAGGGAGCCCGATGCGGGGCTCAATCCCAGGAGCCTGGGATCATGACCTGAGCTGAAGGCAGACGCTTAACAACTGAGCCACCCAGGCGCCCCAACAGCATTTTATTTTTTAATTTAAATACTTGAATTCTCATTTTAGTAATCTGGGCTTTAGAAAACAGAAGCTATGCTGCTATCCTATCAGAAAATTTCAAAGTGGCTAATATAATGCCAAATATGGTATTCTTGGAATATCAAAACATGTCATCTATCAGTAGTTAGTACTCATAATGCTATAATTATAAATTACCTAAAGTATGAGTTTTTATTTTTAATGCTTTGCTACTTATTCTTTATTCTCTCTTGGCCACTTCCTTTCTACAGTTTAGTTTCATCTAAAACTGGTTTTTAAAATTCTTATTAACAGCTATCACAGTAACTCTAAGCTCAGTGCCTAAAAGCATTCTGATACATGTACAGACATTCCAATACAAAAACAGGCAATAAATGAAACAAATATCTAATGGATTAGATATCTTCCTAAACTAATTTACCATTACTATGCAAATAAATTTAAATTTTGTGCAAAATATTAAGCAGTTATCAACACTGAAGAGGTTAGCCTTGTAAGTAACATTCAGTGATTGATCACCAATTATGTGCGAAGGACAGTCAAAAACCACTAGGGGAGCAGAAACTAAAGAAGAGAAGATTAATTGTATTCATGCCTAACCTCAAGGAATTCATAGACCAATTTTAAATTAAAAAAAAATACACATAAATATGAAAATCTGTGACTCTTACCAAAGATCCAATAAAAAAAATGCAATAAAATTGAAAATACAAAGGAAAAGAAATGTTAAGATTAAACTGGTGAATTAAGAACATTGTCCCTATATACCCATGACCCTACAGTTGGGGAGATTAAGAGATGTGAGGTTCAAACTAGGAAGAATAGGAACTAATAATTAAGAGAAACATACTAAAATTAAAAAAAAAATTAAAAAAAAAAGACCATAGATACAGAAACAAAAGGATTTCTAAAGTGCAGGCATGTTTAGTTTTAAAAATATCAAATCCCCCCAAGGGGGCAGAAAGAAACCAATCTTCTAAACTGATGCGTTATGAAAACTTTATTCTGGACCCAGAAGTCCAGTAATACTGATTCACTGCTGGAAGTGATACAAGGCTCATTTTAGCTAACACTTCCCCTAAACAATTCTAAAAGGTTAATTTTAATTTCCACATATCCAAAGAAAAACCAACTGCCAAATCCCTCTTTACTCCAAATCATGACTTCTGAAATTCCAAAAAAATCTACACCAGAAATAACAAAGGGAGGAGGGCTGTAGGCTGTTATACTAGTAGATACAAATTCTTGTTCACAATCTATAAATATGGTTAAGTAGTCATAAAAAGAACTCCAAAATCATGTGAAGTATGACACATATTTAATAGTATTTAATAATATGTAATATTTAATACAAAATATATTTAACATTTAATAACAATATTTAATATAGTTAGTACAAAGGCTATAATCAGCTCAGCAAATATTTTTTAAATGAAAGTCTATGTAAAAAGCACTATGCTAGGTTTTATGGGAAACAGGACTATGGAAGAGGAGCATGCTCTCCAAAACCCAACTAAAGAGTTTATTCGAATAAAAATCAACAAATCATAGCCAAGAACATCTGAATACCAACCATGTGCTAAGAACTGTGCTAGGTGACTTTAAATAAAATCATCTCATTTAATCCTCATAATCTGATAAACTACATGTTAACCCATCTCTCAAATAGAATTCTAAGTTGTCAGAATTCATCTGAATTTACGAAGTGTCTATTATATGCCAGGCACTATTATTCTAGCACTGAAAATACTGTACTTCAAGTGAGACATTAAGTTTCCTACTCTCTTGGAGCTTATTTTAAAGGGAGGGAAAGAGAGGCGGAAAAACCCACAAGATGATGTATTAAGAGGTGGAGAGGAGACTACAAAGGTGGGTCCTTGAGCCCTCTTTAAGAAGATAACATTAAAGCTAAAGACAAGGTACATTTCAAAGTTACAGAGAAAGAAGATCATTCCAGGCAGAAGACACAAACTTGGCAAATTCAGGACAGAAAGACCACTAAGAAAGTTGAGGCACTCTGATCATGGAGAAGATGTGAGATAAGGTGAAAGAGGCAGGAATGGACCAGATCAAATTGCATCTAGAAAGCAGGCCAGAGTAAAGAGTAGATTTTATTCTAACTGCAATGGGAAGGCTCCGCAATCAGGGAAGTCACACCATCAGATTTACATTTTAAAATGGCTGCTGTGAACAGCATGAACAATATCGAGAGGAGAACAAGCAGATAAATTAGAAGGCTGAAATTCAATACAAAGGTGACCTGGAAAAGGTAGTAGCAACGAAGTTGGAAAAAAAAAAAAGGCAAAGTCAGAATCTGGTTTGGAAGTGCAGTCAACAGTATTCGTTCATAGGTTGTTGGTGTGGAGCAGAGAGAACGGGGAGAGGGCAGATTCAATGGTGTTCCTAAATTCCCAGTTTTGGGCTCAAGCATCTGGGAGGTAAGTTTAAGTTTGGGAGAGTAAACAGATTTCTTTACCCTTTTAGGTTGCCCATGGTCACAGAGTGTAAATGGTTAAGCCAGAATTTGACCCAGATCTCCTGATTCCAATTCCTGCACTCTCTCCACTACCCTGACAGGTGCTTGATGTGGCCATAACCTATATATAGAATTCAAAATGCCAAATCAATCTTCCCTTTATTACAACCAAGATTACTTACTAACAGACTGTAAAAAGAGAGAGGGAATAAACTGCTTTATATATTTTTATCCAAGTGATTCACCAACCAGTGAGAAACTTATGAGAATAAATCAGGATTTATTTATAAAGTTCTTAAATACCTTAAGAAAGTCTATCTTTTATGCGATATTACATTAAGATCAGCTAGAACACAAGTGATGAAAAGAGCAGAGAACAGAGTTCAACAAAATACTCAAGCTAAAGCCCCTCAAAACGGGTTCTTTAAATAAGAGCCAAGTTTTCGTTTTAGCAGATTCAGGAAGTTTGGCTGTCAGATTTCTATAAACAAATTATTGCTATTCACATCTTTAATAATCCTAAAAATAATATCCTAAGACTATTATTACAATAGACTAGGTTCAAAATCCTGACCTGACCATTAACTAGATGCTCAAGTTACCTTAATCTCTTTCAGCTTCAATTTCCACAAGTATAAAATAGGGTTAACAATAATGGTAGTTACAGGCTTAAGGTTACTTGAACTAATGAATGTAAACAGCATAACATTTTGCACACGGTATACACTCAAACATCAGCTATCATTATTGGTAACTGGTTTGTGACAGTTTTTCCTGCAGGTTATCTAATTTTGCTTCAAGTGATTCTTGTAAGAATGCTTAGTATTTTTGATATAACATTAATCAGCATTATAAATGCATAATAAAATGACTGAAATTTTGCTTTATTAACACTCCAAAAAGAGGGGCCTGTGTGGCTCAGTCAGTGGAGCATCTGCCTTCTGCTCAGGTCATGATCCCAGGGTCCTGAGAATTGAGCCCTGTGTCAGGCTTTGCACTCAGCAGGGAGTCTGCTTCTCCCTCTCCCTCTGCCCCTGCTCAGGCTCTCTCTCTCTCTCACTAACTCTCAAATAAATAAAATCCTTAAAAATGAATAAAAAACTCCAAAAAAAGGTAAATAATATTAAAATTGGTACACGCTGGCAATTACTAAACCTAGATGATGAGAGCATGGGTGCTATTTTCTCTACTTTTTTGTTTGAAAATTTCCATAATTAAAAGCTTTTCAAAAATGGTAGGTTTAGTCACAAGTTTTTAGTTCTTTGTCCAGCTTCTTGTCATCCTGCTTTAAAACAAAACAAAACCAGCATGGGACTGAGAAGAACGCCTGCATTGTAGACCAGGCTGTGCCACTCCCTGGTTCATAGGCTTTAAATAAGTTTCCTACCTTTTTGCTCTCTACCTAAGTGGAGAAATACTGGATCAAGTTTGAAGACTCCACAAAATATTACACAAATGTAGACTAGATTACTACCACCTTAATTTTGTAGATTATTTTTTTTCAGTCCTGTAGTCAAATAAAACATTAATGCTTAAGATTCTGAGATAACACTAATGACCACAAAGAATCTGGATTTGAAAAAGGAAATTTATAACCTAAAATTATAATGTAAACATTTATACTTACTACCCAGAGATATACTGGGCTTCTTGATTCCCTTATCTATGTCTTTGTTGATTAATAAATCACTGTAAATTACATAGAATTCAGCTAGTGTTTAACTAAGGATTCTGAATGTAGTTTCTGGAAACTCCCAATCCAAAGTTCTATGTAGAACTGAAAAGACTTTCTCTATTTCTACAAGTCTTCTCATCACACAGTTAATTCAGGTAGCTGAATTCAATAAATTCATATAGACCTGAGTCTATCAAGGGGTTTTTAGAGGTCTTTGAGTCCTAAAATACTAATGTTCTTAAAAGAAAAATCTCCTATGCTACCAACTATCTGAATGAAGGGGGATTCCAACGTTTACCCCAATGTTACAGTGAAAACATGGTATCCTTAAAACAAGATGGCTATGAGCCATCAGTACATAAACTTTGGGTTGCTCACCAAGAGTTATTTTAAACATACAATCCTTCTCATAGAATTACTTATCCTGAATTGGCTAGAATCACATAAACATGCAAATAAGCTTGTAGCGGTTTTTCCTATGTAAAGATTCTCTACTGTCTGAACAGTAGCCCAACCATTCCAAATAGAGTCAATGGGAATGAGAATTTACATGAGGATTAAGGAATTCTGGTTTCCTTTTTAATACCGAAGATAAATTAAAAGGCGCTGCTGCAAAAAGATGTATCTGAAGTAACTAATCTATTTATATCAGTTTTGGTCACATTTGCCTTCAACTTTAGTCTTAATTTTTTCAACCTAAAACTCAAAAAAAAAAAAAAAAAAAGACAGAGAAAAGTAGTTGCCAGCACCGCTGCTTGATTCTGATAAGATGAATCTTAAATGTGAAGAAAGCCAACCTATGGACTTAAAGTGGGGGCAAAGTCCTTAACCTTAACTCACCACTCCCACCGAATTACCCCAACTGTCTACCTATCATGGTTGCAACATTTCTGACTCGATATAAAGACCTGAATCACTTGCCAAAAAGACGTGGTTTCGCTTGTACTACTGGAAGACTGCCTTTTGGGTGAGGGGGCGGGGGAGAAACAACAGGGCCACTCATCAGCTAAGGCCTGCTCCCCAAACTAGGAAACGGTAACTAGGCACCAACTCTTAGAGTCGAGTGCACACGTTCGCTTCAAAACAAAGTGAGTTGCCAGGGGGATCCGAGATTAACCTCGGAGAAAACTGTCCCGCGACACCGAGGGCCGGAGGCGGATACCCGCGTCAGTGACGAGAGAGAGCAGACCACGTTCTTAAGGGAATAACAAAAAAACGGGGCGTAAACCGACGGGTAGCGTGAAGCCGGGAAAAGGGAATTTAAAGACGACGCGAAAACGGGTCAACCTACCCAAAGCACTTTGCTGCAGGTCATAGTTGTTTTATCAAAGCCCCAAAGCCTGGAAGAAAGGTGGCGCTCCCAGCCAATGAGAAGCGAACACAAGCGGCACCTCCAGCGGCCTCAGGAGCCGTAGGCTGAGAAAGGAGGAAGCGCGCGTGCGCCGGGCGAGCTTTCAGTCGGGGCCGAGGAAATGGGGGAAGGGTTGAAGAGGAAGATATGCGCACGCGCACGGGAAGGCCGCGCGGTCTCTGGGTTTCGAGCCAGGTTCGTAACCGCGCGCGCGCGCGCGCCGTTCTCGCTGCTCGCCCCACCCCCCACCTTTTCGACCTATAGTGCCCCAAAAACCTGAGGGGATCTGATGGAGAAACGCATAAATAACGGCGAAACGTCTCCTGGGTCCTTCTGCAGCCGCCAACCCGTCACTACCCACAAAAGATTCAACAATATTCACTCGTCCTCGGTATTTACTGCCCTTTGAGTGATTTGAATGCAGCATGAGGCCTACCTGAAACGCCGAAAGCACCGTTCCCGGGACTTATCTCCGTTGTAACTACACAGCGGCCATTTCCCGACTCAAGAACGGGAGGAAAACCATAGAGGTATCTTCGACGCGCTAGCTCGTCTCCGTCACTTCCGATTTGGGGCGTGGCCGCCAGTGCCGCTAAATATCTGGACTAGCCCCGCCCACCCTTCCGCCCTAAACCGGCTTCCTAGCTATTAAGATGTTGCCTGAGGCTTTCTGGGAAGTCTCGTGGCTGGTCTCGCGCGATGATCTGGCGGCTCCGCCCTCCGGCCTGGAGCTGCCGCCTCGCGGCGGTGACGGTAGACGGTGGGCGGGGTGTTTTGTTAGGCCATGGGGTCTCCTGGCCACGGGGTAGATTTCGCGCGAGTCTCTACCTAGCTTTGAAGGTACACTCTGGGCCTCTCTGTCGGCCCCACTTTTTGCTTGTTTGGTCTATTCTTTCTGTGGCGCCGACTCAGACCAAAAGCAAAAAGCCAATCTCACGCCGAGGAAAAGACAGGGAGGCTAGAGGGCTGTTCGCTCCCTGAGTCTCCTCTTGCCAGCAAGCGCCGAGTTTCTTCTTGGACGCCTTAACTGAAACTTGGAAGTGTCGCTTTGCTTTGATATAAAATGTGCCAAACGCACTTCGATAGTAGAAAAAGGGCCACGAGCTAAGCCCCCTTCCAGAGCGGGGTCAGACCAGCCCCGCTACCCCCAACGGAGTTAGCACCGCAGAGCTCTGAGCAAGTTAGGCTGTCCTGGTTTGCATCAGAGGCTGCTGCTGCTTTCCTCCCGACGCTGCTAAAGCATTACCACTTAGGCACCTCGGAATGTTGGCATAGGCATAAAAATAATGCAGAGCACGAAGCGTAACGATCATTTGTGCCGGCGGAGAAACAGCCCAATATAACTTGGTCTGCCAGAAATATAAGTCAGATTATAAATAGGCAAGCCACGTTTGATTTGGACAGAATTTCAAATAAAAGCCATAGCGCATTTTCTATTAATAATTTGTCTGGGCTGCACTTTCTTCCTTAGGCCCTAAAACCGTTATTACTTTGATGTTTAGGGACTTAAACTACCTTAAAGGATTTCAAAGTTATAATTAGCAACCAGTCTTGTGTCAGTTAAATCCAGTGTTGGGCCCTAGTTGTGAATTTAACACTGTGCTTCGGGCATTCTTTCCTGACAATCCGATTTACCAGCTCAACTAGAAAAAAATAACTTCATTTTCATGGGATAAATTCACATTTTTCTCTCACTGTACAGCTTGCCCCTAGCCCAACCACCATCACCACCATCCGAATGTGGAAAAAGTAATCTTTGGCCTATGTGGTGCACTGATAAGTCCCAAGCATTTAGTAGGTGCTCAGTAAGTATTTGTTGAATGGGTGAACTATATTAAAAGAAAAAAACCTAACCATTAATAGCTCAATAGAACTCTACTATTCTGCATGTATGGGGGGTGGAAAGTTGTTGAAAGGTTTTAATCAGAGGTCTGACATGATCTATTTGAAAAAGATCTTTAAGTTGCTATGTGAGAAATGGTTGACACTGGGCAGGGAGATCAGTTAGGATGTTGTTTTAGTAGTTTAAATGAGGTAATGATGATCATGGTGAGAAAAGGAAAAATTGTAAATATATTTTAGAAATGAGATTGACAGGTCTTCCTGATGGAATGTATTAGTTTAAAGAAAGGGAGGAAATAGTGTTGCTATCTAGATTGTGGCCTTGATTGGAGAGAATGACAGGAAAGGGAGGAATGAACAGGTTGGGGAATGGGAAGGAAATCATGAATTCCACTTTTTAAAAAAGATTTTATGTATTGATTCTAGAGAGCGAGAGCGCATGAGAGCAGCGTGAGGGGCAGAGGGAGAAGGAAAGGGAGAGAATCTCAAGCAGACTCCACGCAGAGCCCGATGCAGGGCTGGATCTCACAACCCTGAGATGATCTGAGTGAAACCAAGAAGTCAGATGCTTAACCGACCGAGCCACCCAAGCACTCCATTTTTAATATGTTAGGTTTGAGATGTGTGTGAAACATCAAAGTAGAGAGGCAAGGTATGAAGTTGAACATGTGGGTTTGCAATTCAAAGGCGTGCTCTGGCTTGGAGATAAAGTATAAAGATGATACTTAAAATCACAGGATAAAAGATATAGAGAGTGAACCTATAGAGATAGGTTCAAAAGATATAGAGACTGAACCCTAAAGAATCCCAACATTTAGAGATTTGTTAAAAGAGGAGGAGGAACCAGTAAAGGAGACAGAAAAAATAGCCAGTGATGGGGCACCTGGGTGGTGCAGTCAGTTGAGTGACCGACTCTTGGTTTCAGCTCAGGTTGTGTGATCTCAGGGTCATGGAATCAGGCTCTGCATTTAGCTTGGGGCATCTCCCACTCGTGTTCTCTCTCTTTCTGTCTCTCTCTCTCAAATCTTTAAAAAAAAAAAAAAAACAGCTGGTGAAATAGGAAATAAGTGAAATCAAGTGTACTGGTTATTTATTGCTGCATAACAAATGACCCCAACATCTAGTAGCTTAAAACAACATTTATTTTTTCACAGTGTCTTTGGGTCAGGAATCTGGGAGGGGTCATCTGGATGGTTCTAGTTTAAGGTCTCTCATGAGGTAGCAGTCAATCTGCCAGCTGAGACTGCAGTCATCTGAAGTCTGTGGATCATTCAAGGTTGTTGGCAGGAGACCTCAGTTCTTCACCTCCTGGACTTCTCCATAGGATGCCCTTGTGTCCCCTTATATAGAAGCTGGCTCCTCACCGCCCCCCCACCCAGAGTAAATGATCCAAGAAAGGGCGAGCCCAAGACAGAAGCTGCAGTCTCATAACCTAATCTCAGAAGTGACACACCATCACTCTGCTGTATTTCATACGGACCAACGCCTGGTACAGTGTGGAAGGAGACTACACAAGGGTGTGAATACCAGGAGGTGGAGATCATTGGGGACCATCTTGGAGGCTGACTAACACACCAAGAGACACAAGTGTTTCAAGTGTGTGAGGTCAAAAAAGACAAAGGACAAAATATGCTTATCTGCAATTTTGCCTGCAGGAAACACTAAGAGAATGCAGTAACTACACCTGCCTGAACTGAGCCAGGTAGGAATACTGACACATGCAAGCACCTCAAACATAGACCAGCTACTTCAGTTCACACCCATTTACTTCTCATGTTATAACTGTCCATTTGATTTTAGAAACTCTCCTTCTACCGCTTCACAATAACTAACAACTCACAAGCCTCCTGAAATCCACTTCCACAAGTAAACTTTAGGTATTTTTAAGATAAAATACTATATTAATTATAGTGTTTATGTATTTCTTAGCCATCCCTCCTATCATTTTTGTTAGGTTCCTTTTTTTTTTCATGTGTAACTGATTAAGTTTTTGAGTATCATACTCCCATCCTATTTTTCCATAAACCCTCTGGTTTTTATTGTGTGATTTTGCCTAGCACAGTGATTTTTATGAACATATATGTTGCATTAGAACAAAACTGTGTAACATTCAGCATATAGTCCTAATTTTAACAGTGAGGAAATTGTAGCTTGGAGAGGCAGAGTATCTTGCCAAAAGTCACATGGCTGTTAAGTGAGGAATTCAGATTTTATCAAAGATCCATCTGGCTTCAAAAACCACCTTGTTTCCACGGCAGTATTTCCCCACATGAACAGTTAAAATAGGGGAAGGGAAGGAAAAATTAAAATAAGATGAAAATAGAGAGGGAGGCAAACCATAAGAGACACTGAACAAACAGGGTTGCTGGAGGGGAGGTGGATGGAGGAAAGGGATAATTGGGTGATGGGCATTAAGGAGGGCATGTGATGTAATGAGCACTGGGTGTTAAATGCAACTGATGAACCCCTAAATTCCATCCCTGAAACTAATAATACAGTACATGTTAATGGAATTTAAATAAAGAATTTTTTTAAAAAATAAAATAAAATAGAGATAATATTAGATCAACCTTACCTCAAGTGTTGTTTCTATTTTATGCAACTTGATTGATAGTTCCCATGTGTCCTATTATAGGTAATAGGATATATATTCTAACGTATGTACATATATATGTCTATTTGTTTATCTGAATAGTTCTCTATTACCCATAAATAAACAAATTTAGAAATTTCATAGTCTCCAAACAATGATTAAGTGGTCTTATTAGATGAATGATGCATGATATAATTTTACTTGGTATATATTAAGTATTAATGTTTTCTTTCATTTCAGATTTCCTTTTTCATATATTTGATTAAGGCACAAGATACGTAATAATATTACCACTTCTCCCTGCCTACAGTGCTTTCTCAGCAATGACAGTGTTGGGGATTAGCAGTCTAGATCTTACCTGAGCCACTCAATGCGTATGCCACAAAACTACTTAAATTAAGGAAGGCTAAGTAGTTCCACGATCTGGGCCACGAATGGTGTGCTGCACAAGGATAAATGTGCAATGAAATCTGTGTGAGGGCTTCAAGTCGGTATATTTATGAGTGCTCTAGGAAAAGAAAAGACATTAGGGGACAGGTAACAAAATGGGCGGAAATGGTCAACTCACTGGTCCAAGAGGACCATTTGGTATGATATCCTCATTCAAGCCTAGACAGCTCCAGGGTGGATTTAGTGCACATTAACTGAAAGTTGAATGTTTAAGGGGTTAGAAAAGTAAAGCACTAAGGGTATATACAATAGCATGAGAAGTGTGGGAGATAAAGCAGAATTAAATAATCTCTCTGAGAGGCTGGCTCAGTTATAAACATATGAATTACCTGCATGGAAAGGATGCCTGTCAGCTTTCCAGAGATAAACAATTGTGTTAATGTCAAAAAAAATGATCAGATTTTGAAAAGTAGATAAAGTCAGTTGGATGAACTATGATGCCATATTTCAGTCTGTTAATTACATTTTTCATCAAAATAGGAAATAAGTGATCGGTGTCAGAACTGAACTTTCTGTGCACCTCCAAACATTTGGTCATGCTCAGTTTATAGAAATGCCTGACTCTTGGCTTCATGAAACTGAAAGGATTTAAAGAACAAATGTATGGGAGAGAAATAAATCTTAGTCTAGGCTTTAAGGTTACTGGGAGTCTTGAGATAAACCCAGGCGCTGAGCAAAATTCTAGCCATCTTTGCAAATGGCTTGTGCCTTCCAGCATAAGGTATATGATTTTGTACAGGGTCATACTAATTTTACCTTGAATCCATTTACCTTGAATATTCTACAAGCATTATTAGAGACCCAACAGTGTTATTCTCCATCCTTTAGCCATTTATAAAGAAAACTGCATTCGAATTTTCTTTTACAGTGAACTAGTGAAAAATTTTATAATGAGAATATACATCTATAATCACTTTGTAACTGATTTCGATGCAGTGTGAAATTTTTTTTTTCTTTTTTTTGTGGATGAGGCCGTCCTTTAACTACCTTATCTTATTTCTAATATTATAAGTGTCATATTCAGCATATCTTATTTACCCTAGAAACAAAATATTATGCTTTGTTCTATAAAAAAATTGTTTATAGCATTTTCATCAAATCTAAAAAGCCAGTTGTAAGATGCACTATTATTTTAGTACCAGTAAGAAAGAAAAAAATTCTGCACATTCATAGTGTTCATCAATTATTATATACATCTCAGTTTCAGAGTCGTTAAAATATGCATCATAAAAGTAATGTAATACGGTATTTGATTATATCATAAAGTTAAATTTTAATGTCCATATAACTATAGCAATTAAAGATAAAACATACTCATAACAAATTTGTCATGAGTTTACTTCAATTATATTATATATTTCTTTGAGTTAGAACAAGTTTTCCATGTAAGTTAAAATATAAAGAACCTTCTAATGAATTCGTAGTTCTTTATTAAATGCTATTTAAAGAAGAAAACACGTGAAAGAAGCCAAGGAAAAACTGCATGAACTGTGGAAACAAAGCCATAAGTAAATAAAGCTATCTTAAAATAGAGTAGCAACCAGAAATCAACTCATTCTATACACTGGAAATGGCTAAGAAGTAAAAAAAAATTTTTAAAAAAGCTACAAAATTAAGAAAACTGATCCTATTGAAATGATTAAAAAGAGGGAGGGAGGGACAGACAGGGAGAGAGAAAGAGAGGGAGAAACTCTTAAGCCAAAGAGTAACAATTGGGGAAGTTACTTAAAAATATTTGAAGAAATCTGGCTAGGTAGCTAGCTTTCTTCGCTTCTCTAGAAAAGTGAAAAGGGGTCAATTTGGATAGCAAATAGAATTATTCTTGGCATTTAAGGATTGGGGACAGGTTGGCGGAAATGGAAGTAAATGGAAATGGTTTCTATTAAATATCTATTATGCTCCACATACTGTGGTAGTAATTTTGTTCAATATTCACAAACAATTCTCAAACAAATGTATTAGCACTCATTGTATTTATGAGGAAACTGATATTTTTCAGGATTAAAAAATTTACCCAACAGCTAACAAATTGAAGACCCAGGGTTTTAACTGAAAGTTAAGTTTAACTCAGTGTTTAAATCAAAGCCTTTGTCCTTTCTACTACTTTTTGGGGGAGAATTTGCAACATTGAAGTGGGAGGTTGTAAACTCCATCCTTGTGGATGTGTTTGAGATTAGGTCAAAAACACTTTTGGGGAATATTTTGTGAGCAATTACGCTTGGAAGCAGTCCAAATGGATGTCTTCCAAATTATTAAGAAGTTCTAACCTTTCTGAAAACTACCTTGTCAATTGTCCCTTTATTTGAGTAGTTTAGGAGAAAGATGGATTGAGCCCAAAAGGCCTGGATTTTTCCTTTGTTGTTAAATATCACTTGATCATTTATCATTTTGTTTGAAAATGGCCTGTCTTCTGAAAGCAAGGTCAGTATTTGTGAGTTTTTAGATAGGGGCTTTCATCATGTTTGTTTAGCCCTGTCTACAACATCAACATCCTGACTAATAACCTGGAACAACGATAGGAGTCTGGCTCTAAAAAAGCAAAGGTTTTATGGCTGCTTAACTCCTAGCTTTTCAGGAAAACTATCACTAAACTTCAGAGCGGAAATAATATAGGCTTCATCCCTGTGACAATTACAAAGAAAGAAAATACAATAAAAACAAAGCTTCTTTGGAAAAATTTAAGAAGACAAGATCATCTCTTTTATCTGTTAATCCTAGTCAGAATTGCTAAAAAAAAAAAAAAATCCTAAAAAAACTCATTAAAAAATTATGTGTATTTGTAAAGAAATAGACAAGAAGAATAAACCTCAAAATGATACAGTATTTCTACTTGGATGGCCACATTATAGGTTATTTTTAAACAATTTTTCCCTTCGCTTTTCTGCATTTAATAAAATTTCTACAATAAGCTTTACTTTTATAAACAAAAAACTTTAAAATTTAGATTACTTAATTTTATTTGAATTGTGTAAGATCCTGAGGAGTTAAGAAAAAGAAAAGATGTTTTTTGTATGTGGTTCTTATAAATCAGGTGTCAAAACTCTAACAAAGAATAAAATATCCTTTACTAAATTATGTTCTTTGATAAACCTAATTCTAAATTACTACGAGGGGGATATTTTCTTCCAGAAAGAATTTTTGAGTTTGTTTCTTTTTTTTCTTTTTTCCTGGTTGTCCTACAGTCTTCTGTTTTGCTTCATGAATCTTCTCTTGAGCGGTGAAGAGAAATACTGTAGTTCAGTGAGAAAACAATGTTATGTTAAATTGCTTCCATTTAAAAGGAACTTATAGGGGAGCCTGGGTGGCTCAGTCAGTTAAAGGATTGACTCTTGATTTCAGCTCAGGTCATGATCTCAGGGTGGTGAGATTGAGCCCTGCATGGAGGCCCCCGCACCCCCCCACCCCTAGCCCCCCACTGGGCTTCCTGCTCAGTGGGGAATCTGCTCAAGGTTCTCCCTCTCCCCCTCCCTCTGCCACTCCCCCCTCTCTAAAAATAAATAAATAAATCTTTTAAAAGAAACTGATATGCTGAATTCCAACCAACCATGATAGATAGGCCTAAAAATGGCTTGATCTTTTGCAAGACAATTATTTTCAAAATTCATTTTGTCATAGTGGAATCCAGCTAGTTCGGTTAAAAGTTAACACCACTGGCTTATTTTTAAATTCAATTTTAGAAAAGATTATAAAATCATGGACCTGACTTTGTTTTTCTAGTGTTTGTGCCATTATTTGTTTTTATGTCCATAACAACAAAAAAAAAGTTTAATACTGTACTGTAGCTAGGTTACTTTCTGCCAACACAAACCCATCCAGCAGCTTTGCCTAGACACAGAATGTCTAGGGAGATATTTTAGGGAGATTTCAGGGAGATATTTCTGGCAATGGCATATGAGATGATCTGTTGCCCCCACAGTGAGATGCTCATTGTTTGAAAACAAGTCCATTACTATGCTTAAAAATCATTCAGGAACAGGAGCAACACAAATATTTATCATTATTGGTCACTTGCAATTTATTCATAGGGTTCCAGCTGGCAACCATCTGGTGTATAAAACTGAAAACTGAAGGGAAAAAATAAAGTAAAAGTCACTGAAAAATATAATTTAGTCTCCATATGTCTTTAATACATATTAAGTTAGTTAGTTGTTAGTGGAATAAGATGGATGCTCTATAATAGCAGAAACATATATGGAATTTAACACAAAGGTAAGTTGAAATTCTTACTCAAAAGTATATGTTGAAGGACAAAAATGAAGAAAGTAACAATATCCTAATTAACTGACAAATGTACTAGGGTGTGTAGACTAGGCTGTAGTAACAAATGACTCTAAAATGCATGGGGGCTCAGGTGCCGTAGAAGCTTTCTCTCTCTCAACATTATGACAGGTTAGTAGATATTTCCCAGAGCAGTGACTCGGGGTCCTAAGCTGTGTTGTGGCTCCTTCATTTCATAGGGCCCATGGATTGAATTCAAGGGTCCATAAGCTCCAAAGGATCCATGAGAATTCAGAGCTGTCAGTAGACTTGTATGGGGAAAATTACATCCCTTTTAACTCTGACCCAGAATTTATCATTTCCTTTAGTTATGAATGTAGGCAAAAACCACAGAAGTATTAGCAGTACTTGTGACTTTGTAGCAAAGAGAAATCACAGATATTTTTTTGTTATCAAGCTTCCAGATGATTGCATCCCTGGTTGTCACCTTCAATGTAGCCTTCTGAAAGACTCTGAGCCAGAACCACCCAGCTAAGCTGCTCCTGACCCACTGAAACCAGGAGATAATGTATGTTTTAGGAGTTAAGTTTTGGGGTAATTTGTTCCATAGCAATAGATCACTAATATATCTGTATATTATCATATCACTAATTTTATGAGTATTATGATAATTGGATTCAATGTAATTTATTTCCTTTATAATTCTAGTATTTTGTTGTATGTATTTTTAAAACATTCTGGATGCAGTGGTGGCTGGGAAATGTAGCCCTTGGTGAACAACATTTGCTAGCCATTGTTTCATCTAAGGGGAGAATATATTTTAATAGTGCCAGAGCAAATGCCCAAATATTAAGAAAAGCAATTAAATTGATATCTGCTAGAATAAAATCTTAAAGCTCATTTGAAAAATAAACACAGTCAAATGAAAGAAGCAGATGGTAATGACATAAACCATATTCTGTGAATTGATTTTTCTTCCAAGTGATAAGACATCTATAGATCTGAAGATGTAGAGAACTAATTTGAGTCCAGCATCTAGATCAGAAAATCAGAAGTGAAATTTTTCTTTAGTTGTCCTTAAGAATAAATTTTGTCAGGTTCTGAATATAGAATCTCAATTTTTCTGAAGGAATGGAATAGAATCATTGGTGTTCATTCATTCATTCAGTAAACATTTGCTGAGAGCCTACTATGTAACAGAGACTATAGTAAGTACTGGGGAAAATGAGATTGCCAAAAATAAGACCTCTGCTCCTAGAGCTAATGATGAAGGAAATGGCTTAGCCAACTAAATCTATACAGTGTTCTCTCCTGAGTACTGTGGCATACATAACCACATGGTGCTAACAGCAGAATAATTCACAATTACTTTTTTAATTTCAATGCCTTGGGCTAAAAACATGATATTAAATTGGAATGTCAGGCTCCAGTTGTTAAATAGGATAAGATTTCTTTGCGATCATTTATGGGGCCCTTCCCAGGATCTCTGAATCCACAAAGTAAAGCTATCCCTCAATGTTCACAGTTTTCAAAAAAGATTCCAGTCCTCTGCTGATGCGGGAATGGCAAGAAAGAATTCTTAGAAGTCCACCATAAGGTCCCATACATGTAGTATCATGTGAAAAATTAGTTATCCTGTGTTCCCTCCAACATTGACAAGCCAATTCGTAACTAATGACTCATGGAGAAAAATCAGGACACGGGAAAATTGAGCTGCCAATAGCTTGTCAGGTGTCTTATTTAAGAAGATTAGGCAAGCCTATTTTTCCCTTGGACTATGTCAGCCCCATGCTCAGTTACATGGCTTGATGAGCAGGGAAACAGAGTGCAGGCTGGCTCTCAGTCCCATTTGAACCTGAGGTTGCACATTCCAATGCAGACAATATATGACCATCAGTCACAAGCAGAGGCCCTGCTGGAAGTTTCTTCACAAAACAGTACCTCTCTCCCTGCTACACTCTCCTTCTGAACACCTGTCACTTTGTTATTCCCCCCTCAGCAACGTGGGATTTCTAGCACCACATCTATTCTCCCTAGTTAGCCAACAGGATTATGCAAGAATTATATTCAGTTTCATAATGTTGAATATTCATTCATCATTCAACAAATATTTATTGATAATTGTTCCTTGGATGAAATAATTAAGTATACACTTAGGACAAATAAATGATAGGAAATGCATTGTCTCGTTGAACACAAGTAACCTCACATCCAGAAACTTCTAAAATCTATATTTCATTGAAACATCACTCTTTGTCATTGCATGTATCAGAAAAAATGAGGGAGTGAGTGATTATCCCAGTTCTATTTAAAGAAACATTTAATTTTTTTTTGAAACATTTAATTTTTAAGAGCTCTTCTTCAAAAGGATCCGACTGACGCATAAGAAGATTTTTGCCTCTGTGATAGGTAATCTATACCCTCAGTTTAAAGCCGTGGTTCTCAAGCCTGGTGTCAACACTGGTGAGTTGCATTCAGTTGTACAGCATTTTGAATGCAACTTTTTTTTTTTATTACCAAAGTCATGATATGAACCTAGATACTCCTTCCTCCTCTACCAGAGAAGTGTGTCACCATCCATCCCAGTTCATTCTTTTTTTAAAGATTGTATTTATTTATTTCACAGAGAGAGACAGCGAGAGAGAGAACACAAGCAGGGGGAGTGGGAGAGAGAGAAGCAGGCTTCCCACCGAGCAGGGAGCCTGATGTGGGGCTAGATCCCAGGACCCCGGGATCATGACCTGAGCCGAAGGCAGACGCTTAACGACTGAGCCAACCAGGCGCCCCATCCCAGTTCATTCTTTAGAGCAAATGGTCCTGGGACCACAAGGAGCAGCCTCACCTTATCTTAGAAATGCAAATTCTCAAGTTCCCACCACAGAACCACTGAATCAGAAACTCTGCGATGAGACCCAGCAAGCCACGGTTTAACAAACCCTCCAGGTGATTGTAATGTACACTCGAACTTGAGAACCATTGTGATAGACCCATTCCCAGTTGATCAAATGGTCCTTGTCTTGTAAATAAGCTCAGGACAGAATCAAATGCTCCTTAACACAATAGGCTAGCGTTATTATTTCACAGGATAGAATAAAAGTTAATAGGAGGAATATAATGAGTCTGGAGAGTAGGGGAAGCAGAGGCAGTTGTATGGGCCCCTAAGTAACTTGAAGCAGGGAGGGAGGATTGGCGGCAGCCCTCACTGGTGTAAAGATTGAACTGAAATCTGAGCACGTGCCGTCTGCCCCCTGCAGTATCTGCATGGGACCACAGCTGTCCTCTCTTTCCTTCGGAGCCAGAGAAACATAGAAAGAGGGAAGCCGCTCTCAGCATCCATGAAGGTTTACAGTCAATGGCATAAGAAGAAATCTATTCTAGACAGTTCTCCAGTAAGGACAGGCAGAGGGAGGGTGTGAGCACACCGGAGAGCAGAGAGCAGAGCTTGAGGAGTTATGAGCAAAGGTGCGGCGAGAGTGGGGACAGGGGTTGGCCGTAAAAGGCTTCTGAAGCAAGTCAGGAATCCCTCAAAGACCTGAGGAATTTTTAAGTATCTGTATAGTTAAAGTCACAGATCCCAGTTCCTTCTAATTAAATCGCTTTAGGAATGATTTTACAGTAGAAACAAACTGCTTAGAGCGCCGTTGGAGTTCATCGTGAGAAGACCGGTGAGATGGTATTCCACCTGGGACGATAGCTCTGCTCTCTGATCATAGGAAGGGCTTTCTCACTCTCAAACTCCAAGCTGAAAATTCAGCAGCTCATAACCCAAAGGGCCAGTAGCCTGTTGCCCCTGACTGACCGTCGGGACCAGCAATGTCTCTGTTTTCTGTGAAGGAAATGGAATAAATGGAGCACTACCGCAAGGTCCTTGTGCAGCTGACTATTCACTAGTCCTGCCATCTCGGGGCTCAGCCTCTCCCTCTACAGAGAGCAGTGTGTTCCAGAAGCCAGTGACAGCCCTGGCTGGGCCTGCATACCCTGGAAAGGGGGTATGTTATTCTTGTCAGATGAGGCTTACTTAGGACTAGAATAAAGTGAAAGATAATGGCAATTCCAGAAAAGATAATATTCATACAGAAGGCCAATTCTAGGCCAGATGTTGCCTTAAACCAGGGGTGGGCAAGCTTTGGCTCACAGGCGAAATCGAGCCCTCATCCTACAACAGCAGAGTTCAGTGGTTGCAGTAAAGAATGTATGGCCCACATTAGGCCTAAAATATTTACTATCTAGCCCTTTCCAGAAAGAATTTGCTGGTTCTGCCTTAGACTCAACTCTGACTCTTGGGTCTTGGAAGGCACCAAAGCCCTCCCCACTCTCAGGGCCGCTCTGTCAATCCAAGAACCTTAGTTATGTTTATTGCTATTACCCATAGTTGATCTCTACAGTTTTACCAAAATAGAATAGCTCCTCTCCTTGCCTGTTTTGCTCTTCTTTGCTTCTCTTCAAAATTACATTTGATGTTCACTTTCCGAAAGAAAAGTGCCTTTTTCCAACATTGGTTTTGCCTTCTGTTTGGCAGCTTTTTCCCCATCAATTGATGGTCTCTTACTAGGCATACGAAGGGCTCATCTTGGTGTCCATCTCTGGGTAACTCACTCATTTTCCTCATCCCCAGCCACTGACAAGCAAAATATATTTTTTAAAGATTTTATTTATTTATTTGACAGAGAGAGCGTGAGTGAGCATGAGCAGGGCAGAGGAGCAGAGGGAGAGGGAGAAGCAGGCTCCCTGCTGAGCTGGGAGCCCAACGTGGGGCTCCATCCCAGGACCCCGAGATCATGACCTGAGCCGAAGGCAGACGCCTAACCGACTGAGCCACCCTTAATCAAAATATTTTTAAAAGCCATGGCCTATGGCACCAGCTAGCCACAGTATAGATCTGAACGTCCTCCAGTCCTCAACTCTGAAATCAAGGCTGTGGATCAGCCTACTTGACATGCCCATGAGCATGACTGTATACATGTGTGCCCCCCACGCATTTACATGTAGTCTGCTTTCTTTTTCTTCGAGGCCAAGCTTTTCCAGGCAATATGAAGTCTGCCTTATCACTCCACATATTTTAGGGCTTAAATTCTTCCTAGCCGAAAAATGCTAGAAGCTCTAAAACTTGTTCTGAAAATACGATATGATAGCCATTTATTTCCTCTATTTTGGACGTGCAAGCCAGTAGGGTGAGTAAATAGGCTTCGTACCTCCCATGTGTTCTCATGTACCTTTTTGATGTTCAAACTGTGTATCAGATACTTAAAATATTTGACAAATAATTTTTAAGAGTGCATGTCTTTTTAGAATGACCCTTCATGTAGGCAACATAGTATGATGATGTTGTAGAAAATTCCACATCATTGTTTTCCTAAAGAATTTCAGATCTAGGAGAACTTTTTCTGTACTGTCTTTTGTTTATGCAATAGGCCTCTAGCTCTCCACCAAATATGTGGAAATACTTTATACTTTGCTAAAATGTAGTGTAATAGAGATTCTTCAGAAGCATTTTTGCCTCTAGTCAAATTCTTGCTAAGTAAAGTCATTATGAAATGGCAGATTCATCCATCCTTTCTACATCAAGATCCATAGTACAAAAAGAAAACCTGTATCATATCAGTGATATAAGAAAATGTCTTTTTGCTTAGGAAATGCATTCTAAAGATTTAGGGATAAAGAAGTAGGATATCTACACACTCTCTTATGGATAGAATAGCAGCACTGTCCAACAGAAATATAATTTCAGCATGTAACTAATATTTTAAAATTATCAATGAAAGATTTTATATTCTTTTTTCTTCACACTGTCTTTGAAATCCAGTATATAGTTTACACTTACAGCACATCTCAATTTGGGAACTAAATTTTTGGTGGAAATACTCAGTCTGTATTTAGATGTCATAAAATTAACATCTTGAAAAAGTAGATTCTCATAACCAAGTTGTTCCTAACATACTTAAAATTTTCTCCGATAACTGAATCAATTAGCACTTTTAACATTTACATCTAAATTAAACTAAATTAAAAATTCAGTTCCTCGGTGACACTAGCCATATTTTAAGTGCTCAGTAGTCTGAAGTGGCTAGCACAAAATAAGAAAGAGAGAAAATGATCAACTCAATGTAACAGTTATAAAATGTTAAGAGTTGTTGAATCTGGAAGATGCAAAAGTCCTTTGTACAATCCATTCAACTTTACTGTTACTTAGGACTTATTTCAAAACTTAAAAAAAAAAAAATACAAAACTATATCCACTATACAAATGATACAAATGTTTTGTTTCACCCCCAAAACAAAACAAAAATGTTCAATCAAGATGTTTGAAAATAAATTGTATGGGCTATTTTACAAATAGAATTTTAGAAGCAGTTCTTTTTTTTCTGGTCCAAATTATAAAGAATTCTTAAGCACCCCAAGTCCTAGGCACCATGCAAAAGGTTTCATGCAGACTCCATTTATCAGGACACCTTTTATTGCAGGTAATCTTCCCAACACCATTTAGTGAAGAGACTGTCTTTCCCATTGCATATTCTGGCCTCCTTTGTCAAAGATTAGTTGGTCATAGAAGTGTGGGTTTATTTCTGGTCTCTCTATTCTGTTCCATTGATCTATGTGTCTGTTTTTGTGCCAATACCATACTGTTTTGATTATTACAGCTTTGTAGTATCTTGAAATCTGGGATTGTGATACCTCCAGTTTTGTTTTTCAAGGTTGCTTTGGCTCTTCAGGGTCTTTTGTGGTTCCATACAAATTTTATGATTATTTGTTCTAGTTCCCAGAAAAATACTGTTGGTATTTTGATAGGGATTGCATTAAACCTGTAGATTGCTTTTGGATAGTATGGGCATTTTAATAATATTTGTTCTTGCAATCCCTGAGCATGGAGTATCTTTCCATTTGTTTCTGTCATTTTCAATTTCTTTCATCAGTGTTATATAGTTTTCAGAGTACAGGTCTTTCACCTCCTTGGTTAAGTTTAGTCCTAGGTGTTTTATTATTTTTGGTGCAATTGTAAATGGGATTGTTTTCTTAATTTCTCTTCCTGCTACTTCATTATTGGTATATAGAAATGCAACGGATTTCTGTATATTGATTTTGTATCTTGCAACTTTACTGAATTCATTTATCAGTTCTAGTAGTTTTCTGGTGGAATCTTTAGGGTTTTATATATATAGTATCACATCATCTACAAATAGTGAAGATTGTACTTCTTCCTTACCAATCTGTATGCCTTCTATTTCTTTGTCTTATCTGATTGTTATAGCTAGGACTTCCAGTGCTCTGTTGAATAAAAGTGGTAAGAGTGGAATCTTTGTTCCTAATCTTTTTTTTTTTTAGTATGAAATTAGTTTTTATTTTTACCTCAAAATAAATGCTTAACATTTTTCCAAAACCGAAACTAAAGGTGAACACTTAGAAAGAAGGGTGGGCGTGAATTCATATGATGTTAGCTGTGGGTTTTTTTTTTATATATACGGCCTTTTTTATGTTGAGGTATGTTCTCTCTAAACCTACTTTGTTGAGGGTTTTCTTTTTCTTTTTATCATGAATCGATGTTGTACTTTGTTAAATGCTTTTTCTGCATCTACTGAAATGATCATATGGTTTTTATCCTTTCTCTTGTTGATGTGATGTATCATGTTGATTGATTTGTGAATATTGAACTACCCTTGTATCCCAGGACTAAATCCCACTTGATCGTGGTGAATGATTTTTTTAATGTATTGTTGGATTTGGTTTACTAATATTTCATTGAGGATGTTTGCATCTATGTTCATCGGAGTTATTGGCCTGTAGTTCTCTTTTTTTTATAGTGTCTTCATCTGGTTTTGGTATCAGGATAATACTGGCCTCATAGAATGAATTTGGAAGCTTTCCTTCCTCTACTCTCTTTTGGAATAGTTTGAGAATAGATATTAACTCTTTTTTTAATGTTTCTTAGAGGGGCACCTGGGTGGCTCAGTTGGTTAAGCGTTTGCCTTTGGCTCGGGTCATGATCCCAGGGCCCTAGGATCGGGCCCCACATAGGGCTCCCTGCTGGGTGGGGAGTCTGCTTCTCCCTCCCTTTCTCTCCCTGCTGTGCTTTCTCTCTGTGTGTGTGTGTCAAATAAATAAAATCTTTAAAAAACAAAATGTTTCATAGAATTCACCTGTGAAGCCGTCTAGTACTGGACTTTCTTTTGGGGGGAGTTTTTTGATTACTGATTCAATTTCATTGCTGGTAATTGGTCTGTTCAAATTTTCTATTTATTCCTGATTCAGTTTTGGGAGATTATATGTTCCTAAGAATTTTTCCATTTCTTCTAGGTTGTCCAATTTGTTGGCATATAATTTTTTATTATATTCTCTCATAATCCTTTGTATTTCTGTGGTGTGCGTTGTTATTTCTCCTCTTTCATTCCTGATTTTGTTTATTTGGGTCCTCTCTTTTTTTCTTTTTCTTTTTTTTCTTTTTAAGGATTTTATTTTTATTTTATTTTCTTAAAAGATTATTTATTTATTTATTTGTCAGACAAAGAGAGAGAGCACAAGCAGGGGAGCGGTAGAGGAAGAAGCAGGCTCCCCTGCTGAGCAAGGAACCCGATGCAGGACTCCATCCCAGGACCCTGGGATCATGATCTGAGCCGAAGGCAGGCGCTCAACCTACTGAGCCACCCAGGCGTCCCTAAAGATTTTATTTTTAAGTAATCTCTACACCCAACGTGGGGTTCGAACTTAGAAGCCTGAGATCAAGAGTCGCATGCTCTACTGACTGAGCCAGCCAAGCACCCCTCTCTCCCTTTTTTTTGATAAGTCTGGCTAAGGTTTATCAATTTTGTTGATTTTTTCAAAGAAACAGCCCCTAGTTTCCTTGATTTGTTCTATTGTTTTTATAGTTTCTATTTCATTTATTTCTGCTCTAATCTTAATTATTGCCTTCCTTCTACTGATTTGGGGTTTTGTTTGTTCTTCTCTTTCTAGCTTCTCTAGGTGTAAGGTTAGGTTGTTTATTAGAGATTTTTCTTGCTCCTTGAGGTAGTTAAAAATCACTATTTTATCTTTTTTTATGACTCCTTTTTTATCCTATTATCTTTCATTCAAGTCTTTTTCCCCTCACTTAAAAAAATTTTATATTAAGCATATTGGACCTTTAACTATGATATGTATTGCAAATATTTTGTCCCAGCTTAGCAGCCTGACTTTAACTTTGCTTACGGTATTTTTGTCATGAAAATGGTTTTGATTTTTATGTAATCAAATGTGTCAGTTTTTCTTTTGCTGCAATCTGGACTTTCAGTCATAGTTAGAAAGTCTTTCTCACCCAAGATAAAGATAATTTCACTCAAGTTTTCCTCCAGTACTTGTATGCTTTCATTTTTCACATTTAGGTCACTGATCCATTTGGAGTTTATTCCTATATATGGTGTGAAGTAAAAATCTAATTTTATTTTTTTCCAAATGGCCAACCAGTTGTCCTAGCACCATTTATTAAAATTCCATTTTGGTCCCAGTAACTTGAAATGCCACCTGTATTATATATTAAGGTTTCATATGAACTTGGATCTATTTCTAGACTTTCTCTACTTCTACTATTTCTATTCTAGTCTATATACAGGTATACCCGTATATTCACACACTAGTACTACCGTTTTAATTCTAGAGTCTTTGTAATGTGTTTTTAATATGGAGGGCTAGGGGGCTACTCCCCTCTCATAAATATTTTTATTTTAGTGTTTCTCTGACTGTTATTATATGGTTTTCCATATGAAGTTAAGCATCAACTTGCCTAGCTTCATGAAAATGCTAGAATTTATTGGCAGGAGGACTGAGTTAAATTTATAAATAAGTTTAGGGAGAACTGACATCTTTTTGATGGTAAGTTATCCTATCCAAATATGAGTGATGTCCTTTTATCAAAATTAGTTTTGTCTCTTTTAGGAGAGTTTTAAAGTTTTTCTCATATAGATTTGTACACTTATGATTAAATGTATTCCTATTATTTTATCTTTGTTATTGTAATTAGGATTTTTCTCCGTCATTATCTCTCTAGTTAGTTACTGTTTGTATATATGAATATTGGTTTCTACATGTTAACTTTATGTCCTACTACTCTATGTAATTGAGTTAATTTTATCATTTACTCTCTAGGGTTTTGCAGGTATACCATTATATCATCTACAAATAGCTAACAAACATTCTTGTCAAAATGGTCAGGTTAATTACAAAATTTATTTGAAAACGCAGTAAACTTAGGAAAGCCAAAACCAAAAGGGAAACAAATGCGCTAGACTTATACTACCTGATTTCAGGTGTCACTGCAGACCACAGTAGTTATGATATTGTGGCCTCGGTGTGAGGATAGACAAAGAGATGAGACAAAATAGCCTAAAAATGGACCCATACAAATATGGTCAATTGATTTTCAACAAAGCTACCAAGACGTCTAAATGAAGAAAAGAAAGTCTTTTTGAATAAATGCTGCTAAACGAGTGGACACACATTTGGGAAAAAACTTACCTTGATTACGATTACTTCCTGACTTTTACTGAACTTTGGTAGGCTTCGTTTTATCATCTGAGGAAAAAAAAAAAAATCATGCTGTCAGTCCACAACTCCTTATCTGTGGTTCCAAAATCCAAAATGGAAAACCACACGTTTCTTTCCAAACCTTGTGGTGCCAAAATCCAACGTGACCTAATTCACACAGCCACAAACCTAATCTGAAATGCCTTGAGCCTCCTTATGTAGCCTCTATGTAATTTACTACATTCATATACCAAGCTGTGGATGTGGAACTTTATTTGGTTACAAGTTGTTACCCAGCCCCCGCTGAGTGCGTTCCATACTCTGCGGACATACAGTATATTACTTTACCCAAATCCCACATGTTCTGAATTCATACATACCTAGAATGAGATCATACGTACAAAGCGCTTACTCTCTCGTTTGGCACAGAGTAACTCCTCAACCTATGTCCCCTCTCCTCCTCCTCCTGCTGCTACTGCTGCAAACAGCACCACCACCATTATTATCACTGCTATTATCAATTGTAGGAGTAGCTGAAAAGGTGATTCAACGCGAAAAGCATTCATCGGAATAACTAATGACAACACGAGAGGTTGAAAGGAGTGGTGCAGTGTCTGTGCGTCCAGTTTCTTTGGCATCCCCAGGGGAGCGGCCCTGGTGCATGAAAACACCCCTGCACCTCCCAGCTGGAGAGTCTCCCTGCACTGCTCATTTTATGTCATTTGTTTACTTATTTTATATGTATGTATTTATTGCGCTGCTCATTTTAGAGAATCTGAAGGGATTAGAAGAGGTGGCTGGTTCCCTGATACAGCACAACGAGGAAAAGATTGTTACCATCGAAAAAGCATTTACTTTTCAGGGAAAGAGGGAAAAAGGAGAGAGAAATAAATACAAGAGAAACAATAGGGAAGGGAAAGAGAAAAGAGAGCGCCCAAAAGAACAGCTCTTTTCCAGAAACTGCTTCTTTTTCTTGAGCCAAGGCTAAGAGTGAGTCATGACCAATGATTATAACTATGGGAACTTTAAGGTCCAACGAAAAACTTTAAGAGAAAATAAACCATAACAAAAACTGTTAAAGTGACTGTCGCTGACCACTAACAAAAGTAGGTGGCTTGTATTTTGCAGAGTTTAGTGAACTAAATAAACCCGGTTAACCATAGTGTGATTACAATTCTATTTTAAAGGGATGTCTGAGAGTAGGTAGTAGGGACATAAAATCTCTTCATTCTGACTAATAAGGGCGCTGATAAAGGAATCCTCCAGGCTCAGGACAGATGGTGTAAGACAGAAATAGGCTGAGACACACGGCGGAGGATCAGAGAAGAAAAGATCCAGACCACCAGGAATGTGTCAGTTGTCTTCTTTAGGGCTCAGAGCTTTCGCCAGCTCCTTCTTCGGAGACCCACCATACAGCCTTAGGCGTTAGGGACTAAATGCTTGTGTCCTCCCTCTTCCACCAGATTCATATATTGAAGCTCAAACCCTCCATCTGATGGTATTTGGAGGGGCCTTTGGGAGATAATTAGGGTTAGATGAGGTCATGAGAATGAGGCCTATGATGCAATTAATTAGGAAGAGAGCTGTCACCAGGAACCAAATTGCTGGCCCCCTTGGACTTCTCAGCCTCCAAAGCTGTGGGAAGGTAAATTCGCCGTGGTTTACGCCCTCCACCCTATGGGCATCTTGTTATAGCAGCCTGAGAGAGCGTGTAGCAATACACTCTGTTCACTCATTCCAGGACGTGGGATCAGCCGTTTCAAATGAATTCTATTGTCATTAGTCCAAAACTAAAGACCCCTCCTGGTATTTTTACACTTACATGGATTGAGTGACCCCTGAGTATTCTAGCCCAGTGAGATCAAACCAGGGAAGCAGCACTCCTTACATGATGCCGCTTTAATGAGGATTATTTCTGCCTGGGAGTGCTACAAATTAAGTGAATGAGGATAAAATAGCTACAGGTAGGCCAACTTCTCTACAATTCAAATTACTAATAGGTGTTGGAAGGCAGGAAACCGATGAAGCCAAAATCTTTTTAGTGGCTCGCTGCCTCCACCTTCTGGAAATTTGGAGACATAACAGGGCTGTTGGCTAGGTATTTTTTTCCTTAATAATTCCTTATCACCAGTCTTATTACTGAAAATTAACATTGCGATAAAAACAACCAAAATCTTACATCAAGATCTTGTTGCTTGAAAACTTAAAAAAATTTCCACATTCTTTTTAAGTCATTTTTTTTTTTTTATATCTAGGAAAACAGATAATTGGCTATATAGAGTCTCTTCTGCTAACACAGCTTGTCCGGTTTAGAATGTTCTTTTTTTAATTATTAAGTGAGCTTTATGCCAAATGGGGGCTTGAATTCACAACCCTGAGATCAAGAGTCTCATGCTGTACCGACTGAGCCAGCCAGGCCCCCCTAGAATAGAGATTTTATGACCGAGAGCCCATTCCATTTTTAGCTAAAGATCAAGTCAAAAAGCACCTTCTTTCCCACACTTACATAGGACTTTTGCTATGATAGATCTTTATATTTTATCTTCCAGATATTTTAAACTATTTTTATTTTCCAGATATTTCAAAATATCTTCCAAATATTTCCAGATATTTTAAAAATAATGTACTATCCAATCATGATAAAACCTTTAGTAGACAATAGGAGAGAACTTCCTTTATGTGATAAAGTCTGTTTACAAAAAGCCTACAGCAAACACCATGCTTAAGTGTGACATGTTGAAGGTTTTTGCTTTGAGTCCAGGACCAAGCAGAGGCTGTCTCCTACCACTAATCGTATTCCACCTTGTACTGGAGGTCTTAGCCAGTGCATGTGGTGAAAAAAGGACGAAAAGTCATATGTATTGGGAAGGAATAAATAGGTGTTCTTCACAGATTATCTGATTGTATACATAAGAAAAAAAATTAAGTTACAGATAAATTATTAAACTAGTAAGAGAGTTTACTGAGAGTGCTAATACGAGATAAATTTTATTTTTTTTTTTTTTAAGATTTTATTTATTTATTTGACAGAGAGAGGCACAGTGAGAGATGGAACACAAGCAGGGGGAGTGGGAGAGGGAGAAGCAGGCTTCCCACGGAGCAGGGAGCCCGATGAGGGGCTCGATCCCAGGATCCTGGGATCATGACCTGAGCCGAAGGCAGACGCTTAACGACTGAGCCACCCAGGTGCCCCATAAAGAATCAGTTGTATGACTATGAGCAACTAATGGTTGGAAAATAAAATCTTAAAAAAGAAACCATTCATAGTACTATCAGAAGACGAGATAATATAAATGGATCGGTTCTCTTCAAATTTATCTCCAGATTCAGTGCAAACTCAAACAAAAATCCTGCAGATTTTTGAAATGAAATTGGTTCTACGGGGCACCTGGGTGGCTCAGCCGATAAGTATCTGCCTTCGGCTCAAGTCATGCATGATCCTGGAGTCCCAGGACTGAGCCCTGCATCAGGCTCCCTGCTCAGTGGGGAGTCTGCTTCTCCCTCTGCCCCTCACCCTGCTCGTGTGTTCTCTCTCAAGTAAATAAAACCTTTATTTATTTACTTGAGAGAGAGTGAGAGCAAGAGAGAGTGAGAGCACAGAGGGAGAGGAAGAAGCAGGCTTCCCGCTAAGCAGGAAGCCAGATGTGGGACTCGATCCCAGGACCCTGGGATCATGACCTGAGCCGAAGGCAGACACTTAACTGACTGAGCCACCCAGGCGCCCCATAAATAAAATATTAAAAAAAAAAAGAAATGAAATTGGTTCTGAAGTTTCTATGGAAATGCAAAGTTCTGAGACCCACTTGATGAAGGTTAAAGGAGGACTCACTTCACCCGAATATTGTTGTATCAGGTGGTTTTGGCTCAAGGATAGACAAACCAACTATGGGGTACAATAGAGAAACAGATACATCAAGAGATAAAATGAACATTTAGTTTATGACAAAAGTGGGTATTGCAGGGGAGTAGCTAGAGGGCAGCTTATCCACAAATAGTGCTGGGGTAGTTGGTTATCTAGAAGAGAAAATATTAAAATAGATGACGAACAAAAACAAATTCCCAGTGTAAGACTGTTATGAACTGAATGTCTGTGTCCCACTCCAAAATCATATATTGAAGCCCTTAACCCCCAATGTGATGGTATTTGGAGGTGGGGTTCAGAGGAGGTAATTGGGTAGAGATGAAATCATGAGAGTAGGGTCCCCATGATGGGATTATGTGTCCAGAGCTCTTGTGCTCTCTGCCATGTGAGGACACAGCAAAAAGATGGCCATTTGCAAGCCAGGAATCGAGTGCCAGCACCTTGATCTTGGACTTCCCAGCCTTTGGAATTGTGAGAAATCAATATCTGTTGTTTAAGTCACCCAGTCTAGGTATCTTGTTATAGCGGCCTGAGCTGACTAAGACGAAGAACTCTCAAGAGAGAAAGATAAAGAAATATCTTTCTCAAGAGAGAAAGATAAAGATTTTTTTAAAGACAGTGTTGGATATCTTCATGACATCAGTGTTGGGGAAGTTTTTTAAATAGGACAAACAAAAGAAAAACCGTAAAGGAATAGATTGATAGCTCTTAATTAAAATTAAGAACTTCTGTTCATCAAAAGATCCCATTAAGAGGGTGTTATGGAACCTGGACTGGATCACCCGACAGAAGAACCAAGCCGCACTCGGAGATCTTGGAGGATCGGAGGTTTATTTAACGCCTGCGGGCTCAGAGGAGAGTGGTCTCCAAAGGTCTGAGCCCTGAGCACAAACCAAGGGGGCAATTTATACACTTCTACTTCCATATATGTGGCACTTTCGCCCGTGCGGCAGCTGGGGCAGGAAGGAAAACCCAGAACGGCCCTGGGGGCCGGGACTGGGATTCCCTTGCTGGCTTGTTCGGCCACCTTAGAACACAGATTTCCCTTATCAGGTGAAAACTCAAGTCTCAATTGGGAGAAGGCATCTGCACAAGTGATAACAAATTGCATGCAGACTATATTAAGAACTCCTACCAATCAATAAGAAAAAGATGAAACCCAAAAGAAAAATGAGCAAGAGACATGCATCTCCAAATAGCCAATAAAAATTGAAAAAGTGCTCAACCTCATTAATAATCCATGGAATGCAATGGGATAGCACTGAATGGATGACATTTGAAAGTCTAACCAAACCAACTTGGAGTGGGAATGTGGAGTAAACCGAGCTCTCATCACTGCTGGCTAGAGTGTAAATTGGTACATTTATCTTAGAAAACAACTTGGCATCATCAGCTAAATTTGAACATTTGCATTCCTGTCATCAAGCGATGCCATTCCAGATATACAAAATGTGCACCCCAAAACATGTGTTCAAGAGTGTGTGTAGCAGCAATATTTTTTAAAAATCAAAACTGGAAACAACACTAATAACCATCAAGAGCAGAAACAATTACTGTGGCATATTCATATAGTGGAAGGCAAAAAGAAATAAAATGTGGAATCTTAAAAATGTAATGTTGACCAGAGGAAACCAGACATAAAAGAATACACACTGTATTATTCCATTTATATTTGCTGTAAAAGGACAGCAAAACCACAGTATGTTTAGGTATGCTTAGGTTAAAGGCATAAAGAGAGCAAAACAAGTGATTATATTCAAATAAGAATAGTAGTTACTTTTTCTTTTTTCTTTTTTAGATTTTATTTATTTATTTGACAGAGAGAGACACAGCGAGAGAGGGAACACAAGCAGGGGGAGTGAGAGAGGGAGAAGCAGGCTTCCCGCCGAGCAGGGAGCCCGATGTGGGGCTCAATCCCAGGACCCTGGGATCATGACCTGAGCTGAAGGCAGACGCTTAACGACTGAGCCACCCAGGTGCCCCGAATAGTAGTTACTTTTGAGGAGGAAGGAATTTGTGTTTTGGAAAGGGCATGCAGAGGTTTTTGGGGGTTCTGGTAAGTTTCTCTCTGACCTGGGAGATTTACATAGGTGTTAGGTTTCAAATAATTTTTTAAGCTGTAATTTATATTTTACCCATGTTTCTGCATGCGCATATTATATGTCGCAATACAAAACCCTAGGCAAGACCATCAGGCATGTGCACTTTGCCCACGCTAATGGTCTTTGCAGAACGCTCCCCCACATTCAGTCACCGTATGTCCAGGCCTGGCACAACAGCTTCCTTTTGTTGTCCTGATACAGTAATAGTGGAGGCCATAATAATAGTAGCTAATATTTATGCCAAGCCCTATTGTTTGCTCTCCACGTCTTATTTCATTTAGACCTTACTACCCTCGGAGGTAGGTATTCCTATCATGCCCATTTTGGGAATGAGAATACAGGGACAGAGAAATTGGCCGACAGCTTATGAGAGGCACAGTCAGAACCCAAATGCAAAGATCAGTAGCTTGGGGTGCCTGGCTGGTTCAGTCGGTTAAGCGTCTGCCTTTGGCTCAGGTCATGATCCCAGGGTCCTGGGATCGAGCCCTGCATTGGGCTCCCTGCTCCGAGGGGAGCCTGCTTCTCCCTCTCCCTCCGCCTGCCGCTCTCCCTGCCTGTGCTCACTCTCTTTCTCTGTCAAATAAATAAATAAATCTTAAAAAAAAAAAAAAAAAAAGGATCCACATGCAAAGATCAGAACTCCAGATCCTGCACTTTTAATTATGGCATAATAGGATCAGCCCTTCTGTTGCCCCAACAGCCTACAGGATGCTTATCCTCGCCAGTTTGATTCTAGGTTTGGAGATCTTTGAGATTGGCAGCATTAAGGACAGAGACAGCTCTGAGGTCATGCTGCTGAGCTGCTTTGGCCTCATTCAGATCTGAGGTGCTGGTCCAGATGGAGTGATATCTGCTAGTGAGAATTAAAAGCAAGAGGTCTTTTCAGGTCCTAATAAGATTGTTCCCTGGCCAGCACAGAACAAACCATTTAGAGTTTGTAAGCTTTACATTTAAGTCCTTAGTGAACAAAAGCTTGGATTTTCTTTTGAGGTGAAATGTACTATATCCTTATCACTCCATTATGGGGCTCACTCTCTGTGGATTTTTAAAAATTGCTTTGCCGTGATTTCTGCAAGTGTTTATAGTTGGGCTAGATGTCATGCCTTTCTCTCTTTGAAATAAGATTTAACATTTGCATTAATTAAAAGTGCTGTTTTTAGTTAGCCTGCAGAAAGTTTTAACCAGATATTCACTTATGAGAAGGTATTTAAATAGAGGGATAAACAGTAGGTAAAAGGTACAATGCCACAAACTTACAATCGATAAATATTAACTACATGGTATAAAGGAGTTTAACAAAATTTGAAGCAGAAGAGGAAGAAGAAAGAGAAAAGAAGGAGGAGGGAGAGGAGCAGGAAGGAAGAGAAGAAAAGATGATGATATGGTTATAGGGATAAGGGAAGAACACAGATTCTTCATTTGAAATAACCTTCAGAAAGCACCACGTATCCACGTATTTCACAGATTTGCTGAGAAACATTGGCCTGGCTTTTGGTACTGTGGGAGTCCTATTAACGACTAGAATGAAACTGTGCTTATTTAAAAGCCTTACGGGTCGCCCTGAATAGTACAGATCTGGTCTTTGAAAACACGCATTTACATAGCACATAATTGGGAACAGCCAGTATTTACCTGATGTAATTGTGGGGGCTTGGTTCTTTTCATTTAGGCTGTTTCATTCATTCAAATTTCATTCATTAAAGCTTGAATAACACATTTAACCAATTTCTATTCTTTCTTTCTCATTCTGCCCTTTGTTACACATTTCCTGAGAGGATAAATCCCAGTGTAGAAGGTGCCATGACAAGGGCATACAGTACTTTAATAAAGACTATATGCCGTGTTCGGAAAATGCCCAGTGCTGAAGCGAAGGTTAGAAAGGATTTCTTTGCTGGCTGTGTTCTCTTTAATCCCATTTTCTGTGGCCTTGAATAGGTAATCCTTGGGCTTGGAGGGACGCATAGAAGGAGGTATTGGCTAGAGGGGAATACAGGGCAGTGAACTGGTGGGTACCAATATTTTCCAGAATTGCTCCGTCAGCCTGCCATGAGGAGACTTCCAAGCTGCAGTGTTAAAATATCATTAAGTCAGTGGAAATTTCTAGTACAAGTTAGGTTCCTCCCCCTGATGGAAGGGGAGTGAAGATTTGCTTCACTCCTATTGTGTGTCAGGCCCTTTATTTTATTAGAAGAAAATCTTTTCATTCTATTCCCTTTAAACGTACCTGACTTTAGGGTTTAGAAGAAACATTTTCACTCCTTACTCACCATGTTTCTTATACTCTGGATGCCTAAGTAGAACAGTTGAGTGACATCATGGAGTAGTAGAAAAAGAATGTTTCAAATGAGACACACCTAGGTTCCAATCCTGCCTCTGGATTTACCAAATGTGAGACTTTGATAGGTTCCTTAATTTTTTTTCAAGATTTATTTTTATTTATTTGAGAGAGAGTGTGAGCAGGGGAAGGGAGAGAGAGAATCCTCAAGCAGACTCGCTGCTGCACACGGAGCTTGATCCCAGGACTCCAAGACCATGACCCGAGCTGAAATCAAGAGCTGGACACTTAACTGACTGAGCCATCCAGGTGTCCCAGTGGGTTCCTTAATTTTTGCAGAGTCCAGTTTATGTGTCTGTGAGATAGTAAATGGCTCTCCTATTGCTTGTCTTGCAGGACTGTTGTGAGGATTCAGTGAGAACTGCAAATGAACAGCTCAAGGGTCTGGCTTGTGGTAGTCACAGCATTTAACATGTAGAAGCTATGAGTGTTTTTAATTTTCCTGTTTAATATATTTATATATGAAGTGAGGCCTAAACTTTGATTCTCATTTCCTTTCCAATGTTAAGGTAATTCATCTCATTGGCAAGGCAAAGAAGGGTAGATAGGAACCTCAATCAAAGATTCATTCAAGTCTTCTTTGGGGTCACCTGGGTGGCTCAATCGGTTTGGCATCCAACTCTTGATTTCAGTTCATGATCTCAGGGTTGTGAGATCGAGTCCTGTGTTGGGCTCGGTGCTGAGTGTGGAGGCTGCTTGAGATTCCCTCTCTCCTTCCCTCTGCTCCTCGCCCCCCCACTCCCCACCCCTGCTTATGTGCATGCATGCACACATGTGCGTACACACGCTCTCTCTCTCTGTCTCAAAAAAGGTCTTCTTTGTAGACCTAGGAGGACAAGGAAAGAAAAAGGAGGAACCAAAAAGCAAAATGAAGACAGGAATGAGTTCTCCTTAGTTTTTTCTTCTTCTTTTTCTTTTTTTCAAGATCATTCAATTTAACTTTTATTTAACATTTTCATTAGGTTTTGCCTTTGAACACTAATGTTCTTAGCTATTTTTTCACTCAATAATTTTTCAGGGGCACCTGGGTGGCTCAGTAGTTAAGCGTCTGCCTTCGGCTCAGGTCATGATCCCAGGGTCCTGGGATAGAGCCCCGCATCGGGCTCCCTGCTCGACGGGAAGCCTGCTTCTCCCTCTCCCACTCCCCCTGCTTGTGTTCCTTCTCTCACTGTCTCTCTCTCTCTCTGTCAAATAAATAAATAAATAAATAATCTTTAAAAAAAAAATAATTTTTCATACACTGAGTATTTACCCTTTGAAGGACAACTATTTTTTGACCTAAACTGCCCCCTTCAATACCTATCTTGAGAAACAAGGAACTAGGGCCAGAGTGGTCAAACGAGAAACCCCGTTTGAAAGAAAACATGAGGTAGCATTTGGTGGCACATTGGATCACAACATTTTATCTGAAGGTGATTTCTCTTTTCAAGGATCCCTGTTGTTTGCAGGGAATGGGATATATCTCCGTGCTCAAATGGCAGCATAAATGTTTTAATTAAGCAAGTGCGCAGACTGGGTATGGAATGTCTAATTAGACCCCCGGGGTATCAGTGCCATCTTCCGACTGAGGGATGGTTCCTAGCCCGGAGAGACAAGCTTTGCTGGGAGCAGGGGCACCTGCCACTCTCCCACAAACAGTCGGTCGTCATAGAGGTTTCTTTTTCTCCCTGAGAATGTTTGCAAACGGAGAAGTATTTTTACTGAGTCCGTATCTCCTTACAAAATCCAGCCCACCATGAGTTTCTAGCGAAAAACGAGAAAGGGAGAGAGAATGGGAAGTGGAGTGAGTCCGCAGGTAGGGCTCGTCTCCCCTCGGGTCCCTCCAAGCCCTCTGGGTCACATCCCCTGGGCACTTGGAATTCCAGATAAATGAAGGGGCTGTGTCTCCATGGGAACAGCTTGGCGAGAACAAACTGGGGAAGAAAGTTCACATTTATAGGTCAGAGCTGTTCATTGTATGTGCCGGCTTTATTCATTAAGTTATCTCGGGGCTGCGGTGAGTACTGGGGTGTGAGTCCCATCGGAGCCTTAGTTCCCAAATCCTTTCTTTCCTCTCCCTTCCCAACCTCCCTAAAATGTCAACCACAAAGAGCTAGAGTTATGAGCTGTAGAGTTTATTTGTACAACCCTCCCTGGGCTGTGTTTGGTGGATGGAACGCAGGCTTTGGAGCCAAGGTGACAAGGATTCAAATCCTGGCTCTGGAACCTCAATTTCTTCATTCCTAAAATGGGAATAACGATACTTTTACCAGCTGTTGGGAGGATTCAAAATGATGCACATGAAGTCCCGAGCCTGGCGCAGAGTAGGCCCTTCACAAACGATCACTATTATTTATATTTTTGCTGACCTTCTGCTCACTTAAATGTTTCTTGTCACATTCTGATTAACAGAGAAAGAAAGTAGGGATAAGGAACAGAAGGAAAAAGTACACTCTTCAGCAGAGTTCAATGTTATCAGCAGAGCTTGTATCTCGAATTAGAAGAAAATGTTTTATAATTAAACATCTGGATTCTTTGTGCCTAAGAAGCATAAGCAAATGGTCCTGTTTTCCAGGGATTACTGCCTCGATGTAGGTTTTTTTTTTTTCAATACTTTTATCTCAAGGCCAGCCACTGTAGTTTTTTTTTTTTTTTTTTAAGATTTTATTTATTTGACAGAGAGAGACACAGAGAGGGAGGGAACACAAGCAGGGGGAGTGGGAGAGGGAAAAGCGGGCTTCCCGCGGAGCAGGGAGCCCAATGTGGGGCTTGATCCCAGGACCCTGGGATCATGACCTGAGCCTGGGATCATGACCTGAGCCGAAGGCAGACACTTAACGACTGAGACACCCAGACGACCCTCGATGTAGGTTTTAAAAATATCTTATGTTGCCTGTGATTTCTCTATTTTACTGTTCTATCCAGGCTGTGAGACGGGCCGATTTCATCAGCCCCGAGAGCTGAAGACACAGAAGATACACACACTCACATACAAAAGCCTCTGCCAGCAAAGCCAATTTGTTTTGTCATGGCAACCCTTGTCACTTCCAGCTGGAGAGTGAGTGATGATGTCATTACCGAGAAAGGACTGGAGAGCAGGCTGGGAACCCCATCTGAGCTGTAGGATTACAGAGAATTGTGTTTCAGAGTCAACCGATCACAATACGGAGAGAAGCCGTCAGCACAAGGTGCTCAGGCTTTCTCCATAAACAAACAAACATACGCCGTCTTTGACAAGGAAAGAACTGAGTTTGAAAATCTGACATTAAGAGCAAAATCCCTATATCTGTGATTTTAAGAGAGTGCATGAAGCTCCTTCTGTTTGCCAGCCAATCTGTATTGGTGTTTGGTGAAACTCTAAGTGGCTTTAAGTCTTGGGGACCGAACATGACCTGGTCTGGTCAGAGATCTGCTGGCTAGAGATGGGGACGAGGTGGGGGTGGCCTTGTGGACAGATTGCGCATGAGAGGCCCTGACAGCCAGAACCAGGAGGGAGGGCTCCGGCAGCTGATGACCGAATCCGTGTCCTGAGCTCCTCGGAAGAGCAAAAGGTAGGACATACCCCAGTACAGCAGACATAACGGGGACTGTTGCAGGCAACCCAGGATGTGTGGTCCCTGCATGTAAATCGGGGATGCAGGGCGCCTGGGTGGCTCAGTGAGTTACGCGTCTGCCTTCGGCTCGGGTCATGATCCCAGGGTCCTGGGATGAAGCCCCACGTCGGGCTCCCTGCTCCTCCCTCTGCCTCTGCCTCTCTCTCATGAATAAATAAATAAAATCTTTAAAAAATCAATCAGTCAATCGAGGACGCAGCCTGGTTCCTTCACATGAAAGCAGCTCTGCTGTTTTCGCTCTAGAAGTACTGCCCTCCAGCAAAACACGGCCAAGAGGGAGATTGGTCACCTACACACAGGTCAAGAGAGAACGCCAGGCTGGGGGCCTAGATGTCACGTCAAACAGACTAGCCCTCAGTCACGCACGACCACAGCCAGGGAGAGGCATTTCCCCACTTGTCTGAGAGTAAGCTGGGACACCACTGGACCAAGGGAATCAGTCTCCAGAAAGAGACTGGAAATGGGTCTTGCAGAATCTGAGCACTAAAAAAGAGGCAGTCGTCATCTAGGGCAAGTTGGTCTTTTTCCAAACTACCGTCGCAGACTGGTCGTTAGCCTGAGCTGTGCATGAAGCAGAATTCACAGCCTGCCTCTCTGCTGGGAGCTCTTGGGCCAGGTGCCTTGGCCCCCTGAGCCTCGGGGCTTTGCTGAGAGGATGGGGTAATGTATAGGAAGACTTCGATAGGTAGAAGTCATTGTTACTGTCTGACTTTCTTGAGGTGGGGGCGCTGGTGGTTTACAGCACAGCTGTGATCTGAATCCTTAAACTAGGTCATAATTGTCCTTATATTTTCTGTGCTGATGGCAGGCAGAAGGAACAGAGATCACTCCAATCTTGTGCACACATAGCCTACCTAATGAGAGGACAATCTGGAAATTAACATTGATACGTTACTTCCAATTATTTCTCAGACACCCCCCCCCGTTTATTTTGCTTATTGTTCCAATGTTGTCTTCTATAGACAAAGGAGGCAATCCAGGAGTATACCTTGTATTTAGTTCTAATGTTTTCTTTTTAGGCTCCTTCCATCTGGAAATGTTTCTGTCTTTCCTTATCTTTCACAGCCTTTCATAGCAAGTCCAAGCTTGCTACTTTGTAAAATGCTCTTTATTTGGGGCTTGTTGGATGTTTTATCACTGTTAATTTCAGGGGATGCATTTTTGTCAGAAATACAAGTATACCATGTTTTCTCAGTGGATCATCACGTGATTTGTCTCATGACTAGGACTAGTGTTGTTCATGTTTATCATTTGAGTTAATAGATTTGCCAGGTTCCTCTACTTTAAAGTTAATACATATTTTATATTTTTTAAATTAATAAATATTAGGTGCTTTGTGGGAAAATACTTTAAGAGACTCTACCCATGCTGTACTTCATCAGTTTTCCCTTATTTGTGGCATTCATTGCTGATTATTGCCCAAATCAAGAATAATTGCAAAATGGTGGCTTCCTCTTTCTCTATTTATTACCTGAAATTCAACTGTAAGTTAGAGATTAGAGGCAAATTCCAGGAACAGGCAGACAAAAGCTCAAAGTCAAGGTACCTTTCTGTTGGTTTCCTTTCATACTGGCTGGTGTGATACTCAGATTAGGCGAGCCTTCCAAGTAAGGGGACAGCCATGTCTGAACATTCGATGTCCTGAGGCAAAAGCGACTTCAGCAGTGGTGTGCGGCTACCAGAACCAGCAGAAAACAGAGGAGGAAGAGTTTGTAGAAAGCTTCCTAACAGTGAAACTTGGAGACTGAATGTGGATTGGGAAAAAAAAAAAAAGAACATGGGATGTTTTAAACCTGGAGGACTGGAATGGTGGTAGGATAAAAGGGATGTCAAAGGTAGAGCTGGTGTTGGGGAGCATAACGGGGTTAATTTCAGGTCGGTTGAACGTGAAGTGCTGGCTGGGTGCACGAGTTGTATCCTCTGACAGGCAGGGGGGGCAACAGAAAAACCTCAGGAGGGAGGCCAGGGCTGAAAATGAAGATTTGTGATTCATCTGCACTGCAGTAGGAAACGGATGTGGGTAAGACCATTATTTGAGCCAGTTTTGGAGAAAAGATGGGTGAAGGGCAAAATCACAGTGAGTGAGGTGGGGTCCTGGAAGGAGAAGAAAGACTCCCTGAAGAGGGCGCGGTTGGGGCTCAGGAGGACAGAGCCACAGGAACTGGGGAGAATACTGTGCACCGACGTGTTCCACATCCAATCCATCCAGAGTCTAGAGTGTCTTTCCATACCGTAGAGTCTGGAGGGCTGAAAATGAAAATTCCCTGACTTCCTTGCAGCTGGAGGAGTCTGGATGTGATTTGGGTTTTGAGAAACAGGTGCATTTGAGTGAGACTTGAAAAATCTAGATAGCACTTCCAGCTGCTTCTGCTGTTCTTCTGGCAATTGTCATGGAATTGTTAGATTTTCCCCCCACAGTGTTCAGCAGCCAGGCGCCAGCTTCATGAGGGACAAGAGGCAAAGACCTGGGAACCCATGTTTTGCTCGTGTAGCTCAAGCACGAAGTTCAGTTGTGGTGGCTCCTGATCTCTGGATCTCAGCTAAGGTAAAAATATGTGCCTGAAGTCAGAGGTTCCAAGGACAGCTTCCTGATTTCTCATCTTCCTGAAGCAGGAGAGATAGCATCTCTCCCAGTGGGGCATATCTGCTGTGATCTGGGAATCATTCCCGAAGGTTCAGTCTGGAGCATGTTCTTCCAGTCCTTCCAACAATTTAAAAAGTATATAAATCCCCCTCAGCTGAAAAAACCGTGGTGCTTTCTCTTTTCTGAAACTGAACTCTGATTGATACAAAATCCAATGGAGAAAGGATATTCAAGAAGAAAGGGCTAATCAGAATCACTATATTATATACCTGAAACTAATATAACACTGTACGCTTGTTATATTGGAATTAAAAAAAATTTTTTTAAATAATAAAGGGCTAATCAATAATTCAAAAGCTACCAAAAAGTTAAGATGAGGATTTTATTCATCCATCTATCCATCCATTTCGATTCATTAAAACCGTTATCACTGAGTCCATAATGTGTAGCAGGTACCATGCTGGACATTTGGGATTACTGTACAAAGATGAATAAAACACAGTCTTTCCCTTCAAGCATTCAGTCTAGTAGGGGAGAGAATCATGAACATCAATGGAATAAATTGTGGCAAGCACACTGATGGAGACAGATTCAGGGAGCCAGCATGAGAAAGAAGGAAGGGTACAGAACTTGGAATGAGACTCTGGAAAGAAAGTAGGCTTTTTTTTTTTCTTTTTAGGATGCAAAATGGGCATTTTTATTTAAATTCGATTAGCCAGCATATAGTACATTGTTAGTTTTTGATGTAGTGTTCACTGATCCATTAGTTTCATATAATACCCACGCTCATCACATCACATACCCTCCTTAATACCCATCACCCGGTCACCCCATCCTCCCACCCCCCTCCCTTCTGTAACCCTCAGTTTGTTTCCCAGAGTCCAGAATCTCTCATGGTTTGCCTCCCTCTCTGATTCCTTCCCATTCAGTTTTCCATCCCTTCCCCTGTTGTCCTCTGCGCTATTCCTTATGTTCCACACGATTGAAACCATATGATAACTGTCTTTCCCTGATTGACTTATTTCACTTAGCATGATCCCCTCCTGTTCCATCCATGTCGATGCAAATGGTAGGTATTCATAGAGAAAGTAGGCTTCTTGAAGGAAGTGGAATATTGAAGGATGAGCTTGTTGTTTAGCTAATAAACACCAAATGTTTATTATGGGGTGAGCGTAGTGCTAAGATCTTTACATTCTAGATCGCGTGTAATCCTCTAAACATTTATATGAGGTTCATGGTATTATCAGCATTTTACAAATGAGGACACTGAAGTTAAGATCTGACTCCAAGTTTTCTGAAGGGCATTCCTTCAGGTCATTCCATGCAGAGGGAACAGCATAAGCAAAGGCAAAGGCGAGAAACACACTGTTGATTCTAGTCAATACCTGAAAGTAGGGCCCATCTCCCAGCCTCTGTGGCAGGATAGGAATCCAACTTCAATAAAACCCCCAGATGGGTTTCACATGGACCAACATCCCCCTTCCAGGTTTTCATTCATTTTTCACTTTCCTGACTCTGAGCACGTGCTTAGCCCCCTCATTCTCCTTTTCTTTTTCTTTTTTCTTTTTTTTAAAAGAAAGGCAGACTGCCACATGCAGAATTTTGTTTGGATTTGTCTGGAGTCTTAGAAGCTTGAGTACCCTACACTGTCCTACAAATGGACCTTGAGAGCTTGTTTGGAGATTCTAGCAGGGAGCGCAGCTACTCATATACCCTTGGCCAGAGAATGTCCTCCTTTATTGGGAAGGTTGTCCTCTTAGACCAAGTACACAGCTTTGGGAGGGACACACATGGAGCAGTGAGGGAGGAAGAGGACACCTGTCTCTAGCCAGCCAGATCGCCCCCTTATTCTCCTTTTAAAATGCCCAGTCACCTCTGCACAAAGTTGGGTGCACTTTACCTGGATTCACCCCTCCCCCCCATTACAACAGTATATGATTGAATAAAATCTGTCCTTTACTACTTTAGTGCCTGGCTTTATTATTATTTTTTTTTTTAAAGATTTTTATTTATTTATTTGAGAAAGAATGAGATAGAGAGAGCATGAGAGGGGGGAGGGTCAGAGGGAGAAGCAGACTCCCTGCTGAGCAGGGAGCCCGATGTGGGACTCGATCCCAGGACTCCAGGATCATGACCTGAGCCGAAGGCAGTCGCTTAACCAACTGAGCCACCCAGGCGCCCTATTATTTTTGTTTTTTAATTTTTACATTATTTATTTATTTGACAGAGAGAGACACAGCGAGAGAGGGAACACAAGCAGGGGCAGTGGGAGAGGGAGAAGCAGGCTTCCTGCGGAGCAGAGAGCCCGATGCGGGGCTTGATCCGAGGACCCTGGGATCATGACCTGAGCCGAAGGCAGACGCTTAACGATTGAGCCACCGAGGCGCCCCTGGCTTTATCTTTGACATAAGTTCTTGCAGGCGACTCTGGACAGAATGACCTCTTTGTTTCAGGGTGACTTTTGTAGTTGCTGTAAGGGCTGGGATTTTGAGTCCCATTATTGTTGAGAACCTGTACCACGTGTCAAAAGATCAGTTGTAGCCTGGCAGAAGATGTCACCACAGAGCAGAATCAGCCCAGTGCTGAGATCCGTAGGCAGCAGACACGTAGATGGGCAGTGGGGACATTCAGGACAGCCCCTTACTGGACAGCTGTCTTCCTTCTCTAACTGGGGCTGAGTCAAGAACAGGTGGCTTGGCTATGAGAAGCAGGCTTCCTAGGTGGAGTGAAATGCAGACATATCTGCGTGCACTCCTAGCCTAGAAGAGACATCTGAAGGAAATATGAACCTTTGTCTGGACTGATTCAAAGGGTTAAGAAGAGGGTGATATCAGTCATGATTTGCAGGAAACCTAGAAGTCAACATAGTGACGGTGAGGCCTTTAGGACAGAATACCATTTTCTTCTCTAGTACATTTCTAGTTTTTAAACTATGCTAGGTTTCCATTTCATTCTTTCCTGTTAAGAACATGAGCAATAGATTATTTTTCCATCAGAAAAGGTTTTTGGCCTTGTATTTCCTCTATCTCCACTCCTAATATAGTATCTTAATATCCAATAGGAGACTTACATTTGGAATACTTTATGTACAGGACAGACAACTGGTGGGTCATTGTGTTTATAATAGTCCCCCAAATTAATGTTCTAAAAAATTTGTTGGCTAAAAACATACTATTTTGAAATGATCTGCCATGCTCTTTTGTAACTAAAATTTCTTTACAAGTGTAAAATAAGCATTTTGATAAAAAAAATTACAAAATGTAGAGACCAACTGAACACATTTCATAGTCTTATGTGCATGTTTATGTAACATTTTGATAGCTTTCACATTTCTGTACAAAGCACACACTTATTTCATCACCTGTTCATATTTCCTTTCCACTTCCATCCACTTGGTTCCTATAAAGTCTCTGAAAGAAAATCCCTCCCTGACTAGCAATTTGTGTACTAGTAGCAATTTAATTTTTAAAAGTACTTGATAATATTGAGTTTAGCATGTTGTTAGAAAGGTTGTCTATTAGATTTTTTAAAAAGATTCTTGCAGAAAATGCTACAAATTCAGCACTCCAACTCCCCCAGAACTTGGCAGTCATAGCGCAGACCGCGCTGCGGGGGTTCAGAGAGAGGACTGTGAAGAAGAGCAGGGTGTTCAAAAACATGTCGAGACCTCACTAAGAAGAATCTGGGACATAAGTGCGAAGGTGAGGAAACAGAATTCAACAGCTGGGAACCACCCGCCTGAACAGAAACAGCTGGGACAATGATGGAAATGCTTGGGTCATCATGGATGATCGCAGGCCTGGATCCACCCAGAAATTAAAGCACATTTACTGTTCATTCATACATGGTTAGAACTGAATTATGCCGAGAATATTTTTCACTTACTGGTGTGACAAAACGAGAATGAGAACACCAGAGTGGGTTTTCCAAGTTACGTTTATTCACCTATTTACGAACAAGAGCTGTGTTTTTACTTTTTAGGAAATAAAATGTTTTATAAAATCATGCTAATAGACCTTAGCATCACCTCAGTTTTGGTTTCCTTGGAAGCAGACCCTATAGCACGGATGGAGTAGAAGTAGTTTATCTGGATGGTAAAGGGAGCTCCTTGAAGGGAATGGAGACAGGAGACAAGGAAGGAAAGACAACCAAAGAATGGAGTGTTATCGGGGCGCCTGGGTGGCTCAGTCGGTTAAGCGGCTGCCTTCGGCTCAGGTCATGATCCCAGAGTCCTGGGATCGAGTCCCGCATCGGGCTCCCTGCTCTGCGGGGAGCCTGCTTCTCCCTCTCCCTCTGCCTGCTTCTCTGCCTACTTGTGTTCTCTATCTGTCAAATAAATAAATAAAATCTTTAAAAAAAAAAAAAAAAGAATGGAGTGTTATCGAGCCAGCTACCACGGTAACAGCTTAATCCAGCGAGGAAAAGGTACATACCTTGTCCCAGAGTTTCCTCAGATGTGTGCCCTGACAGCATGGGCCACTGAGAGTGGCCTTGAGAGTGGTTTTTACTGTTCTTACCCTGGCAAAATTGAGGAGGTCAGTCACTGATGTCAGTTCCCCACTTACCTTTTCCTACCCTCCCCCAATTAAATCCCAACATCCAAAAGCCTGGGACACTGACATTCCAGCTGGAGAGCCTGTCGGTTGGCAACATCAGTCACGGCACCGGACAGGTGCAGCTCAGGGTGAAGAGGCAAATTCCTGTCAACACCCCCTCACTCCCTGCCCCAAGAAGGAATGAGCAATGGAACACACCAAGGGATGCCCTTCCTGACCTTCAAATCTGACAAGGGCCTCCAAATTCTTACCTTCCGAATCCACCTCTTCTCTGGCATCTTTTGGTCAGGCGGCTCCACGTGGGGAGGAAAAGGAGTCGTTAGATAAGGTCTGAACATGATGTGCTTAGCTCTCGAGCTCCCCGCACAGCTCTACAAACTTCCTGTGCTCCAGGCTCTGCAAGCATCTCCTGGGGGTTGCCCAACTTTGACAGCAGCTTCCGGAGGAATATTTAATCATCCCTGGCTTCGCAGCCAACAAGACCGGGCTAATTGTGTCAGAGGATGTCAAGAAGTGCCTCCGTGTATATATAAGAATATGAAGTAACAATGTAATTCTTGTTGGAAAGAAAACATTGTGGGAGGGGCAGAGGAAGGAGGGAAAGTTATGAAATTAAATAGTAATTGGTCCCAACTCAAAAATGGTTAGAAACTCCAAAGATGTTATACTGTTCTAGACAAATGAATCCTCATCTGTTTAGGTTGCGTGGTATAACACTTGGAACAGGCAACTTATTAAAAAAAACATAGTGGCGGGGCACCTGGGTGGCTCAGTCGTTAGGCGTCTGCCTTCAGCTCGGGTCATGGTCCCAGGGTCCTGGGATTGAGCCCCGCATCGGGCTCCCTGCTCTGCAGGAAGCCTGCTTCTCCCTCTCCCACTCCCCCTGCTTGTGTTCCCTCTCTTGCTGTGTCTCTCTCTCTAATAAATAAAATCTTTAAAAAATATATAACAAAAAACAAAAAACAAAAAAGCATAGTGGCACTCAAGGCCACCGTTGGAAAAACTGAGGTTTCCCACCTTCCGGGGCAGGGTCCCGCCTACCACAAGGATCTCAGACTAAAGACTAAAACAGGGGCGCCTGGGTGGCTCAGTCGGTTAAGCGTCTGCCTTCGGCTCAGGTCATGATCCCAGGGTCCTGGGATCGAGCCCCGCATCAGGCTCCCTGCTCGGCGGGAAGCCTGCTTCTCCCTCTCCCACTCCCCCTGCTTGTGTTCCCTCTCTTGCTGTCTCTCTGTCAAATAAATAAATAAAATCTTTAAAAATAAATAAATAAAGACTAAAACACTTAACACCTACTGGACAATTACCATGTGTCAGAAACTTATATTTACTCTCAATCCTTGATAACCACTAAGACAACCCAATGAGATGGGCACTGTTCTCCCACATACAGGTTAAGAAATCCAGACCCCGAGCACACAGGCAACTTACCAGGCCTCATGCTGCCCATCATTGCAGACCTGGTCTTCAGACCTATTGTAATACCAGGTGTTGGCTCTTTCCCATTCCTCTATCACTTCCGACATTAGGTCCCTTCTTACCCTTTCCTTTCAGTCTTCTGTAAGGTGTTAGAGAGCCACTAATTCAAAAGCGGCTGTCAGTACCACTACTTTTTTCGTGTATATTTTTAAACAGGAATCAAAATGTTTTTCTCTTTTGAATGTTACCAATCTTGGCACTAATTACTAAAAGTACTTTTGACTTCTAAAATTGTACTCAAAAAACATAAAAAACCCAAGTAATAGTCACCAAGGAAATAGTTACTAATGAAATGTTTTATTTGTAATAATTTAAAATTGCACCTTCTGTTCACATGCTGATCCTTTTCTCTCTCTTCTTGCAAGGTCTTTGGAGTTTCTCCCCCAAACTAATGAGGTACCAAAGGATGTAACAAAATGACCATCTTGAGTACTTCTGAGCAGGCGTAGGTGTCTGCTGAGTAAAAACAGGAGTTGGGTGGGGGGCATGAAATTTTTTCGAAGAGCATCTTTAGAAGTTTTTTAATTGCTTTTTGTAACTTGATCCGATAGCCGTTTCATCATGCCTTTTCATGTTCTATGCACAATCGAATGTAGGCCAAGAGTCAAATTTCCATCCATCAAGAAAATGCAAGAGGCACCTGGGTGGTTCAGTCGGTGAAGCAGTGGACTTTGGTTCAGGTCATGATCTCAGGGTCCTAGGATCTAGCCCCATGTCTGGCTCTGTGCTTAGTGGGGAGTCTGCTTGTCCTTCTGCCCCTCCCCCCAGCTTGTGCTCTCTCTCAATAAAATCTTTAAAAAAATGCAAAAGATGGGAGAATTTATTGGTGTCTGTTATATTTTAATATGCAGTAATTTAACTCCAAAATGCTTTAGTATCAACTTTGTGATGTACATGTCCATGTAACTTTAGTCTTACCCTGGGGCTAGGTCAGATAGCATTCGAAGGACTCCAATCTGGTGGCTGGGTGCTTTAAATATTGTCATCTAAACCTACACCAGTGTTAATCAGCATAAGGGAGGTTAGTAATTTTTTATTAGTGAATGGAACTTGAAAGGTAAGTGGTTGCCTAGAGAGATAGAGGCAAAATACATCAAACAAGGTATAAGAATATGGCAGACCCTGCAAGTTTAAGACTTTTGATTAGTACTTCAGCTCTAGAGCTGTTTGCTCCTGTGCCATCCTTCCACCACCCCCACACATTTAAGATTGCATTGCCTGTTTCAGTCGGGTTACTCCTGCCTTCAGAGTATCACTGCTTCTGCTTTACTATGAATCTTTTGGTCGAGGCGTCTGTGGGATTATGAGCAGAGAAGGAATTATCCAAGCTTGCCAAAGGCCCTGCTTGCTAATAAGCATAAACATGTTCACGTGAAAGAACTCTGTTTTAGATTTGCTTTTATGGTAATATACCACCAGGGAACGCGGTTAGGCAAGAGGAGACATATGGCCTTACCCCGTCCAGGAAAAGCGGGCCACTCTTCTACCAAATGAACTTGTGATTGGTGACTGCATTGGCCTAGACAGTCTACAATGGTGTGACAAAGAAACTAAAAGCCCATCCACCCTCATTCCATGCTGAGGATCATATCTGATCCCTGAGCACTGCCCTTGATGTAGTACCTACTAAAGATCTCTTTATGATCAGCGGGGTGAATACTGACATTTAGGAGCTGGAGAGAAAGCAATCAAGCCATTGTAAAGGTCCAGGTCATCCTCTGGTAATGTTGTTTTTAAAATATAGTTAATTTTACGTGTGCCTGGGTGGCTCAGTCGGTTAAGCATCTGCCTTTGGCTCAGGTCATGATCCCAGGGTCCTGGGATCAAGCCTCTTGTCCTGCTCCCTGCTCAGCAGGGAGTCTGCTTCTCCCTCTCTCTAACCCCTCTCCCTGCTCATGTTCTCTCATGCTCTGAAATAAATAAAATCTTAAAAAAATAAAATACAGTTAACTTTATATCACTTTTAATTAAAACTTGATTACTTAGAAGGCTTTCAGTCTGTTAATGATGGCTCAAATTCAAAAACATAAATGAAACCAGGAAAACCTAGCCAAAATAGAACTATTGTTCTAAATAAACCTATTCTATATTTCCGTTCAGAGGAAGCTGGGGAAATGTTACTGAGATTGAATGAAGGGCAATTTGAAAACTCAAGACTCAATCAGAGTAAAGTTGTAACATATGAGAAACCTAAAAGTAAAACTATGTCAAACACATTTTTATTTGGTGTTTTGTGCTAGATCGACTTAAACAAATAAAACAACTTTGTTGAACAGATTTTTTTTTAATATGACTATGCGTACATGGACAACTGAGAATAGGGAAAAGCCCCAAATTAATGTTTTCACAAATTACAGCTGTTACTATAGCTTGGATTTTAATAAATGAAGTTTCTCATTCAATATAGATTAACCAATCCCTCTTAATAAAACCAACATATTATACTGCTAGACGTTTACCTTTCCAAACACTCCACAAAAAAAAAAAAAGTGTTCCTGATTCAGAGCCCCCTCTCCTTTAATATTTAGTTATTAGTAGTTTCTAAAATGGTAAAATAAAATTGAATTATATTAGCAAATGAAAGTGCGAGTTTGCACAGCTAAGCTCAGCAGTAAAAGTGAAGAGTGAAAAGTCAGAGCTGATGGGTGCCACGCAGAAGGAGGAGGTTTGTGAAGGGGTCCTGCACGGTGCTCTGTGTGCTAAACATAGTCAACATTCCATCAGGTCTTCTTTGCTCTTAAACGAGCAAAACCAAATTCTTTTTTTATTTAAAGAAATAGTAAATCTTTACTCCCCCCCCGACATAATTTGTGATCAGGTAAGGCAAAGGTAAGTCCCACCATCACTGGGGACAGCAGCAATGTACAGACGTCAGAAATAGCCCTGAATCATCACGAACATTCTCTCATGGTAACATAAGGAATGCATCCAGTAAATCAAAGTTTGCAATGTTGTCACGTTGTTCTAATTTATTTGATTAGTTTATCTGGAAAAACTTTATAAATACATTATTTAAGAGGACAGTCTATTTCCTTGCTCTGAAAAAATAATGTTTCTTTTTCACATTTTAAAACTGTTTAGTATGTTTTTGCAAAAAGAGATGCAAGAATGTGACAGCTGGGTTTGCAGAATGTCCATGTACAAATTGCATTTACAAGAACCTGGTAATCTGCCTATAGTTTGCTTCTACAAATAGAACTCTTTGCAGTAATATTTAAACAGGCTTAATTTAAACACCTCTCCTATTCACTCTACTTGTAGAACAAAGAGGTACTTATTTTTCAAGTATTACATTGTAAAAGGTAAATTTTTTGTGCCAATTTTATGTTAGCTTTTAAAGACCAACACATTTATATGAAAAATCATGCCTAGTCAGCCCATTTTTTTTTTAAATAGCCAAATGCTCTCATCTTTTAGAGAATGCAGAAAAATATTGATTTGCTAAGAAGGAGCACACTGGAAAAAGCTGTTTGAAAGTACTGAAGAACAAGGAACATTTTTTTCTCTATTGGCGAAAATTATTAGAAAAGCTATCCAGTCTGTTGTCTTTAGCTGGTTTTAATAAAGTCTTTTCAAAATGATGGTCAAGAAATCTTTAGAAAACTGGAGGAGGGGGATGCTCCTTTATAGCATGGAAGGAATTCCATTAATTGTAGAAATTCTTTTTAAATTTCTGCTTTGGTTCTTCAGAAGAAATGCTCATATAACTTCTATATTAGGAGACAGAAAAAAGAACAGATTAATATTTATCTAACATTTTGTTTCAAGAATGCTACGGTAATATCTTACATTTCTAAAACTTTGCCATGCTTTTCTATACATTGTCTTATAAAAAAATAGGTGATTTCATCAGAATCTTATATTTTAATGAACTCTACCACTAGCAGGAAAACACATGTCCTTTTCTTTACCTTCAATTTAGGCTATATCATTTACTTTTCTAAATGACATACATCAGTTGTACTCTCCTTTGATGTTAGAGACTTACGTTCATTGGTCTTGTATCCTCAGCACCTGATGCTTCAGGCTCCAAACATATGGCTAAATAAATGTTTGATGAAAAACAGTCATGACCCCCAAAGAACCCTGACACCGCCTAAGGTCACAGACACCTGACTCTGCTCCTACAGAAGTTACACAAGGGCAGTAACAGTGAGAACGGAATGGCAGGGAAATCAAAAGGTGAGCTAAGGCCTGTTATGTGACACAGAAGGTCATCTGGGTGTCCCTCGCCTCTCTGTGAATCTGCAACATGACGAGGTAGGGAGCTGCACCAGGAGTGTTTCCACTAACATACAAATCATCAGATTATTCCCAGAGTCTTAAGAATGAGGACGTCAGACCTGGGACAGGCCGTATAGCTTCCTTCTACGATCTAGAGAAGGGGATCGTAAAGTGAAGTTAGACTCCCAAGGTCAGTCTATTAGAGAAGGAAAAAAGGCTAGCTTCATTTGGACAGGTGCTTCAACACTGGCTTTTCCAGCCAATTGAAGTGGAAAATAGGAGGTAAAAGTTCACAGATGGAAATCTGAAAGACAAAACAACTTGACCACAAATAATTCTGCACTGACTCCGTTAAACATGCTGAATTTGGCCAGCTCTGTTCATAATAGTATAAAGAGATGCTAGTCCATAAATGAAAGTGATCTGCTGGGAAGAGAAACTTGACAGAACTCAAAGAGGTTTGAGAAGAACCAGAGCTGAGATTATTCCACCTAATTCTGAGACTGATGAGATTGTGCTGTTGAGTTGTTGTGACTCTTGAGTTGGTAACTTTTTTTTTTTTTTTTAAAGATTTTATTTATTGATTTGAGAGAGAGAGAATGAGAGAGAGGGAGAGAGAGCACAAGAGGGGGCAGGGTCAGAGGGAGAAGCAGACTCCCTGCTAAGCAGGGAGTCCGATGTGGGACTTGATCCCGGGACTCCAGGATCATGACCTGAGCCGAAGGCAGTCGCTTAACCAACTGAGCCACCCAGGTGCCCTTGAGTTGGTAACTTTTGATGTTGCTCCTTATTTCTCTGGGTCACACAAAGCTATTGTTCTTTTTGCACAAAGACTTCAGGTCAAGGGTGAGTCCCAGAGACAGTATGAGAGAGTCGCTGGTCGTTTCAACAACACCAACAGGCACTCAACAAAGGACAGAAGACCACTGGGTTCATGAATTTTCTCCTAGTTCTGAATATGGGTCTCATTATCTAAATTCTAACGGTCTTATTACATTTAAAAGGGACAACAGTATATCATCTAAGCTGCTAAACCTGAACAAGAGAAAAATGGGAGAACATGATGGCAGTCTTCATATATCTGAAGAGCTGGGAAAGATGAAACAAACACCAGGGGGCAGAACTAGGCCCGACGGTCCCTAGGTTATGCTGGGGCATTAAAAGCTTGTCTTTATATGAAGCATGTTCTAACAGTGTGTGTTTCTGGGCAGTGAGGACTGCTCTGTGAGGAGAAGGTGATGGACATCCAGTGGGTGATGCAGACTGGATTTGCACACCTAGTTGGGGGAATAGGAGGGGCTCTAGAATTTGCCCAATCCAACTCAAAATTCAATTTCTGTGATCCTTATACAATCTTTTCCACGTGGTCCCTGGAAGAACAAAGCTGCCCTAGTCACACTGCACAAGGTTCGTTCCCTCATGTGGTTACCGAAGGGAGCTCGAGGCAAGCTTACCTGCTGTCTGTTGTGTTTGAACACCATCTACCTGAGGCAGGGGCCCAAGTGTCCCTTCATCATCAAAGGCCAGAATTGGATTCAAAGGAATTTCTGGGCTCTCGCTATTGGCGACATCTAATCTGGATGGTTTAGATCCAATGGGTAAGTTTATAATTTCCTCGAAATTTTCATTCTGAACAGATACTCCATTTTCACTTGGTTGTTTTTCCAAATTGGGAGTACTAGGGAATGTGAAAAATCAAAATTGAAAGGAGTTAGCATTAAAACTGGAAAAAACATTTTTAAAACAACCAAAAACTATTTTGTAATAGTCATTTTAGAATTTTATTTATTTATTTTAAATATTTTATTTATTTGACAGAGAGAGACACAGCGAGAGAGGGAACGCAAGCAGGGGGAGTGGGAGAGGGAGAAGCAGGCCTCCTGCCGAGCAGGGAGCCCGATGTGGGGCTCGATCCCAGGACCCTAGGATCATGACCTGAGCCGAAGGCAGACACTGAACGACTGAGCCACCCAGGCGCCCCCATTTTAGAATTTTAGAATCAAATGTTAACACTGATTGACCACATCATTCACAAAAGTGGTGAATTTTGACATATTTGCAATTTTACACTTATTTTTTAAAAATCTTTTTGTTATAAAAAATTTATCAAATGGAACAAGTTATCAGTTAGAATAGATCATTATTTTCAACACACACGTAACAATTTCTACCACAGGCATTTTCACACGCCTTTGTTTGATAAACAGTAGCCCTTATTAGGTCCTTTACTTCAAAGATGAGGGGATTGAAATGTGGGGGTATGGGGACAATCTGTAGAGTCACAGAACAACTGAGACATAGTTCAAACTGAATGTATGCTCTCCTGAGCTCTGGCGATGTGTTCTGTTCCTTATGCCATTTTGTACAGTACCTGGCTATTCCAATGCTAGCCTTTCCTGGGTACCTCCAGCTTACTAAAACGTGCACGTTTTTTATAGGTCTATTGTTTAAGACCAACCTTATCTTTACCCCTTAAATCTGCCTCTGACCCCAACTTGCTTCTCATTAATTCATGCTTAATATCTTGGATTTATTTTTGAGGTACATTTAATTGGCCACCAAATCATTAATTTTCTACTTACAGTTTCTCTTAGGTTTTTCCCTCTCTTTAGAAGCTCCATAACCAAATTGAAAGCCTTTTATATGTTCATTATTATGCTTTACAATGCAGCAGAAACCATACAAATGAATGCTAGATTCACTTTATCTGAGTGCAGCAGTAAACATATATTTGCAAGCTTCATATTTTGTTCAGTGCTCAGTTCGTGTATCAAAAAAAACCCTATTTGACAAAATTCTAGAGTTAAAATTTTCAAATGGAAAAGACTAACCATATGAAGCAAAAATTGTGAAGGTCTTAATTTCTAATACATACTGATCATCAATTGAATGTTTAACTATAGGTCTATGGAAAGAGGCTAGAGATCAGAAAATCAGGTCTGTAGTATAATTATAACGCCAACTGCTTGAACTTTAGCAAGTCAATTCATCTTTTTCTGTCTCCTTCCCAAATGGTAACATAAAGCTAATGTACATCCAATTTTTCCATTTGCTTTTTATTTTGAGGAAACTGCTTTTTTACCATTGAAGACATAGTTTACCTAATTCACAAGAAATAATGATTTTCGGGACACATTCTAAAGCATTTCTGATTTAGATATTTTGGTATATTTTTGTTAATTAAAACTTTTCTTGGGAGCCTGCCTGGCTCAGTCGGTTAAGCGTCTGCCTTCAGCTCAGGTCATGATTCCAGGGCCCTGGGATCGAGCCCCATGTCAGGCTCTCTCTGCTCAGTGAGGAGCCTGCTTCTCCCTCTCCCTCTGCCTGCCGCTCTGCCTGCTTGTGTGTCTGCACTCTCTCTCTCTCTCTTATTCTCTGTCAAATAAATAAATAAATAAAATCTTAAACTTTTCTTCTGGAAAAAAAAAATCTGTCCTAAGTGTCTCACAAGGTATTGCAGAGTACATTGAAAGTACTATTTGTAAAAGTCTGTGAAAAATAACATAAAAACAGTGTACAGACTCAGAGTATGATGGCGATCTTTTGCTATTTCACCAAGGGGGCTTGGCAGCACAGTAGTGATGTGGGAGCGCATGCGTGTGCGTGCCCGACACCCACTGTTCTAAGTGACTGGATCAGCCACCATACCCATCCTCCTGATTCTTTTTTTTTTTTTTAAGATTTTATTTATTTACTTATTTGAGAGACAGCGAGCGCGTGAAGAGAGATCACGAGCAGGGGGAAGGGATAGAGGGAGAAGCAGACTCCCTGCTGAGCAGGGAGCCCGATGAGGGGCTGGATCCCCAAATCCTGGGATCATGACCTGAGCCGAAGGCAGACGCTTAACCGACTGAGCCACCCAGGTACCCCCCGTCCTCCTGGTTCTTTCCCAACACTGATGGGCTCTCTGTAACCAGGGAAACGGTTTTAGTTCTCATCCCAAAGTGATCTTCAGTAGAAGTTTCAGCAAAAGGTAAAGAAGAGGAATGCATCTCCAAGCCCTGTTCCTTGGCCACCTCAACTGCCATCACCTTCTAGGCTTGCATGTGCTAACAAGTTTTAATGGCCACGCCAACCCAGACTTGAGTCAACAGCTGACTTCATTTTCCCCTCCCACTCCTACCTGACCTCTCCACCCATTCTTACTTGTTAGCAATTAGAGGAATTGTGCTGTATGCTTTGGATGGCCAATTATTAAATGTTCAGAAGATACTGTGACCAGCAGAAACTATAAAACTGAAACTGAAGTCACTGGGGTTAGGGAATATGCATCTGTGTGTCCTCTCAGGGTAAGATCACCAGCTTCTGAGGTCCTTTTCTTTGGCTATACTCTGGCAGCTGAAGCTGGATGCAAGTGTCTTGAAGACTGTGCACTTAGCTTGCTAAAATCTACCTAGAGGGGGCACCTGGCTGGCTCAGTGGGAGAAGCATGCAGCTCTTGAACTCAGGATCATGAGTTCGAGCCCCACATTGGGTGTAGAGACTACTTAAAAAATAAAATGAAAAATAAAATTAAATCTACCTGGGGAAGGAGCTGAGACCATGGTGGGAATCTGATAGTCCATACGGCTTACTGTGGCCAGGACCTTATTCTTTCTTGATGTTGGTTATCATGGTATAGCAAGTACCTTTATTGTTTTTTAATTTTTTATTATTTTTTTTACAAGTAACTTTAAAATTAAGAGTGATACACCTCGGGGCACCTGGGTGGCTCAGTTGGTTAAGCGACTGACCTCGGCTCGGGTCATGATCCCAGGGTCCTGGGATCGAGCCCCACATCGGGCTCCCTGCTCGGCGGGAAGCCTGCTTCTCCCTTTCCCACTCCCCCCTGCTTGTGTTACCTCTCTTGCTGTCTCTGTCAATTAAATAAATAAAATCTTAAAAAAAAAAAAGTGATACATCTCTTTCTGTTTGAATGGTAAGGGCTTGGGACTGTTACTTTTCCTTTAGGGCAAACTAAAAACAATGATAAACTCCTAAGATTTGAAGGAAAACCACTAGGTCAAAAACCAGAATTACTACATATCCCTTAAGAGTGAAGGATCATTCTCTTAAAAGTGAAGGATCTTAGCCTAGGGCATCTTATTAGCAGGGTAGGACAGTAGCCCATGAGAAGTTTTCAGCTTCTAGAACAGATTCTCTGTTGGGGGTGGAAGAATATATCAGAATGACCTGAGAAACTTAAAATAATGTCTTCCCTCCTCCACACCCCATACACACTTGTACGCACACATTCATCTGTGTCCTCTGTTTCTTGTTTCAAAGTAAGTTTCTTATCCACAAATAAACACTCTCCTCCATTCTATGGGCTCCTCCCTCTACAAATACTCATTCTCAAGAACCCAAAATGGTTTTCAGAGTAAGAAATCATCCTGCCCAGGATCATATATTTCTTTGCATCTGCAAAAGCTGGCCAGACTCTTGGTAACTCCAACCCTCTTCAGTCTACCTACTGCCAGTGGGGAGCCTGTTGGGCAAGGAGAATTGCTTTTAGGCTTTAAAAGCATTGCACACCCAAGGTTGAGAACACTAGAAACCACAGGGGCCAGACAGGTCACTCAGGCCCCTCAGGGCTGAAGTCAGGTTCAGGGTGTTCCTGGTGTAGGGTTTCTCTGCACCGGGAACTGCTGCTAGTCCTCACTGCTAGAAAATACCAGGAGGACGCTATCACCCCGGGGTGCTGCCAGGCAGTTTGCTGACATATCCCCAGGGGTGGATGTGGGGAGAATGTCATGCAGCTCATGGCACTCATTTATTTTTCCTGAAAAGAAGGTAAACCAATGTATTAGGTAACTGAGGCATTAGGAAAAGTTCACTTCTCTGATTCTGAACTAAAAGTATTCATTCTTCGGAGTGGCGTTTTCTAGTGAAAACAAACCCTGCCACGTGCTTACAGCATTCGCCGTGGTAGATTTCCACAGGGGATCACCCATCTCACATTCTTCAGAAGGGACCCTGGGGATCTCCAATCAGTGACTTAACTCACAGTAAGTAGGCTGGAAGGATCTATGCCTCTACTCTGGGTGCACGGTAGGGTATTTAATAAACGTGAACTGATGACGAGGATTATGGAATGCTTCATTAACCATAATGCACTGAGGTGAAAAACGATGATTTGGTAATTCAAGGTTGACTTGAAACTGGGGGTAAAAGGGAACATCCATGGATGCGATTTATTTGTAACTTTAAAAATCTTTAACAGGGTTTCAGAAGTGAAACTGTTTAAAAATGTGAGTCCCCACTGAAGCAAAGGGAATGTGAACAGGAAACTGTTTTAGGGAAGGGTATGAAAGGTTAGTATGAGCAGGTCCTTCTCCAGGTGGAAAGAGTATGAGTGGCAGATAGCCTCAGGGGTCTGTGCTAACAGCAGGGTTATAATAATCTGGAAGATAAGTAGAAGGAAAAATTTAAGTATCCAGATAATGATTATTCTGGGAAATGCAAGTCCTTGAGGATAACAGGAAAAAAAATCTTCAAAATGTAAGCAATGTAAAGGGCAGAGGGGTTTAGAGAACCACTGTAAGCTGAACCATCCTCAAAAGATGAAGAGCTATCAGTGACAATGGACGTAAGAGATCTTGCAATCACTAAAAACTGGATCCAGGTGACACTGATTCCTTATGTTTTTATGGTTAAAGACGAGGCCAATAAAATGCAGGACAGGAGAAGATGGGATATAAGATACAACATAAAAGCACTTTTCTACATTACACTGCAGCTACACCAGCGTGCTTTGTCTTTTGGACACCGTACCTTAGAAGGATCAAGATAAAGAATGTCTAATATTTGTCTAGTACAAACAGTTTTCAGAGCTCCTTCACAGACAATACTTCATTGGACCCTCTGGTACCTTGAGGGAAAGACCTCTTCATGTCCAGACGTGACATGAATCTTACTTAATCTACTTAAGTAGGTTAATCCCAGAGTCGCTGAATTTCTCAGAGATAAAACTAGGAATCCAGCCTGGGACTTCTGGTTCTAAAGCTCTTCTTCCTCAACCCCACGCTTGTGCTGAAAAATCTCTAGAAAATAGGACTCAAATGACAAAGAGCTGGAGAAGGAGCCTTTTTAGAGGTAAGGTAAACCTGTCAGGTTTGGGGTTTTTTGTTTTTTGGTTTTTTTTTTTTGCCTCTCAGCTCCAAATTTCATCCTTCAATCTTGCTCTGAAACTGTATGTGGGCCCTTTAACTAATTTTCCTTTGCCAGCTGGCACGATCTTTAAGCTTCGTCCTTTAAGGCTGCCGGAGAGACACGGCACAAGGAAAAGTCTGCTCCCTGGTTTGGTTGCGCTTGCTCGGCAGGCTCCTGCAGCACACACACTCCCAGCGTCTGGCTCCTGTGTGCGTGAGGCTGCCTCGGCACCCAGCCCCTGCGGCAGGAGGGGCCGCCCCCAGCACCTCCCAGGGCCAACCTGTGGCAGACAGAGTGCCTGTACTGGGACACCTCCCAGTGAAGAGCTCTCCTAAGCATTCCAGAGGGTAGATACTTGGCAAGTTCCACCACTAAGTTTCTTTCATAAAAGAACTTCTCCACCATCCAGTGGGTCACAGCCATACCCTCTCCCACAGGGTCTGGATGGAAGCCTGGGGAAGGGCACTCTTCCCTGGGGATGGCTCAGGGATGTGGCTGCTCCTTAGACCTGCTAACCCTGTAATCTTGAGTTCTCTTTGCTTCTTACTAGCAATCTGTTGTTACTTCCATCCCAAGTTAGAGTTAATTATTCTTGATGTTAAACTTTCTTATTCAAATTCATTTGCCTGGTTTCTCTCTCCCGACTGGACTCTGACTGATAGACAAAGTGTAGGAGGAATACTTGCTTTATAAGATGAAATCAAAAAGAGAACAGAAACAAAATCTATATAATTACAAAAGGTATGGAAATTCTGAGAAAGGAATAACTAAAACCTAGTTTCTGACAACCATGGGTCCAAACTTTGAAACTGCAAATAGGTAGCTCTAAGAAAAATAAAAAGTGCTTTTTGTTACTGAAGAGATGATGCTAAGTGGAAGTACACATTGTTTCAAGATTGGTGTGGATAAATTCAGGGAAGATAAATTTAGAAATAGAGGGAAGCAGGGTTTCTTACGCTACATATCATAAACTATGTATCATGCAATGGGGAACAAACTTAACAGCACATTAAACATTCCCTAGAGGCCAGGGTCATTCTGAAATGGATTGTATTTCTCAAAATGGGGTCCAATTCTCTATATGAACTTTTACAAATATATGTTTTCATTCTGATAAAAATTAAAAAAAAAACTCCAATAGAATAGTCTGATCATCTACATGGCTGACTATCATAAAGCTGAGTTTAGTGCTTCATTATACATTAGTATTTCAGAGCATACTGTACCAGCTTATGTGGCAAGGGCTGATGACAAATGAACTAGGTTGAACTGGGTATATAAATATTATGTCAGTGCCAAGTAAAAGCCAAGGGACCTCACAGTACACTGTATGAAAAGAGATTTGAGGTCTGAAGGCAGTTTAAATAGAGAAAAGCAATGGGTGAAATAAGTGATCAGAAATAGAATTTTACCATCTCATTTTACATAGTAAAATTATGTTTTAGGTAATGATTAATTACTTGATGATTTTACCACTGAAAAAAGTCAGCTAATGTAAACTAATGTTATTCGTCAGATAAAATTATCAGTGACTTAATAAACCTGGTCCTTATAATAATGGGGTTCTCTCTGTGATACTTTTTATTCTTTCATAAAAGTCTCCTTTTTTTGAAGTCAGTGAATTGAACATCATAAATTATAGCAGTTAGGGATGAATATTTTATTTGAAAATCAAACTAATTAAAAGCATAAAATATCACTTAATATGTATCTTAGGTGATGACAATAAATTTATTTAACCTGGTTGAAAGCTTATTAATAAGCTCTCTCTCAGAAAAATTCTTTTCTTTGGTATTACAGTGGGAAAAATAAAAGATTTTATTGTCCTAGAAAGATACCAATGGATGTCTTATGACTATGGACTTCTTAGAAGAACTTATCTTTGCATTGCTGCCAATATCATAAAACAATGGGCAGTGTGTGTTTTTAGATTAAGAAAAAAATCAGACCTTTAATTCTCTGATGCAGCAAACACTCTGGCATTAGAGACAGGAAAACTCATAAAAGAATTAAGTAAATTTAAAAAAAAGTCACAGGTGAAATTTTTTAACAGTATAACAAATACTTCTAAAAGTTCTCTATGACTGGATTTTTAAGCACAGGTTAGAATTACCCTGATTTTTTATTTTTGAGAGTGTTCTTATGATGCTGTCAATACTAACACCAAAGAAGAGAAAGGCAATCTTTTTTCAACCCACATTTCTTTCTTGTCTGCTGTTAGCAACTGTTTGTTTCTTCAATAAGAAGCCCTACTACCAATATCAGAAATACTGGCATCCAAATTATTTTACTGTAGAACAAACCTGTGACAAACAAGAATATTATGTATGGTGAAAATATGCCACTTAAGGGTGTGAATATGGTCTAGATCACGTTAAATACATACAAATAAAATGCTTCCCTGTAATTTTCTTTAACAGGCACACACAAACCTAACCATCATATTTAAAGACTCAAGAAAAAAAGACATTTTCCCTTTCTCTAACTACAGAATTACTAGCTCTACCAAAAATTAATGAACCCAAATGAAAATGAATCTTAATGTTAAAACTTTGAAATTCTGTCAGGCCTAGGAAGTTCTGGTGGGATTAGTGCTTTGCTCTCATGTGTATCAGTAAAAAGGGCCCAGTTGTTTAACTCACCTCTCCACAGTCACTGTCGATTGGTGTGAGGTGACCGCATGTGGGCTGCTCATTGGTTCTCCATTTCCTGGAGAGTTTGTCATACATGGAAGTGCAGATACCACTGGACACAGCAAAGAAGATGGGACAAACGGTTACTACTACTCTAGTATCGAACCCAAACCCCAGGAGCCAGAATGCCTAGATTTATGTCCTGGCTCTGCTACTTACCGGCTGTGTGACCTTGGGCAGGCCACAGACTCTCTGTGCCTCAGTTTCCTCATGAGTAAGAATAACTACCTCACAGACTCCAGGGAGAATTAAATGTCTTAATATATGCAAAGTACTTAGAACAGTGCCCAGCACAATGTAAGGGTGGAAACCACTGTTGTTATTATTTTTGCTTGCACTAAATTGACTTTGGGCAAAAAGTATATAATGTTCAAACCAAAGCAATTGATGAAGATAGCAGTAAGCTAACTTGATCAGGCTGATGGTGAATATCTTCTGAAGGATTCAGAGCAAATCACCATGAACTACCTTAAGTGATAAAAAATAATTTTTAAACTCAGTTTAGTTCTAGTCGCACTTAAAATGATAGAGATTTCCATGAATGGAAGACCGGTGAGTTGTACTTTACTATGCCACCTCGTCATTCAATGCTCAGTGCTGTAGTCCAGCTTAAGCCAACAATATTGATGACAGACTCCAAAATCTAAGCCAGGGTTACTTAAAGTCCTGTAAACCTTCATATAGGTCAGAGTTTCAGGGAAATTTGTGGCAGTTTATGGTTTCAGCTTGACATGAAGGAATAACTGAAATATAATTCCAAGGAAGTGTTATTTCATAGCCTGGCACAAATTCAGTAAAGCTGCCAGAGGTCCAGAGAGTCTGCAAACTGAAGAAGTTATTAATAACTTTATTAAAGGGGCCAAAATTCACAAAGCTGGTATAGGCAGCCTTGGAGATTTCTGATAGATCTGTAAGCTCACCTGCCTGCCTGCCCTAGAATTCTCTTTGGAGCACTGGCAACACCATTCAGCCCTCAACCACACATGGGACGGGGGGAAAGAGGAATATTTGTTAGACAGATAATCCCTCAGGCCTCTATTTAGCAGTATTAACTCAAACCAGATTTATTATGAGTGTTGATAAACACAGATATGATGACTGGCAAGTTGCACCTTCCCTCTTGCTTTTTGTTGATTCTCGGGCTGAGGTACAAAATCGTATTTTGTAATATGTATAATTTGTATAACAAATATTGAAAGAATTAATATAAGGGGAACAGCCGGGAAGGGGAAAGATGTAAAAACAAACAAAAAAATAAGGAACCTGGCCATGCATTAACTATAGCAACAGCCCCTCAAAAAACCCCATGTTGGTGCAATTTAAATCCTAAAATGCTCATTCTAATGACTCATGGGGGGTTGTGCCTACGTAAAGTCTTCATGAGTTACAACATTTGTGAAGACAACCTGTTAAAAATGCAATGGGGTTAACAGGCAACCATTAGGGTTATTCTCCAAACAAATATAATTAGGGCATCTTGAAAAAAGCATGAAAAGTTCACTAAGAAGGAATCATGACATAGAGAAACTAGGAGAGCCTCTTTTGAAATAAAACCGAATCCCAAGATACCAACATATTACTTTTGAAAACCTCTAGAGTTTACAGAAAAAAATTTTTTTCACATAAATCATTTCATTTGATCTTTAGTCTTGCAAGAAAAAAACAGCAAAGGAAAGTGAGGTATCTCTGGTGCTCTCTTGTCATATTGATATTGCAGATGAGGAAAGAGGAAGAGTGCATGATGAGCTATCTACCAACCACCTGTATGTACAATCATGAAGACTATGTGGGATCACAGAAGAATCATAAGCTTGGACTCCAGCTGTATGAGCTGGGTCTGCCACTTGAGTGAAGAACTCCTCGGGGGAAGGGGCCTGGCCTGGCCTGTTCACACTGAATCCCAGCACCTGCAACAAGGTCTGGCACGTGACAGGTCTCCAAAAATGCCTGCTGACCTCAAGATAAAGCAGTTCTACCTCACAAGGCTGCAGCGGAAATTAAAGAAGAAAATGTATGCAGGAAGTACCGGACACAAAGAGACCATTTAATAAATATTAATTGAATTTGGGTACTAACACACTAAGGTACATTTTATTTCAAGCAAATTTGGTTTAAAATCACCAAGAAATTAATCATCTCTGTCCAAAGCCTATAGGTATCAACAACTTTCTAATGAAATTTCAACTAATTTCTAATTTTAACTCTATTCTGAAATCAGAAGTTAAAAAGGTATAAATTCTTTTGTGAGAACTGCCATAAATACAAGTTGTCAAAATGTGTTTAGAGTCCTTAAGAGCAAATACAAATACATGCCACTTTAGCAGACAATAAATGATAAATGAAATTTAATTTTATAACACAAATAAAATTCTTCTAATCGTGTGTGTATATATTCAGATGTGTACATCTCTTTCTCTATAGGCATATATCTATATACACATAGATATATACAAACATATATTCACAAATACAGATATTTGTAATGTAACATGATTTAAAATATTAAAGCACACTATTAGAGTATAAACAAATGTGAAAAAAAATCTGCCAGAAATGTGAGAGTTTTACATAAGGCGAAAATCTGTGGACTAGATGACACACACCTAAGCTTCTGTAAGTCAATGAGTACCTTTTTTTCCCCCAAGTCAATGAATATCTTGATCTCTAGAGAGTCAATCCAAAAATTCTATATTTGAATTTGTTTGAATTCACTGAAGTAAATACCTGGTCCTTCAGGGAGAGCTCCCTTGGTTATATCTCCATTTCTCTGATCAACAGGTTTCTACCAAAAAAAAAAGAAAAAAGAAAAAAAGACTTTTTAATGTTAAAGTTAAAGAAAAAAAATCTATTAAGAATAGTTTAAAAATGGCACCTCAGTACCTTATCTGTAGCTTCTGTTCTCCTGGTTCTTTTCATAATCTCCTCGAGTCGCTACAAGAAAGGGAGAATTGAGCAAAGGGGTCAGAGAGGGAAAGAAGGCGAGCCTGGCACATTTCACTGACTAAGCAAATGGGTCATCCAAACACGTCTGTTACTGTGGGCAATTATAATACCCACTGCTTCAACTTAATTGGCATTATTCACATCAAGCTGGAACTGACTTAAGCCACACGAATCGGAAGGAACTGTTTTTGGTGGGGGCCGCACTATGAAGACAGATTTCTTTGGACGAGATGATTAATATTGGGAGCTACTTTAGTTAATCTGGAATGGGCAGCACGCATTTGCTTTCTGAGAGCGGTGAGCGAGTCTCCTGGGCTTGGGGCTTCAAGTCTGGGGAAGAAGGAACAATTAGCATCCCAGGCTCTGTTCCGGACGCGGTCACCTTTTTCCTTTCCAGGCGCTCCTGCTCTTCTCTCTGGAAATGCTTCTCTCGCTCCTGCCGAACCCTCTCTGCTTCCTCACGAAGGCGAGCTTCTTCTTCCTTCTGGAAACAAGAAGTGGGCCTGTGCTTCAGGCCAGCAGGGCCTCCGGCCGCCCGCATCCGTCCGGGCGCCCAGAGGCGGAGGCTCGGGGGTCCACGGGGCAGGTGCGGGATGCGAGCGCGCGCGTGCGCACACGAGGCGCGGGGCCTTGTACCCCGCACGCCGTGCGCTGGGCGCTCTCCTCCGCTCTGAGCGGGCCTGGCCCCGGCCGGGCGGGCCCCTACCTGCTTCTGGGCGCGCTCCTGGTCCTCGCGCTCGCGCCGCTCCCGCTCCTCCGCCTGCCGCCGCAGCTGCTCTTCCCTCTCCCGGGCCTGCTCGGCCTCCAGCCGGCGGGATTCCTCCTCCCGCCGAGCCCGCTCCTCCGCCACCTTCTGCGCCAGCTCCTCTCTCTTTTGTCTGGAAAATGACACACACAAAGCAGAGATACATTGGGCGGGGGACTCCCTGAAGAGAGCCTGGAGTTTGTGGTTGCGGCCTGGGCAGTCTGTTCTGAGGAAAATCTCCATGGGACACGCTCAGCATGCTTTGGGGACAAAATGAGAAGCCACCCTCTCTTCTTCCTCCTCATTTTCCCAGCCTCACGTTGCCTCGTGGTAAACAGAAGGAAAATGCAACCACTAATATTTTGAGGAGAGCTTGTTTTGTGAAAGGATGTGCAATTTAACTATCTTTAAAGGCTAAGACTAGTTTTATCCAATAATGGGACATTTTAGTAATGAATTTGAACACCCCCCCGCCCCGGAAATCTTTGCAAATTAATAAAGGTTACAATGTTCTGTTACAGGGCAGGACGAAGACAGACTATGTAAGCTCCCTGCTGTGATCAAGTGTAGGGTATGTCCAAGGTTGCTGCCCAGCACTGGGGCTGCGATCCTCCCCCGAGATGCAGTCTGCTTGTCTGAAGAACAATGTCCTTGACAAATTGCTTTTATTAGCCGCAGGAGGAGGCCAACTAAGCCAACTGTCCCTAGCATCCTGCCCAGCAGGCCATCATGGGGCACTTAACTATCTCACCCAGCTACTCCCTGAGAGTTCTATCTGGAAGAAAACACAAGCTTTTACTATGCAGCTTTAAAATGATTATTAGAAAGATAATGAGGAACTATGGAGATTAGAAATATGTTCAGTAAAAAAAAAAAAAAAAAAATCAGACTGTACAATTGTACCTCTACTGTGGTTAGAATTACATAAACAGATGTCTGTGTGTGTGTCCATATTTATGTACGTGTATAAACCCCTACACTGTTCAGAGACCCAAAATCCACTTTGCCAATTACTGAAAACTGGTAAGATTATGGATAGATTTTTTTCTTTCTTTAAAACCTTTCTCCATCAGTGTTGTACTGTCATTAGAGTAAGAAAATGTGATTTAAAAAAAATCACTTAGTGGTCAGAGGCATGATTCTGAAGCAACTAGTCCATTCACCTTCATCACTACCACCACCTCTTGTCTCTCAGACTGAAGACTTAATCCAAGGTAACCCCAGGATGGCCCTGCTCACTGAGCAATGGTCACTCCTTTACCTTCCCAGCTCTTCCTTCTCCCTCTTCTCTCTTTCCTCCTTCTCTCTCTGCTCTCGGGCCAGCCGCCTCTTCTCAGCTAGCAGCCTCGTGGCCTCTTCTGGGTCGGTGGTGCCTGCGGAGGTCTTGGGAGAAGCGGCGGCAGTCACAGTGTATGGCGAGGCTGGGGCTGACGCTGGGGCTGGGGCTGGGGCTGACGCTGGGGCTGGGACCGGCGCTGGAGCGGGGGCCGATGCTGGGGCTGGGGCTGGGGCTGAAGCAGCTGTACAAACAGGTACAGGGAGAAAACCAGTTGGAAACAAAACCCAAAGAACAAAACAAAAACTAGCATTCCCCACACCCCAGGCCTAGAATTCATCATTATAAAAGAAAAGGGAATGTTTATTACTGTGTGTTCTCACGGTTTCACTGTATTCTATTTGTAACCAAGCAACAGATAACAAAAAGGTGCATGTGTAAGTGAGACATCCAACAGAGCTGACACTCTGTCACCAAGTCTTATTTTTATACAAGTTAATCAGTTAACAACATATATCAAATGTGTACTCAGTATAGAGCCTCACTTTAGGTTCTGTGGGAAGTTATACTCTGAGCAAAAAGAAGATGAGATCTTCCATCTGTCTTTCATTACACTTAAAAAATTCCTTCTCTTTAGTGACTATTCATTACTAGTGGACCAAAGCCTTTCTATGACCATCCTCAGTGTCCTTGCCATGAGCCCAGATTCAGGCTGGGAAGATGACACCCAATGAAGATGAAGTCCCTTTTTGTCTACCTAGAGCTGTCTCCAGGTCTGAGATGGGAGGAGTCAAGGGCCTCTTCAGGAGCCAGCACTCGTATTCCTTACCCATTTGGGCCTCTGTGGTCTGTCCTGATGCCAAGATGCAAGATGGCAGTACAAGTCCTCTGACCTTATCCACATTCAGGAAATGGCCTAGAGAGCCACTCTACGTGGCCAGGAGTCCCACCTAGATGCTGCGCTGGGAGGTGTGATCTCTGGTATTCTAGACCCTCCTTTCAAGATTAACGCATTTTTCTTTGCCCCCAGGACACTTTTTGGCCTTTCTCTCCTCTCTCTTTCCATGCAAACAAATATTGGACTCTTCTACTGTCTAACAACACTGTCACTTGTTTTGAACTATCTATTCTTTCTCTGTCCCTGCCCACATAAGTCTCAAGGAGAAAACTTTTGAATGAAGACAATTTTCAACAAAAAATATTGAACTCCTAGTTCCAGGTGATTCTAAACTTCTAAAAAGCATCTGGTTTAGCCTGGCAGAGACGAGATCCACTGGGTCTTTTGGAGCGAATTCTGACCTCTGTCAAGCACCATAGGCTAGCCGGTGGTCCTTCAACTCCACTATGCACAAGATAACTGGCCATTCTGCATTTTATCTGACAATTCTGCATAGGAATTGATTGATGAGCTTAGTGTCTTTCAGAGTCCCTGGATCCACCACATACCTGGATTCAGTAGGTCTAAGACAGGGCCAGGGCTCTGTACTTTGAAACATTACAAAAGTGGTAAATTAAAACTATTTCCATAAACTCTTTGAAGATCTTTACTCTAAAAGGGCGAGACTAATCCCATTCATTGGAGTATGAGTTGAACATAGTCACTTGCTTCTAATGAACAGAATCTGAAGAAATTGTGACTTCTGTGTGTATGACTTCTGAGACTAGGCATAAAGGATGTGGATTCCTCGTGAGGCTCTCTCTCAGATCACACTCTCTGGGGGAAGCCAGCAAGCGAGTCCAGCAGACAGACTGAGGACATCAAGCAACCCTATGGAGAGGTTCATGTGCCATGAAATGGAGCTCAGCCATGTGTGTGCATCATCTTCCAACAACCCAGCTAAGCTGCTTCCAAACTCCTGACCCAAGGATCTGTGTGATATAACTACTGTAATAAGTTGCAAAGTTTTAGGTTTGATTTGTTACACAGCAGTGACTAATACAAGCAATCCTGAGGCAGGTGCTCTGAACACCACATTTTGTGAAAAACTGGACTCGGTCAATAAAAAGAATCATAAGTCAGACCTGAATTAATATGCTGTGGCTCCAGCGATAGGCTTTTGATTGGATATTTCTTTCTTTATATGTAAGAAAACCGCACGTAGGAAAAGTTCCCCAAATTAACCTTGGAGTAAAATTTCTAAGTCCCCCAAGAAGAGCAAACAACCCACACTTCATCACAAGGCAACAGAATCTTACCAGGAGCAGCCTCCGGCTCGGCAGGTGTCCCCTCTTCAACTGTGGCTTCTTCCACCTTCACTAAAGGTGTTCTGCCCTTAAGTGATGGCTCATTGGCAACATTCTGGGGTTCCCTCTCGGGGTCTTTCCTCTCAGGTTCCACTCTGACTTCTCTCTTGACAGGGCGGATGTTGCCAGGGGATGGGGGCCGGACCTGAGCAGGGGCAGCTTTGACTGATCCGGGAGGCAAGGAGGAGGTTGGCCTGGGTGTGCCAGGCAGATGAGGAAAGGATCTGGATGGCAGCCTGGGCAACACACAGCAGAAAGAGAATGGGAGCCATCAGAACAGGCTTTGCCAGACCCTTCCTTTCCCCACTCCTCTACCACGTGAACGCCAGCACGAGTACGGAAAAGGAACGAAGATACTGAGCTGGTGTATTTGTTTTTTATGCGGCAAACACAGAAATATTCACTTTAGAGACTCATTCCCATTTCCTTTTTCCTTTCTTACAAGGAAAAATGTTAGTCCCTAAGTCAATGCTAAACAGCATGGAGAGAATGAATAGTTTGCTTTCAGAGAACAGAGGCTACAAATTCTTCCACATGGGCAACCCAGCCAACCTCTTAAATTTTGCTTACCAAAGTCGGGAGGGAGCTGGTGATCTTGCTTTGGGATGAGAAGGAGATAGCGCTCTCCGAATGCCAGATGGGGGATGGAACGGTAGGTTTTCTCTGTCCCTCTCTCTTTTATAGCCCTAAGTTCGGAGACACACAATAGTTAGATTTTGCTATGAGTGGGACAGTCCCATTCACAGTATTTGATAGTGGAGCTGCAACCCATTGAGTGACTTTTTGGAAAATTTCCAGTCTTTGTCATTTATATCCATTCCACTCCCACAAAAAGCCCTTGTTAGCTCAAAACCTGAATCTTATAACTGAATTAACACCATCTGACACTAATAATAAAGTTCTGGATGTCTGATCTGGAGTTAAATTTGTTAAAAAAAAATACACTTATACTCTTAGAAAGCACCTATACTTACTTTGTGTCTACAATCACCTGGGGCAAAATCTCTCATTGTCTTGTTTAACCCACACAAATATCAAAATAAAAGTCACTTCCATTTCCCTCTTGCCCTCATTTTAATTCTTCAGCATTTTTTTCCTATGTTGGAAAATACCATACTCAGCCTTTTTTTAAATTTATGTGTCTGCTACATCAGACTTAATTCATTTTTTCCCTTTATACTGATACTATATAAGTAATTCCTTTCTAGGGGGCGCCTGGGTGGCTCAGTCGTTAAGTGTCTACCTTCGGCTCGGGTCACGGTCCCAGAGTCCTGGGATGGAGCCCTGCATCAGGCTCCCTGCTCCACGGGAAGCCTGCTTCTCCCTCTCCCTCTGTCCCTGCTTGTGTTCCCTCTCTCGCTGTGTCTCTCTCTGTCAAATAAATAAAATCTTTAAAATAATAATAATAATTCCTTTTTCACCTAATGGCCTTTGAAGGAAGAGTCAGGTTTAAGGTGAAGCATTTTAGCTATTTTCAATCTTCTTTAGGGATAAAACTGAAATGGGAGAGTGGGTCAAAACATCATTTCTTTTCTAACTGCATACTAGAAATTTAGCCAGGGAGGTGATACCTTTTCCAAGTCAAAATGAGCAAACGGGAACCCAGAGTGTTTGGTAATCTATAGTCAACCAAGACAAAAAGACAAAAACAAAAACAACAAACAACAACAACAACAAAAACCGCACAGAGCAAGGAAGACTCATTCTAAGTATCTAAAACGTGCCAACAGTGTCCTGGGATGGGACTGGATACTCTCTGGAAGCACCTGTGTGAGCCCCTGTCAGTACCTTACTCTGTGGGACCCTTGCAGGAAAGCAGACTGTGACAGGCCAAGAGAAGGGACAGAACTTTATCTATTTTATCTAGCCGCAGGGCCAAGAAGCTGGTAGTGTACCCTTTCTCTCTCCTTTCTGCCTGGTGCAAGCATCAGCTCCCTTCTACCTTCCTTCCCCCAGCCTTGTTCCCCTTCAGTGTCCCTTGTAATTGCTTCTCTCCACTTCCCTTAGTAGCATCCTAGTGGATGGACTGGGCTAGAGGTGCGGGGAAAACAGGAGTATCAAATAATACTCAGTGTCTTCCCAGAATTTCTAAATAAAACAAACGAAGACTGGGGCAGGAAAGAGCTTTATAAGATGTGTGTCAGCTCTCTATCACCTGTGGCTGCATGACCAGCCTTTGCTTCCATTTCTGGTCCCAGAAGGTGGGAGGTGGGGCCTCAGAATGCAGCTACTGTCCCTGGTGGCGGAAGTGGCGGCCAGCATAGGGGACACTTCCGGGCGCGACACTGCGGGCAATCACGTCTCTGGCTATCAGTGCCAGAGCGGAAGGCCGGGGCTCTTCCCAAGGGAAGATGGGCTTAAGCACCTCAAGTAGCTTTTTTTTTCCTTTCTCCCAAAACATTTTACTTTGGCTGAAGTCAAATTAAGGAGACATCTGAATGGGAAAATAAGTCAGGAAGGGTAATTTGTGAAGTGGAGGAAACAGGGATGAATTTCATCATCTGTGTCTTGACAAGACAGGCATTGAGGGAAAGAACCTACAAAGAACTGTATAATCCTTCCTTTTGGATTAAAAAAAAAAAATTAAAGTGCTATTGAACCAATTCTTTCTTTCCTAAAACTGCCCTCCCTTTAATCACCTTAAAGGGGTAGGGAAACAGGCAAAGAGGTTTAGAAAAATGTTCGGTACTTGAGACGACATCCTCAGGCAGGTAGATGGTTTTACCCTCTCAGTTTTTTTATGTGTCTTTTCACTGGTCTTGTCACCCAATCACCTATTTGGGTACCACACATGTAAAGGCATTCCTTATCCCCCCCCCATCTGAGTTAATAGCCAGTGGTCTGTGCAATAATCTCTCCTATCAACATTTTCCACAAGGTTAATGTGGAGCACACACGGCAAGGTGCATATGTCAGCGGACATTGTACCAGCAGGACAAAGACTTTGATTTTACAATTAGAGTTAGGTTTAGAATACAAATAACGTTCAAGAGAGACAATATAGACTGATACTCCAAGGCCTGCTGTCCAATAGAACATTCTGTGATGACAGAAATGTTCTACATCTGTGCTGTCCAATAAGCTATAGCCACTAGCCACATTTTGGTCATTTGAGTTTAGATCTAAATGAATTAAAATTAAATAAAACTGAAAAGAAAGTTATGAAAACATTTCTATTTATAATAGCATCAAAAAGAATTAAATCCTTAGGAATAAACTTAACCAAGAAGGCAGAAGACTCCTACACTGACAACTAAAAGACATGCTAAAAGAAATGAAAAGAACATAAACGGGAAGACATTCTGTGTTCACAGACTAGCAGACTTATTGTTAAAATGCTGATACTATCCAAAAGGTTCTACAGAGTCAAAGCCACCCTATCAAAATCCAGTATCATTTTTTGCAGAAATAGAAAAATCTATCCTAAAGTCATATGGAACTTCAAGGGACCCTGAATAGACAAAACAATCTTGAAAACAAAGAACAAAGTTGGAGGTCTCCCACTTCCTGATTTCAATATTACAAAGCTACAGTAATCAAAACAGTGTGGTACTGACATAAAGAGAGACACGGAGACCAATGGAGTCGAGAGCCCAGAAATAAATCCTTATGTACATGGTCAAAGGATCCTCAATAAGGGTGCCAAGACCACTCAGCGGGGAAAAAGACAGTCTCTTCAATAAATGGTGCTGGGAAAACTGGATATCCACATGCCAAAGAATGTAGTTGGACCCTCACCTTACACCGTATACAAAAACTAACTCAAAATGGATTAAAGACCTAAATTTAATGCTTAAAACTATAAAATTCCTGCAAAAAAATGGGGGAAGCTTCATGATGCTGGATTTGTAATGAAGGGTTGCTTGGATACGACACCAAAAGCACAGGCAATAAAAGCAAAAATAGACAAATGGGCTGCATCAAACCTAAAAACTCGTGTGCATCAAAGGATTCAATCAAAAGAGTAAGAAAGTAAACTACAGAATAAGAGAAATACTCGCAAATCATATATCTGATAAGAGATTAATATCCAGAAAATGTAATATCCAGAATATGTACATATCCTACAACTCAACACAAAAATTAAAATTAAAGATTAAAACAAATTAAAGAATAAGATTAAAAAATGAGCAAAGGACTTGAATAGATATTTCTCCAAAAGAGGTATGTGAATGGCCAACAAACATATAAAAAGATGTTCAACATCACTGATCATTAGAGAAATGCAAATCAAAATTGCAATGAGAGAGCACCTCACACCATTAGGATGGCCACTATAAAATAAACAAAAACCCAGAAAATAACAAGTGTTGGTGAAGATGTGGAAGAAGTGGAACCCCTCTATACTGTTGGTGGGAATGTAAGTAAAATGGTGCATTTGCTATGGAGAACAGTATGGCAGTTCCTCAAAATATCAGAAAGAAAATTACCACAAAATCCAGCAATCCCACTTCTGGGTATATACCCCAAAGGACTGAAGGCAGGATCTTGAAGAGATATTTGCTACCCATGTACACAGCAGGACTATTCATAGTGCTATTCATATTCAAGAGGCAGAAGCACCTCAGATGTCCACCAGCAGACGAATGGATTAACAAAATGTGGCATATGTGTACATGTGTGTGTTCGTGTGTATATGCATACATACATACAATGGAATATTATTAGCCTTAAAAAGGACAGAAATCCTGTCACATGCTACAGCATGGACAGACAGACCTTAAGGACATTATGCAAAGTGAAATAAGCCAATCACAAAAGGACAAATGCCGTATGATGCCATTTATAGGATGTATCTAAAGTAGTCAAATTCAAAGAAACAGAAAGTAAAATGGTGGGTTGCCAGGGAGTGGGAGAGGAGGAAATGGGGAGCTGTTGTTCAGTGGGGATAGTTTCAGTTTTGCAAGATTTAATTAGTTCTGGGGACAGGCTGCACAACAATGTGAATATACGTAACACTACCGAAATGTACACTTAAAAATAGTTAAGATGGTAAATTTTGTTACATATTTTTTTACTATAGTTAAACATTTTTTAAAAAGGAAATTAAATTTAAAATTCTGTTTGTCATTCTCACTAGCCACTCTTCAAGTGCTCCATGACCACAGGTCGCTGGTGGCTCAACCGAATTCCACAGGGCAGCTCTGGGGTATAAAAGACTTGTGAGTCACTTCTGGAAATAGGTATTTGCCTAAATATTTGGTAAAGAGGTGAAAAGATGACCAATAAATCAAATACAGAACAAGGAAGGCATCAAAAAAAATTAAAATGGGTGAGAAAGTGGAGCTTCTGAATCATGTGATGACAAATCCCTCTCCTTTAATCTGTTGACCAAGGGTCAGCTCTCATCCTTTCCTCCTGGTGTGTTAGGTTGTGTTTTTATCCATAACAAGATGCTTTTCCTTTGCTAAGTGCTTCTCCCTCTTCAGTAAGTCCCCAACCTTTGGGGGCAAAGCTCTTCTAACTATTGCTTTTTATCCACAGCTAGGCTCTCTAAATCTCATGTGCTAATGATGAACAACTACCCAGCCATCAAAGGTAGTTTCACCTCCAAGCTTCACTTGCAAGACCTCCTTGCGGGGCTGGAGGTCTGGCTCAATCAGGAATTAAACACTGATTCCTGAAAGCCTGGGGCTTGGAAGAAAACTGCCGAGAGGCAAAGCCACCAAGCTCTCACAATCCTCAAATTATTCTCAAACAACTAAGCAAAATCCTTTTATGTGTCCACCAGCTTTATACACCCAGCGCTCTGGGAAGTTAAGATTTAAAAAAAAATTGTTCAGCCTTTCATTAAACAGGTCGTGGTATTCCCATGCGAGAGAGGCAATGAGATCTTCTGGTTGACTGGGGAATCCTTTAAGAGAACACCACACAACTTTCAACAGATTTAGTATCTACTTTCAACAGATACTAAATAACACACAGTTTGAGGAAGAAAGACTCTTAGAGACACACAAGTTACCTCATTGCATTTATGGCATGAAATTAATTATAGGTGAAAACTCATGTTAGCTCAGCCACCTTGCCAGTAATTACAAGTACAAATTATATTCTTTGCTTGCAAAATTTGAGTCTATGACACAGCCCAGGTGCCTTTCAAGAATTCGTTACCTAGCAAATCACTAGTGTTTTCAAAATACTTTGTTCCTATATTGTAGGATTTGGGCCTTGACAGGGATTAGCTAAGCAGACAAAAATTCTTTATTTTGCTTTTTGGTGAACCACATTCAGAGTTCAGCCAGCTCCTGGATATGGTTTAATAAAATGCAGAGGCAGCCGCGGAGGCCCACACCCCCTTCTGGGGCGGTCTGACTTGCAAACAGGAAAAAGCGTGCTGGCCTGGCCTTTAGTCGTACACAGGCCCCCATATGGTACTTCAGCCGCACGCACGCCCTTGAATGGAGGATAGTTTTCATCCTCAAATTCACATTTTTATGGGGAGCCCAACTCCCAAGTGGAGAGGAAGCGTGGGGACACCACCCAGGTGTGGGCACCTCCCACTCTGACACCCACACGGCAGCCGGGGCTGGTGTCCACCCTGCACAGAAACAGCACAGACCCGCCTGGCCGCTCCCGCCGGCTACTCACCGCGGTGCCGTGAGCCGTCCTCCTTCGCGCCGAGCCCTCCAGTGGCGTTACCAAGAATTTTGGCCGATCCGTCAGATTTCTAGAGTGTGCAGCTTTGGAGGGCATGATGTTGATGGGGCTGCAAGATGCTGAACGAGGACAAATGGGGATAACTAGGGTGTAGGTGATTGTTTTACACACAAGAGTGCCAGAAGAGCGGTTGAAGGAAAGCCAAAAGCGGGTTCAGGAAAAGGAGCAAAGCAGAGATAGAGAGAAAAGTAGGGAGAAGAAGTTATTACCTAAAGGTGTCCAGAACCATCATATTCCAACTCTCCTCACAGTCCTATCAGTTTACGGTGTGTCCAAAAAGAAGCCATGTCCAAGTGAAAAATCTAGACTATGTGAGTTCTTTGGCTATTTAAATAGTGATGAAAGTCACAGATGTAGCCTAATAATTAAGGAAAGCAATGGGCTTATATTCCTATGAACTGATGGTTCTGGTAAAACACTACATTAGTGATAGATCATTTTTATATAAGGACTGTTTATAATCAGATTTTTCCTAATTAGCTTTAAGATGGGACAGAAGGTGGAGAGACAGGAAGTAAGCAAGCAGGCAAGCAAGATTGACGCCACCTATTTCAGGAGTAAGGTTCAACAGCCACTAGAAAAAAAGCAACGGGATTTTTACAATGTTAAACAACCAAGTCTTACTAGGTGTTACAAGGATAACTAATAATTTCCAGAAACAAATTCTGTAAATGTTTTGTCTATTTAAGGCCAAATCAGATGCATGCCTTCTGGGTTTTCCCAAAAAGCCAAGGCATTTGATGGTTTATTAACAAGCAGTAGAAGGTATGGGGAGATGAGATGTAATCATTTCAAATGCTGAATAGAACATACATATGTTAGAACTGCCAAAAATAAAGTTGAATCATGAATAGCTTTTACTGTTTTACTCCGGTTGGGATTTTTTTTTTAAATCACAGTTTCTGACTATTCACATTCACAGGAACATTGTCATTAACCAAGTGATTCTGGGCAAAAAATGGGTTTAAGGAAGTTCATATACCACTACACACAAAAAAGTGTGGGTTCTAAGGTTCCAAGGTTCATTTTTCAGATCTCGCCCAGAAATCTTATCCTCCAGCAAAAAAAAAAAAAAAATTAGACAATTAAACATGACTCCTGAAGAGAATACTATGTGCTTGGATGATGTTATAAAATGACTTTACATACCTACTGCCATTGTAGCAAAGTTTTAAAAAGACCATTATTTCAGCTAAGTATAATAGTATTTACTAATAAATTAAAAACTCAAAACTTCACAAGGAAAATTAAGAATTTTGGAATTATAGAGTTAAAAATGTTATTTTGGTTTCATTTACAGACAGAAAGTTGATCAGATTGCTTATTTATTTACGTGCTCTCTTATTAAATGATTTGCATTATCTTCTGGTATCGCTAAATGGTCAAGGCAGGGAATGGACTGGAAATTGCATTCTCTTTTCCAATCCTCTGAAAACAGAACTATTGCTTCAGGATAAACTAAAACATTTTGCATTCCCCCCTCAGTCCTCCTTAAAAGAATATGTGTATCTTAACTTGGGAGTTCACATAAACTTTGCTTCAGACCTTAATGGTGAAGGAAGATTCCTTTTTTTGTGAGAAAGGAGAACCTAGTCTCATTTGGCTTCTTGTGATCACTGGGGAAACTATTTGAAAATAACCCTTTTCAAGCACCACAACAAAGAATTTGCATTTCCCAGACACTGAAGAGTTCAATAATGCAAAACTCTTCCAAGCCAATCAAATGCATTTAAAGAATAAGATCCTGGCACAAGGTACTTCTGTGGGATTAATGACCAGGAAAGGCACTGACCGCCCAGGGCACAGCCAGAGGCCATTTACCTTGCTCCAGAATCAAGAAACCCTAGACCACAGCCCTGCTCTGAGGCCTGGGTCTGACAGGAAAAAGGAAACACAGAAATAGGAGTTCATTGTCCTCCAGTGGAAAATCATTTCAAGGGTATCTAGGGAGCACTTCCTGAGATGATCATGGGTCTAAGCCAATCTCATCACCCCTCTGGTTCATTCTTTATTACAGCGCTGAGGTAATATTAAGCAAAGGGAGAAATATCCTTAAATCTATTGAGTGCAGTTTGTACAAAAATCCTCAAGTTTAATTGTTCAAGGAACATTGTCTGGCTAAAACGAACACTGTAAATTCTAAGGACATTACGTTTCATGGAATGGGTTGTTGTTGTGAACAGCAACTACTGAAAACCTGAAACCTTTAAATCATTTACTGGAATTATCTTGCCCTTTTTAAGAAAAGAGTAAGAGCAGTAATATACCGTATTTTGATTTTCCCAGAGTGCTCTTGGTATCCCAAAGTAGTTCTATTAAACATGAAGATTCTTCTATGGAGTGTCCAATAGAAAGTCTTCTATAATATCTCTATTTCCTTCTACTCTTGGTAACAAGTGTGCATTAATTTAACTTATTCAGGATCTTCTAAATGAACTATATATGAAAAGTGCAGAGAAAAGATAATGCAGTACAAGTGGCTGGAGTATAGCACAGAGAATAGAAAATTTATAAAATAATAATATTAATAACATTTATTGAGGGCCTACTATGTGCAGGTACTAGTCTAAACATTTTATATGTATCAACTCTTTTAACCCTGAGCCGTAATAATCACATGTATTTTAAATGTATTTTTAAAAAAATGGGTGTGGAGGGGCGCCTGGGTGGCTCAGTTGGTTAAGCGTCTGGCTTCAGCTCAGGTCATGATCCCAGAGTCCTGGGAATGAGCCCCGCATTGGGCTCCCTGCTCAGTGGGAAGCCTGCTTCTCCCTCTCCCATTTCCTCTGCTTATGTTCCCTCTGTCGCTGTGTCTGTCAAATAAATAAATAAAATCTTAAAAAAAAAAAAAAAAGGGCACGGAGAAGTCAACCCAAAGCAGTGGCCACAAATGAGAGGTAGGAGACTCTTGCAAATTTCAAGTGCTCTTACTGCTTGTTCTGGGAGTTTGCAATCACCAAACACCCTAGGGGTAAGGATGGCTGTTGTGATCTGCTCTTTAATCCTGGCTCTGGATGTAGGTCATCCTCTTGCCAATGGCAACCAGATATAAGATGAACTCAAGAGACAACAGTAAAATGGAAAGACAAGGAAGAATAATCGTGGAGAGCAGATGGAAAAAGGAAAAGAGATGAATACAGTGTTTCTGACAAGATAAACATAAGGGATGTTTACATATATAATTTCAAATGGAAAAAAATTAAAACAACAGTTTTGGTTCATTAAATATAAGCTGTATCAATGCAACAATAAGGTAACAATGATCTAAGGAATGTATTAATAAGAGCGGCAACTCAAGTAAAGGCCTATGCATTGCTTCACTGTAAAATAAATTACAGAAATGTATCCATTTGTGAAAAGGAGAATGGGAAAGATGAAAAGTAAAGAACAGCCAGTTAGCAAGTAAAAAGCACCCTGATTGATTAGAACAGTGAAGAGAGAATGTGGGAAGATGGGCCAGCAGAGTGGGTGGAGAATGAGCGAATGATGTTGTAAAGGACTGGAGGAGAAGCGAAAAGAATTGACACAAGTTAGTGGTGACAGAAAAAGCAAAGACAGACACTTCCTTCAGCTGCGAGGCAGTCATTCACTATGAAACAACATACGAGGTGGAGATTCCAAAGCATGAGAGCCCTAAATTATTTAGATCCTACGAAACAGGACTAAAAGCAGTGTTACAGTTTCTTCAATTAGCTGGACATGTGGAAAAACTTTCATGACTTGTGTAAGAGCATGACACACCCAGACAGAAAGTAAACTATCTTGAAATTAGTTGTACCTTCTCCCATGGAAAAATCTCAGATGCGACGTGACAGCTGACAGGAGAGTTCCTTCACAGAAAACACAGAATGCTGTGGTCCAGCTAATTGAATGCACAACTGTACACAGAGCATCACTCCAGGCACCGAGGAAGGAGGGGGGAAGCATGTTTAAGACCCAGTCCACCAATCAGAATTCTAAGTGGCTCTGGTATAAGTCACTTAGTGTCACCGCACTTGGTTTCCACAAGCAGGTGGTAGGAATGTCTGCACTTGGTTTTTCGACTGCCTCCTGGGGATATTGTGAGAATTAGGGTTGTTATTAGCTCACTGGACACCAGAGATGAAAAAAAATCATAAAACCACCAAGAATGATTTGCAAAGAGGGCTAATGAACATGAAGAGACTTGCAGGGGCAAAGTATTTTTAAAGGGAACTTTATGAAGAGGCCATGTAATTTCCCAAGTGCTAAGACAAGAGCTGCTAGGCTGCTTACAGAGATACACCTATTGTGCCCAGAGATATTTGGGAAAAACCAAATCAACTCACCACAAAAGAGATGTTGCCAAAAGCTGAAGATGTATCTTTCTTTCCAGCTAGATCTAGGCTCTACACTAACTTCTCATTAAACTAATTGGCTCATTCGGGCAAGCTTTGCATTTCAAAAACATAGAGGAGTTATAACTAATTACAATAACCAGTACTTGGCACATTCGCCATATTTTCAAAGTATGTAACAAAGAAGAAGACTGTAATTAGCCTTCTCCACAGCTCTTAGAGATTTGAGAGGGTACTAATTCCTAGATTACATACGAAAGCCTGGCGTAGGCAGAAGTTGCTAGCCCAAGCCACATCGTGAAACTCTTGCTTAAATCGACCTGGGCTTTGATTTTAGTCTCAAGTCCATCTATCAGTATTAAATATTAAATCATGTCTACCTCTGATGGTCTGCTCAGATGCAGGGGCAGAGAGAAAGGCGGGGAAGGGGTAGGTTTTTCTGGTGATGTTACAAACACACAGAAGCATCTGAAGCCATCTGATCACAAGGAGGGGCATCCTTTGTCTGCCTGGCATCTGGTGTCCAGATAAGATGCGAAGAGGAAACAGTACCAGGAGCGTGAAACCAACACCAACAGACATTTCCAAAGCCACTGCACCCAGGGAAAGAGAAGCAAACACAATGGGGAAGCCTGAGACACGATTAGATGGACCGGGGTGGCTCAGGTGTGCTTTAAAAGGAGGACTTTACCTCACCAAGAAAGTTGCACTTTGACAGTTTTACCTGTATCTCCAGACAAGGCTGCTGTGCTTTTACTTCTGGCCAGGAACGAATGTGTGGGCGTCAGCAGTCTGTTAACAACGCTGCTCTCCCATGGGCTGAGCTGCAGGCGGCGAGCTAGACGTCACCACATAAGCAAGATGTTAGAGGAATTCTTTCCGGCGGGGGGAGCAGGGGCAAAAGCATCATACTTATTGCTTCCATATGCCAGGCCTTCAAGAGACAAGGCTCTCCAGGGAGGACAGCAGGAATAGGGTCTGGGAGACGGGAACTCTGCCCAGAGAAGGAGCTATTCCATAACGTTGCCTTTCTTCAAGATGTTAAGTTTGTGACGGGCTCTATGTTAGTTTTATGGATGCAGATCTTGCTAACCCCCTTCTTTAGGAGTGAACAGGTAACAAAACAGAGATATCAACGTCACCGTCAGGTTTGGCATGTAGTTGTACTATCTGCCCTCATCAGGATGGGCAGGGGACTAATGGCACACACCTCAGCCAAGGGGCTTCCTAAGTGTCCTGTATAATCAACTCCAACACAGGCTTTGGCAGCGTAATGCAAGACTGCATTTCTATATAAATGCAGACAGAAAGAGTCTCCATTACATTTTGCTAGATGTCCATGAACTGCTACTTCGTCAACTAGGGGGAAATTAGATCTAATAAAAGGAAAGAGGGCTCATGCAAAGTTCTGTCTGGGATTTCCTTTTGACTTTTCCACTCGGCAAGCCAGGTTCCTTCAGGTCCCTGTTTGGTAACAACATAAATATTTTGGTGGAGGATAAGGGTAAAGCTGAAGCAAGATGAAATGAAACAAAAACCAAAATCCAATATAAACTTAATGTGAGAAATTACTAGTGGGTGTGTGAAGATTCCAGAAAATAAATTTAGAATAATGCAGTGAATATAGTCCCAAACTGTACTGGGGCTTGGTGGCAAGACCACTGTTAGGAAATGCACGCTAATTATAAATTAATGACTTCACTTATATTGTTAGCTTCCAGTGGTGGCCTATGAAAATATAGAAGGTACTTTCCAAAAATATCAGGGAAGAAGCTTGCAAAATCCTAAAAGTATTATTAAAGTCAGGTAACCATACATCTCTATTTCAGGGCACACTCCCAAGTCACTGATAAAAGTCTTTAAAACTGTCTAAACCTGACAAGGCCAGTTCTGCTCTGTATCATAAACAGCAGATGCAAATCCTCTTGCCTCTGGAGCGATTGTTCTCTCAATAACCTTTTCTATGTTGTATTTTAAGGAATGACATTTAAACTCTAAAAAACTAGTTTTAGTTAACAGACGTTATCTGATATTAAATGTTGGTATAGGAAATATTTGCTCCTATTTGAAAGGAACTACCAACCTCCAGTAATTACCTTAATTACCTGACTTTATTTTTTTAAAAGTGGTTATTTTGATCAAGGCTGCGGTGAATTTAAGAATTAGTGAATTATTAGATTTTCTGTTATCAGGAGAGTCTTCAGAGTTAAATCTTATCTGACAGTCGTAAATAAAAGGATTATATAAATATGTATATGTTGTATATATACAATTATACATATATAATAGAGTAACAGTTACATGGTAGAATGACAGCGGAACAAGGGCTGTTATACACTATAATATGGAAGTGTGTGTATGTGAGCACCAACAATGGAATTGAGCGTAAACTAAAAGGAGAATACAGTCACACAAGAAAACCAGTGGGGAAGAGTGAGGAGGATGAAATGAAAATCTTCAACAGAACTCTATTTTTTCAAGTAGATGAGAAGGGGAAGAACAGAGGAATGCTTCCTTTCCTTGATAAACTCTGCGGGATGACTGGCTCACAACTGCAGAGATGGTTTACCATTGAGAAGACAGGTCTTTTCTTTCCCCCTGGATTAAGAAGTTCATTAACTTTATTTCTGTGAGTCTTTAAAGCATCAACCAAAGAATTTGCCTCAAATGAAGATTCAAAACCCTCTTTGACTTGTGTTTAAAGCAAATCCAAAGAGATTTGTTTTACAGATCTAACAGCGTGAATGAAAGATTTTGCCAGAAGGAACATGTTTCCGCTTCTGCGTTCATTACTATGCCCTGAACGAGAGAGAGATCTGTTTCAGAAGATAACTTTTTAGTAAAGGTTAGGACAGGAGAGTTACTTTACTGTCCCACCACCACCACCTCGAGGCGCCTGATTTTAAGATGACAAGCCTCTGAAGGAAGAGATATTAATTCTCGTGAAACCATATTTAGTATTGATCCTACTTAATCACTTAAAAATGAGATATTGATGATTCCTATAACAGACCATCTGGACCAGGGGAGGCACACAAATATTATAGATGTCTGTACTACCCCAATCTTCCATACGCAGGAAATCACTGTTCAGTTTCCGATGGGTGCCATGCAAAAATCAGGCAAGTGTTGCCAGATCCTGGTAGTTCACGAGAAGTAGGAAACCCAAATGTTGTAGGAGATATTCGATTTTTAGAATGATGGCAGTGAATTCAAATTAAAACAAGAACAAAAAACCCTGTTCCAGCAAACAGAACCTGCCTGTGATCTAGATTCTAGGGAAATATGTATGGACTAATTTTAAGCAAACGGTAGGCAATTTCATTTCTTGCTTTTTTTTGAAATCCTTACCCTTCCTTGAGAAAAATCTGGATAAGTAGGTAGCTTAAGAATATTAAGAAACACACATTTTTAATGTAAAAATTTCCAGTGGCAAAATTCTCTCTATTGCAGCAATTATAAAAATCTTTGGTAATCAGAGGTTTCTTTTAACTCAGGTCATTTTTTCAGTCTGTGTGACACTATATTCAAGTGTGATAATCAAAATATTTAAAAACAAGTAGGGCAGAGGCACAGAGCTAATGGGTGCCATGCATTAGCTCTGGAGGACCTGGGGAAGCACAGCTTGGGGAAGTGGGTATTTACCAACTGGTATGGAAATATTTCAGTATTTTTAATAACCAGGAGAGCATTCTGGCTGAATGTCAACCTTGATCGCATCAGAGCCTCAATTTAAGATCAGCTTGAAGGCCTGTGCTATAGGGCTGAGAAAGCTCAGACAATCTAGTAAATGGTGTACACCCTTTAATAGATTTATCTGTAAAAGCCTCTAATTTAATAATTTGATAAGAATGCTTCCTAATTTAATAAAGCATAACCAACTTTTAAAAATAGATAGAAAAATATAAAGAGAGCAGAAAAGAAAATTAAGTTACTAAATTTATAAATTAGAGAAGTTCAAATTCAGAAGAATTTCTATTCTCATTAAAAGGCCTAGCCCCCTCACGGTCCTACTGAAAGTTTTGTCTAACTTAAAAAAAAAAAAGAAAAAAGCTTCCTGGACCATATGGGAGCTCCTGGATGAACTGAATCTTCCTTCGTGACCAAACTTGACCTGGCCTATTGGATCCAGGAACTGGTGGTTCACAGTTCTTTTGACAAGGGGGCAGAGCAGCAGAACTCCCAAATTTAGTGCTCTTCCTCTGATCCTATTAGTCTAGCTTAGGATTCGATTTGATAGGCCCCATGATTCATGGGGCGGTTTCCTGGACCTGGCTGTTGAACTTCCCTTGATCCTTAACCTCACTCAAAGGAAGAACGTATAAAGTCAGGGTTGATCTAAGGAAGGTAAGAACTGAAGATGCAGCATAACAACAACACAGGTTAGGAGCTGGGGATCTCTGTGCTAGACCCTCTTCTCCAACAATTAGTTTGTAGGCTATTAAATCGGGTCTTTAAGCTCTGCAATCATCTCTGGAACTCTGTTACCCCAACTGGAACAGATGAGCCATCCAATAAAACTCTCCCAGTTTTAAGATCCTATTAAGAATATCCAATCAGATATGATCAGGCAGACTCTTTTAAACAATCCTGTTGCTAGTTGACAAATCACTGTCATCCCATAGAAGGGTGGTAGGATATTGTTTGGTTTATTGCCCATCTACCCCAATTTCAGCTGTGGAACTGCAAGAGGCAGTAAGTAAGGTCTGACTTCAAAGTATCGTAAAATCCCAATTGTAGTTTGTCTTAGACATAGGTTCACAAAAGTATAAAATTAAAGTGCTGAGTAAGTGATCAAATCCAAAGAAAAGATGAGCAGACAACTGTAAGAACAGCAGTCATATGCTATATTTTATACTAAGGGAATGAGTTTGAAAATAAAGGCTATTTATGAAAGGGATGTTAATTCATAATACTTTTCTCTAACATATAGAAGGCCCCTAATTTGACTACAAGTCTAATATCGATGATTTAGGCAAATTAGTTAAAAAAAAAAAAAAAAGGAATGCTTTAGGTTAAAAGGCAAGATTAGGAAATTGTTCAACATTTACTGCTTTAAGAGATTAGTTATTAGTTATAAAATAGCATCAACACATATAATATTGTACATTACAATGACACAACTCTTACACAATACAAAATATATGAATACACATACACACAGAACATGCACACATTGAATTTTTTTTAAAGACTATAAACACTGAACGTTTCCCAGTTTCTAATAAATCATTCAAAATAACCACAGTTTGTTACTTTTAGAGAGTATGTGTTTTTATATTGCACAGTAATTCTTTGGCTTTCTAACTTAAAATCACTTTAAGTTCTGTAAAACCATAGCTTATCTTAAAAACTTGATTTTTCCTTTTATGACATATAAATATGTAAAATAAAACTTTAATTTTATAAATAGCTCAACATTCATGTACTGTAAATCCATGGGATGAATAAAACTCAAAATTCAAATAAAACAATAATTGGAGGACTATGATTATTAAAAGTTGTAGGAGGCTTCAATGATGATATTCTTGAAGTTAGGCCAAATCCCTTAAGAGCAAAATGAATGGACACCAAAAACCAATCACACACACACAAGAGATGTACAAGAGATGCAGTAAGCAAGGTTTGGTTAAATTAGAAATCAAATAGCAAAATGAAATCTACCAACATGAATCATTCAAGATTTTTTAGAAAGTCAAAGCTTGGAATTCCCAAAGTACAGATGAAAAGTCAAAGACAACATGATTGAAGTAAAATAAATGTTCGTAACAAAGATTATTTGCATGGTGGTGGGTAAGTGGGTGACTTCTGGAGCTGTAAACTCATTTACTAAAAAGTTGAGAAGCACCGCTTTCATCACTGCTAAATGCAACCATTCAGCCAAGTTCTAAAATGAGCAAGGTTCTTGTCACAAGGGAAATGCTGCTCAGCCGTTTATTGCTTTTTTACTCTGAAGTTTTGTTCTTCCTATTTAAGAAACGTAGGGAAAGCAACTTCAGATGCTTATTTTTAGCTGTAAACATCCAGAAAAAAAAAAAAGCATTAAGTAAATAACAGAACACTTTTTTTTGGTTTTCCTTTTGACTGTACCTCTATCTGGAGAATTTAGTAAAGTTGCAGATGAAGAGGAGAGCCGCTTGCTAATGACGGGATCAACATGTTTCGAAAGATTCATGGTGGAAACTGACCGCCTGTCTGGATCTAAAACAAATGGAGATAATGCTAATTGACAGCCAGCGTGCAGGATTGCAATTTCCTAGTTCGCTGAAGGAAGGAAAAACTAGGATTGGATGCTTTCAGCTCTATTACTAGATCTTATGTAATAGCACAGTTTTCTAAGTGGACATTTAAAGGTAACTTAAAGGTTAGAAATAAAATTCATTTTTCTTGTAGGATAAAATAAATATTTAGTACACCAGTTTGTCAGCCAGGGAAATTCAAGCATTTTATTATAATACAACAGACAGACGAAGACCAAGGCCAGTGGAGGGCAACTAAAATAATGGGGCAGACCGTACAGCAAAGAGGAGATTGTAAAAATGGATGCCCTTAGAATTGCCCCCACTAGGAACAAGGGGGTAGAAATGGGGCTGGTGAAATAGAATGCAAACACTAGAAGAAAAAAAAAAAAGAACTCCAGGTTCTATGCATTGCTGCTACTTTTTCTTGTAGAGTCATTTTACCCAGGGCATTAAAGTTCATTACAGAAAAACAGATTAAAAAGAAAGAAGAAGAAAGACTCTAGGTGTGGAACGGATGGCCACCGTAGAGTTTCTTTTTAAAAAGTCTACGAACTACCACACCTCTGCCTATAACACCGAGTTTTGGGTGGTTTACAAATATAGAATCAGCCCACAAACTTGCCCAACAAAACTGACGGCAATAGAAAGAAAATCAGAATTCTTTAAGTTTATTAATAATTACTTAAATAATTCCTGTAGGTGAGTAATTTCATAGTAATTCTTAAAGTTCAGCGAGAAGATACACGGCAAAAACTAGCTCTGTTAGTTTGCTGTCTGTACGGTGGAACCAAGCTGCAACCAGGCTCATTAGAATAGATCGTGTTCCCTGAATAAAACTGCATAGAATAAAAGTCTAAAAATCTCATTATATTTCTTTAGGAGGGCAAGTGGAGGTTCTGACCTACGACCAAAGTTAAAAGGGTTTTGCCATATTTTGTTTTCTATTGTTAGCTTCTTCTAAAACTAAAAACAAAAAATAATCCTTGTGGTAGATGCCTTTAAAACCCAGTTCCCATCGGTCTAAGTAACATTGGTAGTCAAAAATTTTATAGTAAACGTCCCTCCATAGAATAACCATTTTTGGCCATTATTTACAGCGTATGGGGGATAAACAAGTCTTCTACCAACGTCAGACATTCCTATCTCTACCATGTGTATGGTTGAAGCAACTCAATTATAAAACAAACAAACCCAGACATCAAGCCTGTGACATCAGTTAACCCTTAACTGACAGGCTCTTGGAGCAATCCTGAAGATTGAGGATAAAATATCAAAAGGAACATCTTAATGATGAAATGTAAGGTCCAGGGGACACAGGGAAGGATAACAAAAGCCATTTCTGGATGATTGACAGCAATACATTTCCTGATCTTGTTTTTGTATGTTAAGCTTCAGTTGGGGGACATCGTGTCTCCATGCAGGCCTACTCTGCATGGTGAAAATGATGGAGGTATAATGTGTTATTTATTCTATTACTTAATATAATAAGACCATTTTTAATCGTTTCTTTTTCTTGCTGAACAAAGTACAAATTCACGAAAGGATTTAGGAAGAATCCATTTAAAAAAGTTTCCAAACCAGGGCTAGTTGATGTGTGAGCAGTAAGGCATCACACTGATTTAATCTGGATTAAATTTAATTTCTAAGATCTGTTTTTTGATCAGCAAACACTGAGTGCCCATCCTGAGTGAGGCATTTTTATAAATGAGTAAGGCCAGGTCACTGCTCTTCAGATCACAGCAGATCACTGCGACCTTTGAGAATTTTGGCAAAGTCCAGTTACTTTCCAACTTCTCCGTTCTTGTATAACAGCAATTTTTTTCTAATTCACAGCTCTTATAAAAATGGATATTATCCAAGGGCTAACAAATACAGCACTAGCTTCTCATGCTCCGAGTGGCAGAAATAAAGGCCATATACTAAACTCTGAATGTGGAAGCAATAAAAGTAAGGTTATAAAGATATGTACCATGACAGCTTTTCCTGTACGGAGCATATATGTAAAACTGCCCTGAGAACAAAATATCACACATAAATAAGCCTTATGATTACAGATTTGCCACGTGCCCCCACCAAGTACCACTGGGTCACTAAGAGCCAAGGGAAAAACCAAAAAGAGTACTTTCAAATACTGTTCAACATCAGAGGAAAGTAAGTTGTGATAATAATATGCTTTTAGAATTTTTAAAATAAAGAGCTTCTACTGGGCACACTGAACGTTAGGAATGAAAGAGTAGAGCAAACAATAATCCATGGTTTTCTAGATTAAAACTAAGAGCAGAAAACAGACAGGGGTGGGGATGGGGTGGGGTAGGAGAGAGCAAACTGGATGTACTTTGAACCCAGGTAATTTATTAACTAAAAAAGCACTTTTTAAAGGTTTTATCCAAAATCATCACTTAGAAAGTAAACATGTCATTGCATTATTTCAACACCTTCCAGTCACGAAGTTGTATCGTCGCACTTAAGAAACACTGTGCCACATCCCAGATCTAGGTCTATGCAATGGGATAGTAAGCATGCATTATGCCTAAGGTGGTGATGGTTCAGCTACTGATGGACCGGCCCTAGGTCGGAGGTGCTAGCTACAGGTCAGGCAATCAGCAACCATAGGGATGTCTGTACCAGCTTTTCTAGTACCACCAAGAGTTGTGAGGTGGTGGTCCAGGCCTGCTAAATCGAGAAAGGTGAAGGATGATTCAACAAAACCACCTGGGGACAGAATGTAAGACAATGATTTTTCAAAATAAATAATAATAATAATAAAAAACGTTATTAGACTCACACAGACGAAAAAGAACTGACACACTATATAAAATTCAAAGTGTATCGAATTTACAGTACAAAAATAAAGCCTCTCATTAGGTCCAAATTTCAGTAGGTTTTATGTCCATTCAAGAACGAGGGAATGGCTGAGACATTCGCTGGCTCTAGGTTCAGAACCTGCGCTTTCTCCTGCAGAGCATTAACCCTGCACACGCTTTACGGTCTGAATACGCAAGCTCATGGTATTGATTTTGATCAGTCAATACTGCTATGATTCTTCCAGAGAAGATGATAAAATCGGTTAACTTCTTCCATCATCCTGAAATCTTAATGCAAATGATTACTTAAAATAATGTAGCGTGCAAACTGCATGTTTACTTAGAAACACTGCATAGATTTCTATCTCTTTGAGGGAATTGTGTAACAAAAGAGAAAAGGAGCCTGTGTTAAGGGAGAGAACCTTATCTTCTTACCTCCATCACCCTCTTATCCTCAAACAGTAGGAGCATCATTTATAGTTTAATTATTTCAGCCCATGATTTTTGTTTTGGAAACACAGGCTTAGAAGAAAGAAGCAACTGCCCTTTTGCTGTCCAGGAAAAAAGTAGTGATTTTCGAAAGCATTCACGGCTTGTTTACCTGCACTGTGGATGCTGGGGCTCCCATGGAGAGGGCCTCCCCATGACCACCGGTTATGCTTCTGTTTTGGCTTCTGGCTCCTTTCCATCGTCCGTCGTACAACAGCTTCATGGCGTTCCTTAAATGGAACAGAGGAGCGGATGATTAGATTCAACCTGGTTGTCCGAGGCTTCTTCAACTTAAGGCAGAATGGAGTAAAGGCACTACTGAGATTTTTACCTTAGTACTCCTACCTCCTAACGTTTACACGTCAGCCTGGGAGGGTTACTGAAATCATTAAGTCCCCGTTGATAAAGCCCCTGGTGAACAACAGGTACTTAAATAAGCAACCCTTGTTATTATTACCAGGAACGTGGTACTTTCATCAATTCACAAAAGCACGGTGGTGCAGGTCTTAGCTTGAGCAGATGCTAAACAAATGTGGTACTGTATCTTAAAAAACAATGGAATTTAGTATCTGAGCAGGTGGGTAATCTTGACTCCATGACTTACTGAGCTGTGACTTACTCATTCTGAATCTACATGTTCATTTTTGCAGAAACTGCTATATAAACACTTAGGGGTTGTGTACACGTTAAATGAGACAATCCATGTGAAAATGTTAAGCGATAAAGCCCCGGAAAAACCCAATTACTTGGGAGTCATCACGATACTTTTCACACAGATGAACGGAACATAAGTAAGTTACAGCTCTAGACCAGAGACCTGGGCTTTTAAAGTTTTTAGGGAAACAATTTTAACAACCACACCATTCGCTACCTGCCCTCCATACCCCAACCTCCCTAGAAGCTGCGGCTATCTATCTATAAAACGGATTACTTAATGTTGCTAGGCAGCCCAGCACCTTAATGGAAGGTTTCACCCTAAATGTGCTGCATTTCTGAAGTAGACAAACCTCCCATTTACTGCCCAGGGCGGCCTCTTACTTTGTCCTCCTCCAGCCTCTGCCTCCGCTTTTCCTCCACAGCAGCCCTCCTCCGCTCCTCCTTCAGCCTCTGTTCTTCTAGTTTCTTCTTCCGCTCTTCCAGATGCTTTTCATAGTGCAGCCGGGCTCGCTCTTCCCGTTCTAACCAGATTATTTCTCTTGCAGCTTCAGGAGGAAAAACAAGGGAAATCAAGCACAGGCAGGTTCAGAACTTGAATAGGTACTGGGGTGCCTGGGTGGCTCAGTTGGTTAAAAGTCAGACTCTTGATTTTGGCTCAGGGATGATCTCAGGGCCGTGAGATGGAGCCCGCCCCCCGGGTTCTGCCCTGGGCCTGGAGCCTGCTTAAGATTCTCCCTCTCCCTGTGCCGCGCCCCACCCTGCTTGCACACACTCTCTCTTAACAGAAAAACAAGAAAATTTGCATAGGTAGGACTGTATAAATGGCCCACAATGAACAAACATGGGTTCTTTGGTTTTGTATTTACCAAGCCTGGCCTAAAAGACGTGGAAATTGATTTTCAAGATTTTTTTTTCAGTTTTGAGGAAAAAATACCACTGTTAATTTCTAGCATAATTTTAATATGCTAACAATGAGGTCGAAGAAGATGCACTGAATTCTATTCTTTGGGAATCCCTACAGTCCTCTAGTTTGGTGTGTTATCCTGATATGATGCCCTCAAAACCAACAGTACTGTTCATCTCTCTTTTATCCTCCCCATCAAAAGCCTGAGACTACAGTTGTTTCAACATAGCACTGGTTCTCTGAAAGTATTAAAAGAATTTGGGAGAAAATCCCACAGAATTGATAGTTGCTAAAAGATTGTATTAAATGCCTTATAGATTTATCATACCGAATCAGCTAAGTCATGTGAGAGACTAAAGAAGCAGTTCTTGTGTCTGAAGAGCTCAGACTCTGGTTAGAAAAATCTGACCATTAATATCACAGGTGGAATGAAAATACACAATTCAGAAAATTCAGGGATGGAGTGCTTCTTTTCTCCTTTACATATACATGGTTCTTCCTCATTTTAGGGGAATACATACCCAACAAAACTCTTTTGTTTTCTTTTTTTTTAGTACAATGCTTCCTTGACCCGTGATAACTAAACAGACCTTTAATATGAGCTATTAACACTATTGGCAAAAGTGTCCAAAGAAAATTTAAAGCATAAACCTTGAGGATAATACATGGCGTGTAAGTTAAAATGTTATTTTTTAAGAGGAAAAAAAATGAAAATTCAGAACATTTCAATTTCCTCTAAATGTTTACTATTAAAGATTCTGCATTTCTGCTATCATTAAACCTTTCCAAAGCTGTCCATTTAAGGAGACAAATCTACTGAAAGCAATCTGAATTGACTTTACTTGGGTAAAAAGACACGGACAATCCAAGATGAGTTTGTCTTGTGACATCACTCAGGGTGGTGGCAGAGAGAACTGGGTTTTCCCAGCAGCCCTGCCACTAATGGGTGGTGAGATCTTAAGACACATTCATTTGAATTTTAGTTTTCTCTTGCCTAAAAGATGTGGAAATTGATTTTCAAGATTTCTTCCAAGTTTAAAAGCCCATGGTTCTAAAGAAATTCTCAGGCCCAATTGAAAATTTACTTTAAGTAACAGCACATAGAATAGGTTCAATAAATACTGCCGAGTGAGTGAATAAATAAAAACACTATGAGAATACACACTGAAAGTAACAGATGGGGAACATAATTCTAACAAGTTTTAAAGGTGAATTTACTGTGATCACACACACTTGTGCATGTAATATCTTCTGGTTTCCTATGTGGGAATACCTTCAACAGGCTTTCAATGATACCACATATTTTAGTTCATTTAAAAAGATGGATTTACAGTGACAGACTTCTGTCAAGCTTAAACAGTACAAAATATTAAAAGGCAATATGAAGGTCTTCCTCTAACCCCAGGCCCTCTTGTATTCCACTTTTACCTTCTGTACAAATGTAAAAGAAAAAAAAAAGTAAAAATCCATATATACTGTAGCATAGTACACGTTCTGCTCTGTGTCTTGCTTTTTTCACTGAAAATATATCTTAGACATCTTTGCATATCAACACATAAAACATGACTCCAACAACCTTTTTAATGGCTATATAATATTCCCTTGTCCACATCTTATTTTATTTTATTTTTTTAAGATTTTATTTATTTATTTGACACAGAGAGAGCCAGAGAGACAGAGAGCAAGCACAAGCAGGGGGAACGGCAGGCAGGGGAGAAGTAGGCTCCCTGCTGAGCTAGGAGCCTGACGTGGGGCTCGATCCCAGGACCCTGGGATCATGACTTGAGCTGAAGGCAGCCACTTAACCAACTGAGCCACCCAGGCACCCCTACATACCTTATTTTATATAACCAGATACTTATTGATAGATTATCTAAGTTTTCAGTATTTTACCAATTCAGACCTGGGGTGACATTGTACTATCATAACCATCTCTGGATACGTGAACATATCCATGTAGAAGTAGAATTGCTGAATCAAAGGGAATATACGCTTCCAATTTTGATAGCTATTGTCATACTATCCTCTGCAGAGGTCACACCAATTTATACTCCACTGACAATGGATGAGGATCCCAGGCAGAAAAAAGAAATGGATTTGTACCCTGAAACCTGGAGACAGGCAGTACATTTATTCCTTAACTCTCAGCTTTCTAACTACATAGTCTCTGACTTTTATACCCCATGTTGAGGAAAAATTCAGAGTCTTTGAGGACATTTACAATGTAATATTTTCTTTTCCTGTAAGATATCCCAGAAGCCAAAAGACAAAATAAGAAAAAAAAAATGTTTATGGAATATTAAGAAAATATTTTTTCAAAGGTAAATTTGTAAAATTAGAGTTCCTCAGTTCACAGATTAATTTTCCTTAAATAATGTTTTTCATCAGGCTACTTTCTTGCTCATGAATATTTGAGATTATTTTCTCATTAAACTGAAACTCCACTGATTTCTAAAGTCCTCCCTAAACTTGGCCTTAATACCCTTCTGTGGCCTTATTCTGCATTGCTCTCCAAAATGGCCTCTTAATTCTAATTAGACCTATTTCCTCAGTGCCCCTCCCAAACAACCCATGCTTCTTCCATCTCTTTGCTCCTGTCGTCGCTCTGTTGAGAAAGTTGCCATCATTGTTTATCCAAACTGATCCATCCTTTAAGGCAGTGGTCTTACAATATATTTCAGAATCATATTGGGGGGTGTGTAGGGGAGAGTACTAGTTAAAATGCAAATTCCTGGGCTCTAACCCTCATATTCAGATTTACCAATTCTAGAATGGGGCCCAGGAATCTGAATTTTGAACAAACCTCCCAGGTGATTCTGGGTGGTCCCAAGCAGTCTATGATGGCATTTGGAGGAACACTGCCCTCAAGGTCTTCAGGAGTTTTGACTCTTCCGGGGGGTCAATGCTGCTCTTATGACATCTACCACAAACTTCATTTCTTCTATTCTGATTTCTAGGTAGCAAAGGTTTTCGTTGCTCTCCCTCCTCCCCCCTGCCCCCACTCACCACAGTGCTTTTCATAACTAGAACATATCCAGGGGTCTTAATAATTACTTCCTGTTCATTGGGAACTACTTCCTGATTCATTCACCCTAAGGGTGTGGTCTTGGGCAAGTTACTTAACCTCCCAATGCCTCACTCTGTCAGGGTGAATCGTGAATAAATACAGGACCTTCCTCATAGGTTCACTGTGACAAGTAGAAGAATAATTATGCTTAATACAGTTTTAGAACAGTTCTCTGCACTTACTAAACATTCAGTAAATATTAGCTATTATTGCCAAATTTTTCATTGTCATCATCATTGTGATTTCAATTCTGAAAATTAAAGGTGTTCTTAAGGTTGTGCTATAAATCACAACAGGCCTAGATGTAATAATAATAATAATAATAATAATAATAATAATAATAATAAATTTTGTCTCAAATAATCTTTTAAAGGAATAATATTTCTTTATCCATCAAGCTCTAATTGAGTTCTACTTCAATTTTCTACCAGGAAGTGGATATCCTATTGCAGTGCCCTTAAACACTTTCACAGAGAATAGGCAAACAACGGTGAAACAGCAAACAACACTTCTCATATGATTGCAGAGTATGCTGGTGACTGCTAGGATTATTACCAAGTGCAGATCCTGGACCATGCGCTCTTTTAAACTGAAGGGTAATACACAAAATATTTCAATTATTTAATAAGAACTGAAAGTTAGTTTATTCTAAGAGGTTTAGTTATTTAAAATATTCCCTATGGATGATACATAATGTCAAAGTCTTATATTTTCTCCTTCAGAAATAAGAGTTTTGAACACAAGAAAATAATCAATAAACTGCTATGGACTGAACTGTGTCCCTCCCCTCCTCCCCCCAAATTCATATGTTGAAGCTTTAATGTTCAATGTGACTGTATTGGGAGACAGGGCCTTTAGGAGGTAATCATGTTTAAATGAGGTCATAAGGGTGAGGCCCTAATCCAATAGGCTTAGTGTCCTTATAAAAAGAGACACCAAAGAGCTCACTCTCCCTTTCTTCACACTCAGAGGAAAGACCATGTGAGAATAAAGCACACATCTGCAAGCCAGAAAAGAGGTCTGACCAGAAAGTGAGCTCTGCCAGAACCTTGATCTTGGACTTTACAGTATCCAGAATGATGGGAAAATAAGTCTCTGTTGTTTAAAACCCCCAGTCTATGGTATTTGTTAAGGCAGCCCAAGCAGACTATTACAACAGTTTGTTCCTATTTAAATCATTAACGATCACTCATTTCATAGATGCAGCTCTATAAAAGGAGAGCATGTCCAGAAAAAGAATCATAATGAATATTATTAACCTTATTCTTGTGAAGTTTTCATGTTTCCCTGGACTCTGGGATCATCATATAAAATGAAATGAAAACCCACTGTAGCCCCTGAAATACTGGGCATTAATAAATCAGTCCCATCCCTGAGCTGCTGTCACCAGGATTATACTCTAATGACACTAAACAGTATGACCGTGCCACACAAAGGAGAAATCCACTATCAATTTGGACTCCATTTAGAAACATACAGTGACTCTTGTACTAAAAGGAATTTAAAATGAAAGGCAAGGTATTGTAGTGGATAAAGCACACCTCAGGCTTCACAGGAACGAGAGTCTACCCTTAGGCCTGCCACTTACCATTTACATGCCACGGAGCAAGCAAGTGCCTTGTGTGGTCTCGCATCCTCAAACTGCAATGGCGCCATCTTCCTGACAGGGTCTAGGTGGGAGTGCTCAGCCCAGTGCCATGCACGCAGTAGGAACTCAGTAAATGTAGATAATTATCGGGAGTGAGTCTTGGCGACAATCAGACTAATTCCTGCCCTACTGCCACAGCTAATGGGAAGAACAAGGTAGGACAGCATACCCGTGGGCTGGGTGACTCCCAGTCACAATCAGCAATGAGTGCCCAGCCCGGTCCTTCTGAACCAGCTTACATCTGTGCGAGTGCACATGTCACTACCACGTGACGGAAAGAAACATGTGACATTCAGAGAGTAGAGCAACGTTATCACTTCGCCTCTGAAACATACAGAGCGGCTGTCTCAGTTTCATATTAAGACATGGAAGGATTTGGTCACTGGTAATACCGGACACAAGCATAGCCAGTAATATCCTCAAGAATCAGAAAATGACAAGTGCTAAATATCTGAGTTCAGGATTTTGTTCTGCTACTAATTTTGTGTGACCTTGGGGAAATGAGCCAACCTATCTGACCTCTAAATTAGAGGGTATGTACAAAATGATCTCCAAGATCTTTTCCAATCAACTTCCAGGACTCAATTTTTTTTTTTAAACCTTTGAGGAGGTGTGTGGGATTACAATTAGGTTTCCTTTTGTTTTTATTTTGACTGTTAACATTTTCATCTTTATGCTTTATCTCAACAATTACTGAGATTACTTGCATTTCCAGTTTTAAAGTAAATCTGACGAACGAGCTAAAGAGTTCAAGGACTGTGTGACTTCCAAGCCAAGTGACTTGCATTAGGCCTTACTGTTAATTCCAAGCTTTCTCAACTAGGCATTTAAACTCTTCTTCCACTCCCCTCTCGCTGGACTAGGATACTGGAGAACTGCCTGGTAACAACTATGACCTTGCAGGATGCCCACCACACTGTCTCCTGCTCCCGAGGCGCCCTCTTACTCCACCTTCTTCCCTGCACACAGCAGGTGGCCAAATGGGATTGAGGGGCTGGGATAGCAGTTTATACCTTGGAAGACCAAGAGCCTTCCCCATACACGGGCTGACGGACTTTCGATATAAGAAAGTAATACTAGGGGCGCCTGGGTGGCTCAGTCATTAAGGGTCTGCCTTCGGCTCACGTCATGATCCCAGGGTCCTGGGATCGAGCCCCGCATCAGGCTCCCTGCTCAGCGGGGAGTCTGCTTCTCCCTCTCCCACTCCCCCTGCTTGTGTTCCCTCTCTCGCTGGGTCTCTCTCTGTCACATAAATAAATAAAATCTTTAAAAAAAAAAAAAAAAAGAAAGTAATACTATCCAGGACTCCTGTCTTCAGGGCCAGGCTTAAAGGAGTGTGCAGCCTCCGCTACAGTAAATGGAGTTTTGCTAAAGCACACAAATCAACGGTGGTCCTTGCAATCTTTAAGTTAGGACCTCAACCCTAATCCACTTTCACTTCTTAAAAAACGCTGCCATCCTCCTCACCTGGCTGCTTTACTGAGCGCTGCCGGACCGGGAAACACAAACAGCCCTCTCTCCCTGTCTCCCCCAGCTCGGAAACATTAGGGTTCTCCAATCCCAGGCATGTGAGTCAGTATCTGTGGCGTCACGTGGCCGGCCATCCTCATCTTTTCACCATCATTGCCGTGATGTCTTCAGTTCTCACTTTGTGCTGACACCAAGTGATTTGCAGGCATTATCTTCACAGCCACACAATGAGGTAGACACTGCTATTAAACTCACTTTATTATGAGAAGTCTGAGACACAGAGAAGTGATGTAACCTGCCTGATGTCTCACAATAAGTCAGTGGTGGAACTGGAATTCAAACTCTGGACTGTGCGCTTCTGGAAGCAAACAATGAGCCATTATGTTGAAGGACATGATTTGCAACACCTCCCAGGGACTTAACTGCTGCTCTAGTTTGGGAAAGTTGGTCATCCGATGTGAAGACCCTGATCCTCTAAGGTCACTCTTAGCCTTTATCATCATCTGTTTCCAAGACCCCTTACTTTTCAGAGATTAAGATCTTTTCATCTTCAGCCTCAAAGGCAAAGTCAATCTGAGAGAAAGAAATAATGGCTGCTTAGTCACAGTGATTCATTCATTTTATGGTAAAGCTTCAGCCTCTGAGTTACCAAATCCATCCTGCAACAAGCATTTATTCTTGCCAGTCCTGAGCTTGACTCATGATACAGCTGCTGTGGTATGCGCTAACGTCCGCATCCCTCCCACTACCGGGTACTCAGATCCCTTAGCTGTTCAGAGCCTGCCTGACAGCCTTAAGGCTTTTGTACTCTACGTTCATTAAGTGACAACTTCAGCAGACCAGATGCCAAGATTAACCACACATCTGTCAAACTTCTACCCAGTAGCAATTGGGTTTAGAAAGACTGCTTTCCCAAAGCTCGTATTTTTTTTGTGGATAGTCTTGTCAAAACCAACAGCTGTGCTAATTGAATAACGTGACATGTGAGATCACGGGCAGCTTCACTTATGACTTTAATCGGTACAGCATTATTGGTTGTTTACTAATGAGTCCTAGTCCCCCATCAAAATTTTTAAGATGAACACTCAAACCAGGCTGAAATGATCATTTATCTCTTGACCACACTCTGATTAACAATGCTGTCCCTGTGTTGACAACACACCGTGATTAAGGAGATTCAAAAAAGAAAAAAAAAAAAGGCAAAGTAAAAAAGCTATGACTGGAAGGGTGAAGAAGTCTGGTAAAATTACCCACAGAAAGAAACCCAAATATAAGTTAATTGACATTTGTTTGAAGGTCAAAATCCTTTTTATATTATCTTGGTGATTTCTAACACGTATGACAGATCTCTTGTACAAGTTTGAACTTAGCTACAAAACTCCTATGAATAAATAGAAGGATAGATTTTATAAACTCAAATTTTTCTTGACGAGCTATACGAATCAATCATACAATTCTCTGATAATCTTTAAAGATGTCACAGAACCCCAGAAAGCCCCAGTTGGCAATGTGACTCTATTCGTGCCAATACTTCAAATTTAATCTGTATCATTTTAAGAAAGGGGACACTGTATCCCCCCCAAGCACAGAAGACTATTCACCTGCTGAACATTCCTTAAATATTCTCTTGAATTTGTCAACATATTGTAGGACTATCCGTTTTATAACACATATGAAAATCCAACAGTTTTAAGGCACAACTATTGTATAGACGACCCTGGTAACCTTGTTCCTCTGAGACAATGGTTAAGAATAAGAATCCAAGACTTGTTTGACTGAACTATTACAAGGGCAGGTATTATCTGATAATTTGGTAATGTCTTAACAAATTTGCAGTACACCTGTTGCATTCATCTCTGCTTATATTAACATGCATAGAATTACTACTCATTTAACGTTCAACAACAATGGTTAGACATCGACGATGGGCCAGGCACAATTAATGGGTATTGGGCTACAGAAATGACAAAATGACACAAGTACTTTCTCTTGTGGAGCTTATATCCCAGTGGGGGCAGACAGATAATAAACAAGTAAAAATATACACATGCTTGGATGTTGAGAGTAATATCAAAGACATATTAAAGATATGCTTAAATATGCTCTGGCTGAAAGAAAATCCATCTATTCCATCTTTCTAGATTCTCTCAGCTCCTTCCTTTTTTTTTTTTTAAGATTTTATTTTACTTATTTGACAGAAAGAGACACAGCGAGAGAGGGAACACAAGCAGGGAGAGTGGGAGAGGGAGAAGCAGGCCCCCCCGCCGAGCAGGGAGCCCGATGTGGGGCTCGATCCCAGGACCCTGGGATCATGACCTGAGCCGAAGGCAGACACTTAACAACTGAGCCACCCAGGCACGCTCTCAGTTCCTTCCTTAAGCTAACTTATCACAGTGTAAAAATAAAATAAATGCCATTCTATAAAATAAATTACATTGACAATTATAGCAGGCCTACACAATAAAAAGTACAACCATGGTGTTAATTTGCTACTAAATGTGATAATGCAATGTATAATGTTGTTTGGCCATTATTAATAATATTTCATCAAAGACCGCAGAGTAAGGAATATCCGCAAATATTTACATGTCTGTTTAATAATTAGTACCATGCCATGTATTGGGATACAAAGAATTAGCAAATTATAGTCAGTCACACCCTTTAAAAGTTTAAAACATACGAACCAAGAAGTTACATAAAATTCAACTAGGAAAAGTTCAGGAGAGCATACAACAGCATTAGAATGAGAGCTAAAATACGATGTTATGCAAAATAGAGCGAGAAAATGATCAAATTTCCAAAAGGGGAAAGGCCATGAAGACTAGGAAGGGCTTCAGAAAGAGGGAGCGGCGCTAACTGCAACACAGCTGGAGAAATGCAGTACATCGGTGAGGTAGTTCTGGTGACCAAGACCTGAATTTATGAAGCCCTGGATGAGGACGATAGCATAGGCAGCAAATTTAAAGGCATGGACCTGAGATTTATTTTGAAGATAGCGTCAGCTATTCTTATGACTAACTGGATTGAGGGACAGAGAGAATGTGGCGACTTCCACCTACCTACTAGGCAAGAGATGGCTGAAGTTCCAGCTTGAGGACTAGGCTGAGTCCAACTCACCACTGGTAACTTCAAGTGGCCCAATAGGCCAGGGTGGAGACTAGTCAGGGCCCAGCACTGGGACACCAAGGAAGAGAAAAAAGTGTTTTACAATGCAAAAGATCCAACAGCTAAGACTGGTAGTCAGAAAGACGCCAGCGTCTCTAGCAACAGTCCAAGTACCAAAAACAGCTGAAAGAAATTACTTCTTGGGGCCAGAAAAATACTGGTGCAATTGATCGGGCCACAAAAATTACCCAGAGGAGTCGGTTTTGGAATGAAAGTCGATGAGCAAGTTAGTTGTACAGAAGCTGACTTTTAGATAATGGGGAAGCATCGACTACCTTATGAGCAAATGAATGTGTAGGACCCATTTCATCAAAAAAGGAGAGTCGAAACCAATGAGAACAAATGAATTTTTTTTTTTCCCTTAGGAAAAAAAATTAAAGCTTGGAAGAGAGATGGTGAAAAAAGATATAGAAGTTAAGAGAAGAGAGTTTGAAGGAATGGCCTGAAGAGAATCAGATGGAATAGAGTGGTTAGGGAGATTCCTTCAGGTATAAAGCTTTTAAGACAGAAAAATAAAGCTTTCACAGTACGTGTGCTCAACCAAATGGACAGAACAGTCCCAAATATGAAGAATTATACCGGTTTTATGTGATAAATTGAAGGATAATGTAGAAAGAACAAGCCACATGACATAATCCTACCATAAAAGCATTATAGCATGACTCAGAGATTTAACCCACAGAAAGTTATTAATAGGTCCTTTCTGTTTACAAAATAGTACAAACATGACATGCCACCCAAAACAAAAAGAACTTTATTCTCCCTCTCTACCTTGCTTTTTCAAAACTGTGGATTAAAACAAAAATTTTTAATTATTTCAATGTCAATTTCAACCTACATCCAACAGTGAATAATCCAATCTCAATGGCCAATCATTTAAAACTTTGCTTTGTTGGAATTTATGGAATGTACTCCATTTTTTTTTTTTTTTTTTACTTGAAAAACTTTAAAGTTTGAAAGCCTGGTAGCAGTTGGTATTACCAACTGTTTTTGTTTTTAAAAAGCACAGTCCAGAGAGCTGTTACTAAGTGACAGTCCCTCACCCTTTCTTTTTTAAATATTCCATTGCCATTATAGTTTTTGCAAAGCACAGTTGAAGGGTAGTTGGTCAGGTGTGCCCTTTGATTTTTAGTACCAACGGTTTTTTTTAGAAATCACCTTTATACACTGTAAGGCACAATTTAAGTTAGATGCTAGGTTTTAGATAACACTTCTACAAATATATTTATGTGTGCTTACATGTATGTTTATTCATGTGTTTATGAAGACTGAAGAGAGCCTCTCAATGTTTAGTTGCTGCTGTGATGGCTTAAGTGGAAAAAATTAGGCAAAAAGACATTGCTTTAAAATTTAAAAAGAAAATGCAATTAATGCAAATAAAAAATAAAAATTAGGACTGATGTATTTCATGAAAACTGTGATTTTTAACAACAAAAAAAGATCAGAATTAAGGAAACCATGATATTTAACATGGCAGGGATAAGAAGAAAAACTATGTATATTATATGCTGGCTCACTAAAATAGTCCAGTTGTAGTAACAGGATAATAAAATCACCTGAAAATTACTTTGACCCATATAATATAATCCGTGGAGCATGATGAGTCTCTTTAAGCAAATGCCTTTTCCCACCTATCCCTGTGTCACTGTTCTATAGTCTCTGTCTCTTCCATCCTCCTAGATAGCAGGTCCACATCCTCTAGTGGGGAACTCCAGTGGCACGTGATTCCTGCAGGCTGGTTAGGTGCTTCTATGGGTTCTCACCAACCCGTGTGCACACCCTTTCAATACCACCTCATATCATAATTGCTGTAAGTTTATCTCCCTCCCCACTACTCTGCAGCTAGCCCTTGAAGGTTGGGTCTCAATCTCTACCTTTTGAACACTGTACCTGGCAAACACAGTTTTCGAATTTAAAATTAGTAAGTTGTGTGCTGCCCTGTGGATATGAATTAAAATATGGGGCTACATCTTAAGACAAAAATCGAGCCACTCAATATACAAAGAAAGCTAGGCAACTTGCAGGAGACTGTGCAGGCTCAAAGCTCTAGGTCTTATAACTTCATAGAATAAGAAGTGAAATCATTTTTGTTTGACCAGGATGTTCATACATTCCACAAAAACAAAAAACAAAAAACACCAAATAGTGCTTGGCTTTGAAAGACAAACCCAAACAGGAAGGTATGTATGAGTTAATGTGTAAAAGCTAATTCACAATGGGACATAAATCATAAAGGAGTCTCCTGATGCTCTGGAGCTACTTCTACTCAAGCAGATAGGAGTCCATGTTGCAACTCTAAGGGGAGCTTGGATAGCGTTAAGACCTGACCCACCAGATGAGGCAGAGAGGGGAGAGAACTCAAGTGCTCATGCTTGGATAGATCCAAAGACAGTGCATCCCAGAGCAGTGGGCAGTTTCTTCTTTTTGCTTATCTGGAATCTCTTTCTGCTTGGGTAGCTCTGTCTTTCCTCTGTTCTGATCTACTTGTCAAACCAACCTGAATCAGGGAGCAGTGGGCATAGCTCCCAGGAGGAAGATAGCTAGGCTGCAGAGTGCTTCTGGGAAAGCATCAGCCTCATGGCCACAGACAGCCCTGCTGCCAGGAACCTACCCCCGGGCAGGAAGCCTGTCAGCCACAGGGAATTTCAAGCCTGGGTAGTAAGTCCAGGCACAGAAAGGCGGCAGAGCTCATTCCCTTCCACCAAGTTGTTGAAATTGGTGTGGAAAAGACCTTGGCAGCAAAAGAACTGACCTCGCATGCCCATTATGGCAAAGGAGAGGAAAAAAGGCCTGTGTTGGAAGAATTAAGTAACAGCAACAGACTTCTGAAAACCAGCTTCCAGTCAATTTCACAAATTTGGGTTTGTGGACTAGAACAATAGAAAAGATGGGGCACAGGTGCTGGGTTCTCCCACTGAAACACGAATTCTTACAAAACGCGGTGGAACGCTAGAAAAGTTATGGGTCATCCCCTGGGAATATGCTGGCCACCTCAGTCAGTCCTAGTTTTAAATGACAGAGACATTCTGGGAACACTGAGACATGCTAACTGGACATTTCATCTTTCCAAGGTCCTTAAGGAGAGTATCCTGTTCTAGCAGTTTGGCATAAATGGACATCAAAGTAAAGGAGGAGTGAGCACTAGCATCCTTGCTCAATGTTCTAGAAGACAGTGGTGCTTTGATCTTCGCTTCCCGGTAAGGTCGCCCTCAGGACACCGCTCTCCAGGTGATGGTACGGCCAATACCACAGTTGCTAACCTTTCACAAAGACCTTAGGTAGCAAAGAAAAATCCGACAGCTCAGCACTAGGTTTTGCACTTTTCTTGGCAGCATGCTGGTCGCATCTGTCTATAGATTCAGCAGCAGCATTGTTTTATCATGGAAAGTAGGACGTGCCCTAGCAGTGTACATGCTTATGACTGTTCACATAAAAGAGAACCATAAGCTTACTGTCCTTGTTTTGTTTTTAAGCTGTAAAAGATAAGCTGAGCCATCATGCCTGTCATATATACATTCTCTCCAGTGCCACATTAAACAGTAAAAGAAGTGAAAATGACTCTAATCCTGGGCTGGGCTTTCCTGTTACTTAAAATTTAGTCCTATGTGTCTGTCACATACTCAATTCTGTTTCACATCCATCTGTACAACTCATAAAGGCAGGCCAGAGAGCATGGTTATTAGAGTGATGTCTGTGTGCTCAATGGTAAGTGTCCATTAGCCTCGAGGTGAAAAGTAACACCTCAACAACAGCGTCCCTGAACGATGAGATGAGGCTGGGGATGGATACCTAGCTGCTTTTCGCGCTCCTCACGTCGCTCCCTGGCCAGTCGCTGCCGGTCGTCCACCCGAAGCACGGGAGGAGGGTCTGAAAAGGAGAGAAAACACATGAGCAGAAGAGCAGATTTTCTCATGATGATATACTTTGATAATTATCTTTTTGTCTAGTAAATTCTATGAATAAAATATTACTATGTCTTACAACTGGTACACAGGACTATAGTTTCAGTGATATACTTTATTATTACAATTTTTTTCTGGAATTTCCAAGCATTTTTCTCCTGTTTAAAAACATTATATGAGAAAGTAGATCCTAAGAGTTCTCATCACAAGGAGAACCCCCCCCCCTTTTTTTTCTTTCCCATATCCATATGAGATGAGGGATGTTAACCTGACTGTGGTGATCATTTCACAATACAGGTAAGTCAAGTCATGCTGCATGCCTTAAACTTACAGGGTGCTGTATGTCAGTTCTAGCTCAACAAAAATGGGAAACAAGTTCTAAAAATAAAATAAAAAGACACACAGCCCACCCCCCCAAAACCCATGATGTAAAAACATAACTACAGCCTTTTGACTGTTTCTATCCAGCAATATATACAATGCTTTGTGTTCCTAAGCTAGTGAACTTCTATCATTTTTATTCTTTAAAAAGTCTGTTCCTCAACAGCAAACAGAATCGTAAGTGAATTTCTATGGGATAGAGGTTCACCAGTTGGATGTAAAAAGTCCAGCTCTGAGGTCACACACACAAGAGTTCACTTTCTGTTCTCTCACCCGCTATGTAAATTTGGCTGAGTTACTCACCAACTCTCTAAGTGTCAAGTTAATTAGGGCATGGGTTTCATGGATATTTTTTTAAAAGATTTTATTTATTTATTTTAGAGAGAGAGAGAGAGAGAGAGAGCATGCACAAGCAGGGGGACTGGCAGGCAGAGGGAGAGGGAGAAACAGGCTCCCTGCTGAGCAGGGAGCCCGACGTGGAGCTCGATCCCAGGGACCAGGACCCAAGCCCAAGGCAGATGCTTAACTGACTGAGCCACCCAGGAGCCCCCTGGATTTTTATTTATTATCTACCAAATGAGAATAAATAGAACCAATCTCACCTCACTGTAAGAACTAAATGAAATACTTGAAATGGCATTAATTATGGTGCCTCACACATAAGCCTCAGTTAACTCATTCATTCACTCAACACACGTTGCACATCAACTCTGCATGAGGCATCATTCTAGGTGCCAAAAAGAAAGCAGTCAAGAAAGAAAAAAAAAATCTCTGCCCTGGTGGGGACTGCATTCTACTCAGGGAGAATTTTATAAACAGGATAAATAAGAGATATAGAATGAAAAAAAGGGGTTGGGGCGTCTGGGTGGATCAGCTGGTTAAGCGTCTGACTGGCTCAGGTCATGATCTCAGTGTCCTGGGATGGAGCCCCACTCGGCTGCTCTGTGCTCAGCGGGGAGCCTACTTGTCCCTCTCCCTCTGCCCCTCCCCCTCCTTGCACGCGCTTTCTGATAAATAAAATCTTTAAAAAAATGAAAAAGGGGAAAATATACTGAATGTTAGTTTGAGATAAATGCTAAGGGGACAACAAAGCAACAAAGGGGATTGTGACATGGCAGGAAGGGGGATGTTTAACATTTTAGACAGGGGCCAAGGGAGGCCTAACTGATGTAACTTTTATGTGCAAAACCCTGATGGAAATGACACACACATGTGCAGATATTCCAGGAGATGGAAAGCAAACACAAAGGCCCTGAGATTAAGAGCACCTAATGTGCTCAAGAAACGGGTAGATCTAAGAGCCTGGAATGGAGTGAGATCGTAATGGGGCCAGACACGCGAGGGCCACAGCACGGGGCTCTCTGGTCACAGTGGGGACTCTGGATTGTACTCGGAGACACTGCTGGGGGTTTCCCAGTAGAGAGCTATACTAACGGGTTCCCTCTGCTACTATACAAACAAGCAAAATAATAATAATGATGATGATGATGATGATGATGATGACCTTAAGATCAGGTTTATTTTCTCCTGTCTTAAACTGACATATTTTTAAGATCTCATGTTAAAAATAGAAACCTAGTGGGACAATATTTTAGACAGCATGGTAGTGCTTCATCAGCAAATCTAAAGGCCCTCCATCCCAAAGGCCTCTTAAATGTCACAGAATTTGTACATCCAGGGGAAACAGAAACTGTACAAAGGCCCATCAGGAGCATGCATAAACCTGGCAGTGAGAATCATGAGCAAGACTAAGTGATGGTGTTTTATGCTTTTCCTTCCTTTTAAGGTAAGATTTTTAAAAACTGGTAAAAGGACCCCTCAGTAGCTCACACTTTTTATGATACTTCTCAGATTTACGGATTATTTATTAGATTTCAAATATTGTTTGTGTAAGAAAATATGGCTCCTGGCCCCAAAAGGTTTACTTTGGAAATCTGAAAATGGGCATGTGGACTCCAGCTCAGGCACCTGGGTATGGGCCATACACGGGGGTGCTTTACTGTCATTTGTTTCTGGTGAAAAGAAATGATAGCATGGCAAATGCCATTCTTAAGAAAGAACTATCCGAGAACAAGTCAAAATGAAGTTAGAATAAACCTTTAATGATTACCTACCACTTAAGTAATATTCCTTAAATAATGAGGTTTACCCGTTCATAAACACTTATTTAACTATAAAACTCAAAAATCAACTTTATTTAAAAAGATGCATAAGCACATTACAGAAAGTCTCCATAAAATAGTTTAGGGGCGCCTGGGTGGCTCAGTCAGTTAAGTGTCTGATTCTTGATTTGGGCTCAGGTCATGATCTCCAGGTGGTGAGATCAAGCCCTGTGCTCAGCACGGAGCATGCCTGAGATTCTCTCTCTCCCTCTGCCCCTCTCCCGGCGCTCGTGCTTTCTCTAACTAACTAACTAACTAACTAACTAACTAACTAACTAACTAACTTTAAAAATTAACTACTTGGAATTATGTTTATAAATTCTGCCACAGACTATCAATATGAAGGATGTGACATTTCTAGCTTATTTTCCAGTACATGCCAAATTTCATGCAAAATTTTGAAAAACAATTTTGAAAGGAAGATTTTAATAACAACATATGGGACACACACACCTCACCCTCTTCTAACCCAAACCAACTCTGATGGCCCCAAATCAATAACTGTTATCAATAACCCAATTACGCACTATAATAGTTGCCTTTTAGATACACAGTTGGAAAAATAGCACAAGAGGTGATTTCTGTAATATTATTTCATATGAAGATTATGCTCATCACATGTAATAAACCGCATCCTGCCTGATCATATAAGAAACAAGGCTGCACATAGTGCTGCACAAATATATCAATTAATCACTATAAATAAGGCCGATGCTTATATGTCCAATGATTCCCACTGACCTTCTTTTGAGATCAGTGCTGAAATGATAATCACTATTACTTTGGAATCAGATTTTGAGGAAGTAAAGACTTAGGGAATGGTGATTGGGATATGCTAGATGATTTTGATTGGTTTAGGAACCTGGCATTTGAAAATATTGAATTGTAGAGGGAAAAAGGTATTCAGGTTTTTTTTTTTAAGATTTTATTTATTTATTTCTTTTGGGGTGGGGTAGAAGGAGAGTGAATCTCAAGCAGACTCTGTGCCGAGTACCCTGAGCCCGACGTGGGGCTCCATCTCAGGGCCCTGAGATCATGACCCTGAGATCGTGACCTGAGCTGAAGCCAAGAGTCAGATGCTCAACTGACTGAGCCACCCAGGCGCCCCAAGGCATTCAGTTTAAATTCTGTTTCCATCCTTCTGATTACATAGAGAGAGAGTCACTCTGGTGCTAGAATGTCAATAATACTTATGGCAGATTAAAGATGGTGTGAATGAGGGTGGGGAGGAACAGAGCCTTTTGTTTTGTTCACTGCTTATTCCCATCTGCCAGAAAGGAGAATATTCAGTCAGCATCGGTTGAACAAAGGAGCAAACAACCTTCGCTAACTTTCAGAGCCTTTAAACTTCCACTAACATGCACCAACAGGGCAAACAAACAGCAATCTTGTATTTGATAACAGATTTAAAAAAAAAGTTAATGCTAAGCAGTCAGTTTTCATAACCAAAAACTGATAAAAATTATCTTTCAAGCTAGATTTCCAAAGATGAAAAAAATGAATAGTTCCAAGTAAATAGTGAATGTTCTAGAATTCTCCCTCTCATCTCTATCCTTCACATCACTTTACCCTGGAGCAAAATCAAGGTACAGGAACTACATGAACATTATGAACATTTCACATCGTTTCCTGATAGATCTAACACGGTCAGAAGGAAAAGTTTTCAGAGCAACAGAATATTGCTGCACTCTGCTTTCAACCTCCTGCCGGGATGACTGAAGGGGGTTGGCCACCCAAACTGGGGCACTTTTAAGGGTGACAGGAAGTGCTCCTGATATTCTGTCTTCGATGACATGCATGAACCTGGACCACAAACGAGAACTCAGTGACTGTCGAAGATAAGAAAATCAACTCACACTGACAAGGCTTGCTCAAGAGCTCACCAGTCTTTGACTTCTATCCGAACAACTACTGTTGATGCAATAAGTAACTTCATCAGGGTTTTGTATTTAACAAAGCACTTTCACAAATGTTATCATTTCGTTCTTTACAATAGCTCTATGAGCTGGCCAAGCACTTATTCCTTCAATGACAAGTTCTCACGCCTGTTTTCCAAAGGAGAAAACTGAGGGAAATGTCTGTGACCAAGGAAGGTGGCACAGTGAAATGTTAGAGCTAGTTCTTAAAACCAGATCTCTTGCTCAACCCCGGGCCCTTCTGCACACCATGGTACGCAGGGAGTCATCACAAGTGGCTTCATGTAGTGGCCAGAGAAGGCCTGCAGGATTCCAAGGCCTGCATTCCTCTGCGACGGAAATGATTTATAAATGCTAGTGCAGTTATTAGTGGCTCTTTTAAAGACTTGTGGTGGAGGAGGGCACCTGGGTGGCTCAGTTGGTTAAGTGACTGCCTTCGGCTCAGGTCATGATCCTGGAATCCTGGGATCGAGTCCCACATCGGGCTCCCTGCTTAGCGGGGAGTCTTCTTCTCCCTCTGACCCTCCCCCCTCTTGTGCTCTCTCTCTCTCTCATTCTCTCTCTCAAATAAATAAAATCTTAAAAAAAAAAAAGACTTGTGGTGGAGGGTGATAAAGGGACAGGAATTAAGAGGGATTTTTTAATGAACTTAAGTTTCTGTTTTTTTCAGGTATATACAGCTCATGAAGAACGTACCAATGTTCCCATCTAATCAGGTCACACTCTGAATCATTTGGAGGCAGCTGATGGCGTCCTCAAGAGCCATCACCCACTCTGTAGACATGGCAGATCGGTGACTTTACAAATGGTCTCTTTCAGTCTGGGTCCAAGTATTCACAGCTGAGAGTACTGGTCTTTCCCAGTTAACACGAGACATATTATGCCCACACTTATAAACCACAAGGGCCTTCTATACATGTTTTAAAGATAAAATATTAACAACTTGAATGTTATTAACATCAAAGAGATGTTCTAGAGTATTCCAATGAATTTTAAGTTATCAGAAGGTTAAGGATGGAAAGACATTTAAGTAAAATTTACTGGGTTAAAAGAGACCCCGAGAAATCATTTGGTCAGAATGCCCATATCAGGTTGAGGGCAATACTCAAAATATTCAAAAATTTAGTACTTACTTTACTCCTCCCCACCCCCCAAGTTCCAGAGAATGAAAATTAATAAACTGCTCTAGTCAGACATTCCCATGACTTATATCTCATAAAATTAAAAGGTTTTACTCAAACCTAGCCCTCCAACATGAAATCTCTTCTATCATCCTTTGGAGACACTAAGGAAAACAACATGGTGGTTTTAAAAGGGAGACCTTCATATGTACCTCTGCTTATTTATATATATACAAGAAAGGAGACACATGATGCTCAAAAGGCACAATCTCAATGGTTGTCAGAGAGGTGAGGGGTGGGGAGGAATGGGCAGAATGGGTGAGGGGAGTGCAAGGTATAGACTTCCAGTTATGCAATGAGTAAGTCACAAGGATAAAAGGTACAGCACAGGGAATAGAGTCAAAACAAGGGAAAAACAGCATAAACCATTTAGCGAATGTTCAATTCTCATGGTAAAACAAATGAGGTTTTCATGCTAAAGGATCCTCACTTGAATACAAGGAACCCAAGTCCACTAAAATAAGGCCTGGGAACACAGGGGCCCTGCTTTGCTCATCCAGTACCTGTCACGGTCCCAGGCACAGGACAATTACTAAGTAGTAGATGGTGGCTGAGTGGTAGGTGGATAAATGAATGGATGAAAGGCAAATTAAGTGGGGGAATCTCAGCCTGTTAATTAAAATTCCACTGAAACTACATATCATTTTCCATTAATGGCCGCTCATGCAGTCCATGCAATAGTACTTGTTAGTTGTCCTTCTTTTAAGCAACAAGCCAGATTTATCTGCTCTGTTAAGATCTTTTCCCACATGGAACCCCGCCACCCCCTGCCAAACTAGGTATAATGGGGGAATGTTTTCTCTGAGGCTAGAAAGAGTTATTTTTCATCTTTATTCTCACTGATTCACTGTTCTTGAATGACTTTGGTCTTGGATGCTGCATGAAGTAGGCCTCCAAGGCCCTCATGGGGGGTTCAATTTGTCTTTGCCTTCCTTGGCTTGTTTACCATTATACTGGACAGTGGTCTCTCCCAAGAGCCACACAATGGCTGCTGGATACTTGGAAGCAACTGCATTGTCTATTCAACTGTTTATGTTTACAGGCTGTTTGCTTCTTTGTATCACTGAGTGGAACAGACCATGAATCACAGGCTATTAAATGAAATTACTGTGTAGGTGTACAATCACTGCAGAAAATAGAGAACAAAAACATAATTCTGTACCAGCTTTGCTATGTGTGAAGATTTCCTTAAATGGCTTTTGAAAATGTCACAAAAAAGATATGCAATAATGCTGGGCACACAGGTACAAAAAATTGTGTCATATGCATCATTTCAAAAAAGAATAGGAAAATGATTACCTCTTATACATTGCTTGATAGTAAACAATGCACCCACATGCATCATCTCACTGACTGTCAAAATGATTCTGGGAGGTAAGCAGGGCATGTGTTTGAATCTCCATTTTAAAAAGAGAAAATCAAGGCTTTAAGAGGGTCTCGGACTTAAACTTATAAAAGCCAGTATGAGTTGTCTGTGTTTTGGTAGCAGGACTGGAACTAAGCTCTCCTAAATTCTAGCCCGCCTTAGGCTTTAGGGATAACCTTTTTGTCTACAGTAAATGCCATGCATAGTACCTGGCTTATTTCCTGAGTAGTTGCTATTTTGTCCTGAAATAGCAGAGGGCCGGCTGGAGGCAGCAATTTTCTTATCTTGCACTTTGTAGCTCTCAGGCGCTATACAAATGAGACAAAAGAGAGAAGACCATATTTAGTTTCTTAAAATTGATTCAGAAACATTCACCTATTCAACATTTACTGTGAACCTTTGTATCAGGTACTAAGCTAGATTCAGGAAATAAAAAGATGAGGCTGTTACAACTCTTGCCGGTTCCGTGGGAAGGACGCATTCAAAACTCAAGGTCCGTGGCTCGACCGATCCTACAGCAGCAGCAAGTTCCAGGGGGGCCCCAGTTCATACATAAAGCAAGCACGGGGAAGCATGGCTGGTATCCAAAGTCTCTGATCTTAGTTCTTAGAAAGTTCATGCATTAGGAACCCAAAATTCCAAGAACATAACTACGTGGGTCACCAGAAAGGAGCCAGGACATAAAATTTACTAGGATTTTGATAAAGCCTCTGACAAAAGTTCCATAACAAAGATTATTAAAGAGACTAAGGGAAATGTATTCTAGGAAAGAAATGAAGGGCAGAAATACCAGGTAATTCTCTGGTTACGTCAAGTACAGGATCCCATACTGTAAACATATTACTTTCTTTACCCATATATATATTTTTAAGATTTTATTTATTTGTCAGAGAGAGAGAGAGCGCGCACGCACACGAGCAGGGGGAGTGGCAGGCAGAGGGAGAGGGAGAAGCAGGCTTCCCGCTGAGCAGGGAGCCCGATGCGGGGCTCGATCCCAGGACCCCGGAGTCATGACCTGAGCTGAAGGCAGATGCTTAATGCACTGTGCCCACCCAGGCATCCCTTTACTCCTATTACTTCAATGTATTTCAAAGGATATTTAAAAGATGTCTGCTACTGTCTCAGATACAAATCATGTCAAAAACCAAGCCCATGAGTTTCTGCCTCCTACTCTCTGCCTTAAGACCTGCTCTGCCCAGTCCTCTCCACCAACTGAGGCAATTCTACCCTTCCAGCTGATCATGCCCCAAACCCTGGACTCATCCTTGACTTCTGTCACTTCTCATGCTCAATGTGTTAGTAAGTTCTTTCACCTCTACCTTATAAAACATTTTACCACCTCTCCTGCTGCCTTTCTAATCATCTCTTCCCTGTGTGACTACAATATCCTCTTACCCAGTCCACATGATCCTCCCACTGACCACCTTTAGTCTGTTTTCATCTTAGTAGCCAGAGTGATCCCCTTAAAACATAAGTCGTGTCACTCCTCTGCTCAAAGCTCTCCGATAGCTCCCATCCTGCTCCGAGTAAAACCTAAGGTCTCCATCATGGCCCACAAGGTACCCCTTTCCCTCTTAATTACTCTGTTCTAGTCATCCTGGCTTAGTCCATCCCAGAACTTTGCACGGACTTGAAACGTTTTTGCCTCTGATACCCACGTGCATTTCACTTCCTCTGTGACTCTGCTTATATAAGACATTAGAGAATCCCCTTGAATTGTTTAAAATAGCACCCCCATCACTCAGCACTTTGCACTCCTTCCCCTGCTTTGTTTGCAGCCCTTGCCCCTGACATATTACATATTATCTCTCCATTAGGCTATGGAAATTGGGCATTATCTAGAAAATAGGAATGACTGCCTCAAAGATTTTGAACCTGAAAAGGTGTGATAATAATTATGCTTTAAGAAGACTAAATTTAAAAACTATTCCCAAGATGTACTAAGAAGAAATTACTAAAAAAAAATATTCCCTAAATTTACCTTTGACCTCTAAATGAGGAATACACCGAATTTTTGTGGCTCTCTCTCAGTTACATATAGTATTAGCTTGGAAAATTGTAGATAATGGGGCGCCTGGGTGGCTCAGTCAGTTAAGCGTCTGACTCTTGATTTCTCAGGTCATGATCTCAGGGTCGTGAGATCAAGCCCTTCGACAGGCTCTGTGCCCAGTGGAGAGTCTGCTTGAGATTCTCTCTCGCTCTCCATCTTCCCCTCCCACTCATGCTTGTGCTCGATCTCTCTCTCTCTAAAATAAATAAATTTAAAAAAAAGAACCACCTTCCTCCTTATTCTGCAAGTTAATCTTATTAAAATTGCTCATAAAGAAGTTGTTAAGAAACATAACAGAAAGAAGTAGAATGTATCACATATTTGGAGTACTATGATTACAATTTTCCTTTTTGTTATAGAACTACCTCCAGCACACAATAAGTAAAGCCTTAATTAGTAAGCTATTTATGGATCTGCTATTTATTATTTTTAGTTAACTGAAAAAGAATGAGAACGATTTTAGAATTTCAAATGTATTCATTTCTTTCTTGCCTTGGTATATATGACATAATTTAATCTTTCTCTGGTGATTGCATATCCGAAGGGCCCCCAGGTCCTGACAACAAACATCAATCCTAACTGAGTATTATGTAACAGTCCACCATGAAGGAGATTAAAAAGACTGTAACACATGTTCAGTCCAAGTGACTTGTCCAAATAATCTCTGATAAGAGCTTTTTTTTCAGGGGCGGGGGGGGGGAAGAGCTATATTTTATCATCTTGAAATTTAAATGTAAAAAATATACTTGAATTAAACTGGAGGTCTGGTTACTTGAATCCCAATTTATCTACATCTGACTTCTACTGGATCTGCTCTAGCTGAACATCGATTTGCCTGCCCTCTCATCATCCAGATCTCAGGAATTCATTGCTATTCCGGAAAACCTTCTGGGTCCTAATCATAACAACACACATTTGAAATCTTAAAATTTTTAATGCTCATGTAAAAATGACAGCTTAACTTAGTAAAGCAAAAGAAATTTAAAAAATGGTCAGTCTGTTTAGTTCAAGATTATAAGTTATAATTCTAACAATAATAATTTATAAATAATTGTTAATGTCTACCCTTTAGGTTAGACATTCATCTAACATTTTCAGGTTATCTTTCCACTTTTCTATCAGTCCACTCTTCCTTCCGCCACTGTAAGAATCTTTATTTCTCCAAAAACCTCTCTGGTTAACACTCGTGGTAAGACGGAAGATATAAACTCAAACAGATCTGGGCTCAGGTGACCTTCAGAAAGTTTGACCTCTCTGAGTAGGTTGCGGGGCGGGGGAGGGTGGGGAGGATACGGCCTCCCTCACAGGGCTGCTGGGAAGATGCGAGGTTTAGTGGAGAAGATGCATGGGAAGAATGTGCCACAGAGCTTAGCATACAACAGGTGTTTAACACATTCGTTTTCTCTCTTTCGCTCTTCCACTGAGGTCTGGGCCTCCCTCAACCTCGGCACTTGGGGCTCTTGGCATGGTGTAGCAGTGTGTTTGGAAGTTTTGAGGCGGTGGTGTGTGCTTTGGAGTCAGCTGACCTGGCTGTGCCCTTAACGGGGTGTGAATTCTCAGCACATCACCTCTCAGCCTTAATTTTCCCATCTGTAAAGAGGGACAACACTTACTTCCAGGGTTGTGAAAATTAGTGAGAGCACTGGACCCACCACAGTGCTCAATAACTGGTAGAAAGCATTTTATTGGCTCTCTCTTTATTCCCTACACAAATGTGGGAAACGGTTTCTGTTTTCCCAGGGCTTTGCTCATGCAGCACTAATGGGGAAAGTAAACCTATGTCAAGTTGGTGACAGGGTCCTGGGGTGCGAAGTCTGGCTCAGCTGCTGGCCTCAGAGGTTTCCGACTCAGCTACAATCACACCTCCTGGGGGCCCTCAGGTAGGCTGGGCTTATTGGTATGGTTTTTAGGGTACAACCTGACTTTGGAAGAGGCAATCCTCAGTGTTTCTGGGACTTAGGTGACAGTTTCAGGAGATTGAATGCCCTTCAAGTTACCATTGCATTAAGTAAATATGAGCTTTTAAAAAACAACAACAGGCACCTGAGTGGCTCAGTCGCTAAGCGTCTGCCTTTGGCTCGGGTCATGATCCCAGGGGCCTGGGATGGAGCCCCATGTCGGGCTCTTTGCTCAGTGGGGAGCCTGCTTCTCCCTCTCATTCTGCCTGCCTGTCTGCCTACTTGTGATCTCTCTCTCTCTGTCAAATAAATAAATAAAATCTTTAAAACAACAACAACAACCCCAAACCCTCCATTATAATAATGGGAAATAAAATCTTACTATTATTTTTTTAAACAAAGTACAGGGAATTTCACTATTTGAGAACATGATGAAAGTAATTTAAGATTTCCAACATTTAAAAAACTGGAAATCCTAGGTAACTAGCAGACAGGATTGAATATACCATTTTTTATTTCACCATTAAAAAATACCATTTTTTAAATGACTCAGGTGACTTTCCAGTATTAATTTGAATCTCTTTCATTTTTCATAAAGAAAACTGAGTCATATACCATCATGCTCAATAAGGCTTTGCTAGCCTTATAAAATCTCTATTGATCTTCCTGCTAGCTTGAAAGCTTTATTCCATTAGTGTCACATGTGAGACTGTTAAAGACAAGAGGAAGGATGCAGAGAAGCAAGCACCCTTGTGGTCTGGGGCTCTGTCTCCCTCTAAACTGCTCTGAAACAAAATACAGAGAAGGCAGACATTTGGAGCTTTCATCTAGTAAAAATCCTGCAGCTCCAGTAAGTGCCACAAATGAGCCCCTAAAATCCATATCCTCTACGATTCATTGCATTCCTTGCCATGTCTTCCCAGAAAGGGCAAGGGTTCTCACTGCTTTGTTTCTATTTTTGGCTCTATGGTCTGGTTGAAGAGTCTCTCTCAACTGATCAGAATAATTGGTTCAACAAATGCTTAATTTAGTAAAAAAAAAAAAAGCTTACTCTAATAAGACATTTAGGACTACAATCTTAGGAACCATCCTGAGTTTAAATCTCACTGAATGATATGTGGTCTTGATGTCTACAAGGATAATGTATTTCTGTTACTATTTTTTTAAAAGATTTATTTTAGAGAGAGAGAGTACGTGGGCACACATGAGCAGGGGGAGGGGCAGAGGAAGAGGGGGAGAGTGAATTTCAAGCAGACTCTGTGCTGAGTGCAACACGGGGCTCAACCTCCCGACCCTGACTGAGATCATGACCTGAGCTGAAATTAAGAGTTGGGCGCTAAACCGACTGAGGTACCCAGGTGCCCCTTTCTGTCACTATTTTTAATAGAGTTTAGCCATTAGGCCCAGCTCTGTATGGGTTCTTCTTTGCTATATTGTTCAGTTGGACTTGGCAGACATGCAGCTCAGCGTACACGAACAGCTTTGGGGGAGAGTAAAAGAGAGTTGAACCACAGGCAATTGCCTTTTTTCTTTTTTTTTTTAAAGATTTTATTTATTTCAGAGAGAGAGAGAGAGAGGGAGCATGGGGAGGGGCAGAGGGAGAAGTAGGCTCCCTGCCGAGCAAGGACTCCATCCAAGGATCCTGGGATCATGACCTGAGCCAAAGGCAGACGCTTAACGGATTGGGCCACCCAGGCATCCTGACAATTGCCATTTTTGTAGTAAAAAAATGGTTGAATACTGCAACTTCATAGGTCTCAACCTAATAGTTTCAGGTTACCTGTGCAGAAAAGACTTCACACAGCAGGTGTCAGAGAGCTCTCTTTAGGAAGGCCTGGTTTGGCTCCAATAAATCTTAGCCATGAGTCTGACTCCATGCTGAGTCCTGAGTCTTCCTAGTAAATCACAGACCCTGGGTGGTCTTGACAGACCCCGGACACACTAAACAAATCACTTACTTGAAAAATGTGGCTGCAGAACACTGTTGTGACAATTGAAGAATGTTATTGGTTTAAAAATGTAACAGAGAGTGATTACAGAGTAGTTTTCAGGCAATTCAGTGTTTCACCTAAAATTTTCTACTTTATCATCCTTTTGCTTATTTACTTGACCGTTAGATTTTCTTCTAATAGAGCTGCCAGGAGTATTGTAACACAGATCTTAAAGGTTTTATCCAACGTTATTTATGAAATTTGCATAGAATGAGGCCATAAGGCAACCTTCTCTAATGACTCTTCTGATTATTCCGCAGGATGGAGAGCTTCTCAGTTTAAGTTCCTCATAATAGTATGTGAAATTAAAGGAATGATGGAGTTCATGGGAGTTGGCACTAGACAAACCTGGGTTCAATGTCCTGCTTTCCCTTGTTTTCTTCTACTAGCACTGCTCAGACAGCACCTGACTCGGGGGACACCTTGTGCTCAGTACTGGGAAGAAATATTAATGTGCCTCCTTCTACCACTTTTCCTTTCCTGAACCCTTAATTCTAGGTTACTTCTTCAAACTGTGTTTTGGACCTTCTGATTCCCCGAGTAATCTCTCTTCTCTTTAGAAAAGTGGTCTCTTATGGCCTGAAGCACGCTCTTGACGTCAGTCATTTTCAAGTGCATTTACAAATATGCTCTCTCAAATACAGTTTGTCTCCCACCTTTAGGGAATCTATGCTCCTGTTTCTCTGTGATCACTGGAAACTATGTCAAAAGGTGAACTAACTGTCCTCACAAAATCAGCCAACCCTGATGTTAGTCTTAGTATCAATGGAACTACTACATTCCCAGGCTCAGAAATGTTAAATAATTTTTTCTTTTTTTTAAAAAGCTTTTAAAAGGTTTATTTATTTGAGAGAGAGAGCAAGCACAAGAGGGAGGTGCAGGAGAGGGAGAAAAAAATCTCAAGCCGACTCTGTGCTTGAGCTCATGACCCTGGGATCCTGACCTGAGTCAAGACCAAGAATCAGATGCCTAACTGACTGCGCCACCCAGGTGCTCTAAATAATTTTTTCAATAAACATTTACAGATACTCTCATGGGCCAGCCACTGTGCTGGGCACTAAGAACACAAAGATCAAAGGACACAACATCTACTTGCAAGATGCTTATGAACTTTTGGAAGAGACAACATAAAAACACATGAAATTGTAGCAATGGATCAGTTTAGTTTTTAAAAAAATCAATATACCATAGAGCATGGATAACCAAATAAATGATGCAGACAGTATTACAGAGATTCAGAGGTGGGAGAAGGTGCTAAGGGGGTAGTAGTGATATAAAACTTCACTGGGTAACAATTTTGGAGAATGGAGAGAGTCTGTATAAGTGAAGAGTAAAGCAGAGAATACTTCTGGCTAGAGGCCATAAGCAAGACTACCTAGGCAATTAAAAAAAAAAAAGAAGATAATCAGGGCCCTGTGCAGTCGGAACAGCAGGTTTAAGAAGGTAGGCAGTTGAAAATAAGACAAACAGGCTGAGGTCAGTGCCTCCCTGAATTCCAAGAGTTTGGACTTGACCCTGAAGGCAATGAAAGTCACTGGAGTATGTCATGCGGGACTTCTGGTGGGTGAGCTACTACAGCTTCAGTGGACTCTGGGTAAATACAAAGTGAAGCCTATAACAAGCCTGCTGGAAGTGTATATATATATATATATATAAAGTGCTTATCAGCTTAATGAAAACAACAAAAGGAAACCAGGCTAAAACCAGACATCTTAAGAATTCTGCTTTCCGTATCATTTAACAATTTTTTCAGATCTTCCCATTTCCCCTTAACAGGTACCAAGAGATAAGTATCTGACCCTCAAGGGGAAACAGTGACTCCGGTGACCACGGTGAAAACCATGCCTGTTCTTGAAGCATCACAGAACTGGAAGAGTCGTCACTGTAGCCATCCAAGACGGGGCCCAGGGCAGCGAGGTGCCACCACACAGGGAACCTCCCTGAGCCCTCAGTGTCCCCTCTGCTTCAACTCCTGCAGGAAATGGGACCCCAGCCGCCACCTCCATGGAGCAAGGATGGTGGGTAGGATGAGGAAATACAGAATGGAGGAAATGTGCCTGGCTGGGAAACAAGCGGGCTGTTCTGAAGGTCATTTTGCAGGAGGGTCAAGGAAATAAAATGTGGGCAGAGGCTCACTGGTGTGTTTAATCTTTCACAGGTCACCACAGGATAGGGAAGCAGCCACCTCACTATGTAGATTTATAGGCGTTGCGTGCTGGCGACATGTGTAACTGCAGATGCCGGGAAACAGTGCAGACTCTAATTTGCCCTTCTACGCCAGAATAAATCCACTTTGTGCTATGGTCTAAAATCCAGACACGGGGGCGCCTGGGTGGCTCAGTCGGTTAAGCGTCTGCCTTCAGCTCAGATCATGATCCCAGGGTCCTGGGATCGAGGCCCGCATCAGGCTCCTTGCTGAGCGGGGAGTCTGCTTCTCCCTCTCCCCCTGCTTGTGCTCTCTCTCTGTGTTAAACAAATAAATAAAATATTCAAAAAAAAAATAAATAAAATCCAGCCACGTTTAATCTGACATAGTAATAAGGACAAGGAACCATTTACTCAACAATCTGTTGCTCATTTCTTGCTGTAAAAACAAATGCAATTAAGAATATTTGATAATGCATCTCGGAGTCTCCCATTTCGTCCTTATTCATTCTGACAGAAACAATTCAATTTTTACTTTTTCTTTGTATTTCGTGCTCTCCAGACAGAACAAAAAGTTGTGACGTGGTGGCTACAACAGATTGCACCAGAGGCTTGTAAGACCACGTGGAGATCTTTAAGTTTAGGGGGAGCTTATTCAGCAACAATGAACAGTGACTGAAAGTCACCTTCTGATTACTTCATTTCTGCGTAATGAAAAAAATGAAAAATTTATGACTGTGATAGAAAGGGACAGTCAACCAAAAGACAAAGAAATTTGTCCAATACTGAGATAATACAAACCCAACACAAAGACACTGATTTTATAAATACAATCCGGCATTGTGTACAGTTATGTGATCCATGGGAACAGAATGCACCAGAAACATTACTCCTCATCCTAACTATAACGTGAAGGCATGAAGAATGGGACAGACACACGGAGTCATTTATTAGTAATTTATAGTCCATCTACTTCCAAAGGAAAGTTGAGGCAACTGCACTGGAATGTCCACGTCAAAAATACTGACATAACCATAACTTTTCACCAAAAATTCCGTTTTTTGTTTGTTAAATTACATATGACAGGAATAGTGTAAATATTACTTAAATAACACCAAAAGATAATTCTGTCAAAACAGGTTACCGGAATTAAGGGATAAGGAGTGGGCTACTTGTTGTCTCCAAAGAGCTCTAATCATGGCCATTGTGTTTTGAGCTTAAAGAACCACAGCTGCCGTCCAGTTAAATGGAACTTGAGGCATTTTGTCCATTTTGTCTTTGACACTCGGTCAGGCGCAGTTCTGAGATAATGCTCTACTCGACCGGGGCAATCTGAGGGCAGGGCCCCTGATTTTCACCCACAGGATCTCCGTCTTTAGCGGCTAGCTCCCTATCTGGCACCTGTGTGACACTGAATAAATACTTGAAGAAGGGAATGAGGGAACGGCTGGATGGTGGGTGGTGTACTCTGAGCAAAACTGGGGCCAAGGCCCCGAAAGAAAAAGTATTCATGACAAGTAACAAGAAAAAGTGTACATTTGTTCGTTTTTTGATGCCTGCTAAGACTGTAGAGAAAAGGTGACCAAAAGAATTGTCAGATTATAGTCATGTTCACTCCATGCCAGGAAAAAAACAGAAAACAATGTAATTCTAGGATGGTTTTGACGTGACATCAGGCAAGCCTCAAAATCAAATCACTGCGCTTGCAGCCATGTAACAGAAAGGTCTGTTCAGTATCACTTAGAGTATCATGGGAATTAGAGTGACAGACTCCAAATACAGCAGACTATTGCCTATACTGCAGGGGAAGAAGCATGAAAACATTATAGCCTTTGCTGGAAATACCAGAAAGGCTACAAAACAAACATTTCAGCTTTGAGAGATTTGTAAACCCCAACATTTTCCCCAAAGCAATTTAATAGATTTGTTTTGGTAGTCTGCTAAAAAGACAAACATCCATTTTAGCTGAAATGAAGAAAACCGTATTTTAGAAAAGCACGTGTTCCACCAATTTTTTGCGTATAAGTGATTGGGAATCACTTCTTAAGCTACTTTGTTTACCAATAAAAGCAGCTATCTGATTCATGGTACAAACTCCTTCTGACACAGCTGACAGGAACAAACATTACATACTTTAACTCCAACCCAAAACACTTTTATCTAAAAACCAATAAATAAAACAAGCAAAAACCTTCCTTCAGCCAGACGGCAACATTATAAATAGAACAGAAAAGGCTGTATCTTCCACCTGCATTAATATAAACCAGATTAAAAGGCAAGCCTCTTCATCCCCATGGGTGATGAACCTTCTTGGCGATCTATCACCAGTCACAATGCTAGCTACTACACCAAGGAGCTCTGTTCCATAATATGAGTAATGTTTATGACGAAGCAAAGATCACAGCGAAGTACAGAAAGGAGTGGGAAAGCCTACCCGTATTAAAAGTTTTCCATTTACACTGAGACACGGTAAATTATGGAGACTGTAGCTAATTTTCTAAGTTTCAACAGCTGGATAGGGAGCTTATCAAATTAGACCAAATTCAATGAAATTCAATGTGTAATTAAAAGCAACTAGTTAAATAACTTGGGGAAAAATAATTAGAACTCAACTTCATTACTCTGCTTAATTAAAGTAACCAACTGAAAGAAGGTGCTTTTACTTTCAGCAGGATAATGCTTTACTTTTAAGAAGAAAACTAAAATTGCTAATACCAGTATTTTACAAAATGATTACTATAGGCCACAAAATAGAAAAGCTTTCATACTTAAATGCAAAATAAAATGATCAAGGTAGAAGACGTATAGTTCTTAAAATCCCAAATAAACAACAGAGTCAGTTTTAAATACCAGTTTTGCAAAGAAATGAGTGTAATTTTAATCCTATGAATATTAATCAACTGAGTTTAATCTGTGGAAAAAAACACGTATATACAAGGCTGCAGAATATCAATAATTAACTCTTCTTCCTCTGCACAACATAATAGTAAAATACATGACTTTAAATTTTCTTATGCAAACTCAGAAAAATGCAATAGGAATGAGTGGTAAAAAATGGAAGGTTAAGATTATTCCAATTCCTTTCGAGTAACAAGTGAATGTTTAACCTCAAGGTTGTTTAAAATTAGGGGCAAACTCATCTCACCATGCTGTCCTATGCTGCAGTCATTTGTACGTCTGTGTCCCTGTTCGTTTTTCCCCTCTCGCTGGAACACCAGCCTCACCATCTCTTCCACTGTTTAAATCCAATCTACCTATCTTTCTTTCCTTCCTACCTTCTTTCTTTCCTTCCTTCCTTAATAGCTTTTATTTTTTTCCAGAAGTTTCAGGTTCACACCAAATGGAGTGGAGAGTTCAGAGACGTTCCCATGTACCCCCCACCTCCACATATGCACAACCTCTCCCCCGTCAAAATCCTGCACTAGAGTGGTATATATATATATTTTAAAAGATTTTATTTACTTATTTAACAGAGAGAGAGAGAGAGAGACAGTGAGAGAGGGAACACAAGCAGGAGGAGTGGGAGAGGGAGAAGCAGGCTTCCTGCTGAGCAGGGAGCCCGATGCGGGGCTCGATCCCAGGACCCTGGGATCATGACCTGAGCCGAAGGCAGACGCTTAACGACTGAGCCACCCAGGCGCCCCTGGAGTGGTACATTTATTTCAATCAGTGAACCTACACAGACATATCATTATCACCCAAAGTCCACAGTTCACAACATATCATTATCACCCAAAGTCCACAGTTCACAGAGCTCACTCTGAGTGTTGTTTTGGGATTTGACAACAGAGAAGTCATGCATCCGCCATTATAGCATGGTAGAGAGTCCCATCCATTTCTCATAGCCCCGCTCAGGTCTCTTTCTCATGAAATCTTTTCAAGTTTTTCCGACACTTTTCCTTCCCTGACTTCTACTACGCTCCCAAGTCTGACCCACAATCGTCTGGTACTTGATTTCATTCCATCTTATGTCGTTTTTAGGATGTATGTTTCCACAAGTTCCAAATACTGCTCATGTCACAGGAAGCAAGGCAAAAAAAAAAAAAAAAAAAAAAATTGTGCTTTATAGTAAAAAAACAAAACAAAAACACAATTGGGGAAATGTTTGCTGCAGCATTTCTCTCTTGGAAATTCATACTGGCCATTTGCATAGGCAAACTGTGTTGTTCCATGCTTGCTTCCTAATAAAGGTCTAGACAAGGCTTCTTTTCTTTTATTTTTTTAAAGATATTTTATTTATTTATTTTGACAGAGAGAGAGACAGTGAGAGAGAGAAAGCGAGAGAGGGAACACAAGCAGGGGGAGTGGGAGAGGGAGAAGCAGGCTTCCCGCTGAGCAGGGAGCCCGATGTGGGGCTCGATCCCAGGACCCTGGGATCATGACCTGAGCCGAAGGCAGATGCTTAATGACTGAGCCACCCAGGCGCCCCACAGGGCTTCTTTTCTAACAGAGCCCTGATTGGCCACAAGGCACAGCTCTGGCCAAGAAGTTGAACACTGCAATTGTTAGGCTGGGTTTGCGGGAATGCTCCTTAAAGGGGAAGAGGACTCGGGTAGCATGGCTCCTCACTCTGCCTTTTGTTCCTGTCTTGAACACGGGTATGATGTTCAAGGTAGAGCATTTGCCTTGTAACCAGGAAGCTGTCATGAGGGAAAAGCTAAGGCAGTAACGGACACCTGGCCCTGACATCTTTGAACCGCTGTACTGTTTACTTCCATATTTCCTGTAGGTAAGAAAAAAGAAAACTCCAAATTTGTTTAAATCACTGTTGTTTTCTTATTCAGTACTCACAATTAAAAGCAATCTCTAAACTGACAGAGTTTCCACTAACTACAGAATGAGGTCCAAGCATGCACCTTGGCTTACCAAATACCTCCAAAATTTGGTCGCAGCCTACCCTTCCAGCTTCCACTTCCTCTAGCCTGCAACACGCAACACCTCAGTCCTAGGCAGACAGCGCTGAGGCTGGAGGTGAGATCCGAGATGGGCTTTGGAGGTGGGGGAGACTCAGAAAAAGCAGAAGATTTGATGTGAAGTGGGGGAATGTGAACAATAAAAGGCCACCAAGGACAACGTGTGGACTACCTAGGAAAAAACAATTCGTACAAAACTAGGTGGTGATTAGATGGTGGCTTTTCATTCAAGGCATTCAAAAGCAGGCTCGACACATCGAGGGACTCTGTGCATACTTCCTATTGACCCCTTTTATTTGATACATCATGAATCTTACGTATTCTGATTTCTTCCAGACGTCAGAAAGCAAAACAGGTGCTGGCTCTTCATATTAAAGCAGATCAGCATTTAGTTTTGAAAGGAGCAGAAGAGCAAAGTCAGGAGAAAAAAAAATAAAGGATGCCAGATCAGGGTTGTTTTTTTTTTAAGATCTTATTTATTTATTTGAGAGAGTGAGAGATAGAGAGAGCATGAGAGGGGGTAGGGTCAGAGGGAGAAGCAGACTCCCCACTGAGCAGGGAGCCTGATGTGGGACTTGATCCCGGGACTCCAGGATCATGACCTGAACTGAGGGCAGATGCTTAACCAACTGAGCTACCCAGGTGCCCCCAGATCAGGGTTTTAATAACATCATCTGTGATAGAAATCAGCTCCAAAAAATTTAGAAACCAGTGGCTTTCTTTTCTTTCTTTTTTTTTTTTTAAGATTTTATTTATTTATTTGACAGAGAGAGATAGCGAGAGCAGGAACACAAGCAGGGGGAGTAGGAGAGGGAGAAGCAGACTCCCTGCTGAGCAGGGAGCCCGATGCGGAACTCGATCCCAGGACCCTGGGATCATGACCTGAGCTGAAGGCAGACGCTTAACGACTGAGCCACCCAGGTGCCCCAAACCAGTGGCTTTCTGAAAAGAATATGAAGGGTTCCCCCAGCAAAGCTGGTCATCTAGAATAGCTCTTGCTAGCATCCTAAGGCCCTATATCCAACTGCTTACTCATTGCAGTGGACTCACAGACTGGTTACAGTAAGACATTACCTTCTGTCAGCTAGTCTATAAAGGTAGCATCACAGCAGATATTAAGTCCACACTTGCCTATAAAAATTTCAACTGATTTAGCTTAATTTTATTTAAAAAACCCCACATCTATTGGAGTGCCTTGGTGGCTCAGTTGGTTAAGCAGCTGACTTTTTTTTTTTTTTTAAGATTTATTTATTTATTTGACAGAGAGAGAGACAGCGAGAGAGGGAACACAAGCAGGGGGAGTGGGAGAGGGAGAAGCAGGCTCTCCACTGAGCAGAGAGCCCGAGGCGGGGCTCCATCCCAGGACCCTGGGATCATGACCTGAGCTGAAGGCAGACGCTTAATGACTGAGCCACCCAGGTGCCCTGCAGCTGACTCTTGAGTTCAGCTCAGGTCATGATCTCAGGGTCCTGGGATCGGGCCCCGTGTCAGGCTCTGTGCTCAGCACGGAGTCTGCTTCTCCCTCTCCCTCTGCTCCTCCCCCTGCTCTCTCTCAAGTAAATAAAAATAAAAATCTTTAAAAAAAAAAAAATCTATTAGCTTTTCTATACTACAGAAAGACTATGAAGACAGAAACTGCAAGGCCTATAATCCCATCACCTGGATAACCCATTTTTTTTTTTAATCTTAAAAAAGAAATGTCTCTCAAGTGGTTAGGAAATTCAAATGGTACATAAAGCTGTAAAATAAAAAGAAAAAGCCTCTTCCCTCCCTCTTTTATTTCTGGAAAAAAAAGTTTCTGCATTCACATGTATTTGCTTTCTATTTATTCAAAGCATCATGCTACTTACTCTTTGGTCCCTTTCTTTTCTCATTTGGTGATTTTACTTTGCCTACTTTTCCAGTTCCTTTGTTCACTGCAGTGCATCCCACCATTTGCAGTACATGCCCACAGTCATCAGCTATCCTTGTCTCACCTTTTCTGTAACGTGCAATTCTCTGCATGCTTGTCAATGTGTGAAACCGGGGCCCTGAGTGCTATTAACCTTCCTATATTAACACCAGTACCTGCTCCTTCGCCCCTGGAGTTGGTGTATTCATCTCCTGCAGTTTAAGCCTCTTTGCTTCTGCTGATCTGGACACCACTGAGAAGGCAACCACTTCCAAGGAAGAGGACTACCCAAACAACACAACACAAAACAAAACCCACCTCCAAGATAGCTTTGCTCTAGTGGGAAAAGCAGGAATGGGGTCCGCAAGGAGCCACAGTGTTAGGGCTGATCAGAAACTTCAAGATTAGGTTTTGTTCTATGTGGGTACATTTACCACTTCTTCTCTCTCAGTTTTGCAAACCAAACCTGTATCGGTTCAAGTGGTGGCTTCTGACACCTCTGATGGGAGACACTGTGGGCTGGGCTGGGATTGAATTGCTTCTCTGGCACCTTCTCTGCATAGGAAATGGAGCAGTGCAGCAAAAGGGTAGAACACGGCCTGGCCAGCCAGAGCACCCTTCAAAGCCGGAATCACAGACTTTTAGGCCAGGGAGAGTCGAGAAGAGCAGAATGCTGAAGCTGCTCCCCGCTCTGAGCATCGGCCAGTGGGGGCAGACTGGGGAGGACAGCGCTGACGCCCACCCTGGGGGCTCCACACACACGCTGTGTTGGGACTCACACTGCCACTGACTTCCGGCGATGTGTGGTTGTGGTCTGAACATACATTCAAATCTATTCAATAATTGAGATGATCACCCTGGAGTGCAAAGAAATGTGATTAAGCCAGGACTTTGGTTGGCTCCGAGTAACCAGAGACTCAGGCCAAGAAAAGGGGCTTAGATGACAAAGCATTTCTTCAAGTCCTCTGCAGGAAAGAAGGGGTGAGATTTAAAGCACGCTGTTCTGCTCACCTTTTTATTATCTTTTCACTGGACATGGCATCTTATTTGTTGGATTTCTTTAACTTGCCCTACTCAAAATGTTCCCAAACAGAGGATCTCCGATTTTGGAACCTATCAAATATCTAAATGTAGTAACTAATGAAAACAAAGCCAACGAAAGGAAAGGATGCCAGCCTGAAAGACAAGGAGCAGTTCCACAGAGTTCTGCAACTCCCCAAAGCACAAAGACGACTGTGTGGCAGGCGGCAGGGCCTGGCGCACTATCAGGCCAGACGGAAAGGCTCTTCGCAGGGTGGAGCGCTAGTGACTCGGCAGTTTATAGACTGCAACTGATATGCTTATTTTCCAATACCTATATTCATTTCAAGTATGCTACATCCATTTCAAACAAGAGAATCCAATTACACATTCTAAATCTGCCTAAGCTATAGGGCCTTCAGGGTCATCAAGAGCTAAGCCAAAACTAAGCTGATAAACTGACTCCTTTCTTCTAAGTGCCTTGGGAATGCATTTTATGTGACCATTTCTCACCTGACGGTCTCCATGTGGGAGTTGGTATCTAGAGCAGTTGGAGAAGCCAGGAGGGTGAGGGAGACTGAGAGGGTAAACTGAGAGGGAAACTGAAAGCTAGCTCCTCCCGGAAGAAGGGAAAAACAATAAACAAACTCTCAGTGGAGGTGGGGAGGAAGGAGCTATTGTCAGCCAGGTTGTCTTCCTTCCATCCCAGGGAGCGCCATATTGGTCACTGGACCCACTCTTTACCCAAGAACCTGCTCGTAGACAACCAGTTGTGTTCAAAATTCCAGCAGAGTCACTGTGAGAAAGGAAAATATGTAAAGAACTGTCTGAGCTTTCTTTTTTTTTTTTTTTAAGATTTCATTTATTTATTTATTTGAGAGAGAGAGAGAGAATGAGAGAGCAGAAGCAGGAAGAACAGAGGGAGAGGGAGATAATCTCCAGTAGACTCAGCGCTGAGCGTGGAGCCTTGACTCAGGGTTCCACCCCAGGACCCTGAGATCATGACCTGAGCTGAAACCAAGAATAGGACCCTTAACCAAGTGAGCCACCCAGGCCCCCTGAACTGTCTGAGATTTCTAATGAAATGTGAATGAATCTCACTGCAGTCTCTGAGCATTCCCTCAAACCTGACACTTTTCCTGGATGTACCAGGAACAGTCCATGAATAATGTAGCAATATGGTTTCTTTTTAGTTTACAGATGAAGTATAAACCCAAGACTTCTTCAAACCTTGTTATTTTACCTACTGTTTTATAGCAATGAAAAACCTTAGAAAATGTGCAAAAGGGTGCATGCTTTTTGTAAAGAGTGAAGGAGAGAGAAGTTGTAATACTGAGTTTAGTCTCCATGTAGATTAAGGAAGGAGAAAAATGATGAGGATGGGGTAGGGAGCAGGGACTGAGAGAGAGAGAGAGAACATTAGCTTTCAAAACAGAATATGAGCAATTTGAGGGTGGATTATTTTACCATTAGTATAGATGTTTGGAAGGTGCTGAATAATAATTCTGGGCATATTTGTTTCATGGAGATTCTACGACAGCATTACTACATTAATAGGTGAAATTGGCTTTTTGTGTTACCAGTTCCACATGCAGTATTTTAATAATGTGAAGGTGTGTTCCAGCTTTCAGCCAGCCAATTTACAAATGAACCCATATAACATCAGGAATTGCTGTTTTTTTAAACATTACAATAGTCTAGCAAATATGTATAAGGTAAGGGTCATAGGTGATCATGTTTTAGAGCTAGCTGAGAAAGGAAGTTCACCTAATAAGTATAATTAGTCATTTAGATTTTAAAAAATATCTTGTCTTAGAAACAGTCATTCATATGTTTCTCAATTTAGCACCTCTGGATTGCTATTCAATTTTCTTTAGGCAAGATTTTTCTAGCAGGCAGGCTGAACTTGACTTTGTAAACAAATATTCAGTAGCAAAAATATTGCAACTAGTGATGTTTGACAAAAACTGATTTTTTTAAAAAGAAGATTTATCCGTTCATTTTAGAGAGAGATAGAGGGGAGGGGCAAAGGGAGAGAGAATCCCAAGCAGACTCGGCGCGGCGCACAGAGCCTGATGCAGGGCTCGATTCCACAATCCTGAGATCACGACCCAAGCCAAAACCAAGAGTTGGATGCTCAACCAACTGTACCACCGAGATGCCCCCAAACCCTATTTTTCATATGTCTGAGAGACAACCTTTCTCATCACTGAAAACACTGTGGACAAGTATTTACTCCCCTCGCAGCAGGAATAGGAAGGATGAAAAAATAGCTCATGTTGTCTCATTACTGAGACATGTGTTTCACACAAGGAAACATTTGCTTTCTCTTTCTAAATCTCACCAAATTGATTTTAGAACATTTTAATCATAAAAAGATCACATTAAAGTAGTATGTGGACCACATTAAAAATGATGATCTAGGTCTCTGCACTGAATAACCAGTTATATACAATTTTTGCTGTATTAATGTCTACCCTCTATAATAAGACATCCACCCCAGCTGTATGAGCATTAGTGACCTGAAGGTATAACTACACAATACAGAGAGACAGAAATAAATACGAATGACATCACTGTGTTCTATCTTCATCATCAAGGCTGATTTTTAAGTCTTCCACCTAAACTTGCGCTGTGCTGGGCTAGACCAGGTGGGTTCAACAGGTGAACTTGTGAGAGCTCTGGGGGTAACTGACATTTTACTTGTATATCTGGTAGAATCATCTCTCTATAGCAAAAAAAAAAAAAGTTTTTGCAGTGATATATATTTGTCAGAAACATTACTGCCTACAGCAAAAAAATGCAGAAGGTATATTCTATTATCTAATTTTCATCAAAGAACTGCTCCCTTGCCCCATCCCTTCCTCCCTCCACTGACCCCCTGCCACACTGTGCAGTCTATGTGGAGATGTTGCCACGTCCCATCATGAGAGTACAATCAGCCCCCCTCAAATTCCTTGCAAATTGATCTGGATAAGGTCTGGAGCCCACTCATGAGAGGCCTGTCCCAGCGATAGCTTCTCAGTACTCACTCAGTACGGACAGAGTGGGGGCTTCCCTACCTCCTTCCCCAGGGCCCTTGGCCCACTCCACAGAGATGCCCAGAAGCCAGATGGTTTTGTCCCCAAAAGCTTAGTTAGCTGACATATCGCCATGCTGCACAGTCCTTCCCCTGGAGTACAGCGAGCACCATCTCTGTGAGCAGTTCCCTAAAACTCACGGCCACTTGCAGGCCTCAGTACAGAACCGTCCAGGCTCGGGTTCTACAAATACCAATACTGATCTGATTCAAACCGATCAGGGATCATTTAGCTAAGTTTGCACGTAAGAAAGACCATTTCATCTAAATTTTTAGAAATGCAGACCGAACGCAGTCATTTCCTAGCGGTCTACGCTACAACACCTGCTAGCAACACATTTCAGTTTCCATTGATCCGGAAATTACTCTAAACCAGCTTGAAAAATCTGTTGACTCTCATTTCACTAGGAGAAAATTTTTTTTAGCCCTTCTATAAAACTCAACTTTACACAAAAAGTTTAGGCTGACTATAAAAGCTAGAAAAACTATCCTAGTACTGTGCAGCGTTAAAAATGTTGATTATAGGGGTGCCTGGGTGGCTCAGTCGTTGAGCGTCTGCCTTCAGCTCGGGTCGTGATCCTGGGGTCCTGGGATCGAGCCCCGCATCGGGCTCCCTGCTCTGTGGGAAGCCTGCTTCTCCCTCTCCCATTCCCCCTGCTTCTGTTTCCTCTCTCACTGTGTCTCTCTCTGTCAAATGAATAAATAAAATCTTTAAAAAAAAATGTTGATTATAAATCTTTATATTTTGGCTTCATATTATTATAAACCTTTTTAGATTACTTAAAACCATGCTTCAAATTCTAATTAGAAATGTCCAATTTAGTCTGTGGTACTTCTACTCATTGAACGCCTGCCCAGCGGACTCTGGATCTGCTCTCTCAGCCAGTTATCAGATTAACTCCAGGAGGAAGGAAAAGTGGCCTGAGATTAACAAACGAAGTAACTCTACAATGCCAAAACACCACTGAAAACACTCATAACTGACCCTGTAAAACAAGAGAAACACAGACTGCTCATTATAAAACTCGAGCTTTAAAAAAGGAAGTGAGATAGAACCACCATAGAGGAAAAAATATAATATCAGTAACAATAATAAGAGCAAGAACTGTGGGAGCCATTCATCCAGCCCCACCTACATAACAAGCACTGGGCCGGAGGCTTTGCATACACTAGGTCTCATTCCTCGAGTCACCCTGCAAGGCAGGCAATTAGCGTCCCCACGTTATACTGAGTACACAGAGGCAGAGGATAATGAATGTTTGGAAGGAGGAATGAAGCTGGCTTGGTCTGTCTCCGGAATGCTGATGGTTGAGAGCAGGGTCAGACAGCTCACCTGCTTAACTACATGGAGAGTCACGAAGACCTGGTCTTGAGGCCTAAGAGGAGGCCAGCGGCTTTTTAATTATTACTCTTTTTCTTTCTTTCTTTTTTTTATATGGATATACTTTATTTTATTTAATATGTCACATAGCAAAAACTAATTTACTTCTCCAATTTTTATAATATATATATATATGCAGACATAGATATACATATATTATTATTTTTCTGATGAGAGAAAGAAACACGTGACTTTGTGCTTCTGATGAGCTGTCCTGGCTCTAAGGAAATTTTTCCTATCTGCTTTGTGAAAGTTCAGCCATACCTGTGTAAGGACACAAAATCACAGGAGTTTTACAATTTCACAGTATTTCACAATACTAATGAATTCTTTTTTTTTTTTTTTTTTTTAAGATTTTTTATTTATTTATTTGACAGAGAGAGACACAGCGAGAGAGAGAACACAAGCACGGGGAGTGGGAGAGGGAGAAGCAGGCCTCCCATGGAGCAGGGAGCCCGATGCGGGGCTCGATCCCAGGACCCCGGGACCATGACCCGAGCCGAAGACAGACGCTCAACGACTGAGCCACCCAGGCGCCCCTAATACTAATGAATTCTTGTTAATGCCTGCTATTTTTAGAGATATTGGGAGGTCTCTAAGATGACAGAAATAGAAGCCAAGACCTTCAGTGAAATGACAGAAAATAATCCACGTGGGATGAAATCATGGCTCTCTTTCTTCCCTCTCCCTTCCTTAGTTTAACTGACAGGCATAAAATGGATAGAAAAATAATACTCCTAGCAATCTGATAGTAGATACAAATGTTTCAACCATGTTCTCTGCCAAAATTCCAGCTATAGAGTACAGCTGATACATGCAGCTTGGTCTTAAATTGCACTGATTTGTATTTTGTCAAAGGGAGACATATTAATTTTATGTTCAATTGGACCACTGATCAGTGTAACACCTAAAACTGTGTGCGTGATGCATAAAACCTCCAGGATGCACCCGGGGGCCCCAGGCCCCTGCTGTTTCTATTTTCTAGGAATAAAAGGAACATGAGTCCATGGCCACCTCTTTTTTTCACTTTTCAAAATGCAGTGCAACTGCTTTCAGACCCTCTATATTTCGCTTCCCACTAAATTCACTGGGCTGTCCTAAGAAACTGCTATTTTCAAGTTCAGAACTAAGCTAGGATTATATTAATAACTGAGAAGACATAAGTGACTTAAATATTTTTTTCCCCCCAAAACAGTTTAGGCCTGGAAAAAAGGAAATCTTGGTAGGACAGCAATAAAATGGCAAGTTTGAGAGTCTGGAGCTCACATATAGAGGGAGTGGTGAGCTTAGAGCTGAGCTTCATGTCTGGTCTCGCTCGGGCTGTGCAGGGTCATCTTGGGCTGATGGCCAGTCTAATGTTGTTAGATTTCCTTTGGACTCAGTTTATTACAGTGAGCTGCTGGTCAGGCCGGGGTAGCATGGTTGGTGAGGGCAGGAGCTTGAAGGCCAAAACATGATCCCCGTGCGGCCAGGTCAGTGCCTACTCACAGACTAGTACGATGAATAATGGGTGAGGGGTGTGAGCTGGGGGCTACATATGTAATTACTCAGCAAAATATTTAATGAGCAGGCACCATGCCAGCCATAATAACACAAAAATAATGGTACCGAGGTTAAAGTCCCCCTAGAGATGCAGATACAGAAACAGGTAATTAAAATATAATGTCGTAAGTACCATGACAGAGGGACATGAAAGATTCTATGGAAGCACAGAGAAAGGCAAGGGAGGCTTCCTGCAGTACGGGGCGCCTGAGCTGGCTCTAAAGAGTACACATGTGGATGGGGGGCATTTCTGGCCAAGGAGAAAGCACGATAACCCAAAGCAGGAAGGCATTTACCTATTACAGAGAAAAGGGCAGAGACACATACATCAACCTATAATCATAGCAACTAGAAAAGCTGTCAACTTCTTTTATAAAGATTGCACCTTTATTTCCTTAAAAACACTTTTTTGCTACAATATAGAATTTTTTCTCACTTATTGCACGGAGGACACTATACATTTCATATATGATATTTGTTTCATAATTTTGAACTTGAAAACTTTAGGCTTTACAGTAAAATAAGAATTAAGACCCAGGAATTATTAAAATGATGAACAGAGGGCTCGTGTCCAAGGATACAAAACTGTCAAAGAGAAGAAAAAAAGCCCAGTATTAAGATAAAATTATTTCACCTTAAAATTTTTTTTGAAGTCTTATGTTAATGATCATTTTGCTTTTGGATTTTTAAGTACAATAAATACTTGATATATCTTAATAATTTATCTTCCCCCCCCCCAAATGTATAGCATCAAAACCACTTATTCAGGGGCACCTGGGTGGCTCAGTTGGTTGAGCATCCAACTCTTAGTTTCAGCTCAGGTCATGATCTCATGGGTCCTGGAATCAGCCCTGCCTTGGGCTCCATGCTTAGCAGTGAGTCTGCTTGAAGATTCTCTCACTCTGCCCCTCACGTGCGTGTGCTCTCTCTCTCTCAAATAAATAAATATTTTAAAACCCCACTTATCTGCCACCCTATGATGCTGTACTTTTGTTGCAAAAAAAAAAAAGAAGTATTCTGATTTCAGGAATAAAATAAATTCTGTAATAAAATTAAGAGTAAATATTAAATAGAGCTGTAATTCAGTGCTTTTCTCACAGAAATGATGTTCTCATAACTGTTTACTTAGTATCTAACAATTCAATTTTACTATCTCATATACAGGAAGCTATTTCCTGACTCCTCCTGCCCCTTTTAAAGATCTGAAATACTGTTGTAAATCTCAGGGAAGCCATCAATCTCTTACCTTGAAAAATGTTACCTGTAGCTTCAGAAAGTTTCATGGCCCTCAGGGACTGATGGATTGATGGTCAAGGACTGCCCCCTCCTCCACCCCCCCCCCCCCCCCCGGGCTGCCATAGTAGAAGATGGCTTTTAAGTAGTTGTAAGTTCCCCATTTCTGGCCATGAATTTTTTTCAATTAAACCTCAATCTTTAAAAATGTGATCCTTAAAACAGCCCTTACAGAACAAGCTTTCAAAGCACTCCATTCTCATTTGAAGGTTTGTATGATCACCTATGGGCTTGTAATACAGAGATGTCCAGGCCCCACCCAGACCTGCTGAATTGTAATCCTGAGGCATAAGGCTTAGCTGTGTTTGTTTGTTTATTATTTTTAAAGATTTTATTTCATAGAGAAAGAGACAGAGAGCATGAGCCGAGTGGTGGTGGTGGGGAAGGGCAAGGGGACAAGCAGACTCCCCGCTGAGCAGGGAGCCAAATGCCCAACTGAGCCACCCAGGCACCTTGTTAGCTGTGTATTTTTTAAATAGCTCCCTAAAGGAGTCTGATGTACATCCCTGATTTAGAGCCCATGGATTACAGAATTTAACTTAGGATTGTCTCCCCCAGGCTTAAGTGATTTTTCATGTTTTTCATTCTGGGTGTCCTGGACTCATAGTTTAAGAGTTGGTGGGCTTCAGCCTTTCCCTTTCAGCAGCTTGCAAATCAGGACATGCATACTCCTGAGGGCACATGAAGGTATTCCACGCCAGGATTTCAACTTTTCTGCTTTGGATTCCTTTGGCAAAGGTTAGGTTGGATCCCTTCTCAGGATAGTATTTTCAAGTGCATAAATTCAAATACACAACACTACAAAAAAATACAACCATATTTAAATGTAATGTGCTACCTTATTAGTCCATTACATAAAATCTAGGGGCATGTTTAATAACTGCCATGATTTCTCAAAGCTGAGATCAATTTAAACTACCTTTTAAGATATCTGAAACTGTGATATGAAAATACCTGATTTCAACGGATGCTGACGCCACTGCAGGTTTGCTGCTCACATTCATAATTATAGGAAATGCTCAGTTTCCAGAGGACATTACTGGAAATAAAGATGCAATTATTTTCCGCATAAACTCCTGGTTATGAACCTTCGTGTAAGGCAGCACATGGACATGGAGGGCTTTAAGGAAACGAATCTCCAGACTTTTTCCCTAAAACCCTTTTCACCTTGCTTTTCACATTTCCCTTCTCCTACTACTGTGAGAACGGCGCACCACTCACGCATCCTGAATGATACGTGGTTCATGGTGGGTGTAAAAACCTTTGAAGTGTCACCAAAGGAACAAGGAACAAAGAGAAAATGCACTGCTCCTGAAAAGGAGCTGCCTGAGAGCAAAGCAAGAAAAACTCTGAGAGCAGGGCCTTGTTTTATGTAAAGGAAGGAGATCAGGACATACCATCTCCAAAGATGCCACTTTGGTGTACTGATTTTTTTTTTTAAGATTTTATTTATTTATTTGACAGAGAGAGACACAGTGAGAGAGGGAACACAAGCAGGGGGAGAGGGAGAACCAGGCTTCCCGCGGAGCAGGGAGCCCGATGTGGGGCTCGATCCCAGGACCCTGGGATCATGACCTAAGCTGAAGGCAGACACTTAACGAGTGAGCCACCCAGGTGTATTGATTATTTTGAGCTGAAGGCAACTGAGAAACAGACATAGGAGGAACTCTCTGCCCACCTCCTTTCTGCCTAAAAGCAAGCCATAAATTTCACCTTGTGAAAGTGACAAATTTCCATTTGTAAAGGTGCTCTTTTCCAGAAGAGAATGACTTAACACCAGAGACCACGTGAGTCTGCCTAACAAATCTTACTAAATAAATAACCCTTACCTACCATTAGTTTCTCCCACATAGTTCCTTTCCCACAATGGGCCTTTCCCCTAGATGCCCAAACCTGCTTTCCTTTGTCTAGTCACTTCTCTACTACTTATCTGCCTTATTAGGGTGGTATAAAGCCCCTGGGTTTAAAAGTCTCTTCCGGTTTTCACTTCGGTTGTGTGAAGCCCCCATGCATGTAAAAATACTAACATCGGTAGAGAATCATATGCTTTTCTCCAGTTAATATGTCTTCCAGCAGTTTAATTTGCAAGCCTCAGGAAATATACCTAAGAGGGTAGAGGAAAAGTTTTTCTACCCCTTACACAAATAAAAAGGTTGTTTTGCCTGTCTATCCATATTGATGTCATTGTCATAAAGCACAAATTAATACTTATTTGCATTAAAAAAATCAGGTGAGACTTCTTGGTTACAAAATCACAAGTATGACACAGCTGATTGTTTATACTGACACGTACTGACACTTCATACTTTTTATTGCTTTATGGTGAAATCTTCCAGAAACAATAAAGTCTGAGTCATTTTGGGGGACTCATTTGTCCTTTTGACTCTCTGGAAAGGCAACTGTTATAAGCTAAATTATACAAACTCAACACAAGCTACTGAAACTTATTCAGAATTTGTATGGCAGAGTCAATGGCAATAGGAGCCATCTTTTTATGCAATTTTCTGTGGTACAGAATAGTGATGTGGTATAGAATAGTGATGTGTTTTTACTATGTTTCTTAGAAATTTGATACCATTTTTGAATAAGCTGTAAACTAGCTGACTGCAGAACAGAAAGTCAAGTATGCTCTTTTATGCAAACATCACCCTACCACATGATCTAATAATAGATTTAAACAGTGGTCCTATTGTTTAATTACTGTCAGAAAGATGGCTTAAAGCTTCAGGCACTTAGCATTCCATGCATGCATTCTTAAGATTTCTAAAAAGTTTCCTAGGTTAAAATTACAATAATCATACTACTTGGAGCTCCAATTTGGGGCTTCAATTAAAATGAATACAAATTCAGCAAAATGACCCAGCTTAAGATTATTCTTGAAGCTTGGCCCTGACCACTGGTACTCTCCAGAGGCAAGATGTACTGGTTAACTTTTTACGTCTATGTCTCTGTTAGGTCTTTCAGTTTCCATGGGATCAGATCAACTCTATCCCAAGGTCAACTTCATGTGATTCTACTAATAACTGACAACCTAGAATGTATTACCTGACAAGGAGTACAAGGTCTTGTGCTCACTGTTACTCAATAGCTAGCACAAGCTCAGTTTCAAGAAGCTACACTTATAGAGAATATACAGAAGACTAATGCTTATATTCTAAAATCTAATCTTATAGTAAGTCAAACTAACAGAGAGCTGTGTAATAGAGCTGTGTAATAAACCGTACTGTCATCTACCAAACCTACTCTTAAAGTTAGTCCCCAACTTTAGCATATTCAAAAATTTAGCACTTCCGAAAATTAATCTGTATTGTATACACTAGATGCTCAATCTGTTTTTAATGTTTTAATATTCATTTCTACAATGAACAACAGCCAAAGCTAAAACAAACAAACAAACAAACAAACCCAAAACAAAACCCTTAAGTATCTGTACCATAACCAGGGTATTATAAAGTAAAACACACTCTCACACATACCTTCCCAAAACATAAATTTTTAAAAAAGTTAAAAGTAAAGATTTCTGGCTTTCTTTTATCAGAGCTTCTCTTTCCTTTTTTTTCAATGCAGTAAGAGCAGAAAATAAAGAGATGTGTTTTAATATTATTTCAACTAAGATTTACACTTTGTAATAAATGTTTAAACTGTTACAAGGTGAAATTTTAAGCCTCAAATATTGGTTGAAAAATCATTATTTTGGAAAAAAAATACTTACCTACATGGTGCTTTAAGACAACCGCAAAAATATTGTTTTTTAATATCAGTTTGTCTTGCAAGTTATCACTCAAAACTTTTCTTAAGCAAAAATCTCCATATGATGCTGTGCTAAAATAAAAAGCAAGGGAAGTCCAAGCAATTGGAAACAGGAAGCTGCTTTAAGACTTCTGAAAGAATAAGCAGATTCTGGGAATTTTATAACAATGCTCTGGGGTATGTGCTAAAAAATCTTTCTATATGAGCTTAATTTGCAGTAAGGTCCATTTGGTGACACTATTACTTAAACCTTCATATGGGGGAGTCAAACCTTTAAAAAGGCTGTAATTGTTAAAGGACAATGAATTCTTATAAAGCATTCCCATTCTACAAAATGGTGTTACAGCAACGCCTGACAAATTCAAGATGCAGAACGAAAAGTAACAAAGCAATCCTTTCAATCAGTTGCTGAGAAAGGAAAACACAACTAATGTGTTATCTTTAAAAAAGCTTCATGGACTTTTAGAATAATGACCGAAAGAATCCTTCCCCGTTCCTTCACTCCATCCCATCATTCCACTGCCACCAAGTGCCTACGTCTACTGTGCCAGGCACTGGGGAATACGATGGTGGGCAGAAGTAGGCAAGGTCCTGCCCACATGAAACTTACATGCAACAGAGACATAAGCATTAGCAAAACAATCACACTAATGAAGGTTACATTGTAAACTGGGATAAGGGCTCCAAAAGAGAACACAGTTCTATGGAAGGATATAACAAAAGAATCTGAATAGATGTTATTTAAAATTCCATGTGGCTTCTGTTAAGCCTTTTGTCCTTCTCACCAATCTAATTCAGGACACAACTCTATGTAGAGAAATACTATAACCAAAACATCTTAGAATCCCAAATTTATTTCCAGAGAGATTTCTTCATTTAATTTTTAATTTTTTATTTTTTTAAAGATTTTGTTTGTTTGACAGAGAGAGAGATAGTGAGAGCAGGAACACAAGCAGGGGGAGTGGGAGAGGGAGAAGCAGGCTTCCCGCGGAGCAGAGAGCCCGCCTGATGTGGGGCTTGATCCCAGTACCCTGGGATCAACCTGAGCCGAAGGCAGATGCTTAATGACTGAGCCACCCAGGCACCCCTAATTTGTTTTTAAAAAACAATTTTACCCCTACCACATCATAAGTGCATACTTTTTAATGGAATGTAATTCCCATCATGGAATACTTTTACCTATCTTACTAAAATATTAAGAACTTAATACTTCAGGATAAAATCAGTACCTTGAGTATTGAATTCTTTTTTTTTTTTTTTAAGGGGCTTTTTGAGATAATACAACACTTTTTTTCCCCCCAAAGTGGCTAAATTTTCTCGGAAGAGGAGAAACTGAATAGCATAAATCAATGTTCTGTTTTTGAAGGTTACTGCAAAAGTAACAAGCAACTGCAAATGCAGTGATAAAACCCTTTCTATTTTTCTCATGGGTATAATTTCAAAACATTCTGATGACATCTATTGACTGTAAAACCTGTGTACAACATTCAGCATATTTCAACCCAGCTTAATAATTAATGAACATCCTATGTCATTAATTTATAATACATCGGAGCTGCTTCAGAGTTTTCAAATGCACTGCTTAAGATCCCACCCAGTGGTAGCCAGCTGTTGGGGATGGGCCTCAAATTCCCTGATTCACATGTGTCATAATATGCCTTCTGAAAAATCCAGTCAATGTTCAAGGAGTGAGTTTAAGGGTTCTGGAAGCGATCAGGTCATCTAATTACTTGCTGTAATTGGTGAGAGGCTCTTACAATTAGAATAGATGCTGGAATAAAGAGACTTCCTTCCATTAGCCACAAACAGGAGAAAAATTTAATGATTATGATTATTTTAGCCATCAGGAGTTTCACCTGCTCTTTCCTGTAAGATAAATTCTGGTGCATTTCTTTGGTTTTCTTATTCTTATATCCATATGGAGCACTGGGTCAAAAGTTCTGATTGAATATAGTAAAATAACATGAACTTTTTTAAAAAAGTGAAGAAATAGCTTCAGAGCATTCACCCCAAACTATTTATAATTGGTGCTTATATGAACAAAGACCACTTAATTTTAAGTGTTCACCAAGAGAAATTAATTGGTCTTTTTTTCCCTGATGTTTTGGTTATTTATATGTGTATGCATGTGGCATATTAAGTTTTGTGTTTGTTTTGAAACTATGAAAAATATGAACAGAACTGTTGCTTTTCAGTGCTTTATCTCCAAAATTTGTGTTAGCCTCTTGGTCTCCTCCCTGTCTACCGAGGCACATGGAGCTCCTAGGATCTTCCCAAAGTTCCAGAAACGCCAACAACGGACACCTAGTAGGGTCTACCCAATTCTAACTTGAAACCACAAATGCTGAGCCACATCTCACCCATCAGAATCTATTTATCATTTGACCCATTAGTCCCATTGGAAATCAAATGTTAATTTGGGTTTAGAGGTGAACAGCTCATGAAGACTTAACCCTACCCAAATTATCTATTTATAATTTAAAAAACATCTTCAGTTACCCCTCACCCACAGGTCAACATGGAGACAAGCAGCTGCTTCAAGTTATGCTACCCCTTAAAATCACAGCACCAGCTTCACCTATGGTTAGAACTATCCCTTTCTGGATCCTTGAACAGACAATTCCTGATTTTTCATCTAGGATGTACCCAGAAGAGAAATATCAGACATGTGCTTCCAAATGCAGCACTGAAAATATGAGGAGCAAAGGGTCAGTATTAAAATGGAGCCCCGGTACATTGACATGTTGGCATGATGCTAGGAAAGGAATCCAGCAATATTTACCCACTGCTGTTAAAAAGTCCAAAATGATCAACTCCACAATCCTACTTCTGAGTCTCTCAAGGAAACAATCTAAAACATGGAAAGCCTTACACCTAAAGATGTCCATTAGAGGACCGGGAAGGGGATGACATATGTCACCCCTAAAAGACGCCACTGTGACATTAGGTATTATTTTGAGCTGAAGGCAGTTGAGATTCAGCAGATTCAGGAAGAATTCTCGGCCTGTCCCCCACTCCCCATCCGCCTAAAATCAGGGGCATAAATTTCCCTTGTGACAGTATCCCTCTCTCCTGTACCAGAAAAAGAGTGACTCTTATCCCCAGAGACAGTCGGTCAGCACGGAGATGAGTTTGCAAAAACAAACCTTACTACATTAACCCTTATCTTCTCTGTGCATCTTCTATTTCCTTGCCACTTCACAATTTATCAGCCCCTTAAGCCCAAACCCTGCTTCCTTTGTTAAAATGGTGTAAGTGCCCCAGAGTCCAAACTCACTACTTGTTTTACTTCCTTTCTGTGAACTCCAGTGTAGGTAAAAATAAAAACTGTGCACCTTTTCTCTGGTTAATCTGCCCTTTGTTAGTTCAATTCACAGGCCCTCAGGGACTTAACCTAAGAGAGTAAAGGAAATGTTTTTCCTCCCCAACAACCGTTTACAACGGTCAAAACTCAAAAGCAACAATAGTCAATGGGAGAATGTTCCTTCCATGGATTATTATCTAACCAGTAAAAATAAAAGTACTAAAAGTAAGGCAGTACCATGCATGCTCATAATGTAACCCTAATGAGAATAATTAAATGATACATGTGCACACTGATGCTGAAGGGGAATACATGAAAATTGATATAGCTACGTCAGGGTGATGGGATTATGGGTGGTCTTTCCTTTCTGTTTGTGCCAAACTTTCTGTGATGTTTCATTAGACTTTGGTAATTAAAAGAAAAAATACACACACACACACACACACACACACACACACACACACACTTAGGAAGCAGGTTTACAAAAAGATTGAAAAATAAACATTTTTGTTGCTAGAAATTAGTTGATCTTCCCAATTCTTCACCAAAACCATTTTTTTCTGTGTTGCTCTGAAGAGAAGGTCTGAACTTCCATTGAGTTTGTTTTTATTTTATTTTATTTTTTGAGAGAGAGAATGTGCATGCAAGGGGGGTGGGGTGGGAGAGGGAGAGAGAGAATCTCAAGCAGGCTCCATGCCCAGCACAGAGCCTCATGCGGGGCTTGATCTTATGACTGGAGCCCGTATTAGGAGTTGGATGCTTAACCCACTGAGCCACCCAGGTGCCCCCACCAAAAATCCATTTACATATCAGACAGCAAAAGGAAACGAGTCTATCCTACTGTTTTTTCATTTGCAAAACCCTCTAGGAAGGAAGGGTCCTCAGTCATGTCCCTAACTCTCAACATAGGCATATCTCAAAGATTTTGCAGGTTCACTTCCAGACACCACAAAGAGCCACACAACAAAGCAAGTCAAATGAATGTTTTGCTTTCCCAGTACATATAAAAGTTATGTTTACACTATAGTCTACTAAGTGTGCAACGCTTTATGTCTAAGAAAACAATGTACTTACTATAATTAAAAAATACTTTATTACTAAAAAAAATGCTAGACATCATCTGAGTTTTCAGTGAATCCTAACCTTTCTACTGGTGGAGAGTTTTGCCTTGATGTCGACGGTTGTTGACTCATCAGGGTGGTGGTTGTTGAAGGTTGGGGTGGCTGCAGTAATTTCTTAAAATGAGCCAATGATAAAGTTTGCTACATTGATTGACTCTTCTTTTCACGACACATTTCTTGGTAGCATGCCATGCTGTTTGATAGCATTTATCCACAGTAGAACTTTCTTTCAAAATTGGAGTCAGTCCTCTCAAACCCTGCCGCTGCTTTATCATCTAAGTTTATATAATATTCTAAATTCTTAGTTGTCACTTCAACAATCTTCATGGTATCTTCACCAGGAGTAGATTCCATCTCAAGAAATCACTTTCTTTGCTCATCCATAAGCAGCAGCTCCTCATCCGTTCAAGACTGATCATGAGATGGCAGCAGTTCAGTCCCATCTTCAGGCTCCATTGCTAATTCTAGTTCTCCTGCTGTGCCCACCACATCTGTGGTTACTTCCTCCACTGCAGTCCTGAACGCTCACAGTCACCCATAAGGGGTGGAATCAGCTTCTTCCAAACTCCTGTTCATGTGGGTATTTTGGCCTCTTTCCATGAATCACAAATATTCTTAATGGCATCTAGAATGGTGAATCCTTTCCAGAAGGTTTTCAACTGAATTGCCCAGATCCATCAGAGGAATCACTATCTATGGCAGCTACAGCCTTATGAAATGTATTGCTTTTTTTTAAAGATTTTATTTATTTATTTGTCAGAGAGACAGAGAGAGAAAGTGAGCACAAGCAGGCTCCCTGCTGAGCAAGGAGCCCAATGCGGGGTTTGATCCCAGGACCCTGGGATCATGACCTGAGTCGAAGGCAGACGCTTAACCGACTGAGCCACCCAGGAGCCCCTGAAATGTACATCTTAAATAAGAAGATGTGAAAGCTGAAATGATTCCTTGATTCATGGGCTGCAGAATGGCTACTGTGTTAGCAGGCTGGAAAACAATTCTTTTCATCTCCCCCAGAGCTCTTGGGTGACCAGGTGCATTGTCAATTAGCAGGAGTATTTTGAAAGAAGTTTTTTTTTTCTAAGCAGATCTCAACAGTGGGCTTAAAATATTCAGTAAACCATGGTGTAAACAGATGGGCTGTCATCCAGGCTTTGTTGTTCTATTTATGAAACACAGGCAGAGTAGATTCAGTGTAATTCTTAAGGGCCCTGGGATAATTGGAATGATAAACAAGCACCGGCTTCAACTGAAAGTCACTAACTAGAGTCAGCCTATCTTTTGAAGCTTTGAAGCCAGGGAGTGACTTCTCTCTAGCTAAGGAAGTCCTAGATGGCATCTTCTTCCAACAGAAGGCATTTCATCTACATTGAGAATCTGCTGTCTAGCGTAGCCAGCTTCATGAACGATCTCAGCCAGACCTTCTGGAGAACTTGCTGCAGCTTCTACATCCGCACCTGTTGCTTCACCCTGCACTTTTCCGTTATGGAGACGGCTTCTTCCCTTAAACCTCATGAACCAACCTCTGCTGGCTTCAAACTTTCTTCTGCAGCTTCCTCGCCTCTCCAGCCTTCACAGAATGGAGGAGAGTTAGGGCCTTGCTCTGAATTAGGCTTTGGCTGAAAGGAATCTGGTGGCTGGTTTGATCTTCTATCCAGACCACTCACTTTCTCCATATCAGCGTAAAGCAGTTTCACTTTCTTGTCATTCATGTGTTCACTGGAGTAGTGCTTTTAATTACCTTGGAGAAACTTTTCCTTTACATTCACAACGTTGCTAATTGTTTGGCTTAAGAGGCCTAGCTTTTGGCCTATCTCAGCTTTCACTTGAACACTGAGAGGTCACTGTAGGGTTATTAATTGGGCTAATTTCAACATGTTGTGTCTCAGGGATTAGGGGGGTCCCAGGAGGGGAAGATGGGGGAATGGCTGGTCGCGGAGCAGTCAGAATACCCCCATTTATTAAGTTCACTATCTTGCAGGTGCAGTTTGAGGTGCCCTAAAACAATGATAGTAACATCAAAGGTCACAGATCACCGTAACAAATATAATAATGAAAATGTTTGAATTATTGTAAGAATTACCAAACTGTAATGCAGAGACATGAAGGGAGCAAATGCTGTTGGAAAAAATGGCATTGATAGACTTGATGGATGAAGGGTTGCCAGAAACCTTCAATTTGTTTAAAAGAAAGAAAGAAAGAAAAGCATTATCTGCAAAGCACAGTAAAATGAAATATACCCGTACCAGCACATTTACAGTTTCCTGGGCTGCGACCTGGAGAACCCAGCCTCACCCCCGCAGTGGGCCATTTAACTCATCTGTTGCTGTGAGGTAGCTGTGGGACGGCTGTTTTATTAGGTGTTGTGACACACAGCTCAATAAAGCAAAATCCAAGATCCATCTCAAAATTAAGAAAACAAAACAAAACAAAACAAACAACGAACAGCTTTAAGCCTTCAGCACAATTGATTTAACAGTTCCTGCAGAACACAGCCCTTCTCTAGACCGGATGAATCACATCATTTCCACTTCATGCATTCTCAGGTGTGTTTATTTCTTAGGTGCTCACAGCAGGATTTTAGTTAACTCCGTTGCTATTGGTTACCGATTTTGTAATTTATATGAGAAGTCTAAAACACCATACAAAATTGACACGATTGAGAGCTACTTTAGTACAAGGGTCCATCTTATTCCTAATACCCACCATATACCTGCAAAAATACTTCTAAAAAATACATAAATATTTAAGAATGTACTTAAGAATGCTTAATATGCCAAACTCCATGTATTTAAGAGCTAAGAGAACTCTCATATATGTATAGATAGAATTCATGTATGTTAAACAGCTTTCACTTAGTTCTTTTTTTTTATGTTATGTTAATCACCATACATTACATCATTAGTTTTTGATGTAGTGTTCCATGATTCATTGTTTGTGCATAACACCCAGTGCTCCATGCAGAACGTGCCCTCTTTAATACCCATCACCAGGCTAACCCATACCCCCACCCCCTCCTTTCACTTAGTTCTTGATAATTTTTTTGATCCAACTAAAATTCTTGACTGACACACTTGTTTTATTTTTTACCTTGAGTGTAACTGTTGGCTAGTATTGATAGCATTTAATTATAAAAACATTAAACTTAAATACTTACATATCTAAATTATGTATTTTGATTACCAGAAAACACAAAATTCAAATATTCAGAGAATTCTTAATAAAATGTTATATAAGAATGTTAATCTTTGGGGCGCCTGGGTGGCTCAGTCGGTTAAGTGTCTGCCTTCGGCTCAGGTCATGATCCCAGGGTCCTGCGATCGAGCCCCACATCAGGCTCCCTGGTCAGCAGAGAGCCTGCTTCTCCCTTTCCACTCTGCCTGCCGCTCTGCCTACTTGTGCTCTCTATCTCTCTGTCAAATAAATAAAAAAAAATATCTTTAAAAAAAAAAAAGAATGTTAATCCTTGACAGTACTTTGTAACTCTTGTGTTACAGAAAACCAGGGCAACTTTGCATCGCTAATACCAGATTAAGTAAATGGAAAGCTTAAATATTAACTTTACCTTCTTGGTCTTTCATCATATGTTACTTGCTGCTCAGGCAACATTATTTTATTCTGTGATAAGATACTAAGAATTTATTTACATAACCTAACAGATTATAATCCAGAAATGGATTATGGCATTATCTTTTTAGACTAGGTCTTGTAGAAAAGTATTTCTAATGGAGAAAGAGTCCCATATGTTAAAAGCTTGACCTAAGTTTTGAAATTGGTTTATAGTTCAATTGAAATTTATCTATTTCATGTCACCTTGAGGTTCTGATAAGAAAAGTAAATTATATTGTCAAGACAGTATACAAATGCTTGCAATTCAGTACTAAAACTTCAGTTCAGAGAATATTCACCAGACAATGACTCAGTGAAATGCTCTGAGAAAGGATTGGTGACTTTTAATATGATGTGCATTTTATTTTTTTAAAGATTTATTTATTTATTTGAGAGCGAGTGAGAGAGAGTGGGGGGAGGGGCAGGAGGAGAAGGACTGGATCTCAAGCAGACCCTCCCCTAAGTGTGGAGCCTGACACAGGGCTCAATCTCACAACCCTGAGCTCATGACCTGAGACGAAATCAAGAGTCGGATGCTCAACTGACAGAGCCACCTAGGTGCCCCTATGATGTGCATTTTAGACTATACGAGGTCCATCTTGGAACTTTAACATCTTCAGGTTGTGTGACAATATGCATTACTACCTTGATGCCCTTCTTATTGATTACAGTCTTCCCCCGGCCTTTCATTCTATTTCATTTCTAGAACACATCCAGCAGATTTTTATGTTTCAACTTGAGAAACTCTGGCTGGACAGCATAGAAGATTCACTGGCAACAGGCATTTCTCAAGAAAGAGAATTCTTAACTTCTGCCTTTGAAACACCCCTGCCCAGGATGCCTGGGTGGCTCAGTCAGTTAACTGTCTGCCTTTGGCTCAGGTCATGATCCCAGCATCTGGGGATCGAGCCCCACATTGGCCTCTCTGCTCAGTGGCGAGTCTGCTTCTCCCTCTCCCCCTGTGATCTCTTTCGCTTTCACACGCTCTCAAATAAATCAAATCTTTAAAAAGAAAAAACAAAGAAACACCCCTGCCCAAGCTCTTCCCTTATGAACATCTGTGTGTTTTGCTATGGAGGGGTAAGTTAAACCCCATTTAACATACTTTGAGATCTCAGGTGGTTTAGGTGAGTGAATGATAGTATTTGGAAACTTTAATTGTATTGATGTTTGTTTCAAAGACCAGTTAATCTAAATATCCTCAAACTCAGAAAAGTAAAAGTTATGGAAAATCAGAGGATCATTTTCTTTGGGAAAATTTCTACTAGATTTTTATATAGAGTAGTAGTGGTTAACTAATACATTTAAAAGTTTGGTACTGTATGATTTAAAAGGCAAATCATATATTCAATGTTTATAGAGAATTAAAAAATATTAACTATACAAACACAATCACCATTTATTGAACTCTATTATGTTCCAGACTGTACTAGATGCTTTAAGCACTTTGTGTCATTCAATTTATTCCTCACAGTAAGCCTGCATTTAGGTAATACTCTCCCCACTGTACAGAGACAAGTCAAGGCTCAAAAAGGTTAAGAAATTTGTCCAACATATATGGCTAAATCATGGGTAAAATCATCATCAATTTGACTTTAAAATCTAGTATCTTAACCACTATGCTACAGTGTTTTCTAAATTAAAAAATAAATGTACATATATGGCATTAAAAACTGTACCTTGGTCTGCTTACTATTTTGGTGGGGTTTTCCTCCCCTAATTAATGATACTTTGACAAATACAGAATATATATATATATATACATATATATATGGTCATAAAGTGATTAAATTTTTCATTTAAGGAAATAACTTGCATTGTTTTTTAGTATATCTTTAAGTACCACTGTATAACTTGCTTTATGGATTACAAATCACTTTCTTGGGTATAAACTCACTTGGCCATCTTAACCTGATTAGGGCAGGCATGACTGTGGCCGGGGTAGGGGACAGGGAGGCTCAGGAGGTTAAATGGGATTTGCCTGTGGTCACAAGGACAGTTTGAGTTGAGTGTGGAAATCTGGTCTTTTGACTATAAAGTGCAACATTTTATCTTCTTGACAGAAGTAGAGATTCGATATAACTTTGAGAATGCCTAGTGTTTTTCCAAAGCATCATTTAACATAATTTTTAGCTTTTAAAAAATAGGACAACATAAAATTCCTGGTGAAGGAGGTTGAGTTTGTCAGGGGGTGTGGATCATCACTGAGTGTGTGGAAGGGGCTGTCCCTTCAGAGCAGAGCACGACCTCGCCCAGGGTTTAGAGGAAGGAGCTTATTTGGCCTATGACCTGGCATTTTATCATGAAATTATTTCACGAGAGTCCTTACTCTAACAATTTTTCACAAAGGAAGTAAACTTTTTGGTTCTCTGTTCTGCTTGGCACACGGTTAATCATCTGTAACAGAAGATAGTAACATTTCCTGCTGACTTTTTCTTTTCTTCCAGAAGTTGGACAAACCACTAGCGCTTTATCAACCACAGAAATAACCACTAGGTTCTCATGCAGTGAGACTCTTTATTTTATATATAAAACTGTATCCTCTATTGTTATTTTGTGTGTTTTATAAAGAGTAGGTGTGGCCCTACTGAAGACGAGGGACTGATGCATTAATTTGATAAACCAACTAGATAAACTGTCCCCTGGCTGGCCGGCAGTGTCGTAGGCGCTTGGGACACAGCAGTGAACAAAACAGACAAAACTCCCTGCCGTCATCAAGCATGCGTTGTAGTGGGAAAACAGACAGTGAACATTATTCCGTCAGGTGGTTCTGCACCCACAGCTGTCTGGGCTTCTATGAATGGGCAGAGAGGATGCCACATAAAGTGTACAGAGACACGTATCCAATTTTCTTACTGACTAACCTGTATTTCATTGGATTCAAGCAATCTTATTCTATCACATTTAAATAATTCATTATGAAAACCAGTGCTTATTAGGTATGCAACTATGTCTAATCCTAAGACTTTAGTACTATATGTAAATATGCTTTCCGCAGGGAAAGGTAGGTCTCTGTAAAAGAATCATTAAGTGGGGCGCCTGAGTGGCTCAGTCGTTAAGCGTCTGCCTTCGGCTCAGGTCATGACCCAGGGTCCTGGGATCGAGCCCCGCATCGGGCTCCCTGCTCAGCGGGAAGCCTGCTTCTCCCTCTCCCACTCCCCCTGCTTGTGTTCCTGCTCTCGCTGTGTCTCTCTCTGTCAAATAAATAAATAAAATCTTTAAAAAAAAAAAGAGTCATTAAGTACAAAATGAATTTGGAAGTGAGTTAACGGAACTGAAAATGAGTTAATACATGTATTAATAACATGTATTTTTTTTTCCTGGGAAACTGGGCATTAAGTAAGGCATTTTACTACTTCTTTCAAGTACATACAATCCTGCAAATTAGAGATTATTCCCACTGTATAATAATGATACCAACACCACTTATAGAATATAAGTAACTTGTCTGACGTCATAGAGCTATAAGGAAAAGTCAGGTCCAGTTCCAAAGACATGTCTAATATGCCACTCTGACTCCTTATTTTATAATCCTAAAATAACAAAAGCAAACCATTTATTCACACTACAATCTATCTCCTAATGGTTATTGGATCCTGACACTACATGTAACATTTCGTCCCTAGATCAAATGTGTTTTTATTATAAAATTTGCAAATATTACCTATGAAAATGAAGATCTATAATATTTTATGAGGACAAATAATTTAGTGAATAAAGCATCTTTATTACTCTTAAGAATTAAACTGAATAAAACAGCTACATTTCTAGAGAAGAAAATGAGATAAAAATAACTTCAAAATGTAGTATATAAGATTCCAGTGCCTGTGCTTTTCTCTGTAAAGGCCATGTGATTCACTTTATATGCCACGGAAACAAAAGCATTCTGGTGAGGAGAAATCTAAGAAGAAAATAGAGGCAATGCTTGATTAAAAAACTAGGAAACCAAGAGGGAGGCAAGAGAAGTAGGACTTTTCTTGTTAAGCAGGGAAAAACAACACTTCCCAAAAATACCACTCTAAGTAGGAAAGCAATCATTTCCCCAAATTCTCCTGATCTGGTCCAGATACAAATATTAAGTGCATTTAGAAATCATCAGGGACGTCTGGCTGGCTCAGCTGGTAGAGCACACGACTTGATCTTGGGGTTGTGAGTTCGAGCCCCATGTTGGGCGAAGAGATTACTTAAATAATAAAGTGTCAAATGTTTTTAAAATATCAACAATAAATTATGTGCTAAAATTGTCTTTGGACAGCAGCACAACTGCGTGTGTAGCCTGCTACAGTCTACATCCAGCACTTAGTAAAGGAGACCCTAGGCGTTGTTAGGGCCTTCATTTTGGTTTTTCCCAAAAGAGAAAAAAGTAGGAACATGGAAAATGGAGAAGAATGGTGGTTTGCCTATAATTTTCATAGAAGCTATCACATGGCTCCAGGACAAACGAAGACAGAAGTATAAATCCATCATCTACAGAACATAACAGAGCTTATTCCATTTAATTAAACTTCCCACTCCTTTTTCGAAGAACCTTAAAACCAGTAAGGTGTTTTTCCCTGAAACAAAACAAAAGATTTTCTGCGGTGTACTTGCGCCTGTCTTAAGTGTTAAAAACTGGTTTAGAGATGGTCTGATTCCTGAATTTCCTTATTCAGAGTTTTAAAACACATGTTGAGTCCAAGAACTTACAGTCCGGCTTAATGTCTTCCATCCTAAAATCCTTCTTTCTTGAATAGGCTGCAACATATCTGCATGTCTCCCTCTTCGTGCTTTGAGTTCCTCCGCCAGGCAAACACCAAACAGTCAGTGAAGGGCCCTTTTAATCGTCCTAAGTATTAGGCCTCACACAGCTTGAGGTACACTTGAGGGGGGTGGGGCATGAGGGCAGTGAGAACCCACAACTCCCCCGCCACAGTTTTTAAACAGTAACCTTGTTCACTGAACCAAGTAAAAAGTGAGAATGGTTTCAGTTCAAAAGAGCCAGTGAAGCTCAAACGGGTGTGGGCTGGGAGCAGGGGAGGCCTTCCCTGGTTAGGAAATGGTTGTTACGTATCAGTTCAAGCTCAGGGATTCAAACTCGGCTGGGGCCCCAACCAGGATGTGCGTTAAGCACATATTAAAAACTTAATTGTTTTCCAAAACCATCTGTTATTTTTTTTTCTTCCCAAACTCTTCTGCATTTTGGTTTCCTGATGTATTAAAAATGACATTTAAAACCCTGAAGATTATGGCTGATTTTGTTCCCACGATCATTTAGGATCAGTCAAGCAGAGAGACCTCTGTTCTTTTTCGCCCTTCACTGAGAACATACATGGAGCTGTTGAAAAACTGCATGAAATGAAGTTTCGCGGCTCTTCAGGAGGTTCCAAAAGACTGGCTGCTTTATTTAGCAAGGTTTGGAAATTCGGAAGGTCTTCCCAGAGGAAAGGAACAATCAATGAATATAAATGCTGGAGTTTCAGAAATGATTTCTAGATAAATTCTGGGACCTATACTGATCTTTTTTTTTTTTTAAGCGGGTGATAAATTACACTGTAAACTTTGAACTCAACATTTCTATCATAATTTTACCTTGGGCTTATCTTCAGAATGGCTTTTGTCTAAGGGCATAGAGGGGAAACTGAGGAAAAAGGATCCTGTCAAGTCCTTGCTGGGCCCCTATACGATTTAAACACATGTGTTGGCATGGGGGCCAGAATACTTTCATTAAAACCAGTTAACTTAATGAGTTTGGGCAAGCAATCGGCCCAATTTGAAGGAAGAAATATAGTTTTTAGAAGAAAATAAAACCTTTTAAGCCCTTCTGAGTAGGAATTGACCCACTAAAGAAACCGGACACATAGGATTTCTAAGATGTTTGTGGGTCAAGCACCCACTGGACTTGGCAATCAACCTTTTTTTAACACCCTCAGAACTAAAGACTACTTAGTAGGGCCAGTGGAAGGCCAGCTGCAGTTCAGCCCCACCCCAACATCTCCACAGCTGCCTCAGTGCCAACCGTCTTCCCCAACCAGTTGCTTACATTTTCAAAAGTAGCCCGTATAGACAACATCTCTAGTGTAAGGCTTCTCGACCCTGGTACTACTGACATTTTAGACTGGATAATCTTTGCTGTGGGTGGCAGGGGATGGGGAGGGAGCTTTGTAGGACATTATAGGATAGTCAGCAGCATTCTAGGACATTCTGTATGCCAACAGCACCATCACCACAAGCACCCCCACCCAGAGTTAAGATGATAAAAAAAAATGTCTTTAGACATGGTCAAATGTCCCTGGGAGGGTAGAGGGGGGCAAAATAACCCGTGGTTAAAAAAAAAAAAAAAATCACAGCTCTAGTGGCTTCAAATCAATGGTGATCTTTTCCTCTTGCTTTCCCTCCAAGCAGGGCTAGTGCAGTAGGGATGCTAGAGAGGGCATCTTCTCCTGCTGTGTGTCTGTTTATTTCCCTCATGTCTTCCAACTGTTGCACTGTTTTCTTTTTCTTTTTCCCCAGTAGACCTTAATGCTGCTAGAGGGACATGGGATGGACACCACAGGAAAGGCAGGTCCATGTTCGTTACGCTGGGACTGGAAGTCATAAACCAAGCCTTACAAACTTCTCTGTGCTCGTGTTTGGTACAATGGCTGGGGTATGATTAATATTCAAATACTGCCTGCATGTCTAAAGAAGTGGAAGAATTCTCCAGTTCTTCCTCATCAAAGCAACCAAATTCATGAGACAGTAATAAGCACTAACCAAAGAGGTATGTTGGCTTCTAGGAATTTTTGAGACAGGTTATTAAAATGTCAACTTATTCTCCTAATTCCATACCCATATATTTGGTAGGGCTCTATTAAGACTGAGACCCTGGGGCACCTGGGTGTCTCAGTTGGTTAAGCGACTGCCTTCGGCTCAGGTCATGATCCTGGAGTCCCTGGATCGAGTCCCGCATCAGGCTCCCTGCTCGGCAGGGAGTCTGCTTCGCCCTCTGACCCTATCCCCTCTCATGTGTTCTCTCTCTCTCTCAAATAAATAAATAAAATCTTAAAAAAAAAAAAAAAAAAAAAGACTGAGACCCTAAATTACCTGACAGCTCATTTAAATAGAACAAAGACAGGAACCAGGAATGTATCAAACAAAACATAATTCCTATTTGCAAATTAAAAAACCTTTCATTCCCTCCCTCAATCTACATATTCATATTTCAGACTCAAATGTAACTAGCTCGGTTATCTGTTTCCCAGTTGATGGAAGATTAGAAGCAGGTTTCAGGGGACAGGAAGTTGTCATGAGGGTCTCCTCACTGGTCTATGGATGACCCACCACAACCAGTCACTGACAGCTTTGACACTCCCATTATCTAGAATGCAAATATGACCATGCAATTTCTTTGAATGCCTCAGTTTTCCTGGGATAAACTCCAGCCCCCTTGGCATGGAAGTCCTGCTCTCCATGACCCACAGCATCACCTACTGCGGGCCTACTTGGCAGTCTCCCCTCCAGCCTTACACATGGCTTTGGTGAGCTGCACTTCCCAGAACTTGGTTCCCCAGGTACCATCAATGTCGTACGCACTGCCGCCACTCCTTGGAAGAATCTTCTCCTCCCCTTATCTGGCTACTTCCCCCAAGCCTCTTCTGGTGCTACTTTCGATCAAATCCTCAGAAATTATCCATAGTGCCTATCCCTGCCATCACATCCATCCTTCCGCACTGTGATCGGTGGTATATGTATCTGAGATGGACAGGTGGGAAAGAGAAGGGGTAACAGAAGATAAATCTGCCACATGAAGCACCGATTCCTTCCGCCATGCCACAGGAAATACAAATAACTCCTTAAACTCCTGATCGTCTAGTATATGCCAGAGGTTGTTCTAAGGCCCTGTACACATAGGAACTGGTCTCATCTCACGACACTGTTATCATGCAGTTTTACAGAGGAGGACCCTCTGTAAAGGGGAAGGGGAGTAACTTGTGGAACTAGAGGCCTAACCACTACACCATGACCTGCTGCAGCATCTGCACCCTATGGAGGTGACTTCTCACTTCCGAGCGCCCAGGAAGCACGAGGCCAGCGTCGCCTGCTGATGGGAAAGGACTGGTACCACGAGGAGAGAAGGCAGGCGGCGAAGACAGGAGGTGACATTGTGTGGAGACACTGTGCCACTCTTCCCCTCGGAACAACAGTTTGTAACTAAATGGTGATGCATTCATCCAGGAAAAAACAGCTGAATGCTAACAAGGGAGGAAAGAGAATAAAGGGTTTTATATGACGAGAGGCTCAAGGAGATGCGTATGCCCCAGTGTGGGGCACCATCAGCGACGGAGCATCTCCCCTCTAACTGCACAGTAGCTGTCTGAGAAAGATCCTTCCTAACCCCACACACCAAAACTGCATCGATGCAGGACCCTGGCTGATGGATGAAGGCACAAATGCCAGTTCATTGTTCAGATTTAAGGGAACGGAAATCACTTTTAAAAAATGTAAGTTCTAAAAAGTAATAAATACATAAATCCTGAAACATTAAAGGGAAATTAATATTTATTGTTTATATTACCTACTATATATACTTAGTATATAGTATACCTAGTATAAAACATGGCACAGTTTTATTTTATAATGGCAGTTGGTGAATTATCAACTTGACTACAGAACAGTTTAGGACAACTCTGAGGAATCCAGCCTCTTCCCTTTTGTTTACTTTCTCATTTCCCGTTCACTGGCCCCCACCTGCCCCCCGCTTCCCTCAGAGGCCCCCGAAAATTGCTCTGGAGCAGAGATGATGATTCATCGGTTCTTGGTCCAACCTGAGTCCCTCCCGTTACCCTTAAAACCGCAGAGCACCTTGTCTTGACGTGGTAAAATGTGGAAGAAGCTCCTGTCCTTTAGCATTTTCTCTCTCACCAAATCTGCTAATTTGTCACCCTGCTTCCTCTTTGTTCTCTCCTAGTTCTCCTTCTTAACTTTTGGCTACTCACAGAAAAAAACAGTTCTTATAAAATGGGAATTTTTAAGCTGCATCAAGGATTGCATGAGATTATGAGATATCTGGTAGCTTTTCTGCCTTTATTATTTTTTTTAACAAAGCTTTATTCCACAGAAAATTGTGTGATACAGCACTGTTTTGCACTCCTTAGAAAACATCAAAAGGGTGGGTGTGTGTACATCATAATACATATATAAATGAATATAGCAAGATATAGGTGAAGATCTAATTGTTCTACCAATAGTTTACAGAACATGGACAGGCTAAACCCTCAGATTAGAAAAACACAGTACTTATAGAGTATTCTCACTGTTCATAAGAATTTAAAATGTTTTCCTGCAGACTTTCAAATATTTTACATAAAAAAATCACATATACTAAATTTGATTATCACAACTATCAAAATGGTACAGTTTAAAATCTCTTGGTGTTTGGTAGAATTTAGTGTTTAGTATAAAATGCTGGGACCATAGCTATTGCTATTTTAAGAGGCAAATACTAAGAAATAGATTTTGTTTATGCTTTATAGTTCTGGAAAAGTAAAAGCAGAGATTCATTTTATAAAGGAACTTATGCTTTATTGCTGAAATTTTTAAAAGCTAAAATCATATAGATTTCGTATGCATAATTATTATTTGGTATGCATAATTAAAAGACCTACTTCATTCAGACTGCCTGCCACACACTGATTCTGATCATGGTGGATCTTACTTGAAGACTTCTGAACTGCTTCAAATCCCACAGCGACTTGCTTCTAATCCCAATGTCAACTGAGGAATATTGCAGTGTGTCACTTTCTCCAGACCCCCATCTTAATTCTTGATTTTTCTATTTCCTCTATGTTCAAAAAGTAGAGTGTAGGTTCGGGAGGTAATTTATTTATTTTCAACCTTTACAATGCACCCAGCATTCTGTTTTACTTTCCTTCCTCAAAGTTATCTTATTCCATTCTCTTTTTCCTTTAGACAGTCCCCGGTGGCCACAATCTTTAAGATGCTGGAAAATCCAGGAATATGCAGCTTTTTTAGCCTCCTTTTTAAAGTACTTTGGACAGTGACAAAAGATACACAGGCTGATTATTTGAGAAATTCACTCAATTCCATAAAAAATGTATTCCATACAAGAATGTTTTCCTTAAAGAAGCACAACATGCTTGTTTGTTTCTCAAAATCCGCATTCACATAATCCTCTATGCTGACCTCAAACTGCCGAAACAATTTTCCTTTCTGTCTACACTTCATAGGAATGGCCAAAACTCTATTTTTCACCAAACTAATAAGAGATACTTTTATTTTACATTGATACCTTCTCATTTTGCTGGTGACTAAACTGTCTCAATTTTCTTCCCACCCCACTAGTCATGTCACCAGCTATAACCAGCTTTTCTGGGGCACCTGCTGTGAGGCACAGTAGTTTAGGGATAACTACATGGAAGTTATTTAAAATTTTTTATGCCTGAAGTAAGAGTTCTTACTAAACATTTCAGCAAAGTCAAGTTGCCCAGTCTGGATCACGGGGGCTGAAGCTGCTAGGAAGGGTCAATTGCTTCATTCAAGGAGAAGAATTTCTGCCTAGCTACTATCTCTCCAAGCAGTTTTTTTTTTTTTTTTTAATGACTTCTGAAAGGTTTACATGTCCACTTCCACATGAGGGATTTGTAACCAAATATTATCTGAGCTCTCCCATCTTTTGTTGTGAATTTCTGTGATTACAACGTGTTTCAGAGGGGATTTCATGGACATGGAGGATTAATGGGAGAGACTGACAGCTGGAGTCCTGAGTTAGAGCAGAAGATAAAGAACTTAACCTGGTTTCAAAAGGGACACTTATTAATTTCTTTGACCCAAAACCAATTTAATATTTCAGGTATTTACCTTCAGAATTTGGGGCTGAAATGTCTCCATTACAAAATATATTATCTATATATGTAAGAAAACTCTTGTACAAAATGCCTTATATCTTTCACTTTAAAAAAAGGACACAATTTGAGGTTTCCTTTTTTGGATATCCCAGCCTATGATTATTCACTCTTTTCTCTCCCACCCACTAGCCCCAGACATTACACTGTCCTCAGTGAGGAGCACCAGTAATGCCGTAAGAAAGTGGGGGAATGGAGAGAAGTAAAAATGTCAAGTGGACATCCAAAGTACGCATTTTTAATCTTACAACCTAATTTACACGCATGGCCAGGCTGGAAGAGATTTAGGACACTGTGGCAAGTTACTAGGAAATAAGAGCATTCAAGTAGTGTGCGGTTTTTCCCTACTAAACAGAGTCGGGCTTAGCAGCTTATGGGACACATTGGGCAAGCAGCCTAGGCTCAACCCGCTTCACTGCTTTGTTTCCACCTTTAGCCTCCAGACAGGACTTGCCTCGGCCAGTCTTTCCCCTTCAATTCCTAGGAACTGTCAGATTGGTTGCCTGAAAAACCAGCTCTAGTTGTTCATCATTCCCCTCCCCAACACCTACCGTGTATCCCAGTTACTTGCCAAACGAAGACTACTGCAAGGTGTTTCCACCTACTTTTTAAGGATTGCTCCTCAGCACTCCCCCAGATAGCCCCTGTTTTTACAGAATGGCTGCATTTTGTTATTCCTTTAACAGGCCTCATGATTTCCTTCCCTCTCCTTGTTTCCAGCCTTCCTTTCTTTTACTTCTGCTCTTCTTTCCATGGGGTTTGTCTCTTCAATCATCTGAATACTTCAAGGGCCAACGCAAATGCCTTCATCCCCCATAAAGTTTACCCTGATTCTCCCACACAGAAGGGCCTGTCCTTCTTCTAAGCCACAAACACACGGCTGACACTCCTCTAACAGTATTACCACAGGAGGGGAGAGTTAGTAGACTCCTCTGTCTACCCCTTGAAAGGCTCTGTGCACAGCTGAAGCTCTGGCAGCATCCTAAATTGCAATGACCTGGCTCCCAGTATTGGAGTCATTTTTAGCAGTACTGGGGTGGGTGGGTGGGTGGGTGGGTGCGTGTGTGTGTGTGTGTGTGTGTATTTCAAAAGATAATAAATTAGACAATAAATAGTAAGTGTAGAAAATATAAGCAAAAACATTTAAAAGAAGCTGCATTCTCAAAATTCAGACATAACCACTGTACATATTTTAGCATCCGTTCCTGTAGATTTTTTCAAAATATGTGTATTTAGGCATAGAATACAAAAAAATGGGATCTTCATATAAAATTGTGGAACATGTTTTATGTTCTGGACATCTTTCCTCATCAACCACTATGTTTCTAAAGCACCCTTACTAATGGTCGCACAATAATGAATTGTAGGAAAACACCGTAATTTATGTGGCGGATTCCCAAACTTCAGGTTGTTTCCAGTTTTTCAGTGTTGTCAACAAGGCTGCCCATAGAGTTACACAAATATCATCAGCATGTGGAGGATACATTCCTAGAGGGGAACTGCTCCATCTTTGGTTGGAAACAAAGAGAGCCCCTTTCACTGCAACCTCGGACACAGTAGCGATTCACTCACTAGATCATTCCTTTCCCAAGTGCCTGCTGTGGGCCAGGCGTCCTTCAAGACTCTTCCATCCAGTGGATGTAGATAGACAGTATACAAGAGAATAGGTTGATAAATAAGATCAACATTATGAAAACAATACTGGGGGTGGGGTAAGAGAGGTTAGGTAGGGGGGAGTCAGGAAAGGCTTTCCTGAGGAAGTAGCAGTGCAGCTTGAGTCCAAAAGCCAAGAAAAGAGTGTTTCAGGCAGAGATGGAGGGCTTAGTACAAAGGTCCTGAGGCCAGAGTGAGCAATGAGTATTAAGAGAATGAAAAGAAAGTCAACTGGGTGACAATGTGGTGAGAAAGAAGAAAAGCATGGGACTGTCACCTGTAATACAGATTTTTATACCAAAGAAAAACGAAAGTTTTAAGCAGAGGAGTGCCAGGTGGTCCATAATTTTAAAAAGGTGGCGCAGGCTGCTGTTTAGAGCCTGGCTGGGGGGTCATGGTACACAGTGCAGAAGCAGTCACTGATGTGCGGAGAGCTCATGTAATTTGGACCAGGAATGGTAGGTGGAGCCGGACATCAGGAGGCAGATGTGATGCACTTTGGAGGTGGTGCCAACAGGACTTGTCGCTAGATAGGATGTGGGGGAGACAGAAAGGCAGAATCAAACAGGACACCCAGGCATTGGGGTGAGCATTTACTGAGACCAAGCTGACAGAGGACCAAACAGGTGTGAGGAAAAGAACCAAGACTTCTTACCTGGAAGATGTAGCAGAAGGTAAAGTTTGTGTCAACGTGCTAAGTAGGGATGTGATCACACTGTTTTTTGGCATTTTACATAAACGATTTTGTGTATATTGTTTTTTACACAGCATTTTAATCTAAAATTTTAGTAATTACTTCTATGTCAAAAAACTCTTTACAGATGTTTCAAGTATGCTTATTTTCATCTCCTTGCACATTCAAATTATTCCAATTCTTCACCCTATTTTTATACATAAAGCTTTAGCTGTAGATTAGATTTTAAGAGGAATTATTAGGTCAAAGGTAAGAACAGTTTTAAGGCTTTGATACTGAGCACCAAAAATAATTTCCTAAAGGTGTTACCAATTTCCAAACTCAACAGAGTGAGAGTTACTATCTAACTGCACTGCATATTCTCATTACCAACAAACAAAAATCTTGGTATAGCATTAAGAAAGGTTGTAAACATAAGTAGTAGTATAATTGAACCTATAAGGGGATTAGCATTTTTGAAGAAAGTATTATCATTTAAACATGTTACCAGTAGCATTTTAGACTCTATTACATAGAATAAGCACTCAAATGATAGCTATTACTCTCAGTCACAATAACTTCTGAAAACAGATCAACTTTCTTGATGTGTTATTGGTCTTTAAATTTTCTTTTAAATATAATAATATATTGCTATCAACCATCATGTTGAAGTTTTTGGGATTTAAATAATCTACTATAAAATTAATATGCTATGTTTTTAAAAAATATTTTTATTTATTTTAGAGACAGAATGAGAGTGCACACGCAAGTGGGGGGAGGAGCAGAGGGAGAGGGACAAGCACTCCTCCCCACGACCCTGAGATCATGCCCTAAGCCAAACCTAAGAGCCTGATGCTCAACTGGCTGAGCCACGCAGGCACCCCTATGCTAGAAGTTTTAGTATCAAAAAATTATAATTAGCTACTATGAAAGGTTTAGGATACATTTGGGTTAATCTGGTATGCACTTTCAAAAGGGATCTTCTTAGCTTCTGCTAAGAGATTCTCTCTTTCCCTCTGCCCCTTCCCCTGCTCTTTCTAAAATGAATTGAGGGAAAAAAAAAAAGGGACACGAGTATCAACTTGAAAAGGATCCTACTGGCTAAATCAGGGACAATCTGACTATCAAAATAAGTAATTAGAGAAAAGCATTATAATCCATAGAATAAATTAAATATCCCTGAGTCCACACTGATATAAACAAGTCAGAGAGAAAGGAAAGCTCCTCCTTATAGAAAGCCAACTAAGAAATGTAGAGGGTACAATGAATTAGAAAATCATCACTTTGCAACTAACATATTAACTAATGAGAATTATTGATACTGAAACTAATGGGTGAATATAGGAGGAAGAACAGAATATTTACATAGTCTCATAAGATACTTAATTACAGGGCGCCTGGGTGGCTCAGTCGTTAAGCGTCTGCCTTCGGCTCAGGTCATGATCCCAAGGTCCTGGGATCGAGTCCCACATCGGGCTCCCTGCTCGGCAAAAAGCCTGCTTCTCCCTCTCCCATTCCCCCTGCTGGTGTTCCTGCTCTTGCTATCTCTCTCTCTGTCAAATAAATAAATAAAATCTTAAAAAAAAAAAAAAAGATACTTAATTACATAACAAAAATCAGTAACTCGACCGTGGAGGAACCCAGCAGGCACCACCTTAACAGACTGACAGAGGATAATATCCCCAGGATTGGGACAAATCAACATGTGCCTCCTGACAGGACACACTGAGGACAAAATACCACTTCTACGGCATTCCTGTCAGACGTATATAACCCCAATCTAATCATGAGGAAACCCGTCAGGCAAACTCACATTGAGGGGCATCCTACAAAGTAACTGAATGCTTCAGCCACGTCATGAACTACAAACAAAGGTTCCAAAGAAGTAGTATTACAGAGTAAAGAGACATGACAACTAAGTACAGGGCACGATACTGGATTGTCTTTTGCTATAAGGACATCACTGGGCCGAAAGGTGCAATCTGAATAAGGTCTGTAGATCAGACAACAGTATTGTTTAAGTGATAATTTCTTAATTTTGATAAATGTAATATAGTTATAGAAAAGACTGCTTGGTTTTTTTGGGGGGGGGAGGGAAAGAATTCAAAATAAATCTCCCCAAATGCTAACGTTCAGGGAACTGGGTGAAGGGCACATGGGAATTCTTTGTAATTTCTTGTAACTTTTCAGCTTTTCTGTAGATTAGACACTATATGGAAAAAAAAAATTAAACCAAGGCCACTGAATCCCTATTCATTACTGGTATTTAATAAGATGACGTTTGACTTTTTAACTTTTCCCTGATGATTCCTGATGCCGAACATGGTTTCATGTGTCTGTTGACCACTTACAGGTCTTTGAACAAAGGTCTATTCAGGTCCTCTCTCTCTTAATGAGGTTATGTGCTTTTTGGGTGTTGAGTTGTAGAAGTTCTTTATTTTTTATATTAACCCCTTATTGGATATATTATTTGCAAATATCTTTTCCCATTCAGTAGGTTGATTTTTCTTTTGTTGATGGTTTCCTTGCCAGAAATACTGTATGGTCCTCTCATTCCACTACTATTTACTCCAAGAAAATGAAAACACTAATGTGAAAAGATATATGCACCCCTGTTTATTGCAACATTGTTTACAATAGCCAAGGTATGGAAGCAACCTAAGCGTCCATCGACATAGATGAATGGATAAAGAAGATGTGGTGTATCCATACAATGGAATATTATTCAGCCATAAAAAGAATGAGATCTTGCCATTTGTGACAACATAGAGGGAACTCAAAGGTTATGCTAGGTGAGATAAGTCAAAGACAAATAGCATATGATTTCACTTATATGTGGAATTTAAAAAAACAAAACAAAAAACTAAAAATAGACCCATAAATACAGAGAACAAACTGGTGGTTGCTGGGGGCTGGGCAAGATGGGTAAAGGAGAGTGGGAGGTACAGGCTTCCAGTTAGAGAAGGAATAAGTCACAGGGATGAAAGGTACGGTAGAGGGAATATAGTCAAAGGTATTGTTATAGCATTGTATGGTGACCAGATGATAGCCACACTTGGGGTGAACATAACGTAATGCAGAGAGCTGTCAAAACTACTGTAACATTGCATGTCAACCATACTTCAATAAAATAGTAAAAATGGCCAAAAGTAAACGAGAATTGAGCAAAGGACAATTTGAGAGTGAAAGTAGTTGGCCCTGTGTGGCAAAGGGAAATGGAATCTGTCCTGTCTGGAGCAGGAGATGAGCTCGGGCAATTTCAGGAAGCACTCTCCCCACACCATGCATCAATTGACTTCAGATTCTTATTCTCAGCTCAAGCTACACCTTGAAAGATCCATCCCTAATAGCTCAGCCTTTCTCTCCCGGGACCAGGGCAGACCTCGTATTTGGTAGCTCAAACCATATTAAGAAACTGGCACTGCTGTTAAACACAAAACCAAAAAGAAATATGTTCACACTTTCCCCCCTCAAGTAAAATAAAGACTATCTAAAATTATCTTTTTTTTTTTTTTAAGATTTTATTTATTTATTTGACAGAGCAAGAGAGCACAAGCAGAGGGAGCAGTAGAGGGAGAGGGAGAAGCAGGCTTCCGCCAAACAGGGAGCCTGATGCGGGGCTCGATCCCAGGACCCTGGGATCATGACCTGAGCTGAAGGCAGATGCTTAACCATCTGAGCCACCCAGGCGCCCCTAAATATTATCTTATTAAAGAGTGAAATATCATGATTTTGAATGGAGTAAAAGCTTCTTTAGTTGGACCTTAGAATGACTTAACCTAATATTACAATGGTCTGAGCCACTGGTAACTGAAGACAAGAACCTCATTTCTCTATCCCCATTTCCTTCTCTTCCCCAAAAGGGTCATTCCAGTATCCTGTATGTTTATTTATTTAATGCTTTCCTACCTAAATTACCAAATCTTTGATCAGAGTCCTCTGCTTTCTTCATCAATACCTTGCACCAAGAAACATGTTTTGCGCACTTGGAAGAGATATTTATATACCTATAAATACTGAGAAATAAATAAATGTAACCACATTAAATGCTTCTTAAGCTATGAATCATAATGATAATCTTAACTGCTTATTTAAAAGCTTACTCCATAGCCCAGGATTTATCAAGAGGGGGCTCTGAGTGATGCTTCCCAAAAAGTAGGGTTCTGATAGTAAATACATTTAGAAAATAGTAGGAATTATGTCTTTTCTTCTGAGGAGAAACTGGAATTGTATTAAATGTTTTGAGGCACTCTATAGTAAAGTAAGCAAGTAAAATTTGGGAGTAAGTGTCTCCCAAACCTACTTGACAAAGGACTTTTTTTTTTTTTTTGGCAGTATTTATTAATCTGGGACACACTTTACAAATGTCATTACAGTATGTTTATAAGTTATATGACTGCAGAATTCTCTTTAAAAGACAAATGATACGGGCGCCTGGGTGGCTCAGTCGTTAAGCGTCTGCCTTCGGCTCAGGTCATGATCCCAGGGTCCTGGGATCGAGCCCCGCGTCGGGCTCCCTGCTCCGTGGGAAGCCTGCTTCTCCGTCTCCCACTCCCCCTGCTTGTGTTCCCTCTCTCGCTGTGTCTCTCTCTGTCAAATAAATAAAATCTTTAAAAAATAAAAATAAAAATAAAAAATAAAAGACAAATGATATTGTTTCAACATGATATTTCTCATAAAATGAAAACAATGTAGCAGTAAATTCTCTTTATTGGTCAAATGTACTGGGATAAGCACCCTGATCGGAAATGTAGTGGAAATCAAATTCAGAGGTCACCTGATTGCCTTAATAGAAGGTAACTAAATTTGATGACTTAATGATCAATATCACTACAATTTTTTTAAACTCTTTAAAATATGAATCCATAATGCATTTTTACAGATGGCAAAAATAGATATTAAACTCCATTAGTAGGCTCCACAAGTCTGTTGCGGATGAACATTTTTTTCCTCTCCCTAGAATCCTGTGAAACATCAAGTACATCTAATGGACCAATTAGAGTGATAAACCATCACAGCCCGCTCACTGCTATGTCGAAGCCATTCTAAGAACAAGGACAGCTGATCGCAAATGAAAACTCTTTACTTCCTAGATGTAGGAAAAACTGGGGCAGCTATCTGCTCAGTTCACTGGTCAATGGGAAATGCCCCAAAGTATGCAAAAGGCTACATGTCTCTTTGGGAAAGAAAAAAAAAATCTGTTGGGAGGGGGAGAAGAGGGTAAAAATTACATTCAAATCCTTCATAAAGTACTGTATTAGGAGACAGACAAAATCATGAACGCCAGGAAAGAGGCTCCCTCCTTGGCAGTCACAAGAACTGGACGGAGGCCACCACAAAGATGAAGCCGTCTTCCTGGAAAGGAAGCCCCGTGGGTTTGATAGCTGGAAGTCTCCGTAACAGCCCTTTAGGTCTCTGAAGACTTTGAGTGTACTTACTTGCTTTTTTCAAATTAAATCCTCTGTACATAATTTCACTAATAGCAACCATATGGGAAGCATCTGTAGCTTTTCTCAATTCTAATTTGTCGCAGGCAGAAGAAACACTGACAAAAATAGCCCCGCAGTCTGTCAGGGCCACTGCAGACTGACCTAGTTAGATGCCGCAGGCTGAAGGCATCTGAGTGGGCTTAATCCTGCCCCAGCTTTGAGGCTGCTGTGTGCTCTGCGCCCCGGAGCTCAGGCCTTAGGATTCACCAGGTCTTCACAGTTTATGAGTTCATAGTGGATGGGTCACATTTGGGTTTCTGAACCACCTACTGACACTCCCAAATCAACTCTCTGAAATCAGCATTCTCAAAACAACAAAGATTTAAATGAATGACAAAAATCCATAACAATATTAAATTGCTAATGCTAAAAGGAGAAAATATCTATAACAAGTAACCAGAAAAAGGTAGGTATCCTTTATTTATAAAAAGAAGATAAACACCCCAATAGAAAATACCACAATAAACATGTAATTCACAGAAGAAAAATGCTAACAAGCAGGTAAGAAATGTGTAACATCACCAGTAATCAAAGAAATGCAAATCAGAACAATAAACCTTCATTTCTTTGCCCATAAAGTTGACAGAAATTCCAAACAAAAGGATATCATAACTGCTCTAGAAGAACGTTTCTTTTTTTTTTTTTTTTTTAAAGATTTTATTTATTTATTTGACACAGAGAGAGAGAGTGAGAGCAGGAACACAAGCAGGGGGAGTGGGAGAGGGAGAAGCAGGCTTCCTGCTGAGCCGAGCAGGGAGCCCGATGTGGGACTCGATCCCAGGACCCTGGGATCATGACCTGAGCCGAAGGCAGACGCTTAACGACTGAGCCACCCAGGTGCCCTCTAGAAGAATGTTTCTAACACTCAGTGGAAAGAAAACAGGTTGTAAAACCATATATGCAATGATACAAGTTTGTGCATATGCACACACACAGTTTATAAAGGTCAGAGTAATATTTACCAAAATGTTAATGTAGCTATGTGCAGATGGTCAGATTACAGATGATTTAAAAACAATTTTAATGCTTCCCTGCAAAAGGGTCTCACAATATTTCTTTTCTTATCAGAAAAATGTACATTACATTCAAAATATTTAGGCAGTAACTAGTAAGAGATGCCTGGAGACTATTTTTGTTCAGAATTTCTGGAGACTATTTTTGTTCATAATTCTCTGTGTGTTCCAGCTGTCAGTGATAGTGGAAAAGATGTTTTAAGTTGGACCACTAAAATGGGCCCTCACTTCATATGCTAATGTGGACTGCTGAGAAGTCCGGTTAAGAGGCATATTTATTCTGGGAGCAGGCCTCCTCCAAAAAGCCTCTCAAAAAAGACAAGCCTTATGGGAAAAGGGCAGCTTATACTTTATTTACTTTCACATTATGTTCATATTGAGATAATTATAACATATTTCACAAAAGGCAAGGTTCTATAACTGATTTCATTTTCAAAATCCCTTTTTAAAGTTTTCAGTAGCTGCTAGATAATATTCCTATACAAGCTTTTCCATTTTTGAAGAAAACCATATGCTGAGTATTAACTTCTCACATTTTTAGTCACTTTTTCAAGTTTGAAGATGGTGGTGACACTATTTTGGCAGTCTTTTTAGATTTCTTTCTTTTTTTTTGTATCATCAAATGTAGCAGAAGCAAATACATTTATTTCATGGATAGGATGTGCTCAAAGAAAAGACTATCAATAACATGAAATGCCACTTGTTTTTAAAAGAGAAAATAATAGTGTCTCTTCCAGTTAAACCACAAATATTTATTGATCTTGCTATGTGTCATGCTAGGTATGTCTTAATTAAGGTCCTATATGCTATGAGAAATACATTATAGAAAACACATGCATTATAAAATTAGGGATTTTTAAATTTTAGGCATGATCTGTCCATCCCCCCAAAGACCATGCTTACCTTCACCACCCCTCTCTTTCTGCAATTTTTTTTTTTTTCATATTTTTTATTTTAATAGGAACAGACGCTCCAGTAGGTGCTAATCTCCCTGGTCAACATTAAAAGTGGTTCTAAATGATGGCCATTTCTCTACCTTTCAAGGGTAAACTGTATTTTTTCGTGAAATTTCAGAATTCATTCCCCCACCTGTTGGGGGGGGGGGTCATCAATCCCTGTTGTATTGAGAGGTAAGAAATTGTATAAATTCACTTATGTCCTGAAAAGCAACTTATAAATCTTCAACTAGAGAAAGGTATGTTTCTTTAGGTTGCTGTTAACCAGAAAATACCTGATTAACATCTGCTCTTTTATCCCCAACACTAATGATTCCATCCCTTTCTTTTCCATTCTTGCTTAAGCCTAGAACCTCCCTTTACCTCTTCATGTTCATTTTATTTGGCAACAGTATGTGCTGGAGAATTCCTGTGTCATCCCAATGCTCTGTAAAGTCAGATTTCTTACCCTGAGGACCTTGATGCTCCTGCAGGCAGACCCCCATGGCATTCTGTCCTTCTACCACAGATGAATGTTAAATGCTTCAGGGCGGCCAACTTAAAAACTGCCAGCACACTGGGAATACATAGGCAGACTAGGAGTGGGGAAGGCATCCCGGAGGAACTTTTTGAGCATCCTATGGCTTTAAGATTATGAGGAAAAGAATAAGCAAATGGTATGGTGGGCACAGGGAAGGAAGAATCACCTGCAGAGGCATGAAAAATTTAAAACATCGAAACCGAAGACCGTGAAGAATTTAAAGGATTTTTTTTTTTAAAGAGCTCTATGTATACTACGATAAAGAAGCTGATCTGTGATTAAAGCACATGGTAATATTGAATCATACATGAAATCTCAGGAATTTCACATTCATTTCAGAATAACAGCATTTAAAATTAAATAAATGCTACCCTCAACTAAAATGGTGTGTTAACCAAAAGCTAGGGAAAGTGTAGTTTCCTCTGCCAGGAATTTTCTAATCTGAAGATTTAAAATCTATTTTCTGTATTATAGTTGTGAAAACCTAGTCAGAGTTGCCAAGGCAACAACATAGCCTGTCAGAAGTATGAGAACAGCAAGCACACGACACCAAACTCGAGGAAGCGCCAATTCTTCTGCAGAGACCCACAAGACACTAGAGAGAGCCAACAAGGGTATACAATCCCACTTCCATATAGAATTGTTCTCATAAGCTGGCACAAGAAAAACTTTGTGAACTAGTGAGGAGTAAAAATTCCTCCTCTATCGAAATGCAAAGTCACAAACAGTAAATGACACTAACCATTAAACCTTCAACAATCACATGCTGTAATTATTAATCTTATAGTTATTAGGTTCTGCTTCCAAAACAGAAGTGGCACAAACAACCTGAATAGCTAAGAATGGGAAATAACTACCAAGCTTCAAGAGCATCCCATGTAAATGCCCTCAAGATGCTTTTCTGACATAGCTAGATAAACTTCTAGTCACACAATGCAGGTATGGGAAACGAAAGATCCAGGGAAAAGCTACTCTGATTATTCTAGCTTTTAACGATACAAGTATGTAAAATGATATCATTAAGATACAGTAGGACCTCAATAATTAAACGTTACCTCTGTATATTCTAAAAGGCAAACACGGGCGATTCCAAGAAAAATGGAAGACCCATTATAAGATTCTCACATTCTTATACCTCATCATCCTAGTTTTAGGTATTCGGTACTCTCCTTCCTCAATAATTCCCCCATATCCAACCACCAAAGGATGTGATGAGGGCGTCTCCTTCCACCCTTGATTATTGAGTTGACTACAATTCAATTTTAACAAGCACGGCGTGGATTGTTTCTTTTGGATATTTCTATTTTACTTTCCTAATTAGCTAAGCAAAAACGGCATCCCTCACATAGATGATTTCAGGCATCAGCAGACAGCATGCTCTTTCAGGGTGTGAGTCTGAATGTAGTCTTTTAAGATAAGTGGGAAGCAGAAACCATTTATGTTCCTCACTCTCCCCAGATACCTACCTGTGCTGCTTGGAAGGTGAGCTGACTTCGGTGCTACAGCATGTTGCTATCATCACTGCTTCTAAGGGCCCTGGCTCCCATTTTCTCCCACTGCAGCTCGGCCTGACAGGCCTGTGCCTGCCACCCTCTCATTCTCTACCCCTCTGGAGTATTCACCTTACCTCTAAGCATCCCTCTTCCCTTCTCCCCATAACCACTCCTCTCTCTGAGGCATACTTTATGCTGCAAAGACTTCTGGCATTACTGTAGTTAGGATCTTGTGAAGTGTTTTATCTTCATTCTCTCCTAAGTCCTAGAATCCACCTCTGTCCTTGTAGATCATCTTTGCCATTGATAATGATGTTGCTTCAACGGAGAGGTATTACCTGTATAAATTCTCAAAGACTACTGAACATGTTTTTAACAGGTAGTATTTTTTTTTAATGAAAAGGCTTAGAAATTATAGTGTAAGAGTCTAAAATTTAAACAGATTTTATTCATTGTACTTAGTGTTAAGCTGAAAAACAAAAAATGATTTTAGGTAAAGAATGGTCAAAAATGGCAATTTCATAGAGCTCAACTTAATCCCTGACGCAAATTATGCCAATGATTTCAAGTGCGAAGATGAGCCGTTTGTGTAAGACGTGGGACAACCAGAAAGCCTCTTGTTTCTAGGACAAGGCTGCTTATGAGTAGTGACCTAGATTTCACACCCTGTGGTGCCTGAGCCCAATCTATTAAATGGCATGGCCAAGTTTATCACGACAACTACTTCAGACCATAGCCGGCCATTACACAACAGCACAGATGAAGGAAAACAAGCTGGTGAGCACATTCTCCTTGTGCAAACTCAGCATCGCCAATAAGCAAGAATAAAGCTGAAGAAGAAAAGTAGAGCTTTAATATCACTCTATTTACTTTCCAAAATCATTTTTATAATATGAAACTAAATCCTTTTAGTGGGTTATATTGAATGGAAATCCTAGATTTAAATACTGAAAAAAACCAAAAAGCAAATAGATTAAAATAACAGTCCTGATTGGCTGGCTCTCTGTTTGGTTTCACATTCCGATCTGAAAGAATGGCTTTAATGGGAAAGAGCAGAATAATCATGCTATAAATGTATTCATTCTACACAATAATCACTACTGGGAGCTTCTACATTGTTAGTGATCTATATTCCCAATATTCAACAAAGTTGCTAGGGCAATGGTGGGGGGAGAAGGTATCTTTTCTATCCTGCTCCTCTACCTATGAGCTTATATTCCAAAAGGAGATGGCTAGCACATATAAATAAGTAGCTCTCATGCAAGACATTGTGGAATTTATATATTATATGCAGTAAACATAATACATATACAATCATTTCATTCAGTTTTTGGATCCAGTAATATGAAACACAGTAGTTCTAGGTCAGGAATTTTTCCTAGTGTCTTTACCCTAGACTACACTAAGCATTCCTGAATTTAAAGCTTATCTTCATCTTACTTAACTCCTGGAACCATGCACATCCAGTCTTCTGAGAATGAAGAAAAAAGGAAAACTTTCTGTCAAATAAGCATGGCTTGTTGCAAATTCGTACACAGGATTTTATTTTATTTATTTATTTTTTAAGATTTTGTTTATTTATTTATTTGACAGAGAGAGAGAGAGCACAAGCAGGCAGAGCAGCAGGGAGAGGGAGAGGGAGAAGAAGTAGGCTCCCTGCTGAGCAGAGAGCCCTACGTGGGGCTCGATCCCAGGAGCCCGGGATCATGACCTGAGCAGAAGGCAGCCGCTTAACCGACTGAGCCACCCAGGCATCCCCGTACACAGGATTTTAAAGTACATATAAATATCATCCTTGCCTCCACTAGTTCTCCTTGAGAATTCGGAAAAAGGTATTTACATTTCTCTGAGTTTTTTCATTTGAAAAATGGAGGATCCATTCTGATTACTCAGCTGTATCATAGAGTTGAAAAGATATAAGATGAAAAACAGACTTGGCTCATTTCAAAATTATAGTATAAAGGGCATTATCTCCATACAATAAGTATAAAATACAGCAAAAGTAATAAAGAAAAATAAAAGTATGCATCTTAATCTTGCTAAAGGAACCTAAGAAATTTTCCTGAAAACCAAAGAGTTGAATAAGAAATGTCAAATGATGTTTTCATTCAAATACTCTCACACAGGAGTAAAGGGAGTGGCTTACACCAAAGCCAGTTAGCGCACTATCAGATCAACTACTTTCTGTCTGCCTAACTTAGAAGGAAGAAGTGCCATTGGACAGAAAGTAGTGTACATACATTTACATAATTTTGCTATGTAAAATTCATGTACCTTATGTTCTAGAACCAAAAATTGTTAGAGATTGAAAAAAATCTTTTGAATAAAATCATGCAAAGCTGAACACTATTATCCTTCACAGTGCTAAGAAGCATTCTGAATGCAAGCTCTCTCTCTTCAACTTTTAAAAATAAACATTTGAATAAGGGGTACTAAGATTTTTTGATCAGTAAAACCTTCATCCTTAAAAGCCACAATTCTGCAATAATTATCTCAAAGCTTTGCAAAGTTATTTCTCTGAAACATATTCAAAACCGATACTGAGAGTATTGTATCTTTCTCATTGTGATTCGATTATTTTTCAGAACTCTAAGTCATGAGATCAGTGCTTTGCTACAAAAGTGTGCATAAAACCCCGGTTTTATGTCCTCATAAGTGTAAGAGCGGCACTAGACTGCATCTAGCATTCTACAGCATTCTATAGAAAGGCAATGTAAGTTGAATCCCAGCCCTACTGCCATGAGGTTATTATTTAACCTCTGAGCTTCAGATTCCTTGCCTATAAAATGGGGATGGTATAACATACCTACCTCTCAGGTTATAACTAATTAAAATCTTTCAAAAAAAAAGAGGGCATTAAGAACTCTAAAGACTTTATTTATTTGAGACAGAGAGAGAGCAGAGCGAGAGAGCGAGCGAGCGAGCACGAGCAGGGGGGCGGGGGAGGGCAGAGGGAGAAGGAGACTCCCCACTAGCAGGGAGCTTGACGTGGGGCTCTATCCCAGGACCCTGGGATCATGACCTGAGCCAAAGGCAGACAGACGCTAAACTGACTGAGCCACCCAGGTGCCCCATTAATGCCCTCTATTTTTATTTGTCAGATCAAAAACTTCTCTTTTTTAGAGACTGAGGTCCACGGTGTTGAAGGTAACTGAAGGCAGCGTATCTGAGCACAGTAGGTAATCAACCAACATCCATTGGGCTGAATTGGCAGAACCAAGCACGCTGAAGTGGGTGCCTTCAGTCTTACAGCCTACCTCGAAATAGATTGTTACTTAGGAGACAGAAAAGGGAAACATGAGGATTTAACACAAGAAAGGCTGCCTCTCTGGGGTATGATATGCCAAAGATAAATTAGAATCCTGACAGATTTAGTAACAGATTTGGTGGCAGTTGTAATACTAAGTCTTTTTTAATTATAAAAAGTGAACTGATATGCTCAGTTATTTTCGCAGACACATTGTACTTATATTGTCTTTAGGGTAAGAGTGCGGTTTTCTGGGGAGAAATTTCTGACTAAGCACAGTAGAGTTATCTGCACAGAAAAACCCATTGTTAAAAAATGCTACGGTTGCGCAACAATGTGACTGTACTTCATGCCAATGAACTATACACTCAAGACAATTAAGACGGAAAACATTAGGCTTTGTGTATTTTACCACAATTAAAAAAAAAAACAAAAACTTGAACAGTTACTCTCTTCCCTCCGGTAGTTTTCATGGACACTAAGGCTACAGCTAATCCATAGGGTCCCTTGATTACTGAGTCATGTTTACATTGAGACAGAAGTTACACTGACAGGAGACGAACTACAGAAAAAGTGGTCAAGAGATAGGATGGCTCCATCCTTTACAGTGGGCCTATGAAATAAAACTTGGGATGACTGACCACTTCCTACTGCCAAATCAGTGGACAGATTATTTCCTCAAGAGCCTCTGGATTCAGTAATATGGAGCTCAAGCCTCTCCAGATCAGGATTGCCCTGCTGTCTATAGAAACCATGATGCAAGGTCAACACACACACACACACACACACACACACACACACACCCACCCACCCACCCACCCACCCACCCCTGAGTAAAGAGAAATGAGAGAAAGCATGACAGCTCATTTTATAAAGCTAAGATAATCACTGAAGCCTCATGTACAAAAGCACCAACCTGATCAAAAAACAAAGCCACTGGCCTAGGAAAAGCTCTATTTGGCCCCCAAAATTCCATTGACTCTTTATCATTGTTACTCATCCTCTGCACATACCCAGATCCTTCCACCTTCTCTGAATCTCTAAGACCCTAAAGATTTGAACATTTAGAGAATTCAAGATTCTTCTAAAGAGAAGAAGACAGACATTATTTAGGTCCATTCCTTAACCTACTCCAGAAAAGTGGTTTCTAAACTGTGTCACAGCTTTCTCCAAGAAGAACGCATGAGCTCTGGATCCTCCCAGAAAATGCACACCTTAACAACTGTATGGGGACTGTTCCAATGTGGTCATAGCCCACCTAAGCCCATTCTTGAGCTCCCATCCTCCAGATCCTGGGTTTAAATACATAAGCTTATTTTCATGACCCACTAGTGAGAAGTATATGTGAGATAACACACACACACACAAATTTACGTACATATATATAAATTATATACACACATACATACACCGATGTGTATGTTTACCTTTAAAAAATATATCCCTGATAGGTCTATCAGCCTTTCTTAGAAAGGTTCTTTCTACTGGGATTTTTACAGGTCCACATGTCCACAGTGTGAAGAAGGATAGGCATTTGGATATAATCTATAGACATCTACAAAATCTATTTGTTAAGAAAATGACATTTTCAAGTTTACACTATGATAGTCCTTAAGGATCACAGGTCTTGAATTTTTTTCTTGAATTTTATTTATTCAGATCAAAACAAAGAGGAATTAAATACTAAAGAAAAGATTGCTAAGGAAGCTGAAATAGTTTTCTAAAAGCCTCCCCCCCACCCCCAAATAAAAGCAGTTTGAAAAGTGTTGGCTCATGGAGGGCTGAATTTGTAAGGAATGTTGCATTCAGAGGAATAATTAAAATACTCCAGTTATAACTGTTTAAATGTTTCTTATGCTGCAAACTATCAGGGCATAACTTACATCCCCAAATCATGTATTGTTAATGGATACACTTCTTTTGTCACATAAACATACTGGATCCATCTCTCCCTATCCCAGAAGTGGGGCCAAAAGGAAATAAATGGCTCATGAAAAAGCTGACTTTTTTCCCCTCAAAGGAAGAAAAGATGTCCATGATGGATTTCGTGACTCGGGCCTTGGCAGGTGGAGCACTGTTAAGCCCACTCATAGCAGTAGCTCTTGATCAAAAGAGAGGCTGAGTTGTCTCAAAAGGAAAGACAGTAAGTATCCTCTCATGCATATCTCATCCCATTATGTCATGCAATTAGTAAATGGGTGGGACAGATTTGATGTCCAAACTATATGAAGTTAACACTCAATAAACAATGGGGAAAAGTATAAGTATTTCTCAGTGTCATGTTTCTCTGAGTCTTTATCTCTTTTTTTTTTTTGGCCTGGGAATGATTCCCTAAGACCTTATCAGTTTTCTAGTCTAGTCTCCAACATATGGACTAGTAGACACCAGTCTACCAGTCTCCAGCATAGGAATGGGACATCTCATTGGAATGTTGAAAATAGCTCCCTGACAGAAACAATATTATATATGTTAACTCAGCTCCTAGGCTGACCACTAAAGCCCACCTGACCCACAATCTAGCCTATGACCTAAAGCTGAGTACTACCTTCGGTGCCAGCACGAAGCAAGATTTTCATGGGCCAGAGTTTCAACCTGAGCCACTGGGAACACAGCTTCTCCCTCTGTAGAAGGACAGAGCTTTCCCTAATTCCACAGCAACAGCAATGGCTGTCAGAACCTTTGGGTGAGAAGGGAGGGCCTGGTTTCTGGAAGGAAGGGGTTGTAGAACCACGGGCTAAACTTCTTGTTCTCGGTAGCCCCTGGAACCTATCCCAGGGCTAGGCCCTTTCTGGCCTTGCAACCGACCAATCAACCTTGTCAACGTCAACCTTGTCATCTCCAAAATATGTTAATAGCTACCATTTACGAAATCCCTAAAACTTCCAGGAATAATCCCCACCTTCATGTAAATTTAGTAAGTACTCTTAACCTCATGCTAGGATCAAGAGAACTGGGTTTCCGAAGTTATAGCGCATGCCACATGTCACAGTTAAGTGAAGAGCCAAAATTCAAGTCTGAATCTATTTCTCAGTACCTCCAAAGCCGGAGAAGGTTCCCATCAAATCCGTAAATGCTGGAGATGATTAAATGAAAAATTAGAGCCTGTGGCCTAAATTCTGGCACATGGAAGGTGCTCACTAAATGTTTCCTTCTCTTGGACATTGGTTGGCATGATTCACTCTCTACTGGTACCACTGGTTTTTTTTTTTCCTTACAAAAGCTTCTCCTCTTCCCAGCCTCTGTACTGTCCTGTACTGTTGGGCAGTGGGGGGCACCCAGTAGGTAATATTGTGAAAACAGGCTATCATTTTTTTTCTTCCTATATCTTTTCACCCTTTGCTTTTTTCACTGAGATTCCATAGGTTGAGGGATTTTATCCTTTTCTTAGGTCATGTGTCCTTTTCAGAATCTGTGCAAGCTATAGACATTCTCCTCAGGAAAAAAAAAAATGGACACAAAAATATATATATATATATATATATATATGTATGTGTGTGTGTGTGTGTGTGTATATATATATATATATATATATATATATATGGTTTCACAGATTCATGAGCTTTGTGGACCCAGCAGTTTTTGGGGAATCCCTCTTAAGATCCTCTACTACGAAGAAAGAATTATACATTTAAATTCAGATACCCTAAAGCTAAATCCATCTGCTTTTAGAGGAATACCCAAGAACCGGGGAGTTCGTCATAAGCATGGTGGTACAATGGAGAGAATAAAGAGGGTTTGTACATGAGGAACAGATGCACCTGGGAACACTGGGGCCTGCCTGCTGTGGGGATGGGGAGATGGGAACAAGAATAGTTATAGGATTTATGCACTGTTTTCCCCCACTGATTTTGGTCAAAGTAGTATATACACTGGTTCCAGAATGAAATGAAACCCAGAAGGCTGTGTGTGTCATAGGGTGCTCACAAGTATCTATATCTACATCAGCATGCTTGTTTGTGCAAAAGAAATGGGAGGAGAATGTATGGAGGTTGGAAGGAGAACAAAGGTAGGGTCCCAGGCATCAGTTAAGAAGGAATGAATTGATGGAGAAGATGCAGAAAGATCCCATGAAGCTTCTGGTCACTTGGCTTGGGTGGTTGTACCTAGAAGGCAATGTGCATATGTGTGTGTGATACACACACACACACCTTTTGAAATCCTGAGCTGTTTATATACAACAATCCATGTGTGTACACTGCATCTGAATATATGACTGCATTAGAACTTGACTCCTACTTTGATCAAAGATCCTCATTTATTATGAGTTAATGAAAACGCATCCAAAGAAAGAAAAGAGATGCTTGAAATCATCTAGAACATCAAAGGTAACATTTTAATCAGTTTAAGATTTTGTAATTTCTGGCAAATGTACATATTAATCTTTCCCTTTATTTGCACAGCCCAGTTGAAAAACCTCACTAAGTCGGCTATAATGACACAGGATGGAATTTCTGAATTACACCCTCCTGGGTGCAAAATAGAAAATACAAACTTGCCATTCAGTACATGTTTTCAAACGTCATTTATACATAAGTACACTCAAATATATTCTGAGAAAAAACAGAATATACATTTGCATTCAAGCCTGAACTACTTTCCCACCCGAATTCGATACAAATCACAGAGAGATGCATCTGGGGGGGGGGGGTCAATGAACATTAGCAGCTGTGGCAGATTGTTAGAATAACAGCCCCTGGTGAGCCACGCCCGTGTCCAGGCTCCTTCACAATCTGACTTGCTGCTTCTCACCGGGAGGTAGGGGCTCTTTCCCTACTTCCTGAATCTGAGCTGGTCTCATGACATGCATTGACCATGTTCTGCACATGGCAGAAGTGACCTTGTGTGACTTCCAAGGTGAAGCCAGAAGAGGCCCCGCAACTTCAGCTGTCGCTCGCTTCTTCCCTGAGATCACTACAAACAGATCCAGCCCACTAGAGAATGAGAGGCCATATGGAGGGGAACCCAGGGGCTCCAGCAGACAGCCACCATGAACTGTCAGGCAAGTGAGTGAGGCCATCAAGGACCTTCCCCCCAACCGGCCCTCCAGCTCAACGTAGCCCAGGAGTGAGCCCAGGCAAAACCAGCAGCAGAACCACCAAGCCGACCCAAAGAATCATTAGAAATAGCAAACTGCTGCTGTTTTAGGCTGTAAGTTTTAAAGCGGTCTGTTGCCCAGCCAGAGTTAACTGATGTAGTAATATTTAGTAGAATTTGAATGCCAGCGTTCTGTTGAGAAGCTGTATTTCCTCTAGGCCTGGCCTGAAGTCTTCAGCCCTCAGCCTCTTCTCTTGGACCTGAAATGCCAGGTTGACTGCATGGTGATGATGCTACACTAGAAGGTACCAGAGACTTCCGGGTGTGGTAAGCCCCCCTCTGGGCTGGTGTAAATGTCGGATCTACTGGAGGCTCAGAAATACAGAGGGCCTTCTGAGAGCGTTCCTGGACTTGCGATTCTAAGCAAAATTCACTAAAAAAAAAAATGACATAGCAAATTGAGGGTTAAAAAAAACCCACTTCAAAATATGTTGCTAATTACTCAGGAACTTTACAATGAAGATACAGTCCAAAGTTATCTTCCAAAAACAACTTATACTTCTAGAGAATAGCAGCAGCTAACAAGCTGGCAGACAGTGAACACCTACTCTGGGGGAGGAACTCTGCCCAGGGTTGTAGTGGCCATCTGGCCCCACCCCATCCCCCACAGCCACCCCGACCCTCCCTCACTGTGTGGGATCAGCCCTGCCCCAGTGGGCTCTGACGGCCCCAGGAGCCAAACAAGTTAGTCCCATTCTCCTTACCATCGTATTTTCAGAAGTAGTTAATACACATAGAATACTGTAAAAATTAGAATATGCTACGGGCTGAAATACAGCTTCTCAACAGAACCCGCAAATTTGTATTTGAGCTTCTTACCCCCAGAACCTCAGAACGTGACTGTATTTGGAGACAGGGCCTCTGAAGAGGTCATTAAGGTAAAGTGAGGTCATTAGGGTGGGCCCTAGTCTGACTGGTAGGTGTCCTTATAAAGGGATTAGGATGAGGGCCCCGAGGGAAGGCCATGTGAGGAGAGAGCAGGGGTTTGCCTACAAGTCAAGGAGAGGGGCCTTGGAAGACCTCAACCCTCTCAACACCAGCACCTTGGACTCGTAGCCTCCAGAACCGTGAGGAAATAAATTTGTTGTTCAGCCACCCAGTCCGTGGTGTTCTGTCACGGCAGCCCAGCAAACGAACACACAACCCTCCCAGCTGTAAGCCTAGCAAACTCAGCTAAGGTGCGTTTACGTGAGAGGCAGGCCCCCAAGCAGGAAGGAACGGCATCACCCTGATCCGAAAATGAAGCCATTAGGATAGCAGCTCCATTTCTGACTTTTTTTTTTTGGTAAGTTCTGGGCTCCTCTTTGGGCTGCCTTGGCCCTCACGCGGGCCCTTCCGACGGCCGGCGGCGCTCCCGCTCCGCCAGCCCTTCCCCGCCGGGGGGGAGCCCACCAACCTCCCCCGGGCAGGTCCCTTACAGGACCGCTCGCTTCGACTGTTCAAGCAGTCCGGTGAGTCACGAGCGCGCCCCAGAAGGTAGTGACTGTGACCATGACCGCTTCGCAGGGCTTGGGAAAAGCGAGGCCCGGGCTCACGTGACTTGCCTCAAGCTCCACGCCGGCCGCCGGGGCGGAGCCGGAAGTGCACGCAGGGCGCTCCGCCCGCACGGCGCACACCCTTGATCGTCCGTCCGGTCACCTCTCCCGACACAGACAGCCTGAAGCGGGGGTCAGACGTCTTCTACAAAAGGCCAGGCAGTAAATACTTGGGCTATCAGGCCACAGGAGTAGGTCACGTATTCTTTGTGTTTTCTTTTTACGACCGTTTAGGAAGTAAAACAAAACAAAAACTGTGAATATGCTCAACGCCACTGATGGTTAAAACTGCAAATTTTATGTGATGTATATTTTACCGCAAAAATAAATAAATAGCCGTTCTTAACTCTTAGCACAGACACTCTGGAGTCAGACCCGCCTGCAGGTTGCCGTCTGTAGTCCGCCAACCTCTGATGCGTCCCTGAGATAGACTTCTTGGAAGAACTCGGCAGCAGCCACGGGTTTCCCTGATTTAGCAAATACACTCTAACCTTTATTGAAAAGTTCTGAAACACAGTCGGTGGGCTGTCGTTCAAATTCACCAACAGAAAAGTTGGAGAGAGCAAGGTCAAGGCAGCAGGGTGGCTCACCCCCACCCTTACAGGTTCCTCCAGTTTTGGGGGAAGAAAAAGAACTTGCTCTTCTACTCAGGAAACAAAAAAATTGTATGACAGACGTGACCTACTTTGTTATGAGCAGGAAAAGGGACGATAACCTTGAGGTCATTCTGTGCACTGAACACAAGATGTCTACCTTTGTGGTTATTGATTTTGTTTTGCTCTGTACAGAAAGGGGAGTGGTAGAAAAAGGACAGATTGACTCCTACAGAACTGTTTTCAGGACCTTACAGGTCTAATGAGTGATTAAAATTGGGTTGAAGCTCAAAAGGTAAGATCATTCAAAGATTAAAGAATCCTCCAAAGACAGACTCAGTTGTGTGTGTTTTATTGTAGCCTACAGCCAAATTCCAAGTCCAGAAGCATATAGTGACCACTAAAAGCCAGTGTCTTACCCAAAGAACTCTGACCAGGATCTTGCCCAGAGCTCAGGAGAAGGAAGCGCATGAGATACAGCTGAAAGAACGTAATGAAAATGACCCAAAGGGAAGTGGAAAAAACAACAACAAAACCCCAGACACCTATATAATATGGCTAATGTTGCAAAATACCATAAGTAATGTTTAAAAATGTAGACTCTACAGTCACAGACCTAAATTCTAATTCGGACTTTACTACTTCCTAGCTGTGTGATCCTAATCAAGTTATTTAACCTCCCTGAGTCTCAATTTTGTCATCTATGGAGAGGATTGTAATCATCTCTAGCCCGCACACAGCAAGTGCTCAATAAATATTGGCAATTATTATTCAAAAATTATTTGGATAAAAGTTCCAAATTCCATAGATTTCACTGGCATCTCAGGCCAGGAAATCTATTGCTCACAATCTCTACATTGTTTCCTTCAATGGAATTTTCCTTCTCAATTCCTTCTTTATGGAACATACTGTTAATAACTTGACTTTTCAGTTAATCCTAACATGTAAGTGCAGTTGCACATATAAGAAGAATCTGTCTAGTTGTTGCCTAGAGTTGCCCCAAGTTTAGTAAAAGTCCTCTCACTGATCTTGAATCACTTTGGAACTAACTTTAATTAAATTCTTTCTGGGTTTTTCAGTAATGTTAGAGATATTACCTTTCCTTAAGAATAGGAATGCTAAAGTGGCAAAGTGTTGTGCTCGTGTTTATACTACCAGAGTAGCACTTCCAGCTGGCTTGCAGAGGGATCTGAATGGCAAAAAGTAAACTTCCAATTTTAAGATTCTTAAAAAGCAGGTGTTTCAAAAGCTGCTGTGATTTATGAGCAATCACATACTCCAATCTTAAACATTTTCCTAAATTTTTGTTTTAAGAAGAACATAAGCTCATTTTTTATATACAAGAAGAGAAACATTTTCCAGCACTATCTAGTAACATAAGCTTAAGAATATTTTGGGGGAAAAAATCTTATGTAGTGTAACCACTGATAGATTTTAAAGTGGAACATCTACTTTCCAAACCAGTGAGAAGATGCACAGAAAAAAAAAAGACATGGGAGAAAATACATCCAAATGTCAACAATGATTTTTCTCAGAATGATCATTGTGATTTTTAGTCTCTCTTTTTAAAACTGTTTTTTGGGGGGGGTAATCTGTACACCCAACATGGGACTCAAACTCATGACCCCTCACGACCCCGAGATCAAGAGTCACATGCTCTTCCGACTGAGACAGCCGGGCACCCTGATTTTTAGTCTCTTTTTAAAATGTATTTCGTATTTTGCAAACTTATTAAAAATCATCACATGCTACTTTTATACTGAGTAAAGAAAATAACCAAGGCAGACCTGATAAACTAAAAATTTTTCTTTATTCTTTCGCATGTTGAAATAGTTTACTGTATCTGACACTTCCTTTAAGTCACACGAATTCAGTGCCAGAAGGAGAACAGTGACTGTCAACCAGTCCCTCCAAGTCTATTTCCTTGCGTTAAACTCTGAAGGATGGGGATCAGAAGGGCTCACTTCCCTTGCACTTCTTCTGTTCTATCACAGCAAGTAGAGCAAGCAGGTGACTTGGAGCCTGACAGAGAGGTCTGAATGCTGGGCCACCACTTACTAGCTGTGTTATTTTGGGCTAGTCACTTCACCCCAGAACTTGAGTATTCTATTTGTGTAACATGGAATTGAGAATTAAATGAGAACACATTGAAAAGTCCACTGCAGGGCCTCTCACGTGGTAAATGCTCCATTCATAGCTGCAGTTCTCATTTCTACTACTAACCCAATACTACAAAGCTGGAAATGGAAATATTGTCAGATCTTCCTTTCCATTCCTGTCACTTTAATCTCATATATCATTTATTTTATCCCAGTTATTTATCCAAATTCTCTGTCCAAATGTGTTATATACATGTCAAAGTTATAGAACCATCAAACCACAGTGAGAGAACCATCAAACCACAGTTAAGTCATAGCATGACTTAACTTTCATTGTACTTCTGCTTCCAGAGTTCAGAAAATAAACAGATCCATCATGTCATGCTCACATGCAGCTCTCAGATAAGGATCTGGAGGAAAAAGTTAAGTTTCTATCACGGGTTTTCTCTTCTTTACTCATTGGAACGTCAGAATGAAGGGAGGATCATAGCCTCTGCCTGAGGCTGCAGGATAAAGAAAGACCCTTCCCATGAAGTCAGAGGCAGCCATGGCTTCATGGACCAGAGTGGCATTCACTGAGGTAGTATCTGCCTCCCACTTCGTAGCAAGAACCAGACAAGGCTGAGATGCCTTTTTGTGCATTTTTTCACCAGCAGCCAAGCTAGGTTTATAGACTTCTGTTATGTAGCAAGCGTCCAAGTTTGACTTTAAGAGAAATTCATATATATCAGGGCTTGTCAAAGAATCTACCAGAAGCCATTCTTTAAAAATCGAAACCATCCATTTACAACAGACCAGCTTGCAGCTTTGGCACCATACGGTGGCAAATGAAGACTTTCTTAAGTGATGCTTTGCATGCATGCAAACACACAAACACTACAGAATTTCCTCAACTGGGCTCTCTGTGCAGTAGACACACATACACTCCATACAAAATTATTCCGTGGTCAAACAAGTTTACTAAATTCCTTTCTTGGTAATTCATAATAGCATATTAAATGTCCTTACAAATCCTATAGTATAGAAATAGATTTCCTAACCTGATCTAAATTAAGAATCACTCTTTGTTGGTATACCCATTAACACCCCGCAGAAGGAATGACATGCGGAACACCAGTTTGGGAAACGTAACTACACAGCTTAAGCTTAAGTGGTGCAGCACTGCATGGCAGAGCACCAGCAAGGAAGATGGTTTACGGACAGAGGTGGCACCAGTGCAGGTGGCCTTGTTTGTGAGCACATCAGACATCCCCTGGGAAATGTCCAGAATTTTGGGAGGGATGCTTTGTGGGGTCTAGGGGTCCTGAATCAATGAGTTACAGCAATGACCAAGGTAATTTTGAACAAGGTATGATTATACTATGTATGGCTCTCCTCCCAGAAATTCAGATTGTACCCTTATAACTGAGAAAGATATAGAGCGCAGAATACAGATTTCCGCACCGCCCTCCACCCCCCCGGCAAAGTAACTTTCATTTTCCAGGAAAATAAGGCAACCAGACAATATATCATGACATGTGGCTGAGCTGAGAGCATAATCGAAGTCTCCAGACTAGCAGTCTACAAGTCTAAGCTTCCTCTTGTTACTAAAATAGCCTCCACAATAATAAAAGAAAACCCACAGTCACGTATAGCTAACTCCCTACCTTTTAATTATTCATGTTAATGCCCTGCATTTGTAGAGTTTATACTTTACAAATGCTAATCAGGCCCAAGGATTACATGAATAATGGAAAGCCACAAATAATTACTAAATCTGATTTTAAGCAATGTTTTCAACACATGCTCTCCCCAGAAATCTTCCCCAAACACTACCTCCCCTCTCCTCTCCACTTACATTCTAAAAGAAACCTTAGTACAGTTAATTTAGTCAGGAAGACCAACCTAACTTTTATACTTTGCTTTTTCTCTGGTACCCTAATAGTAATGATGGTGAATGACCAGAAGAAGTACTAATAAGAGAAAAACAAAAGGCTCAGGCCCAGAAACTAGATGCACTATTTGAAAAGGGGAATCTGAAAGCCGGCCCTAATGCCCAGCCACTATGTCGATGGAGAAGATAATTGCCTTCCCTTCAGTTCTGCATGGTGGGGGTACCATCTGTCTCCTCCCTCAGTGATTCCATATACCTGCCAAGAACAATGAGCTTTAAACCAGATTACTGATGCAGCAGTTTTCCTCCCCTCCTCTAGGGGGGGAAAAAAAACACCCAAACAATGGTGGTGTTCCCATTATTAACAAAACAAAACAAAACAAAACACTACATTAGCTAATGTCCAACGTCATTAATTAAAAAGAAAAGGCCAGCTCATAGCAATCCAACTGGCAAAAATCAAAGTGTCTTACTAAATCCAGTCTAAGTGAGAATATGGGGAAATGTGGACCTTCATACACTGTAGGTGGGACTATGAGGATAAAAGGATTTTGGAAAAGCAACTTGGCATGTGAGAATGCACACACCACTTCTAGGAATATACCAGAGAAACTTGCAAATACGTCCAAGAAGGGGTGTACAAATGGCTATTGCAGCACAGTCTGTGGTAGCAACAGGACTAAACAAAAAACACTAATCAACTTCTCTGTCCGTCCACTGGAAAATATCTTCCCATCCACTGGGAAAGTCACATTGAAGAATTAAACTGTGATAAAGTCCTATTATTATAACATTCTACGCAGCAGTTAAAACAAACTATAGTGATCACTTTGGATTGGTATTTCAAAACTTGAGAGAAAAAGTACAAACTGGCAGGCTGATATATTAATATGACATAATTTATATGAATTTAAACACACAAATTATTTAAAGATATCTCCATGTAATAAAAGTAAAGAAACAGACAGGAAGAGTACATGTTATCTCCCTGGGAAGAGGAAAGGGGGGGATACGAAGGGATGGACGGAGAAAGACTAGGGAAGGATACATAGGAAACTATGATGTCAGCCATAATATTTTTTATTTATATTCCCCCAAATATTATGTATTTTAATATAAAAATTTCTGGTCTAGGTTCCAGGCATATGGGTATTTTTTTAATTTTTATTTTTTTAAGATTTTATTTATTTGTCAGAGAGACAGAGAAAGAGCACAGGCAGGGGAAGCAGCAGAGGCAGAGGAAGAAGCAGGCTCCCCACTGAGCAAGGAGCCCGATGTGGGACTGGATCCCAGGACCCTGGGATCATGACCTGAGCCGAAGGCAGACACTTAACAGACTGAGCCACCCAGGCGTCCCACATACAGGGATTTATTATGTTAGCTGTTTTCTAAACTTTTTTTCTTAAAATAACTTTTAAAATACTATAAATTACAGCCTTCTTTTAAAAGCCAAAATGAATGAAAAAAATAGGGGACTGAGAAAATTATACAACCTTACAACAATGTGCAAGGTGAAAAGGAACTGGGTTATCAAGCCATGAAGTAGTAGCTTCCTGAATACTGACTTAAGAACACAATGATACATGTCTTTTTTTTATTATATTATGTTAATCACCATACCTTACATCATTAGTTTTTGATGTAGTGTTCCATGATCCATTGTTTGCGTATAACACTCAGTGCTCCATGCAGTACGTGCCCTCTAATACCCATCACCAGGCTAACCCATCCCCCCACACCCCTCCCCTCTAGAACCCTCAGTTTGTTTCTCAGAGTCCATAGTCTCTCATGGTTCGTCTCCCCCTCCGATTTCCGCCCCCTTCATTCTTCCCCTCCTGGTATCTTCTTCTTCTTCTTCTTTTTTAAAAACATATTATGTATTATTTGTTTCAGAGGTACAGGTCTGTGATTCAACAGTCCTACACAATTCACAATGATACATTTCAAACACACTTTAGTGTCTTTATTTTTGTGTGGCCAATATAAAAGTGGCTCGCAATACTACTATGAAAGTAATTGTCTAGGAAAACGAGTTCGTTAGAATTATTTTCTATAGTTATACAGTCACTAGCCATCTGAGATTATTTTCAAATTAAAAAAGAAGTAGGGGTGCCCCTCCCCCCTTCTCCCTCTGCCCCTCCCCCTCCCCTGCTTCTCCCTCTGCCCCCCATGCTCTCTCTCTCACATGCTTTCTCTCTCAAATAAATAAAATCTTAAAAGAAAAAAGAGAAATAGAAGGAAAACAGTCTTTAATTATTGAATTCTCATAGCGCAAGTGCAACTTTCAACTGGTTTTAAGTCTCCTAAAATTTAGAAGTCGTAGCAGCAATGCTGGGCTCTTAGAACTACAATTAAGCTATCGAATTACAAAAACTTTCCAAACAGCATTCGGGACCACTTAACACTTAGTTTATTAGTGCCGGGCACAGTTAGAAGCACGCTTTATGTATCATCCCACCTAATCCTTAGCCCTACGAGATAGGTGTCGCTATCATCCCTGGTTATAGATGAAGCAAGTGGGCACAGAAAGAAATATCAAGCACCATGCCTGAAGCATAAAGCTGGTGTCAGTTCTGCCACCTCCTGGAGTCCAAGTTATTAATCCCTCCACATACTGTCTCCCAAGAGACCACAACCCTGTACAGATGGGAACAACCTCAATCCAACATCTACTTTCACATACAATCCCCAATTTTAAATTTCAGAGATACTTCTACGACATTCAAACCTGCCTTGCTCGTTTTACCAGCCAGAAAATTTGGTCTCCCCCAGGGACTACACAAAGGCCTGTCACATCATTAGAAGTCTTAAAGCATCACTGTGATTCTGAGAAGGAGGTCTTCATCTGCATCAGGAAAAGGAAACTTATTTTTCTCAGTCAGTATATTCTGAATTTTGGTACCCACACATTCTACCACCCTAACTGTCCTAAGTAATGCAGGATCCAGTGTGCTTGCTGAGGCTTCATTCAACGATGCCTGCCTCCTTCAGTCAACATCTTAGAAGAATGAACTCGACATCTCAGGGCCACAGGGGAGGAAGCAGATCATGCTGAGCGCTGCAGGCTCATCCAGGATGAACCACCAATCACAACCCAGGACGGTTTTCTTTTTTCTGTTTTCCTTTGTTTAACTTTCACACCAAAATGGCGCAGTAAAGTTTTAAGATAAAATAGGCTAGAGGACAACATAAGTAGCTACACATTCAGCCAAAAAATTTGCTGTTACCTAGAGTCATTAAAGAGTCATTAATCTTTTTTTTTTTTTTTTAAGAGTCATTAATCTTGGGGTGGGGGGTGGGAATCAAATCTAGGATACTGGGAATGACGAAGTAGGCCTCCATTCGAATGACTGTGACAGTACTGTTAGAAGAAAGGAATTCAAGAAACACCAAAAGTCCTGAATTGAAGTTTTGCTTTTTAACTTGTCACCTGAAGTAGTGTGGACTCATTCTTTAACCCTGTTCTCCTGAATAATACAGGTCGGTAATTATATTAACCCCCCTCATGAAGCACCAGTAGTAGTAATGATCCACAAAACATTCTCAGATGGGGCTTGGAGCATTCCGTTTGCTTTTCTTTTATCTATGATGTTTCACCAAAAAGCATGTCACTGGCCACATAACCATAATCTTCCCTTGACACTCGGTTTTAGTTAAATTCGGTGGCCAACAGTCCTTTTAAATGTTACCTTCTTCCTTCTTCACATCAAATGAAAACAGAAGTTCCTCATTCCTCTCTTGCACTGTAGAGGTTTAATGAGAATAATGCTAATTTAATACATCCTCATGTTCACAGCAAAGTGGCAGAAAAGTTAGATGTTAAGAGCGAGGTGGAGGGGATAAGACACACGGTGAATATCAGCTACCGTATGATTTGACTCAAACAACCAGCCATCAGCAGAAGGGCTCATCTGATGGGGCGATAGCAAGAAAGTGGAACAGACGGGGCACCTGGCTGGCTCAGTTGGTTAAGTGTCTGCCTTTAGCTCAGGTCATGATCCTGGCTCAGTGGGGAGCCTGCTTCTCCCTCTCCCTCTGCCACTCCTCCTGCTTGTGCTTTCTCTCACTCTCTCTCAAATAAATAAAATATTAAAAAAAAGAAAGAAAGAAAGAAAGTGGAACAGATCCAAGCACACTTGCAGTAACACTCAGCAGCCCTAAAGAAGAAAGAAGAGGCTATGTGGGGACACTCCGAGACTGCAAAGGACCAGGCACTGATCCAAGGGCATTGTTGAGATGGTTACCCATGAGTTCCAGGCTTGAAAAGATGACAAGTACTAATAACAGAACAGAGGGTTCAGGAGCATAGGGGTCATGCAGAGGATGAGGGTTCGGAAGGTGTGAGTCCATGGTGCAGGCGGGAGGTTGAGCTCACATAGCTGGTGAGATCTAGCATGTTGTCTAGCATGGTACAGACACAAAAAAATCAGTGTTTGCTGAATCTGAAGTCTGTGGGTACCTAGGGGAATTTCTGAGTTCATGGGATTGTAGATGGAGTGCTAGTAAGTCCCAACACAGACCTACACTACCTAAACAGAATCAAAGTGAAGGTCATGTAGCATCAGAGTAAATGTCAAGGTCACTGCAACTTGTGGCAGTGGAGAGGATTCTGAAGTCACTTAGATTGTGAGAAAATGTCAAGTTGATTGATGATTGGAAGTATTGATCCAAGTGGTCAGTTTGGAGTTCCACTCATGACTCAGACTAACGTTCATATAATAAGACTCTAAACTACTAGATGGGTAAGGGGGAAGCTAGAGCATACCAAACCCTGTGTAAGGATTAGGGAAACGATTTACTACTGCAGTGTGACAGAGGAATCAGAGGTAAGACACTCGCAAAAAGAAAACATGATTCCCGAAGTGAGCCCCGGGTAAAAACCCAGTGTGCTGAGGTTTGGAATCCTAACACTGAGGTTGCCACTTTGCATCTTTACATATTGCTGATGGAAAGGTCTGTGCTAGGAACTGTCCACCTACAAAGAACCTGTTTTTCTGGGCCTTGGGGAAAAAAGAAAAAAGGCTGATGCAGAGATGGTATTATAAAAGAGAGACATAAAAGGAAAATTCTCAGCGTGGCTGGGATGGGTGGGGGTCCAGAGGGAACATGACCAGGAATGCACTGGACTGCCTTTTGCAGCAGCTCTTTCCTGACCCACAGAGGTGCTGGTGGCGGTGGGAGACGCTCCTTGTCACAGAGCTCTGAGACGGTAAGTCATCGAGGATTCGTTTCTTACGTTAATTTCCCCCGACTTAGAGCTTCTACTTTATAGTCATAATAGTTTTATTTGTCCAAAGGGAGGTAAATACCGTAATGAGCATACACCACAGACTTAAAATGGACATTTAATAATGAGATGAGCTCCAGTAGTTCAAGGAAAGATGATGGTAGAAGCTGCTTCTGGAATGTTCTGGCACCGGAATTTGGTCCAAGTCAGTCACTGTAGAGTCTGCGTGCTCTCCCAGACATAAGGTCCTAACAGAAAACTACCTACCAGTCCTCTGTGCATGAGGGCTACGGGGCAAAGGTCTGTAATACAAAAGTCCACTATCCTATCGCCCGGAAGGGTGTTGACTGACCTGGTATCTCGAGGCCTTTGCCGGATTCAGAACATGGTCCTGGACCTTGGAATGTTCCAAGGCTTGGACAGACAGCCTCACCAGCTGTGCTTCCTCATTTTCTCTGGCTGATAGTGTCAGTGTGTCATCTCTCATCAGTCGTTGTGTAATAAATATTTAGGGACCCTCAACTACGCACGAGGCCCTGTATTAGGTGCTAGTGACACAGTGTGAATCTAAGAGTCACACTCACTGCCCTCTTAGAGTTTAGTCGAGTTGGAGAGATTTTTAACACTACTCACCAAACACAATCTACAATTTGGCTGGAGCAACAAAGGACAAGTACACAATCCTAGGAAAGCCTAGAACATGGGACCCAGCCTGATCTAGGGACACTCTTGAAGAAAGGACATTTAAACTGAAGTAGAAGGTGACCAGGTATAGCAAAGCAGAGGGAGGAGAACCAGCTACAGTACTAGAGGGAAGAGCTCAACCTCAGGATACAAAGACCCACTAGCATGTATGTTTAATAACAGCAGTAGGTAACATCCAATATGCTGCTTGCGCCAAATGTTCGCAGCACTTAACTGCTGACTGACTCGTGAAAGAAACAAGACCACCACAGAGAAACAAAAGTATTGAGAGACAAGATAGAAACTGACCAAACTTAGAACAAGAAATCTTGGTGCTGAGAATAGCATGAGAAGAAAAACAGCCCACATAAAGCTGTAAATGCCTATAACCTAAGTCTCTAGCAGAAACTCGCCCACAAGCCTCGGACATTTCCATCAAGCAACACACACACACACACACACACACACACACACACACACACGTAAAAACAAAACAGAAAACTCCAGAAGTAGAAATTTTGAGAATCAAAATTCCTTTTGATTGGTTTCCAAGATGGCAGAGGATCATGGCTATTGTTCCCCGATGAAGGCAGACCAGAAGTTTTCCATTAATCCCAAGGAATAAAAGGTACACTCCCTTAATCGTATTTGAAATAACAAGTAAGGTGATCTGACATAATGGTAATTTATTTCCTTCACTTCACACGACAAAATTACAGGGTACTGCAATGAGTAATCTACCTGACATCTAACATCTGATCCACATGAATAAACACAGGACAAGGATCCAGCCACATATACCTATTGTGGACAAGAGACTAAAAATGCCTCAGAAAAGTGGCAGCCCTCCTGGAAATTTTCACTCACAAGCTAGTTAAGGTAAAAGGCAGGAGATTAGACTAGGGAAACTTTCTGTAATAGACATGTACTGGAACAGACGAAGAGTATATTAGTAGGAATTATCAGAAAATTTGCCATTTGTAGTCAAATATCCCACTTTTTATAAATACCATTTAATGAGCCCCAAATATTTTCCAGAGAGTGTGTTAAATGCTTATCATATCTCTAATCCTCACCTCCACCTGTGAGCATGGTATGATTAATTTCATTTTATAGCTCAGAGCCCGAAGCTTGGAAAGGTTAAGAACTGTAACTTGCCTACTTCCACATGAAGCAATTTTTCTATCACATCACACAGTCTCTCACTCCACAGTTATTCTGAATTTCTAATAACCTTGGCAAACTTGGATATAGCCAGTAATAGTCCATCTGGTTAAACTTTTCCCACCGTATAGACTGAAAGCCCTGATAGTAGCACGTTCTGAATGTCTACAGTTCTCTACAGGGGCTCAGAAGCAACAACTACAATCTTGACTTTGCATCTGTACTTAGATTTTGTGCTACATTGTTTCAGAAGGGTTTCAAAAGGGGTCCACAGAGATTCCAACCTTCCACCTGAACTCCCAAGTCACCCCTCAACAAATGCACCTGATGCTTGATCTTGTAAGTAACCCTATGAGGAGGCACCACACCAACCTTCATAATGTTGTTCCCAATGATGGTTTTAGGATGACTGGTTCCGCTGAATCCACAGAATATCTTGCTACTACTTTATTAGGCCTGAAACTGTGAACATAATTTTCTTTGGTCAATATGCCTAAGCTCCATTCTCTGGAATCTGGACAGAATCTATTAAAATTCTCTAAAAATCATCACTGGGCAGAAAGCCTAAGAAAATGGAACTTGCATTTTATAGTCAAAAATATTCATCAGTGCCCTGGTAAACACTTCAAACACAATGTCTTACGTCCATCTGTGGTAGACTTTGGGTCTTTGTATCCAGATCTGAGGTATAATGAGGTATGACTTTTGAAGTTGACAAATCTAGAACATAAACCTAATACATAGAGGGCCCAACATAAATGGGTTCTTCTAAATGCTAAAAACTGAGAATTAGGATGAATTCTCTCAAAATTTCCTTTGTTGATGTGAAGGTAATTAGTTTCTGCTCAAAACACAGTTAATGTACCTGCAAATGACCTGGTAATTTTTCAGTAACAACGAATTGAATTTAAAGTTGCCCCTTGAGATATGCTGATGTTAGTGGAAAAGGATACTCAATTCTACCTTCTAACAAATAATATGTAAGATTTATCAACTGGGAGATTTTCACCAAATACATGTGTTTGGTTCCTATGGTTAGAGCAGTCAGCTATTTTAGCTCTACGATTATAGCTCTTGAAACACGCACATAATTTTTAAACCTTTTAGTTTTATAAAGCAAGCAAATTCCAATGCATATAGCACCTCACCATATACAAAATCTTGGTTATGTAGAGGTCAAATCACATTCCCCTTGTATAGTGATACCTATGGTAATTTCTACTGTAACACAGAATGCCTGGGAGACAGTTCTACTCACTGAACAGGTATTCCAATGAGTGCAACCCATACATCAGATGTTGTGATCCTTGTTCCTGACATCCCCTATTGTTATTTTTATATAAATGCTTTGAATAAAACATTACATTTCAGGTCTCTTCAGCAAACAAAATTTATGCCAATCAATTTGACTTTAAGATTTCCTCCTTATAATAGGAATCTTGGATATTATTGTTCTTCTGAACTATACTTTTGCCCCACTAGCTGGAAAATTCTACTGCTAAAAGTTTTTCCTAGTCCTGAAATGGCACAAATAAAGACACTGGGAACAGACAAGAGTCCAAGTCTTATAGAACAAAAGAGGAAAAGAAGAAAATGAGGGAGAATGATTCTAGAATGGCATTCGCACTTCTTGACATAACACTCCTTTTTGGGGGGGAAAAAAAGACTCATGACTTACAAAGAGGACATTACAATTGCTAGATCACCAATCCAATAGGAATATAAATGGTAAGTGGTAGATCATATTTCATTTGGAAACCTTAACTGGCAGAAATTCTACCTTTAGAGTGGATAAGCCAAAAGAAAATAAATTACTGCAGGCTCCATAAAAACACATTTTAACAAAAAGGCAGGAGGAGGGGAAAAGGGAGAAGGAGAGCACAGCTTCCCAGAACTTCTGTGTCCTGATTTCAAGGAGAAATTTTATTTCTTTACAATCTAATCTGCAATTTGCTAACAAAATGGGCAGAAGACATTAACCTAGATATTAAAAAAGCAGTCAGTTAATACTACCTTGTAAACATATGCCTTCATTTTTCCACCAATGAAAATGATGAATAATATAAATGGAAAACAACAAAACAGGGTAGAATCCCTGATGTACTCTTAGGTAAAGGCAATGTGGTAGAGAGTAATAGGATTAACCTATCAGATACATCCAAACATCAAAATAGTTACCTTGGAAGGACAATCCTAATATGACCAACATTTCTTAGTATTCTTATGTTAGTAAGACTTTCAGAGCCTGTGCAAATTATTTTTAGATGTTGAGTTTATCTCCATTCAATAATGTTCATGCACTCTGCAATTTCATATACAGAAGAGTAGTCTTGGCCCTTGAGAAGCTTACAGTCTAGCAAAGGGCACGGAGATAGGTACAGATTCTTTCATTATACTCTCAGCCCTTCCCCCGATGTCAGTTTATATTCTTGCATTATTGGTACATAGTGGTGTTCCTTCACTAGACAGGTAAACACCTCTGAGAGCAGAAACCATGTCAATTACCTTTGCACCACCTCCACAATGCCCCAGCAAAGTAATCTGTACAGAATGAACATTTAAACAAGTGTTGGTTTAGGGAGAAAGGTCTTTTTACTTATTAATGACACTGTGCTCAGCAAAACTCACCATAAGGTAGGTTTGCCCTGAAACCTAAGCAAGGGCACTGAGTCACTGCAGTACCTAAATAAGCTTTCCTGCAGCAGTCCTCAGGTCAGCATTACACTGAGACTTGGGTTCTAGAGGTGTAAGAGCAGAAGCCCAGCTCACTCCCAATGACTGTCTAAATGTTATTCGTCAATAATAGTAAGGCATGTAAAACATTTACATCCCTACTGATTACAAGGGAGAGAAATTTCGCCTTCAAAAACTGAGCTAGTCTACCAGCTAACCGAACTACTGTCTCACCCTACCAGGGTAATTTTGAAGCCACCACTGGGAGTCTAGACAGTAATCGATACGTTCATTCCTACGGAGTTCATTAGGATGGTTACCCAAGAGTAGGGTATTTGGAAAGATGCAACTTCATTACCCAGGGTAATCCTGGACAGGAGCATTACCTTATTGAATTCAGATAGCAAACTTCTTTATTCTTGGTAATGACAGAATAAAGATACTATGCATAAAAACCAGGTCTGGACACAGTTAGCTGATTAGACCACAGAGCAGGCAAAAAAGAAAACAAAGGTTCTGATTGTTTATCTTAATAATAACACATAAAAGATAATCTGTATTTCATCTTGCTATGATGCTTTGGAAATAATTTAGAAAACAGAAGTCCATTATACAGTGCAAAAGATGATACTGGCAACCAGTGAGTAGTAAGTATAATATTCAGAGCAGGCAGTAACATTTAGGTGGAAGAGGACAACTGAAATTGTCTATAAAGCCAGGTTACTATGCTCCCTTGCAGGGAAGGGGCTGTCTGCTCCATCAGGCCCTTCTTAATAACCACATTCATTTCAGGACCTGACCATATCTGGCACCAGGAAGCAAGGAAGGTTGGACAATGCAGAGAGGACAAAAATTCAGATCACAGCTCTACAGACTAGAACTGTCTCGTCTAAGAAGGTAACCACTAGTCATGTGTGGCTCTTTAAAAATGGTAGGGGATCAGAACCTCCTTAAGTCTCTCTTATCCAAAAAGTTGCATGAATTGCCAAAAACAAATAGATTTTTAGAAGCACCTACTTCCCCCACCCTTCTTCCCTTTAAATAAAATACTAAAGGCAAATGAAACCAAACAAAACACAGAAGAGAGGAATTCAAGAAAACTACTCAGAATAAAATGGATAGCTATCCTAAATTACTGCTCCAAGATGCCCAAGGGAAAAGTGCTGCAAATGAAGAACATTTCCAAAAATACACAGTGGGCACAGTTCAACAGATCTACATTAATTTAGAAAGTTACCGCCTCCTAAGAGGCCAAATGATTTGCTACTAACAATTTAAAGCACTGGGTTTTCATCAAGAGCACACTCTGGTTCAACTGTCTAATTCCTGGGCAAAAAAAAAAAAAAAACAACCAACAATCACCTACAACAGCTTCCATCCATGGCATTGGTAAATTCCTGAAGTCATCTGGTTCTAAGATATAAGCTATGTCTGATAGTGAAATTAAAGTCAACTACGTTACTTAGATTCTACTTATTAGAAATTCTCTGTATACGGTATTTTAAAAGTGAAGTAAAAATATACTTCTGGAATTAAAGTAGACAGTTTCAATTATATTTAAGAAAAGCAAACTAAGATTCACTCAAGAACCAGGAAAAAGAAAGCCAGTCATTTTCAAATACTGGATTCTATTCAAACACTTGTTCTATCAGTGTTTAAATATTTGCCTGCTACTTTACCATGCTATTGCTCTGTACCACACAGAGGAAAATTTGATATGTCCGTGACAGAACAATTTGAATGCAAGCTAAAATTTAATCACCACACGAAAACAACAAAACTGGTAATCTATCAGCTTAAGTGATGAGTAGCTTATATATTTTGGGGAAGGGGGTTGCAAGAAAAAACTTAAAATGCAAGCCTTAAAGCCCTTCTTCAAGAAGGCATGATGTTGCCATCCCTGACCATTAGATCTGGGGTGGGGGGGCGGCTATGAGACAATGCTGACACGATGCAGTACACAGGGATTTGAGAAGCCAGGCAAGCCGCTACCCCATTTCATCATTACGAAAGAGATGCACAAGAATCAGACCTCTCCTTTCTGCACCCAGCATAATCCAACCTCCATAGGGATGTTCAGTAGTAGTTACCATCAGAAGTTATAAAGCCTCATGGTCCCCCCTCCCTGTTCCCTAGCTTTGCCCCCTATAGTGTGCTCAATGTTTATTTACCTCCTCCTTCAAGATCTCAGTATTTCAGAATATAAAAGGAAGTAACATCTTGACCCTCTGCCCTTGGAAAGGCTGCACTCTTCTGTCACTTTAACTCATCCCCTTCCAAGGAGAAACTCTCCTTATTAAACAGAAATCACCGATGCACCTAAGCAAGGTGGGGAGATGTTCATTTAAACCTGGATAACTCCTATTTCTTCCGCCGGGTGAGGACAGTGTCATTGGTAACTGTTCAAGTGAGCACTGTGAAAATTAAAGATCTCTAGGCCAAGAAAGTAGCCTGGGTCAGAAAGGCAGCTGATCTGAAACCTACCAAATCTGCAAAACCTGTTCCCCATTTCATGCATCCACAGCTCTAGAGAATGTGTAAATAGCACCAGCAAACTGTGCTAGGAGGTCACAAGCCCTCCACGCCGCATGCACACAGCTTGTAAATGTGCTACAGACAGTGCGGGAAATAGGGGCTGGTTCCGGTTCCAACCAAAGGGCAGAGCTAAGGCATACCTTTTGGTCTTCTGGAATTTCCATTCTTTTGCTGTTCATCTTCCTCGTTAATGGTGAATAGACCAAGGGGAATTGGCCTTGCACTGGTCTTCTTCAGTCTCTCTTGTCGGATAGCTGTAGCGGATCCAGGCATACCGCGGCTACTTGTTTTTTAATTATTATTATATTAAAAATATATGCTTATGTAATTGCAGCTCCCAGGAAGCTGCTAGTTTCTAAGCGGCCGGTTCATTTGAGCACTTGTAATAGATCCCCTATGAGTAAACAGTGTGCAAACAGCTGACAGATACTACCAGCCACTTGGCAACTGAGGCCCTGCAGTTCCCCCTCACCTAGCAGCAACCCCCCCACCTCCCCTCCACGCCCCCTCCCACTTACCCCCCCCCCCCAGGGCATGTGGCTGGCTGGAGCTCGCTGCTTGCACACACGCTCCACACACACGCACGCGCACTCTCCTTCCGGAAAAGCCCCAGGAAAGGCACGCGGGGTCAGCTGCCTCCTTCCACGGCCTAACCTGTTCAGTCAGATCGCAGCTCTTCCCGCGGCGGCCCCTCTCCCCAGGCTTCTCCCCTGCCGCCGCACAGTAAGCTATTCCGCACACGGCACAGAGGGCACACCGCGATATGCCGCTGCTAACAGTTGCCCTGACAACCCTGCCCTGTCCTCCTCCAGGAGGCGTGGGCGCGGCTCGGCGTCCGCCCGGCAGCGCCGGCGGCTGCGGGCTCCGGGCCGGGAACTCACCGCGGAGGGCTGGAGCCCAGGGACCCTGGCCGGCGGGAGGCGGCCAGCGCGCGGCGCAGCTCCTTCTTCCTTTCCTCTCTACCCCGGCGGCAGCGCGGGAGGACAGACAGCTCTGCCTGCACAGGCGGCACGGCACTCCCCGGGACGGGGACAGGGGCTCAAGGCAAGAAGGCTTTTTCTTCTTTGGGGGAGCTTTGGGGTTTTCAGTCGGGACACTTTGCGAGTCCCTGGATGAGGGAAGGAAGGCATCGCTGGACCCCCACGGCTCACTCCGCACTCAGTGGCACAGCCCAGCCTTCCAGACGTCCCTGCACCCCCACAGTCTGTGTAAACGCGGGGCGGGGGGCCCACCTGGCATGAAGACTGGCGCTGCCGTGCACCGGAGAGCAGGCAGGGGGAGAACCGGGCCTGTTCTCCCAAAGACGACAGTTTGGAATACCCCTTCTGCAAGTCAAGTTGAAAGCAGAGAAACTACAATCCATCGAGGGGAAAAAGAAAAAAAAAATCCGCCTCACCACATCCAGGCAACACCCCCTGCAATTCCCACTGCTCCGGGCCAGTCACTGCCCGCGGTGCTGAGCAATCCTCAACACTTGACCCACTTTTAGCTCTTTTTTGGATTGTTTTCTCCAAAGCATACAATCATGTGATTATTGTTTTCTCCTGAAATGAGCTATCTCACTTAAGACTCTCCACTTCCAGGCTGCCTGAAATGTATGCTGTATGTGAAACAAAAAATAAATTTACAGTAAGCGACACTGACAAATGCCAACTGCCAAATTAAGAAAATAATTTTTGTTTTTGTTTTTGCCTCTTAATCAAAATCAAGTCTACTTAGAAAGCCCAAAGCCATTTCTCCCACCCCAGACCACCCTCCTACTTTTTTCCCTCAATACTTAACCCACTTACCCAAGAGGGGACCCCAAGGATTCCATGACCAGTACCCTCTATAAATCCTTTGAATGGAAGAGTAACTGCTGACAATTCACTTAGCTTTTCTTGGTGCCTTAGTTTTTGCTATAAAATTGAGGTGACATCATTTACCTTATAGGATTGGAGAAAGGATTAAATGAGCATAGTCGTAGCAGTAAGAAGTACTTAACAAAAAGTAAAAGCAGGTGATATGTATAAGAATTGTTATTTTTTTTTTAAGTAATCTCTATCCCCAACATGGGGCTTGAACTCACAACCCCAAGATCAAGAGTCGCATGCTCTTCCAACTGAGCCAGCCAGGTGCCTCCCTGCTTTTACTTTTTATAATACATCTGTTCTAAGTAGTCCATTTTTGCTTCATATTTAAGGTGTTTCCAGCTCAACTATCGACTCTATTAAAGAAAAGTTCTATTTTTTTATCTACTAATATTGCCCAGGCCACTGCTGGAGATGTACTAGATGCTTAGCAAATCTACTCTGGGGAAACAGAAACAAAAACACCAAAACTATAGAAGTCTTTCCCTTGAAGGCTGGGGGGATTTAATTAAGGTTAACATGCGTTAGATGTGTAGACTGGGGAAATGCAGGAAATTTCAGGTATTAAGTTTACTTAAAATCATGGTCATCTGTGTGATAGGTATTTGGAATAAAAGTGAATGGCATTGAAGAGCTGAGCAGGTCTGAGAAAGCATCTACATCAGCGTTTTTCATGCGAGGAAAACCGAGGCCCAAGAGGTAAGATTCCTTGCCCAGGTCAAACGTTAACTGGCAGTAAGTTTAGAGTGGACATTTAGATCTCCTTCTCCCTAGTCCAGTGCTTTTCCTTATGACAAATATTTGGCCTACACAGTTCAGAATCCTAGATCCCTCTCTCCAGCTTCTACAGAGATGACAAGATGTGGAGAAGGAAGGAAAGAAAAGATCCATGCCTTGAACATGCAAGATCTTGTTGTTTAAGAAATAAACAGTGGATACAGTGTACTTCCATAATTCTACTTGGTAATTCCATTTGGTAATTCTATTTCTGAATTGAAGATGATTTGTTATTTCCTATTTCTTTAATCAGATGATCAATAAACATAGTCCATTATAATATATTTATGAAAATCTTTTCAAATCTAGTTTGTTTCTCCTACCTTCCAGAGAATCAGGTTAGTACTTACAATGGCAACACGCTCACACACAGCTGAAACTACCTTTTGGCAGGAAAAATGAAAAGCTATGTCTCAAATGACAGATTTCATTTAGAAATATTCCTTACCCAAATAAAACTAATAGCTTCTGACCGTCTCCATGAAATTTAACAAAAGTATTACTGAAAGAGGTAAAGCTAAGGAAAAAGGGATCTCTTCCTTCATCTTCTAGATGAAAAATTGAGAGGATTAATATTTTATGAAGTATCCTAGGAGGACAATGAAACACCTTTCTAAGAGTGGCTTTTAAGAAAGCAAAGTGAAAGCTGAAATTCAAATGACTTCTGCAGAAGATGTACATTACTTTCAAGGATGGCCTGGATGGCTTTAAAGCTTTTATAGGAGAAATGCAGCAGCAAAGCAAAAGCTTCATGGTCTTTAACTTGTCCAGATAAGATGTCACAAAGGAGCCGTCCTTGAGGTCTGTGGAACGGAGGTCACAGGACAGCCCCTCTGGGACGCAGAGGACTGTAACTGAGCCCACCTCTCCCACACCGAGCCAATCACTAGTTCTCCTCTTCTGTTAACTGCACTGGAATATCCCTCAAATGACAAAGATGGCATTCTTCATGCTCTAGCGTGAGAGGTCTCATGGAGAATTTTGATTTGTATCAAAATGTGAAAGTCACCAAAATGGCTGTTTTGAAAATTATGCTTAAACCATTTACTGGGGAAATGAAAGCCTAATCAAAGGAGGCCAAAAGTCACCACGGCCTACAAATCGACTAGGCAGGGGTGGGGTCAAGAATTCCATTATCTAGTAACATCTCCAACTTTGTCAGATGCTGTGCGAGGTGCGTTAGATAGGTTACGTGTGTTAGTCATGATAGCACGGGAGAAGAGTCATCACCTGACAGATCAGGAAACAGGCTAAACCTAAAAACAGAGGTTAAAGTCCCCCCGCTAGTTAAGTCACTGAGTCAGGATTAAACCATGGCCCATCTGCTCTAAGGCTAAGATGCTTTTCTCCTGCTGCTTTGTAAATCCTGACTGCAACAGCGACTAGCTGTGTCCCAGTCACAGCTGTGACCAGTCACAGAGAAGCAAACAGCCCAAGATCAAATAATCATAATAAAGGAGTTTTTTTCTATCCATGAAGTACACATTTAAGACATAAATACATTTGAGATTAGCTTCCTAAATGCTCAAACCTAGTCTTTAATGGATATAGGTGTTTAACTCTTATTTAACTTCAGGAATACTGGGGCTGAACCCCTGCAGAGGCATGGGCCTCCAGTCTTCTCCCTTTTATACTCGGACCCAAAACAAAAGCAGATGTGGAAGGGGGATGGCAAGACCTTCAAGTAAAAGGAATCCTACTCTGAATTCCTGAGCTCTTCCCCAGCACTAAGAAGTGTTTTCAATTTGATGTGGCACGTGTGTCCTTGAACGTCACTTGCAGGTACAGTCCCCATGGGAACCGGGGTATGTAGACTTCCAAGAGTCAATGAGGTTTTGCAACTGTTTCAATTCTTAAAATAATAAATGATTTTTAATGGAGACTTTGTACAAAGTTGGAAGAAATGAGACATTACCTAGTGCGAAAGGGTAGGTTTTACAACAAACCTGGCTTTATAGAGAGAAAAATGTTCGCAGTATAATCATAAAATATAGTGACAACTGTAAGTGGAAATGATACCACTCGTCCACTATGAATGAAACAGCCCACTAGGCTGTTGAGCAACTGCTGCCCCCACCAATTCCCACGCCCAGCCTTAGTCCCTTAGTAGGCAATGAATTTATATGTGTCCTTCTACCCTGGCTGCCGGGCCCCTCTGGCCTGCCTCCAACCGTGAGGCAGGTGAATATGAAACACAGTCAAACTAACTCATCGGTAGGGGAAGTCGTCTTGTGATTTGGACCTGTCACAATGTTCTAGGAAACTAAACACATGCATGTGTGTGCACACACACATGTAAGCTTCAGGCTCCTACTCACATGTATCCTTCCTAAGCTTTTATTTTATGGCTGTTTTTATGTCCGTGAGACTGGAAAATAGCATACAGTCCGCAAATGAATTTAAGACTAGCCTCCTGCAAAGAGCAATCTGTTTAAGCAGTGAGATGCATACCTAGATTTTCCCTTCTAAAGGCCTAGTGAGCTTTACAAAAACATTCTTGAAACAGGAAAGAGCCTGACTGGTACTTATCAAGGACTGTAGCTGAAAACAGAAATTACTACTGCTGGATTGAATGGCCACTCACCGGTAAATTACAATTCTATACACATGTAAGTTAGTTACTTTTCAGCAGGGGCCAGAAGTGCCAAACTGCCTTTTCCTATTTCTACATTATGATTAATATGTAGGAGATGATTAATTCTTCAAAACTACTGGACTTCAGTAATCTTTTAAATATTTAATACATTAACCACCCCTCCCGCAAGGTAAGCTGCAATTTACTTCTAGTAGGAATTTTGGAAATCCACATTTTAATGCAATATTAAAAAGAAAAGAAAACCTTCAAATGGTTACAGGTTGATTGTGGAATCAAACAACCCCTGGGAACAAAGGGTCCCAGCTGGTTCTCTGCCATCCCCATTCTTGAAGTGAGAGGGCTCCCTTACAGTTTCCTAGAATGAGGACACTTCCTCATGGCTGCTTTGGCAATAAAGGCATAACATCCTGCCATCTTGCAGCATTCTACAGAGCTTCCAAAAAGCTTCTGGACAAAGAAATACTGCACAAAGAAAGACCGACCCTTTGAAAGGAAAACAGAAAGGCAGGTTCGCTTTGATCTTTATTTTACCACCTTTTGTTAACAGGCAATAAGAAAAACAGTAAATACTACCCTAGTAGTGGCGTGCCAGCAACCAGGAAGTCCGAGGTCCCTGCCGTGCCTTTTATAACATTTCCATAAATCTTTGCTGTGTGGTGAGCACTTCGCAGGGTCAGCAGAGTCCATTTTCCCATGTCTGCTCCACCAGCAATAAATTTTAAACCCCGAGGATTCACTTATCTGAACATAAGGTGTGGATACCAAGCTTTTTTTTAAAACTCTTTCCTAGACATTAGGGATCACTAGCTAAGTTGCTAATATTATAAAATGCCACATTAAACTTGAACCCAGGAACACAGGTTAGAACGCCCTTGGGCCTCCTGTTCATTATTTCCATTGATGATACCTAACGTACATTGCATGAGCTTCTGAATTCCTGGACACAAGTTAAGATGGGCACACATCCTCTCCTCTAATAGTGACATCCTTGGGAGGTTATAAATCCAATTTTACAGATTCAAAAGGAGACAAATCAATTGCTGGGTTCAACAGAAGAATCAGATAGCAAGGGCTGTTTCTTTTTTTTTTTTTAAGATTTATTTATTTATTTGAGAGAGAGACAGAGACAGAGATAGTAAGAGAGCACAAGCAGGAAGGAGAGGGAGAAGCAGACTCCCTGCTGAGCAGGGAGTCCAATGTGGGGCTCGATCCCAGGACCCCGGGATCATGACCTGAGCCGAAGGCAGATGCTTAACCAACTGAGCCACCCAGGTGCCCCAGGGCTGTGTTTCTCAAAGTTACTAACCCATCATTGGTCTGAGAACTGTTATGGGTTTAGTTTTATTTTTTGAGCCACACCATTAGAAAGGTAAGGAAACTGAGAAACCGTGGCCCCCTGTCTTGCTTTAGGAGGGGTGAAATCATGTCAAAGGCACCAGGGGAGGGGTTTTGGGGAATGACATCAGAGGGGAGGCAGCGGGCAAATCATACAATGTTCTCCCACGTAACAAAGGCAGGGGGGCCATTCAGGAGGGTTGATGATGAAATGTGCGATCCAGACTCGCCAGTCTGGTGGAAGACGGGTTGAAAGGGAGGAGTGAGACTTACGAAAAACCAGCTCCCTAAGTACTTTGTCCAGGTGGAGAAAAGTGTCTCACGTGGTGACTGTGGTGACAGAAGGCAAAGAGGAAAATGAAAAACCACTCATGTTTGTTTTTTAAACAGGCTTCCCTAGCAGCGTGGAAGACCTATTTCAGGGGGATGAGCATGGATACTGAGTTCCTGAAAAAGCTCAGATGAGTGTGGACAAGTGGGCAACGGGAAGGAAAGGTGGTGTTTTTATTAAAGACTTAGAGGAGAACGAGGGCTTTATATCTGTAGATAAAACAGAAAGATGGCTAGAATCAGGTCCAAAATCATCAACAGATCAAAATAATGGGCTATCGCTAAAAAAACACTTAGTAGTGATAAATATGAACACCTCTTCTAGTAAGTCCAGCTGCTCAGGTACAGAATGAAAACCCAGCCAAGCTTCAGTAGCTGCAAAGGAGGAGGATCCGGGGACAGCAAACTCAGGACACACGATCAGTGTGATGAGGCAGTGAAAGTCCTAACAGTATCACAGGGCAGATCAGCACATGTCCAGCACGCTGAGTAAGGAGAAGGACCTTCTCTATTTTCTCGTCCTCGGATCACACTGTCTGAACTAGATATTTCAATGGGATGATAAATTAGAACACACTCAGAAGAGAGCAACCCAGGAGTTGTCAAGATCCTAGGCTATAACACAGGAGGATCATTGGAAAGAAGGTACGTTTTCTCAGGAGAAAATAGGGCAAGATCTGGAGAAATAAGGTAACTGAATTCAAGGTTAACATGTGGAGGGATTTCTACTTTTAGTGTAGTGCTGGAAGACAGAACTTGGACCGGTGACTGGAAGTTACCAGAAGGTAACAAGCTGTGCCTTCCATCACTGAAGACGGCCATGCACAAACACGGATCTGGGATGAGGGTGCTGAATTAATACACTGTGTCCAGGTTGGATTTTTAGTTCTCTAGAGTCTCTTCTGATCCCACAACTGACTCCCACCACCGGATGGGAACAGAAGCTGCAGTTAGATGCCCAGGGGAGAAACACTGGCTGAAAGAAAAAGCCTGAGAGAGCTTCAGAAGGCCCCTCCCCCCCAGGCACTGTCTCCCTGCCCTTATTTATTTATTTATTTTTAAAGATTTTATTTATTTATTTGACAGAGAGAGACCAGCGAGAGAGGGAACACAAGCAGGGGGAGTGGGAGAGGGAGAAGCAGGCTCCCCGCAGAGCAGGGAGCCCGATGCGGGGCTCGATCCCAGGACCCTGGGATCATGACCTGAGCTGAAGGCAGAGACGCTTAACGACTGAGCCACCCAGGCGCCCCTCCCTGCCCTTATTTACACTTCACAGAGCTTCGGGTTTTTTGAAAGGCAGCTCTACAGTTGTATTGTTTTACTCATTCAACTGATGCCCCCCAGAGGTTTTAGACGTAAAGCTAAAATGCGCAAACAATGGAAGCTTCACTCAGTGTTCTGGTTACAACAGAACCACACTCAGGATTGCTATACCTGCAGCTTGCAGACTGCCCTCACTCTCACCTACTGGCAATTTAATGGAAATCGACCATATGAAAAATTCTGGGGAAGATAGGGATAAAAATGAAGAAGATAAACGAGTTTTCCCTCAATGACACAATTTACTGTGGATGGATCACTATGACTCTGTAACTTCAGAGAGGAGATCTAAACGTTTGTGAGAGAAAAGCAATATTAAAGAAGAGTAAAGCAATTCAGTTTATTACTTTATGGGCATTTTAAGGGGAGTGACGGTCCTAAGTCTTCAGGTCAGTAAAGAATTGGCCCAGTCCAGAGCCAGGGGTTCAACATTCATTTCAGAATGTACTGAGACTTTTCCCCAATCCCATCTTTTGTGGCTTTGCTACTCTTTCCAATTCTTTCTCCTAAAACGCCCTGAAATTCAAACTGACATCACTTAAGATATATTAAGAGGTTTAATATCCTGTTTGTACCTTAAAAGTTAATTTAAAAGTTTCTCTTAAAAAGTAATTTAAATGTGTTACATAATCCTGGGGGGGGCGGGGAACTCTGATTTTCTTTCTGAGGGTCAATGTGTCCAGTCAGGGTTCTCCAGAGACACAGAACCCAAAATACTACTGGACCACTATGGATACTACATACTACTATTTCTCTGGAGAAGAATATATAAATCATGTAAAGGGACCTATTTTTTTTTTTAAAGACTTATTTTAGGGAATAATGGCAGCTGTGATTGTAGAGGATGGCAAGTCCAAAATTTGTAAGGGAGGCAGGCCAGCAGGCTGGAAACTTAGGCAGAACTCCTTCTTCTCTGGGAAACCTCAGTTTTTGCTCTAAAGGCCTTCAATGGATTGGATCAGGCCCCCAATATTATCGAGGGTAATCTTCTTAAAGTCAACTGACTGTAAATGTTAACCATATCTATAAAATACCTTCACAGAAATATTTAGACTAGTGTTTGACCAAATAACCGGGTGCTGTAGACTCGCTAAACTGACATAAAATTAGCCATCATGGTCAGAGACCACGCAGAGATTAAGACACTCCCTTCCCACACTGAAATCAACATGCTGTAAAAGAAAGCATGCCACTCAAAAGTCAAAGGTCTATGTGTCTGTGATCATAATTTTCACTGTATAGGCCGGACACTATTTACTCAAGTCATTCCCAATATTGCAATGCTCTACTAATTGTATTGTGTTCATACAATCGGGCTCAGGCAATCTCAGAGTAGACCTATTAAATCCTCTTACCTTTCACTAATGATCTCTTGTTGAGAATCCAATGCAGGTCAGCATCAAAGCATTATCAAATAAATCCTTTTAATCATTATAACAACTGGTTGCCTCTACATTAAATGGTTTGGAAAGTACAGATATGTAGATTAAAAAAATTATTCCCTATTGTCATGAAGTAACCCCACTGTCTCAATCAGAAGAAACATATATAAATATGTGGATGGGGATGGCATTGGATAATACATGTTTCTCATGAGAAAATAAAGTGTGTATGAAGGTTTGAGGTACTAAACTTTGCAGTTATTGGTTAAATAGTACCAACTCTGACAAAAGAAAAAATGATATACAATTCTGCAGCATAGTTCTGAAATCAACCTAGGGGAAGGAAGTGCTTAACAGAAAGGCAAATTATATAATCATGGTGGGTAAGTTTGAGGTTTGGTCGTTTTCACTCAGCTAAGGTCCACACTGAAAAGGATTAGTGTATCCAGTGTAATTGTCAGTAACCAACCAGAACACTGAAAGCCTTTAGCTAAATTAGACAGATAAGAGACGAGTATATTTAGAATTAAATAACAAGCCAGAAGCTTTTCAAATTTGGAACTGCTAAACAAAAAAGATTCCTAATGTATCAGTAATTGCTTTAAAAAAGATAGGAAGCATTAATTTCCAAGAAATAGATACTACTAGCAATCCAGTACATTTTTTTGAGAAATTTCATTCCCTTTTAGTCTTGTCTGATTTAGAGCCACTGAGTTTAGTGGGCACCACACAGAAAGAAACAACAGCTCAGAAGGACGAACAGGTTCAGAAACACACTTAAGGTGCCCCAAACCTCATCTCCAAAACCCCTTTACCTTTCATATCCCTATTTTAAGCCCCTGCCTTAAAACTTCTGTGAATTTTATTTTATTTTTAAGATTTATTTATTTTATCTGAGAGAGAGAGAGTGAATGAGTTTGGGGGAGGGGCAGAGGGAGAGAATCTTCAACCAGCCTCCCTGCTGAGTGCTGAGCCCAATGGGGGGGGGGGGGAGCCTCAATCAATCCTATGACCCATGAGATCATGACCTGAGCCGAAACTGAGTCAGACGCTCAACCAACTGAGCCATCCAAGTGCCTGAAACTCCTGTGAATTTTAGATACGCAACTGAGGGATTATCAAACTTCCTAAAATACCACAAATGGACCATTTTGCCTTTTATCATCAGGCAAAGTGGCCACACTTCCATTGTTAAAGGCACTAAAACCACTGATGTGTTAAAAAACAAAAACTTGTTCCAGAGACATACAATGTTGTAGAGAAACAATCACAGTCATAATAACATTCTTTCTACCCTCTTAATTTGTTTTGATGGAACAGTCCTACCTGGTTCCTGTTTCCATCCTGGCATGGGGAAGACACTTGCCCTGAAACCCTCAATACAAGGAACACCCACGTTCCTTTACAGCCCAGAGCCAGGCTTTATCCCACTCCCTGGAAAAAAACCTGGTTCTTGTGGTTTACAAACAAAAGGAGGAAAGTTTATAGAACCAAAAGCTGTTTGTTTTTAAAAGAACTGCATGCAATACTGCAAGCTGTTCCATAAACAGGTTTCCAGATAGGGACACATACAATAGATAGCATGTGCACTGTAAAGCCAAAAAGTCATCTTCGTGCACTTCTCCACTGGATCAGAATGGCTCACCAGTGTCTGAGCTCCCAGTCAACTGGATTTAGCAAAGCCTTCTTCTCCTTCCGTCTGCCATTCTGTACTCCTCTCTTCCAAAACCTCCTTGAAGACTTTATACTCTATCATGGATGGACATTAGATACAGCTGGACCACCAAGGATTGAATCTAAAATGCCAAGCTCGTGTTTCCCTGTGAGGTTTACCGGATTATAAGATTATGGGGGGTTTTCTATTCAAAGGCATTGCCCTCTCATAGGTCTTATAAATAGCCTCTGCAATTTAAGAAAGTCCCTTCTAAATTTAACACATAAAAATTTTTAATAAGAAAAACAGTTTACTGATTTTTTTCTATTTCAATGTATGTATTTTTAAAATTAAAAAAATTTTCATTATAGTTGACATACAGTTTTATGTTAGTTTCAGGTATATGACATAGTAATATGACATTTATATACATCACAAAATGCTCACCATGAAAAGTGTAGTTACCATATAAAGTTACTATAATGTTATTAACTACATTCCCTATGCTGTACTTTTCATCTCCATGACTTGTAACTGGAAATTTGGACCTCTTAAGTCCAAAGTTCACCCACTTTGTCCATCCCCTGTGTAAGTACGTGTTTCAAGAAACCCAAACTATAGACTTCTCATGAAAGCCTTGTGGAAGGCAGGTTGTACATGCTTCCTAGATTTTCCTCTTAGAGAAACATATTCAATGAAGTCACTTGTTTTGAGTTAAAATAAGTCCGGGAAGTCCATCTTTGTGGTTTAAAGGGGACAAGTCCATCTTTATGATTTAAAGTGCAATAATTCTGTGGCAAGTATTTTAGGAAAGAACTGAAAATGTCGAACTATGACAGAGTCATAAGAAATACTTTTGAATACCATAGACATGAAAAATAAGAAAGGCTGGCATGGCCTTTAACTACATGACAACACAATCTGAGCATCTCCCACGTTTGTGTGCAGCAACCTTCTACTGGAACATTTTGGGCAACATTCTGACAGGTGAAAAGCACCATCCAGCGGGCCTTGATGATGCTCACTCTATCTGAGCCAAGCCCAAGGTGAAGTGATCACACAGCGGCAGTCAGGTCTGAATCAGCATTATATTCTGATTCTCTCATTGAGACTTTACAAGTAAAAATAAACATTTGCTTGAGGGAACAATTTAGCAGGGAACAACTTATGGTAAGTCCATATTTTCACAGTGATGCAGTACCAATCCTCAACGACCGTGAGCACAGTAATTATAACCACACTCTGTGCTGTGTCAGGCACGGTTTTAAGTACTTTACGTTTATCAGCTCACTTAATCCTCACCGTAGCCCGACGAAGGTATTACCTGTATCCCGGTTTTCAAAAGAAAGAAATTAAGGAAGAGCCTGGTCAAATGACTTGCCCCAAATCCTTCAAGTAGCGAGTGACAGAGCAGAGAACGAAACCCAGGGTCCTCGCACAAAGTAACAGTTTAACATGAGCCCAAACTGGGTGGTCAGTTTTGTGTGCAAAACCATATGGCTTCACCCAAACTTAACTTCAGTATAACCTTGAAGGGGCAGCAGGGAAATCAAAGACCATCTTTTCCTGAGGGGTTGGTCCCATCCAGTAAGCCCTACTCCCCCTTTCCATTGCGGTCCCGGTTTGTACAGCCATGCAGACACCAGCGGCGAGGAGGAGGAAAAAAATAAAATAGAAAATCAGTTCTGCCAAAGGTAAGCCCTCCCTGAAAAAGCTCCTCAAGAACACATGCAAATGCATGTCAGACGTGCCTCTGGAGGTTCCGACACATAGAGCCAGAGATACTAGTTTGACAGGATGTTCAAAGTCCTGAGTGTGAATAACACTGTTAGGAAAAAGTGAAAAGAGCAGAGGGTACCAGACTGAGCCTTACGTCCAGTAACATCTAATGAGGAGAACGAAGAGAGGTAAAGTGAAGAAAGATTAGCCCAAAGGGTATTAGCATAGGTCGTGCAGTAGGATGGAAGGTGAGAATGGTGAGGAGGTCACTCTTGTGTCTAGTACTGACCGGAGGGCAGAAGAAACAAGAGTGGTCTCCAGAGCCAGGGGTATGATGATGAGAGGTCATGGGTCACTACGAAAGTCTCTGGGACAAGTATATAATTTGCTATGAAAAACTTTATTTACCTGAAATTACCTTTCTTGTTTTGAGGGCAGGGAGGAGGAAGGTGGCAGAAGTGGACAAAAAGAAAGTCTGTTAGCTAACCTTTGGTCTAACTGCACATATTCATACATAAAAGTGCATAAATACATACACCAGTGTGCACATATTTTGCTATTCAAGTGTACTCATACCCATATTCACACCTACATTTCCTTCACAGAACTGCTGGAGCAAAATTAGAGATAAACGAAATAAATTCACTAGGTTGAAGGCAATGGCTGTTATGATTTCCCAGGTGGTTTCCACGAGCAGGGTACCCCTGACACCTCCCAAGTAAATCTAAGGTGATACCGAAGAGCCGTAAGTAGGAAATCAACCTAAACTAGTCCTCAGCCTTGAATGCACACTGGAATCACTGGGGAGTTTTAGAACATACAGCCACCTGGCTCCCACCCCTAGAGATTCTCCGTAATTGCCTAAGGTGTGGCCTGGGCGTAGTGAGATTGAAGAGGTCCCCAGGTGATTTAACTCACTGTCAAGATTGAGAACTGATGATGCTGCAGCACAGGAGCTCAAAAATCATTGCAACAACATAACCTTAGGCCCAAGGAACGAGCTATATTTAAATGAACTGACCAGTGCTGTGGTTAAGGGGGTTACCATACTAATTTAAAGCATCAACCCTGAATAGAAACTAATCCAGCTGGAATGCAGGAAGCAAGGAACCAGGTCCTGTTTCGTGTGTTAGGTCAAGGCTTCTGAGAACCAAAAGCCTGGATTAAGACCTTGACAAGCAGCCACGCAGTTTTGCTTCAGCCTATTATGCATGTTACTGCCTCCCACACAGGTCTTGTGTTGGAGAGTGGGGACACCGAAAGAAGGAGGGGTGTCTTCTGTAATTTCACCCTGGAATTTACACTTATTCTACAATATGGCTATTTTCTACTTTCAACATAGTGTCAGGGATATATATGTGGGAGGTTATGCCATAGTAAAGGATGGTTCCTTTTACCAGAAAGCCAACTCCAAAGGGGAAGCTTTAAGTCACCTAAATTTTAAGATACCAGGTCTCAATTCTCTAAAATTTAAATATACATAATTTTACTAACAATGCTTGCAAGGTCCGGTTCACATATCCCAAATGCACGGCTAAACTTCCTTTCTGCTCAGTTTTGCATTCCTACGTTCATCTGCAATGTTTGGTCAGGTGTGTCAATTCTCTTTGGCATTTCTCACAATTCCTTCTTTCACAACTGTTTCTGTAGGGGCTTCAAGGATGAGGAACTGTTAAATGCAGTGAATTCTTGCTGTCGAAATATATTAATCCTCAGATCAAAATTTAAAGTGGCACCTAAGGGGCGCCTGGGTGGCTCAGATGGTTAAGCGTCTGCCTTCAGCTCAGGTCATGATCCCAGGACCCTGGGATTGAGCCCCACATCGGGCTCCTGGCTTAGCGGGGAGCCTGCTTCTCCCTCTCCCTCTGCCTCTCTCCCTGCTCATGCTCTCTCTCTCTCTCTCTATCTCTGTGTCTCATATGAATAAATAAAATCTCTCTTTTTTTTTTTTAAAGATTTTATTTATTCATCTGAGAGAGAGAGAATGAGAGACAGAGAGCATGAGAGGGAGGAGGGTCAGAGGGAGAAGCAGACTCCCTGCTGAGCAGGGAGCCCGATGCGGGACTCGATCCCGGGACTCCAGGATCATGACCTGAGCCAAAGGCAGTCGCTTAACCAACTGAGCCACCCAGGCGCCCCTCAAATGAATAAATAAAATCTTAAAAAAAAAAATAAAGTGGCACCTAAGAAAATCTTATAGATTCTTTAACTGGTTATTTCTCCAAGATACTAGGGAGACTAGTATTTAATGAACAGAAAAACCACCTGACGCCATTTAAATTTATAAACTATAATTCAGAGCATTGTAAAAACAGATGTTAAAGAGGCAAACAGCCAACAACATGGATGGATATTAGAGAGAATAATGCTTTCAAAAATAAGTCAGTCAGAGAAAGACAAATGTCATATGATTTCACTCATATGTGGAATTTAAGAAACAAACGAACAAAGAAAAAAAAGACAAACCAAAAAACAGACTCTTAGCTATAGAGAACTTATGGTTACCAGAGGGGAGTGGGTGGCTGATGGGGATTAAAGAGTACACTTATCGTGATAAGCACTGAGTAATGTATAGAAATGTTGTATCACTATATTGTACAACTGAAACTAATAACACTATGTTAACTATACTGGATTTAAAATTAAAAAGGAAAAAGGCACTGACCCGTTGAATAGCTAGACAACCTTGAAAGCTGGATTTTATATAAAAGAAATAAGCTTACATACTATATGCATTTAGCATATAGAACCTTAGATCATGCTCAGTGATTAAAAGTTCAATGACTATTGAGACCTTTACAAAACACTGTAAGTACACTTCAGTAACTGAGAGCTGATACTTTAGTTGATTTGACAATATAAATTCTGCCAACAAGGAATAACCAGGACCATAAAACAAGTTATATGACCAATATTTCCAGCTTCGTAACTGAAACAACATTCTTTCCAAATTCTGGAAAGCCATTTTTCAAGGGATTGGAAGACAGACATTAAGGCGGGAAGAGAACTTGGATTGGTATGGGACATGCTGTATAATGGCACTTCTGTTCATAATCAACTCCAGAATGCAGACTCCACAGGAAATCAATTCTATGGAAGAATAAAGAAGATGGTAATATTAAAGCCAAATAAAAACTCATTTCACCTCTGCCCTAGAGCAACACTATTTCCACAGCTGTTCTAAGTTCAGTGAGCATCATTTAGCATCCAGAAGGGCACTATTTTACTTTAAGGCAATTATACTCTTTTACTCAAAGAACTTGGTGCAGTGGCTAAAAATTAAAAACAAAACCTAACAATATCAAGTGGTGGCAAGGATGCCAAGCAACTTGAACTCAGACATTGCTTGAAGGAATGCAAAACTGTAGGGTCTCTGGAAAACGGTTTAACAGGTTCCTATAAACATATACTTTCATATGAGTTGGCAACCCCATTCCTAGGTATCTAGCTCCCTTAGATAAATGAGAAAAGCCTATGTGTAAATGTTCACAGCAGCATTATTCATAATCGCCAAGACCTGGAAATAACCCAATGCTCCTCAATGGGTTGATGGATTAATCTATGGTACTTCCTTACAACAGGAAACTACTCAACAATAATTAACTATTGATACATACAAGAACATGTTAGAATCTCAAATGCATTATGCTAAGTGAAAAACAATCAGACTCAAAAGGTTACATGGTATATGCTTCCCCTTTTAGGACATTCTAGAAAAGGCAAAACTAGACACATGGCGAACAGATCAGCGGCTGCCAGGGTTTAAGGGTAGGAGGAGAGCCTGACTAGAGGGGCAACAGGAGGGAATTCTCTGGGGTGAGAGAACTCTTCTAGACCATGATTACAGTGGTGGTTACGTGACTGCACATTTGGCAAAACTCAATGAATTGTACCCCCAAAATATCAGTAAATTTTTTGTATTCAAAAGTAAATTTTAAAAAGAGAGAAAAGGCCCCTGCCTATTTAAGGATCTGTAAGTTTTTCCTTTCAACAGCCAATTTTATGGAGAGTCTCCAAAGTCGGCTATCTTTCCAACTGCCCATCTACGAATCACTTATAATCTGGTTCATCCCCTACTCTTGCACGAACAAGTGAAATTCCTCTTCTAGGGGTGGTCACCACAGTGATGCTTTTCTTTCACTCTTCGAATCCCTGACCTCTTTGTCCCTCTCCCTTGGCAGGTGTGCGCTGCTCGATTATGCGTTTCCTATCTTTTTGGCTTCTCCGCCTGTCATCTTGGCTGGCTCTTCCCCCTCCTATGCTTGGAATGTTGTCCCACCCCTTTTCAGTTTTTCCTTCTAGGCTCTCCTTACTCTCCTGGCTTCAATTATTATTCCCTTATGGACTGAATACCAGAATTCTGGCTTCTATTTTTCTCCTTATCCCTATACTTTCTGTTGCCCATTAGACATTTCTACCTTACACCATGTTTAAAACAGAAATTTTTCTATTTCTCCCACCAAAACCAGGTCCTCCTCTTGATTACTTTCATGCCATCCTTAAGCCAATAAGCCAAACTCAAACCAGGAGTATAATCTTAAATGTTACTTTCTGCCTTCATTGACACATGCCTCTATAGAATCTTGAATTCATCATTCCCTCCCCATTTCCAACAGCCTGCCTAGATTTCTATAGGAACCTCAGAGTTGGTCGGCACATCCCTGAACTCTTCCTTCTTAAATTCATCCTCTAGTTTACACATCTGCTTCAAAATGAGAACCAGCCAGGTAGATTTCCAGATTTCACTGATCCTCAGAGGTTTGGCTGATCTGTCTGGCTCTATGGTGTTCCCCATATGTTACCATTCTTAAAGCCGCAAAAGTCCACTGAAGAGAATGATTTTCCTAGATGGAGGAACTATGCATTCATTAAAAAGCACAGCTGAGCTTTTCTGCTAGATTTTGCAATCAAGCTTGCAAATTCATGGGTACAGAATTACTAAGCATGCTTTAATCAAGGTATGTTATTCTCACGAACATCAACAGTTCACCACTGTCCACAGATAACATACCAGCCTCTTAGCTTGACCTGCAACCACTCCACAATTTGACCACCATGTATCATGATTCCTAACTGATCTTCTAGGACTCTTGCATTTTGCGGCTCACACATGAGTCAATAGGACCAAAATATTGCTCTTTTCCACGTTTGCACCTTTTCCTCTATTTCCTCCATCCAACTTTATATATCATTTACCCATTCTTTTAAAGTGTATGTCCTCCCTGATGACCATGGCCAGAAGCAGCTCTTCCTTCATGGAAGTCTTCATGACCCACAATTACTTATGAGTTTTGTTTCCCTTGCTAAATCCAAGGAGCATGTCTTTGTCAGCCTTCTAGCCACCATAATGCTTAACATATGCAAGGTACATATTTCTTGGTCAAATTATTCTAAGCCTCAATATTTTCAATTTTTACATCAATATAATGAGACTTGAGTTTTAAAAAATAACCCCTTTCAACAAAGGATTATTTTTCATGCACCAGGAAGCAAAGATGTTAGAAATGTTTTTTTAGAGAACATGCCAATGTAAATTAGTGTTTCAAACACATGCCTAAGTAATGATATAAAAAAATGCATGTTCCTGAGCACAGCTGCTTGGTCTAATAATACTTCCCTCCTTAGCAAGATGTAAAGTAAGAGCTAGCCATAATATAAGGGGGGGAAAGTTATCTAGCCACCTGAATGCAGCATTATGAACTTTAGGACTTGAATTTCAGAAGGGATAGGTTTAATATCAAATTATGGCCTGAGCGCCTATTTTACAGTGTTAACTTGCAGATATCTGCAGATCCTTTGAGCCAAGTGAAACTGTAAAGATCACTTTAATGCAGTGAAGGTTATGACCAAGATCACAAATAAAGCCCATATTCTTTCACCAGACAGCCTGCTGAGGAGAGAAAAGCCCAATTCCAGGTTCTAAGTCATTTCCCCCAAAAGAATATCAACAGAATTCACAGATTATAGGTATTAATTTATTTCCTGTGCATGAAAGTACTGTCTCATGAATTAGTCAGATGCAGCTTTAAATGTGGTCTGAATTCAGTCGGCTTTTTAAAAAGAAGTTATCAAGCTGGGAAATGAGCTGTGTGTGCTCACTTTCCACAGCTCTTGAGCATGAGCATAAAAAAATGAAACACTGAAAGCTTGGACAGAGGCAGTTTTGTGAATATTCATCTATGTGACGACTCAAAATAACAGCCTGAAAAAGGACTTGATGTCCTCTAGTGGTGAGATCAAAAACTTGCTTCCAAGTCAATTTGGTTATTGAAAAACATGTTGAAAGAACTGTTCGTCCTCAAGAAAAATAAAAACTATTACCATGAGGAATGTAGCTTGACTACCTTTGAGTAGAAAATAAATATGTGCTGACAGAAATATGGTTTTTAAATGTTGGATTAACATAGTACCTTTCAATATCCTTAAATGTTTCATTTTATAGGTGGTATAACCCCAATTTGCAACCCATCTTTGATATACACACACATATATAACTGTATAATTATGAATAATTACAGGTCTTATTTTTACAATCACCTGAAATTCTAACCTAAATTGTCCTAGGACCTAGAGGATATTATGCTAAGTGAAATAAGCCAGATCGAGAAAGACAAATACCATATAATTTTGCTCATATGTGGAATCTAAAAAACAAATGAATAAACAAACAAAAGCAGAATCAAACCTATAAATACAGAGAACAAACTGATGGTTGCCAGAGGGGAAAGGGAGTGGGAGATAAAGGCTTCCAGTTATGGAATGAATAATCACAGGAATAAGAGACACAGCACAGGGAATATAAGCAATGATATTGTACTAGCATTGTATGGTGACAGATGGTAGCTACACTTGTGATGAGCATAGCATAATATATAGGGATGCTGAATCACTGTTCTACACCTGAAACTAATGTAACGTTGTGTGTCAACTACAAATAAAAAAAATTGTCTTAAAATTACACCAGTCTTTTCACAGGTACACAAAAAACTAAGAGACATTTAAGAATGGACATTACCTCATAATAACCTAATTGAAAGAAAGAATGAGAGAGAGAGAGAGAGAGAAAGAAAGAAAATTAATCCCTCAACAAATCACCTTTTGATGGTAAAAGAAGTCCCTACCTCCTCCCTGAACACCCACCTGTATACAAACCTGTGATTGTCAAAAAATAATGAATTGCAGCATTTAGATGTGTATGAGGTGAAATATGTCCACAAGAATAAAGCACTAACATTGAAGTCCTACATCAGATATAGATAACATGTTCTAAATATATGGAAAACTTTTTAAGTTGTTAAAATTCAAGCAGTCCTTAGTTGTTAACTCAAAATATTTTGAACTAGATTTAAAAAATCTATTTTCACCCTTCTTCTGTTTTTGGCACCTGCTCACATAGGTGCTTCTGAACACCAAAAACATTAATTTAGGGCTAGAAAAATAGGATAAAGATGTGGGCCAGAAATAAGTTTTAGTTAAATCATAAGTACATCTATTCAAAAGACCATATATAACATGTGTCCCTTGGAAATCAAAGTTTCTAAGCAAAGGTGGGAAAGAATTTTTTTCTCTGAAGGCGATGGCAGCCAATTAAATTCCCCCTTCATAATAGAAAATATTTCACTGATAGTCACATGATTCGTATATTGTTAGAAACATGACCAGTTCATTAGTTAACATGCTCAGACACTGAAATGCTACTTTGTAGCTCACTTATATTTGAACAAGTTGTCCATGTGCAGATTCTAGAAGACAGGTTTTTTGTTTGTTTTTTGAGCATAAATTGGTGTGTATTAACCTCCTGGAACAATGTTTTTCAGAAGCAGTCACTTAGTGGGGGATTAGGCACCAAACCATTTATATTCACAATAAGGATGCTGCCCTTCTGCTGCCCTCACTTGGATAGGGCCGCCCCCCCCGCCCCCCCCGCCCCCGCACCAAGCTCATCAAGTTCGATAAAGCAATTGCAAAGACATCTCCTCTTAGCCACCCCTTCCCCAGCCCAAATCAAAATAACGATGGACCAATCTTTCAAACACATTAAGACAAAATAAACCACCCTACAGGAAGTAGCATGACTTCAAAGTAAACAAGTTCAAGACATCTTGTCAGACTTAACCTCAGGTATTTGGCTGAAGAGATTAAGGCATTAGACTTTAGGTGCCCAAACTCTCGCTACAGAGCAGATACACTTCTAAAAACGATTACAGGTTTTCTGGAACTTCCGCATTAAAATAAGCATACCTTCTAAATCAAAAAATGTTGGGGGGGGAGGTGGATAGGAGAATCTGGAGGTTCTTACATTTAGGGAAACAATGGTTTTCCGATTATGTGTGTGTGTAAGCAGAAAACGCATTGCAACTGGGGAGCCTGCAATTTGAATTCTTTTTAAAATAAGAAACTGCCTCATCGCCCCCATCTCTAGTGTAGGAAGGTACCAGAAACAGTTTACCGGCCAGTAATAGGAAACTAGGAGGGGAGAGGATTTGCAAGACAGTTTCTCAAGGAAAAAAACTATCACGAGAGGGAAAATCGTCTTCATACAAGATGGGGCCGGGAAGAGAAACTTGCTGCTTGCCCTGGAGATGTGAGCCCCTGTCCCCGAAAGTCAATGCGGAGGTCGGAGGGGCGGCGTCACCACCTGAGCCGACATTCCTTCCTACCTGGGGTAGGTGCATGGACTAAAAACAGGAACTCTGAGGACCCTTTCAAGTCAACCAATCTACGAGTCCGACGATCCCGCACACTCAGGCCCCACTTTCCTGCAACCAGCCCTGCACTCCCCACTCGGCGATCTCAGTCCGCTCGGGAGAGGGTCTTAACTACGGACCCCGGGGCGGGGGCGGCCCCCGCTCTCCGCGCGACTCTCGCGCCGGCACTCACTGCGCCACCGGCGCCTGCGACCCCGGCACCCGGTTCGACCGGGGAAGGCGGGAGGGGTGCCAGAAACGGATAATCCTGTCGGTCGCACCTGGCCGAGGACTTTCCGGCCGGCTGTTTGGTTTGGGGGATACAATTTCCCCTTTCAACTGAATTAGAGCCGGGTCGGCAGGTGGGAGGGGAGCGGCCGGCGTTTTCCAGTTCCTCCTCCCGCCCGCGCTCGCTGGCGAGTTTCCACCTGTTGTGGGAAAGTCGAGGTGGAGCGTAAGAGGGGCGACCGGAACTGGGGCCGGCCGGCCGCCCGCGGCACTCGGGCACGGTCGCTCCGGGCGGCCGACGCGCAGCGGAGGGCGGAGGGCAGGCGCGCTCCGAGCACGGGTGCGCGGCGCGCGGGGCCGGCCGTTCCGGGCCGCGGTCGGGCGGAGGAGGGGACGGCCGGTGCCCGGCGCGAGCCCACCCATCCGGCTCACCGCCCCCCGCCCGCGGGACCCCCGCCTGCCCCAGCCGTGCAGTCACCTGTTTCGCTCCGCGCAGCGCCGTCGCCGCCCCTGTGGCTGTCGCCGCCAGCTCCTAGCTCCGCCATGGTGCTCCGATGACGCGCTTCGAGAGCCGCTCCGCCCTCTTCCTCGGCCTCGCTCCCGCCGGCCCCCCGCCTCCAGGGCCCGCGGCCCAGACAGGTGAGCGCTGTCTAGGGAGGGCGGAGGGAGGAGGGCGGAGGGAGGAGGGAGCGCGAGCCTGCCGGCTGGGAGCAGCTTGAGACCGACGCGCGGGCGCGCCCCCTCGCGGGCAGGTGCGGCGTGGCAGCCGCTCCGACCGACGCTGCGGGGTGTGGGCCGCGAGAGCGGCGGGCGGAGCCAGGCACCTGGCCGGGAGCTCCTGCCCTCCGCTGAGACGGCTGCGGGCTCCTCGAGGTCTGGAGGTGGGGCGACGACGCTTAGTGGCGCCTGCGACCGGGCCGTCTGAGAATCAGCCGAAGTGACGCGAGGGCATCGGGACGCTCTGTTCCCCTCTGAACTCTGAAGCAGCCGGGTCAGTTCTGACTTGGCCAGGGCTAGAGTTCATGGTGCCAGCCGCAAGTGCATGATACCACGTGGAAAGCTGAAGTACACGCCTGGATTCCACGCTGCGTTTGGGTTTCCAATCGCGTTTTAGGACGCCATTATCTTTTCAGCAGGCCTTTGTATCTGATGAGCCCCAGGGCACACAAGTTAGTGAAACTTATGCCCGGTGATGTGGCTTCTTGTTCTTGGTTTCCGATTAGCAACTACCTGGCGACTTCTGGCTTGCTCAGGAAGACCAGGGAAAAAAGCAATAGGCAACAATATATATACATATGTATACAAAAGAAACATTATTAGCTGAGGAGAAACTAATTTCTGCTCTATTAGGCAAATAAACGATAAGCAACAAAATGCTGAGGGGAAAAAAAGTAGCTTGCATAAATGGAAACATAAGGAACAAAACTGAGCAGCGACCAGTTCCGCCTGGTTACACAGAAATGCACTCCCACAGTCTCGGTTGGCTGAACATAACCAGGAGGTTCCCAACAATTTAAAACCCTTTCAAGGACTTTAGCAGAATCTGTTGAAGGCCCAAGAGTGCCTGGGAACAGTGTTGAGGTCTTGTTAGGGTGACAGTTCTCACCATCCTTGCATATAAACCCCGCCACTCAGCTCAGGGCTGGGCTGTTTTTATTTGGTTTCCTGGTTCACTGGCTGACTTGGTAGGGGTTTTAACTAAGGGACACTGATGCCATGGTTTGCAGTAATGGATTTTCCCTTAGTGCCATTTCTATGGTGGGTTAGGCAAACTGATCGTTTAGCTATGCGATCTTCCTAAATCACATTCACATCACTCTTAACAGATGTCTAATCAATAAAAATAAAGTACCAGGTGGGTGGAGGTGGTTGTAGACCTCAGCTTGGGTCTCAGCAAAGACATTTTTTACTACATGAAGTCATCAGAGTTTGAGACACTTTCCTATGAACATCAGAAAGATTTTCTTACTTGAATTTAAAGAGTTGAACTCTGGAAGAACATTGATTTACTCCCTACTTCAGTAAGCCAGTGAATTCTTTCTGTGATACATACACCCACCCCACCACAAAGTCAAGACTTAGTGGTGTTTGTGTGTGTCCTCTGTGGCTTGTTTTGTTTTGGGTATGTGCTTATCTCTTCTTGCATTCTTTTCCTAACTTATGTTTTAGTCTGTCACAAGTTACACAAAAATAAGTGCTATAAGAAACACACCAAAATCCAGCACTTAAGCCCTGAATTGGCTATGTGTTTCAAACTTAACCCGGTGTCTGTAACAGGGTGAGCTGTCGAACAAAAATGCGGTAAGGGACAATATCTGTTCAATGTCACACACCACCATGTTGTACTTCGTGCTGTACGTAGCGCAGAGAAGCCGTCTGTCTGGAGTTCCCACACCCATCTCAAAACTCTCCGAATAATCACAGTTCCCTTTTCCAGGAGGAGGAGCTGAACCTCCTGATGCCATCAGCCCCCCACCCCTCCTGCCTCCTTTGAAACCTCATCCCTGTCTTCTCCCAAAATGCATCTCCATTCAGGGCCTCTCCCTCAACAAGTACATTTAAGGCTCTTTGATTCTGAAAATTTCTTCCCTTGACATCCCACCCGCCCAAATCTATTGTCATACGTTTTGTTCACCAAAGATGATAAATGTGCCATTGTCTTATTATCTTTGTTTAACCAGCTTTATTAATCTTTCTTGCCTGTCTGTAAATAAACTTTCCAGGTCACAAAATCACATTTACCTATTACTATTTTTTAATCTGTAGTTCTCCTGAACTTCCTGCTGTACCAGATCCTCGGATCATCTTCCTCTTGGCTTACACCACTGGCCTGGTTTTTCTCATTCCTCTGTGACCGGTCCTTTTGTCTCTGTTGCTGATTTAAATTCCTCCTTCCTCCCAAACCATCCCCAAGCCTTCCTTTTCCCAGAATTTTAGGCCCTACCTATCTCTCATAAGCCCTCACTTACTGTTATCCCCATCAAGGTGACTCCTAGATCCGGAATATATACCCTTGACCTCTATCCTAACTTCCACCAGTACATTCTCAATGGTCTCTGCACATTTCTATCGGAATGCTCTGCCATTAGTTCATCATGTCTCAAAAAAGCTTCCCTTCAAACTTGCCTGTTTTCGAATTCTTCTCTTACTTACATAGCTTCAACATCTATTCTTTCCTCTTCCTTGTCATCACTGCCCAAATCATAGTTCCCAAATCTTGTCAACTCATGGTTTTAATTCTGCCCTCTCAATTCCTACTGCTCTGCTCCTGGACTCTCATTCACATCTGAATCAGTCTCTGAACCGCTCTGTCCAGTTTCTGTTCTCTCATTTCTCCACTTCACTGGATTAATCTTCTCATAAACTACTTTACACTCACCCCTCCCTTGCTCAAAAACCTTTAACAGATTCCCCATTTCTACATAATTACATACCAACACAACTTCCCTCCGTGACCATCCCCCATCACACCCTGAGCTCTCTCCTATCCCACTTTCCACTTTTTATTTCTAGAACACCTATTTCCAGCCAAATATGAGTTAAAATTTTTGTATGCTCTAATGTAATATAAAAGTTGTTCACTTTCTCCAGAACGTCTCGCAAATCCCCGCTTTCTGCCTTTGTTCTTGGAACGCTCTACCCTGATTGACTTCCCCAGTCCTGAGTTATTGAAATCCTTCTTTCTGATGCCCTGGTTGAGGTCTTCCTCCATGGCCCTGGCTCCCAGCCAGCTTGTCCTCTGAAGCTCTCCAGGGGTTTTGGGTTTGCATTCATCTGGCCTTTCGCATAGAGTAGGTGTGATTTGTTATTGCAGATTTGTCTCTTCAATCTGATATGAGTTACTTGTTGGCAGGGACTTTGTCTTCTCCTCTATAGGGTGTCTATAAAGTCTGAAGCCATCAATTATTGTCCTTGTTTACAAATCGCAGATGTCCTTGATGACATAATGTGTGTTGCATGCCTTCTGAACCAGATAGGCATCATGCGTGTCTCTCCTGCTGCCACATGGCCTCCCACGCAGTAGGCATTCCAGTGGTTTAACAGTAATTCCTCACTGCCAAACTATTTTATGTAATGGCTTAGGAATGACAGAATTTGGAGAAAGAAATCAAAATATGGTTAAAAAGAAACATTAGTTCTCCTTTTCCCAGCAAATTCTGGTTTTGTTTCTTTTATGGGGCTGTCTCCACCACCCATGCGTAACTGTTCTGGTACAAATCATCTTTCCAGGCACAGCTCTGAACCTCGCTTCTCTGGAAAGCTTTCCTTGACCCTCCCACCCCTTGGCGGTCAGCTGTAACTGTAGTACTTACAGCATGTACTATTGTTTCTGCTTTGCCTCCATCCCACCTCTGACAGTGAACTCCAGGGGGCAAGAACTGTGTCCTGTTCATGCACCACAGGATGTAGTGCCCAATAAGTATTTCATAACTACTTCTGAATGAATGATAAGAGGTAACAGTAACAGGCAGTGTCTGATTGCTTACTATCTGCCAAGCATTGCACTAGGCATCTTGTCTGCATGATTTTATTTAAATCTTACAACAGCCCTATGAGGAAGGTACATGATTTCCCCCATTTCAGAAGAGGAACCTGAGACTTAGAGAGGTTAATTAATCTGCCCAAGGTCAAAAGGGAAGTGATGGTCTTGCTCCAGGCCTATGTGTCTAGACTCTTGCTACACCAAATGGAAAATGAATAGTAACCATCTTACTACCACCTCATGGAAAGCGGCTCTCTCTATTTCTCTGTCCAGGCGTCTCTTGGAATAAGAAGGTGGGACTTGATACTATTAAATCATCTGCAGAGCTTTTTAAAAATAGGATATATGGGCCTTACCCCAGACCAATAAACACAGTTTCTCTAAGGTGGTGGCATCTGTATATTTTATTTTTATTATTTTTTAAAGATTTTATTTATTTATTTGAGAGAGGGCACGAGTAGGGGGAGGGGCAGAGGGACAAACGGACTCCCTGCTAAGCAGGGAGCCCCATGCGAGTTTTGATCCCAGGACCCTGAGATCATGACCTGAGCCTAAGTCAGATGCTTAGCCAACTGAGCCACCCAGGTGCCCCTCATCAGTATATTTTAAAAAGCATCCTGGTAATTTTAATGTGAAGCTGGGTTGAGAGTCACTGTCCTAGATTGATGCCAAACGTCTTTAAAGTGAAACCTTTAATGGAACTTGGACCATAATGGAACTGTCTTCTTTTGTGACTGAGGCCCACAGTTCTGACAAAAACCTAATGATGCTGGCCTGGGAATGTATTATGAACCATGCAGGGATAGAGGAACCCACAAAGCCCACAAAGATAAGGTAGGAGGAAGATCCCAAGGAAAGACCCTATCATTAAAGAATTGGTTGAAGATGGGTAGCTTGATCCTATGCACAATCTAAAAGAAGCACCTGGCCATTGGAACTGGGGAGATGAGGGCGCCTGGGTGGCTCAGTTGGTTAAGCAACTGCCTTCGGCTCAGGTCATGGTCCCGGGGTCTTGGGATCAAGCCCCGCGTCGGGCTCCCCCTGCTCTGTGGGGAGCCTGCTTCTCCCTCTGCCTCTGCCTGCCACTCCCCCTGCTTGTGCTCTCGCTCTCTCTGTGTCAAATAAATAAATAATCTTTAAAAAAGAAAAAAAAAGAACTGGGGAGCTGAACTGTGGCTTAATTAAGAACTACCCTGTGTTGGGGATGCCTGGGTGGCTCAGTCAGTTAAGCGACCGACTCTTGCTTTTGGATCAGGTTGTGGTCCCCTCCTGCTCATGCTCTCTCTCTCTAAAATAAGTAAACAAATCTTTAAAAAAACAATTACCCTGTGTCAGTATGAATGAAATGACGTATCATTTAATTTACACCTCATCTCCTTTGAACTTTCCCCACAGGTTACAAGAGGCAACTATCTGTCCTTGAGATTGGGATGTAAAAAAAGATGCAGCTATGTTGTTGCAAGTATCCAATGAGAAAATAAGGTGAGAACTTTCTGTGCAGTCTAATGCAATACAAGATATATCGGACCTTGATTTTCACATAGAAATAAAGATGACTCCTGTTTTCTCAAAGACCGTTATATATGGGTCAAGTCATGATGCATGAACAGCTCTATGTTCGTTCTGTCCTGTATAATAAGCAAGTTCCTCTGTATCTAAGAATTTTGTGTTTATCTCATCCATCTAAGAGCTTCAGACTTCACCCTATTAATATGGGCAGGCTTCTAAACTATAATATTCAGCTTCAAATAAAAACATTTCCCTCAAATATGAGAACTAAACTATTAAGGAGACAGAAAATACAGTATTCTCCACTGGGATGCTGTGTGCAGACCCTCTGAGATACACAGTAGTCACTCAAGATAACTTGTGGCCTTGAGAAAAAACACAGGGACTTTCTTTTATGTAAATTCTTCTTTTCCTTAACCCTCTCTCTTACCACTCTGGTGCCCTGAGGGACAGCTTGCAGATCAACTGTTCTTTGATTACTTGACTAGAAGACAGATTCTATTTAATAGAAGAGCAGAAGAAACAACTAGAAGTTTGACAGAGTAGTTTATCTGGTTTGTCCAAACAAAATAAGAATTCTTTAGAATTTATCGAACAGTACGTTAAGAGTCTTTTTACTTTTTAGAGTAAATATGACACAATGGATAGCTTTAGAACAAGCTAACATTACTATAATTCAGACATGTGCAACTGGTACAGTTCAGTAGTACAAACACGACTCAAATGAACGTACTATGGGCCAGAAACTTAAGTTACAAAATAGAGTCAATATTACAATTAATACACATAGGTAAGTAAAAACCGCTGCTTCTCGGATTCTGCACACTTAAAAAAAAACATAAACTTTACACAACAATTGAAATTATGCATTTCTACTCAGAGTATCTTACACACACACATAAGCCTAAAAAGTTATGGTCACATTTTGGTTTTGTTCCAGTGATGCACAATCACATGAAATGTTCTATCCGTTTCGTGTAAAAGAGACACTTGGCCGAAGTGCAACAGCTGCTAAGTTAAAAATATTTCCATAAAAATGTTTAGACTAAAATAATCCCAAGCATCCTGATGTTTAGGATTATTTTTGAGAGTCCTTACAAAGAATCCTTATGAATTGTAGAAATAGAAGCAGTTAGGAAATTTCAGTGTATTTTGTCTTTTTTTTTTTTCTCCTTTTAACACAAGTAAACAAATACTGGATTTAAAGTGCAGCTTCTTTCTCCTCTCTCTTAGGTTCTCCCTCCCCTGCGAAGATCAGTTCTGTCTGTTAGAATCTCCACGGAAGGCTGGAAACCAACTGAGCGACAGTCAAGTCTGTGTGTCTCGGAAGTCGGTGATGGCCTTCCACAGTGTGCAAAGCATCCCTCCCCTGTTTAAAGACACAAGAGCATGGGGAAGAGAACACCTCATTTGAAACATTGCCCTTGATATATAGTGACTTCTTCGTCTCTAGCTGCTCTGATCAGAACACAGAGATCCCAAAGTCTTATGGATCCTCATGTATTCTTTCTGTTTTGTCATTGCCCTTCCCTGCCTTTCCTTTCCACTCCCACAGACTACCAGTTCCCAAAGCATCATTTCAGATCTTCAGCACGTTTGAAATGGGTCTTTACAGAATTCTGTGTGAGTCAGTAATGCATATGCTTGGCCTGATAGAGAAAACTATGATAAGAAACTGTATCACGTGGGGTGCCTGGGTGGCTCAGTCGTTAAGCGTCTGCCTTCGGCTCAGGTCATGATCCCAGGGTCCTGGGATCGAGCCCTGCATCGGGCTCCCTGCTCGGCGGGAAGCCTGCTTCTCCCTCTCCCACTCCCCCTGCTTGTGTTCCCTCTCTCGCTGTGTCTCTCTCTGTCAAATAAATAAAATCTTTAAAAAAAAAAAAAAAAAGAAACTGTATCACGTTATATGTGGTACGTGGATGGCAAATCAGCACCTATCCTATTATTTCTAATAATTTGTTTTAAAGATTTTATTTGAGATAGAGAGAGTGAGAGAGAGAGTGCACGAGAGGGGGCAGGGTAGAGGAAGAAGCAGACTCCCCACTGAGCAGGGAGCCCAATGTGGGACTCGATCCCGGGACTCCAGGATCATGACCTGAGCCGAAGGCAGTCGCCTAACCAACTGAGCCACCCAGGCACCCCTATTTCTAATAATTATGGCACAATCATGAACTAAATGAGAGCATTTGTTTAAGGCAGCTTTAAAATAACTGCATGGCCTCAGTCTACTCTATTATCAAGAAATTCTTTGAGTTGATTTGCATTTACTAATACAGAAATAGTGGTTTTAAGAGTGCCCAGTAATAGCTTGGTGGAACAAACTCAGTTTACTCAAAGCAAATGCAAACCAGAGAACGGGGCCCAGGACTGCTGAGATGGTTAGATCTGGTGAGGGGCCCAGCCAGGGCAGGAACCCAGACTTCTCAGCCCAGCGCTCTTTCCATCATGAAAAAGGAAGAGAAAGAAAAGTGGTACCTTAGTCTGAGGCATTTTAAATCATCACGTGTAACATAGTAGAGAACATCCTCTAGTGAATAATCCTCAGCCAAAAACTGTGGAGAAAGTAAAATATGCACAAAAATAAGATGTTTTATACACCTTTAATAAATAGTAAACTCTATCCATAATATAAACGCTGGCAATAATTTAAAAATGAATCTAAAAGGAAGTCTACCAGAAACATCATCTTCTGGAAACAAACAAACAAACAAACAAAAAAACATAATCTTCTGGAATTATTAGGAAAAAGTCCCTCCTGTTACAAAATAATTACAAAGAAATACATCCATATGACTTCCAAATGCATAAAGATTACAAGCAACACAATTTCTGAAAGGCCTTCTAATGAACAGATAAAACTCATTTGTAGGTACATCTGCTGTTCATAACATTTATATATTTTACTTATTTTATTTAAATTCAATTAGTTAACATGTAATGTATCATTAGTTTCAGATGTAGAGTTCAGTAATTCATCAGTTGCATATAACACCCAATGCTCATTACAATACGTGCCCTCCTTAATGCGCATCACCTTGTTACCTCATCCCCCCCCCCATAATGTTTATATTTGAGAGGTTTGCTGCTGTGTAGCTTCATTTTTCTCAAGTGGATTAAAAAGTGTTCCTGGAAAGGTATTGTTTACACTTAATTTCTGGACTTATTTTTCATAGCTAATAAAAGGTACTTTTTAAAAATAATTACTATAAAATCAGAGTCCTAAATTTAAACTGAAGCTATAATTTTAAATAAAAAAAAGTCAATGATTTAGTGGATCATCAATTACTACTCCTTAATTGTGGAGTCTTAGTTTGAGGAATAAATATTTCAGAGAACTTGAATGGATGCATCAGTCTCCATAAGCAAGAGAACTGTTTAAATTTATGTAGCAGTAACTTGTTCAATTCAGATTTCTAAGGAAACCCTAAATATTATTTAGTAGCCCAATGAATTATCAAGAGAAAAAAAAATCTGTATTCTTAGTTATTTACAAAATTTAAACACAAAACTAAAGTTAGTTTAATATTGTATTGGGGCCCTTTCTATAAAATAATAAAAAATATAATCTCTTTTTGTGTGTATGTGTGTATACATGTATGTAATCTTCAAACATAAGTGCTACTTCTGCTGATTACCAAAGTCTGTAAGGAGCAGAGGGGAATTAGGTTATTATAGATATAGAAAGTGTTCCTGACACAAGTTGACAGACTAGATCTATTTTATTAAATATCAATAAATAGCCACTGCCCAGTAGAGTCTAATAATGTGAGAGAACTAAAATGTTAAACAGAAGAGAGAATTAGAAACTTTACAATTTTAGTTTTGTCTTGATTTTTCCACTCTTCCTTATTTTCAGTTCAAAAATATAAAAACTCCTCAGGGGTCCTGGACCACAGAGCTTTTGCCCCCCTCATTGTTTTTGCACGTACAGCAGCCCGACCCCTGAATGATTTTTCCCTCCTCACTCCCCTCCCCAAGTATACATACAGATGGCTTGGTTTATTCCTACGTATGCCTTTAGATTTCAGCTCATTCACCACCTTCGGCGAGAACCTTCCCTAACCTCTTCCTCTCTCTGTCTCCTAACACTTGATTACCTTTCCTTCATGGAGTTTATCAGGGTATCATTATGCTTTATCTGTGGAATTATTTGATGACCATCTGCCGACCCTAGTCTGTAAGCCACAGGGGGGCTCACCAGTGTATATGCCCTGTGCCTCGCACACAGTAGGCACGCAACATTATGGGGTGAAAGAAAAGCTTGTCCCACAGATAGTTTTCTTTACCCGACTTATAGTGTCTTCATCAGCTCCCTTTTCTCTCAGCCACTCAGTAAGTTCAGACTCTTCAGTATTTGTGCCAGGAGAACCCCGGGGGCATATGGGCAATCCAGGAATATCTAGGACAGAATTGGGAAAGGAGGGACATTCTTAGCTTCTCCTTACAGAGGCCATCTGAGACCTCCCCAGTCAACAGACATTTATTAATACTTTAGAAGATTTTGCTCTACCAGAAAATAATAGAAACAGTCGAGATTGGCAGTATAAATGGTAGTATAAACAAAACTCTTGAAGACTACTAATAAATGGAGAGGCAGAAACAATAATGTAATGATATTCCCACCTCATACTTTCATATCAATTCTATAGTTTCTTAGAATAAACTCGTTTCACCAAAATTGTACTGTGGGTTTTTCATGTGACAAACACGAGCATAATTAGCCAAAAACTATATAATCATATAATAATCTCTTTTTTTCACTATTTGCAATAATATGGAAAAAAAACACCCCAGAATATACAGAATACAAATGCATAAATGACCAAAAATAGTATTTTATTCTAGTAGTCTCATTTGAACATTACAAAAAAATAACAACCAAAAATGTGTTAGAGCCCTATTTACCGCAAATAATCTCAGGAAAAGATGACCATGAATCATCTTATTTGAAATTAAGTTATATCGAAATTATAGTTTGCTGCAATTAAGAATTGGATATTTCTTAAAAGCAATTTCTGCTTGTAATCGTGGCACAAGTGACAGATGCCAATTAAACCATGAAATAAAACTGCCTGTTGGCTTTCTACCCTTTTTGTGGCAGCCTGGTTTAACAGTATCACTTTAAAATTTTCTACTATTCACCTATTGGTTGGGACTTAAGCTTCAGGTGTTTAATTTCTTGGTCTTTTTCTTCAATAGCTCGATGAAGGAGTGCTTGTAATTCTTTCTCTTTCCGAACCAATTCTTCCAGTAATCTGTAAAAGAAAATTATATTGGTTGACGGGATAATAAAGCTGGAGCAGCCAGAGTGACCTTCTAGATCTGGACTTTTCAAGCTCTAAGGAACATAGACATCCCTGGGATTTTATTGCAATGCAGATTCTGATCCAGTAATTTTGGGGGTAGGTCTGAGATTCTGCATTGCTTCTTTTTTTTAAGTTTATTTATATATATATTTTAGTAATCTCTATACCCAACATGGGGCTTGGACTCACAACCCAGAGATCAAGAGTCGCATGCTCTTCCAACTGAGCCAGCCAGGTGCCCCACGATTCTGCATTTCTAATGAGCCCCTCCAGGTGATACTCATGTTGCGGGTCCATAGACCCCCATGTTGAGTAGTGAAGTTCTAGAAGGCTTGTACTTCCAGACAAGAATTCACCACCCCAATTGTCTGCCAAAATCTTCAGAGAGATTTTATGTTTCTTTTTATGACCATAAATGGCAAATAAATAAAGTAAAATAAAATATATATGTTAACAGAGCTATATTTTACATGTATGACCCTTCATCAAAAAAAGTTGATGATGAATGATATAATAATCAATGCAAAGCAGAAAGGCAGTCATTTTTTTTAACTGAAAATTTGAGAAATAAACTATAGGTGAGGTCCCCTATAGTACTCAGTAAATGGTAATGGTTGTTGCTAGGATTGTTGAGGATGTTACTATTATTCCTCTCCCTTCTAAGGGGACTGGTGAAGTGGGTAAAACGATAGCTGTGTTCCTGGTACATTCAGTTCTTAGTTGGCATCTGATGCATTCTCCAAAGAAACAAGGAGAAACTAACATATCCTTTATATCAGAGTTCTTATTCATGAAAGGTTCACCATGCAACTAAGAGCCAACTGGTGTCCTACTCACCATTTCTAACACTGTTCTCTGAAAAAATACTCCAAGTTAGAAAGGGAGGTGCTCTGATTTTTTTTTTTTTTTTAAGATTTTATTTTTATTTGACAGAGAGACATACAGCGAGAGAGGGAACACAAGCAGGGGGAGTGGGAGAGGGAGAAGCAGGCTTCCCGCGGAGCAGGGAGGCCGATGCGGGGCTCGATCCCAGGGCCCTGGGATCATGACCTGAGCTGAAGGCAGACGCTTAACCGACTGAGCCACCCAAGCACCCCGATGCTCTGATTTTTTAGAAAACTATCGTTGGGTGACTTGGATTCAGAATTTTAAGTTAAGGTACATAATTATTCATAAGATCATCAAGATAAATTGTTGCATACCCTACAGTTCTTAGCAAACTGTATTTATTTAATTTTCTCAGTATGGACAGATTTAACTCAGGACCAGATTCCATTCCAAAAGTTTGTTTCCGCTTCAGCTGGCATGTTCTGAAGGCAGCCCAGGCTCAACCGAAAGCCGGCCCTGGGCTTGAATCCTGGTTCAGCCCCACACTTCCTGCGTTAACTCTGACAAATCACTTAACGCCTCTGGCCGTCAGTTTCCTCATCTGTGGAAAAGAAAAGTAAAACTTCCCGAAAGAATGACTGCGAACGTTCAGTGAGACAGCTGCAGCTAAGGACGTGCCAGGACAGCACCTGACCGTCAGGGAGGGCGATTCTTTCCCCAGCCACAGCCTCGGGCCTAGGGCTCAGGAGGGGCTGCTCCTCCTTTCCCACAGGACAGAGATGTGAGGCCCTTAGGAGAAAGGATTGGGGTAGAGTGGGTCGCAGAGGCGGGACAAAAAGGAAGACTCTCTAGAGGCAGCCAGAGAAGGTGGTTTGAGGAAGACGGATTGTTTAAAGACAGGAAAGTAAGTAGCGCACAATCAGGTGGATTGAGCAGCAGGAACCCAGGGCCAGAGGAAAGCAGAGGATCGAAGGAGATGTTTATCACTCCAGCAAGAACAATATTCTAGGAAATGGACAGCAAGCTCAGCATGAATTTTTAAGGTGGCAATTTCTTGGCCTAGTAAGTATTTTTGTCTTCCTTGATGATTTATATGTATGGAATACTGATGGCGTATTCTTACTATTTTTTTAAAGAACACAGTGACTTTTTCTAGAATTTAACCTATGTGTATCTAGACTACATATTTTCTTTTTATCTTTAAAAGTCATGCTAAGCGAAATACGTCAATCAGAGAAAGACATGTATCATATGATCTCACTGATATGAGGAATTCTTAATCTCAGGAAACAAACTGACGGTTGCTGGAGTGGTGGGGGGTGGGAGGGATGGGGTGGCTGGGTGATAGACATTGGGGAGGGTATGTGCTATGGTGAGCGCTGTGAATTGTGTAAGACTGTTGAATCACAGACCTGTACCTCTGAAACAAATAATACATTATATGTTTAAAAAAAATAAAAGAAGAAGATAGTAGGAAGGGAAAAATGAAGGGGGGAAAATTGGAGGGGGAGACGAACCATGAGAGACTATGGACTCTGAGAAACAAACTGAGGGTTCTAGAGGGGAGGGGGTGGGGGGATGGATTAGCCTGGTGATGGGTATTAAGGAGGGCACGTATTGAATGGAGCATTGGGTGTTATACGCAAACAATGAATCATGGAACACTACATCAAAAACTAATGATGTATGGTGATTAACATAACATAATAAAATAAAATTTAAAAAATAATAATAATTAAAATAAAATAAAGGGGACTAATATAACACTGTATGTTAGCAACTGGAATGAAAATAAAAACTTAAAAAGAGTATTAATACATGAATAAATAAGTAAATATTTATTAAAAAAAAAAAAAAAAAAGCCAGAACTTAACTTTGGAAGCAGAGTGCTGACAGGTCACTTCATTTGTCCCAAATCCTGCTCCCCAAAATTATTTATTTACCCAGTCCACCAGTTTTATTTTCACTTTGTCTTCAGTTAAGAGGGAAGTTCTTCAAAATTAAGGCAATTGCCTGCCTTTCTGTTCCAGAAAACTTTGGCAAGCATCTGCCCTGAGGTCAATTTTTTAACTCAGATGGGTGGGGGTGGGTAATTCCAGAATCGTATGATAGATAAGCAGTCAGCTCTGTGTTGGTTACATTTTAGCTAGCTCTGCATTACTGTCCTACAACACTGTCTCAACCACTGGTGTGAAGTGAATTATTTCCAGAACATTTTATGTAAACATACCCCGAAATATAAGTAAAACATACATTCTAAAGCCACCGTGTTATTTTCTCTATTTGGTATTATTATTGGTGATCTAGTAATCAAGACCTGGATAAACCTGATTTACCTTCATCAGTGATCATCTCAATATAAGCTTAAGATTTCTAACATGAGGGCTATAGCCTTCCTAAAAACATACTAACATTTCCTCTAAGTTTATTTTGCCATATATGAACATTTTTTTAAAGGACTTATTTATTTTATTTTTTAAAACATTTAAAAAAATATTTTATTTATTTGACAGAGAGAGAGAGTGAGGACAAGCAGAGGGAATGGCAGGCAGAGAGACAGGGAGATCTGCTGAGCGGGGAGTCCCACGTGGGACTGGATTCCAGGACCCCGGGATCATGACCTGAGCTGAAGGCAGATGCTTAACCGAATGAGCCACCCAGGTGTCCCATATTTATTTATTTTAGAGAGAGAGAGAGAGTGTGTGTGTGTGTGTGTGTGTGTGTGTGTGTGTGTGTGTATGGCGGGGGGGAGGGGCACGGGGAGAGAATCCTGCAGCCGACTCCCCACTGAGTGAGGAGCCTGAGGTGGAACTCGCTCTCAGGACCCTGAGATCATGAGCTGAGCTGAAACCAAGAGTGGGAAGCTCAACCGACAGAGCCACCCAGGCGCCCCAGTAATGTATGAACTTCTATATATCAAATAATATTCAACTGAAAATGATACAGACATGATCAGTCTCTCATTTCTGCTGCTTAGTACCAGTACTAAGGCAGCTACCCTTTTTTTACATCACGGGTGAGGTGAACCTTGTGCCTCGTCTCCTTTCTCCGGGGGCGACAGGGAGGAGCTGTGGGAGATATTACTCGAAACAGAAAAAGGAGGCTCATAATCTTGTAGATGTCACGGATGTAAGGGTGACTAGGTAGGGAAAAAACATGAATGTGGGCTGTTGTGAGAAACGCAACAACACAATCAGGAAACACGGCAAAGTCGTAGCCCTTCCCACAGACGTGCGGGAAGCAGGCCCGCCGCCCCGCGGCCCTCGAAGAGCGGCCCTTCCCGCCTGCAGACGGCGCAGGCGCGCACACGGGGGCGGGGACAGGATGGCAACCGGCGTGGCTCGAACGGTGCGAGAAGAGAAGGGAGAGGCTGCACTCAGCTGAGGCAGGTTCTGTTGACACAAGCCAGGGCATATAGACACAAGCCAGGGCGTACTGAAGGCCAGAGAAACAAATATACCAGCTCATTGGTAAATAAAGTAGCTTTATTGCCTGTATAATTCTGACCATGGGTGGAGGAGGAGTTTGGGGGTCGGACCCGAACAGTAACGAGTGAACATTCCTCCTCCAGAGATCAGAGAGGGGTATAAAAAACAACCCCTTCTAGGACTGGGTGACAGAGAGAGTAAACTAAAAAAGAGGACTAAAATTAACAACTACTATAACGGATGCAGTGTCATGACTGGGGTATTGCTTGAGGAAATGAGGGACACCAAGGATGTCCACAGAAGTCTCAGAGGAGGAAGGACACAAAGTCTTCCACTAAATAGTAGCGATGCCAAGTAAGAGCTGGGTTTCCAAGGACAAGATTAGGATCTGGAGGTCCGAAAGCCATTTTCCCCCTTATTCAGAAAGATTTCTCTATGTAAACCATAGATGGTATGTATGGATTTACTCAATCATGCAACCAAAATTCATGTTTCTGAATACAACATGAGCTTTGTACTACTTGTACTAAGCTCGATATTCAAGCTTAACTTTAAAAACTTAAACTTATGACAAGAAATAAAATGTTTTATCTTCCTGGTGAACAAGATTTTTAACTAAATATTTGAACAACTGTTATTGATTCACTACAAAAAAAAAAAAAAAAAAGGGTTCACTATAAACCGAGAGTCGTAAAGTCAGTTGCTCACATGTCAACTGTAGCCAGCACAGGAAGCTATAAATCAGAGATCAGACCTCGAACTGTGCCAACCTCTGTGAAGAACAGGAAATACTTACTCTTCACTTAATAACCTGATCATGTGGATTCTATGTCACCAAATTCTCAAAGAAAAATTAAAGTTCAGATATGAAAGCGCATATTCAAAATAAAATAGGATCATAAATGTAGTCAACTGATCATCCTTTCAAGGTTCTTTTTAGAAAAGCAAAGCTTTAGCACTACTAAATTTATTCTCAAGAACAGAGATCTTCCTCTTCTAAAAGAACTTGATATTCCAAATCATGGGCTTTCAAGAACATGGATTTCCTATCTGTCTTTCAGCTGCTTCTGGGATGGTACACGATGCTCTGAGTCTGTGTCCAAAACAGTCTCTGAGGTTACAACTACTTTGAAAATCTCAGTGTACTTGGAGATAAAGCAGAGATCAAAGAATGGTGCTGAACAAGGCTTGAATTGGTAGAGCAGAAAATGATTTTGACTAGAGACTAAGACAAATCTCTCTTGTTTGATAAAGAAAGATATCAAACCAAGTTTATGTGAATGGGATAAAGGAATCATTTTGTATTCTCTGGACCAAACTTTAATTTTTTTTGAAGGGGTGGGGGAAAGGGAGAGAGAAAATCTTAAGCAGGCTCCATGCTCAGTGTGGAGCCCAGCATGGGGCTTGACCTCACGACCCTGAGATCATGACCTGAGCCAAAATCAAGAGTTGGATGCTTAACTGACTGAGCCACCCAGGTGCCCCATCTGTGGACCAAACTTTAAAATAGACCCAAAACACATGCACTTATATAAAAGGAAGGGAAAGGAACCCCACCCACGTCAGAATAGGACTTACCTATTAGTTTCTATTTTCATCCTTCCAAGTTGCACATTGAGGGACCGGTGAGCATTTTGGGAGTCGTGGGATACAGTAGAACTGAGCGTGCTCACCCCTGAGGTAGCCACAGCATCTTCAATGACAGCATGAGGTCTTCGGATAGTTTGGTTCGAAGGCCGTTCCTCATGGTCATCTTCTGCATCCAAGTCTTCTTGATCAGCGGTGTCACTCTCAGACGCGAGGCTGAAATGTGGCCTCAGTTCTGTTAGGCGTAACACCAACAACAGTGTTAATGACATATGACTGACTGCTGTTAACTTCTTCTGACATGAATGTCCTCTCCCCTGCTATCAATAAGATATGTGTTCCAAACTGCTCTTCCAAATGTAGGGATGGATTTCTGGGCATTAATTTACAGTTTTTGTTCCAGTGTATCTGAAAAATTCACAGGATGTATTGACGCAGAATGACCTAATTCAAACAAGAAAAATGGCCACACCACACAGAAGATATGTGGGAAAGGGTTCCTGGGTGGCTCAGTTGGTTAAGCATCTGCCTTCGGCTCAGGTTATGATCCCAGGGTCCTGGGATCGAGCCCCACGTCGGGCTCCCTGCTCAGCGGGGAGTCTGCTTCTCTCTCTCTGCCTCTCCCCTTGCTTGCGCTCACACTCTCTCTGTCAAATAAATAAATAAAATAAAGAGATATGTGGGGGGATGCGCGGGTGGCTCAGTCAGTTAAGTAAGTGTCTGCCTTTGGCTCAGGTCATGATCCCAGGGTCCAGGGATCGAGTCCTGCATCAGGCTCCTTGCTCAGCAGAAAGCCTGCTTCTCTCTCTGCGGCTCCCCCCTGCTTGTGCTCTCTCTCTCTCTGACAAATTAAAAAAATAAAAGATGTGGGAAAATGCTAAAATCAGAAAGGCAATTATGTAAAAACCTGTTAATATAAACATTTGTTTATACAAGTAAAATTCATTTTTTATATTATGTAATATCTGGCAACTATTAACTCACTTAGAAATGAGGAAACTGAGATACAGTGAGATTATCTAAATAAAAGTAAATACACAGAATACTTTTTGCCCGTAATGGTCAAAGTGTAAGGGGATGGAGGGGGTCCTGAAAATGCAACATGTGCTTATATTCACTCTAGTAAGACTGGTTTTGACTATTGGCTTGATTCTTTTTTTAAGATTTTATTTATTTATTTGACAGAGAGAGACAGCGAGAGAGGGAATACAAGTTGGGGGAGTGGGAGAGGGAGAAGCAGGCTGTCCGCTGAGCAGGGAGCCCGATGTGGGGCTCGATCCCAGGACCCTGGGATCATGACCTGAGCCAAAGGCAGATGCTTAACAACTGAACAACTCAGGCGCCCCTACTGGATTGATTCTCAGTGTGAGTCCTACTCTACCCTGTTGACTAACCACTGAAATTTTAAAGTGTAAAAGTTGTAAGTCTCCAACTTAAATACATCGCACGAGTTCATCAGCATGTCACTTCACAACTTGGAGGATATCTTCCCATAGAAAACAATACTATAAATTGTGATTATGTTCTCAAGATGGACAAGAAAAAGGAATTACACTCATAATCTAAATGAAATCAGGGTAGCAGAAATACTGGATCTTGACTCCATATGCTATGGCACATTATGAAAGGCATGGAGAGTCTCTGCAGAAGAAAAGCACATTCATACAAGATTTTGCATTGATATCCTGCGGGCTCACAGACTCCCTGAAGCCTGTCCAAAGAGTCCATGAACCCACAGGTTAAGAGCCCCTGGATGGGGAGATGGCTCCAGGGGGAGTGACAGAAGTCCCCATCCCACCACCACTAGCCACCAGGGCAAGGCAACCAAAGACTGACTAGTTAACAAATCCTCCAGGTAACTTTTCTTTCCTTACCTTATTGGACCTGTGTATGATATTTTCTTCTAAATCTCTGGCTGCTGCTTTTCTTCAGATCTCTCTCTCTCTCTTTTTTTTTAATCTACCATCTGCCCCTTAAAAGCTGGAACCTGAAATTCTATCCTTCACTTTTTTATATATCTACTTACTCTCCTGTTGCTAAGCTCATTGAAATCTATCAAGGTTAAGTACTTGTAATGTGTGGATGACAAACTATATTTCTAGCCCTGATCCTGTTACATCCAATACTTCCTAGCTATTCTTGCTGGGCAGGCACTTCAGATTCAACCATCTAAAAAAAAACCCTTATCTCTTGCTCATAACAAAAATCAGGGTGCCCTTCTCCAGGGGCCGGGTTTATGGAGCTCTGCCTTCCTTGATCTCTCTTGTTTTTCTTACTTCTTATTGTAGTAAAAAATGCATGACATAATATTTACCACTTTCACCATTTCTACGTATCCAGTTCAGCAGTGTTAAGTATATTTAGATTATACTCAAGCACTCTCTAGAGCTAGTTTTAAAGTTGCAAACTTTTTGTAAGTTTCATCTTGCAAAACTGAAACTCTATACTCATTAAACACCAACTCCCCCTTTCCCCCTACCCCCTGTCCTTGGCAACCACCATTCTACTTTCTGTTTCTGTGAGTTGGACTACTCTAGATACCTCATATAAGTAGAATCATTCAGTATCTGTCTTTCTGAGACTGGCTTATTACTTCACTTAGCATAATATCCTTAAGATTCATCCATGTTGTAGCATGTATCAGAGTTTCCTTCCTTTTTAAGGCTGAATACTATTCCATTGCATGGATAGACCACATTTTGATTATCCATTCATTCGTCAGTGGACACTTGCGTTGGTTCCACCTCTTGGTGTATTGTAAATAATGCTGTTATGAATGTGGGTATGCAAATCTCTTTGAGATCCTGCTTTCAATTCTTTCTTTGGATATATATCCAGAAGAGGAACTGCTGGATCGTATTACAATTCTAGTTTTAAATTTTTTGAGGACCATGATGCTATTTTCCATGGTGGCTGTGCTGTTTGATAATCTCACCAAGCGTATACAAGGGATCTAGTTTTTCCACATCCTTGTCCTTTATCTCTTAAGGTTAACCAAGCCCCACCTCTACTCTGCTTTCTACATTATCTCTTTCCAAAATTCCATTTCCTAACTCATCTACAGTGGGAGGGCCCCAAAATCAGGTGTTTTCCTTCTACAAACCCAGAACCTAGTACAGGGGTTAGGACATATTAGCCTCTCAAAAAAATGTTGACAGAATGGAAGAGTTATATTGCTAGGATTATTTGTATTTATAAGGGAACAAAATAATTTTTAAAAATCTTACTTTTCAAATAACTTAGGGGCGCCTGGGTGGCTCAGTTGGTTAAGCATCCAACTCTTGATTTTGGCTCAGGTCATGATCTCAGGGTCCTGAGATGGAGCCCTGCATCTGGCTCTGCGCTCAGCCGGGAGTCTGCTTGAGATTCTCTCTCTCCCTCTTCCTTTGCCCTCCCTCTCCCCACTCCCACTCTCTCTCACTCTAAAATAAATAAATAAATCTTTAAAAAAAAAACAAGAAAAAGTAATTTAAGGAAGTGCAGTTCTAGCTTAAGTTAGAATATAAGATTAGGCCTTTTATAATTTTCTAAAATTATTCTTCAATTTCTTTTATGGTATCCAAACTGAAATTTTCAAAACAATTAAAAAGTTTTGTTGTGCTGTTGACTATCATCTCACTTTTGGGGAGGGAAACTTTCTGATATTTATTATTATATTTAAATATCCCCTTATATAGCCCTAACGCTGTATACTTTATCATTTTATGTATGTATAAACGACTGAAAAATTCTCTCAAATAATTTGAAGAAAGTAGAAAATTGTAAGCAAATGCAATACTTTGTTATTTTGGTCTTTTGTGGTGGCTCCCATCATCAAATTACACACTGTAAAATATGCAAGTGAGATGGAGCATCTGGTCTTTGTCCTCAAAGAGGTAACAACCTAAAGGAGAGCTAGAAGGAATATACAGTAGAGCCATAAGAGCAGGTACAAAGATGACATGAAATTATAAGCACAAATTAATGCAGCTAAAAATATCTTAGATGATCTCAGTTATAGACCTAGTTCATATATAATTCACGTGTGCATGTATTAAGAATGCTAAGAGGTAAATAAAGCACATTTGCAATAACTAAATTCAGTGGTGGTTTACTCATGGATTGATTCATGGAAGCAGAAGAGCCTAAGCAGGATTCTGGAGGAGGGGAACACCTTGCTTGTGGGGAAAGGGGCAGAGGCGTTTGAGAGAAGGAAGTTCAAATGATGGTCCAGAGCCCCCTGAGAAGAATGGAAGGCAGAATGGACTGTCAGGAGAGAGCCAAGTGTCAGGAGAAAACCGGGGACCTGGGGGTTGGAGGGGGGGAGCTGTAATGAGCGGGTAGTATTTAAGCCCATGTGTGGGAATCGAGAGCTGGTGCCTGTTTCTAATACAGCAAGATGGAATCAAACAACAATACTATTCCCACTTCCCTACCCCCAGCCACCACCCCAACTAGTTCTTTCCCCAGAGGGAAATAACCAGACCCAGCTTCTTTAACACAGGGTATTTCTGATACCAAAGACCACAATCCTTGTCAGTGTAGTGTATGACTCCTGCCTTAAGCTCAGATGGTGCAGAATGCTGGTCATTTTACTTTAATGTGGACACCAGGCACATGAGTAGTTCAGCTGAACTGGTACTAATATCAAGTGCTTTAGCATTAAAAATTATTGCTAATGTAGTCAGTATGCCTACATTATCAATTCTCTCTTGGCACTGCCAACATGGTCTCTATGCTCAGCATTTCTCCATCTGGCTACCCACAGCCAGGCTGTAACAACAGATACTCAGTGTTGCCAATCAGGGCAAAGCTGATTCCTGATGACAAGTGAGAAAAGAGCCTGAGGAAAAAAAACTCTTAAGGGGCTTGCACTGTACTCTGTGTTCTGTGTGTTCTTTTTGGGAGAAAGATTGAACACTTTTTAATTTTTTACTTTTTATTTTTGAAATAATGGCAGAATAACAAAAAGTTGCAAAAATGGTACAGAGAGTTCCTGTATGCCCTTCAGCGGCTTGCCCTAAACTTGACATCTTATACAACTGTGGCGCTAGGACCCAACCCGGGGAAACTGACTTTGCTACCATAACACTAAGTAATCGACAGACCTTGTTGAATTTCACCAGGTTTCCCACTGATGCCCTTGTTCTTTTTTATTTTAAGATTTTATTTATTTGACAGAGAGAGCATACAAGCAGGGGGAGTGGCAGGCAGAGGGAGAAGCAGGCTTCCCGCTGAGCAGGGAGCCCTACGTGGGGCTGGATCCAGGACCCCAGGATCATGCCCAGAGCCAAAGGCAGATGCTTAACTGACTGATCCACCCAGGCACCCCTGATGCCCTTGTTCTGAACCAGAATCCCACACTGCATTTGGTTATCATGTCTCCTTAGTCTCTTCCAGACTGAGACAGTACCCAGGTATTTCTTTGTCTCCCACGACCTCTACACTTCCGAGGAGTATTGGTCAGTCATTTTGTACTATGACCCTCGTTTGGCATTCACCAATGTCTTGTCATGATGAGGCTGAGGCTATGCATTTTTGGCAAGAATAGCACAAAGGCGATGTTGTGCACTACTAAATGAATCATATCAGGAGGTACAGGATGCTGATGTGTCTTATTCCAGCGATGCTGACCTTGATCATTTGGTACAAGAGGTGTCTGCCAGTTTCCTCCACCGTAAAGTCACTGTTTTCCCCTTGAGATTAGTAAGTATCTTGTGCGCAGATACTGTGCAGCCATTCAAATATCCTGTTTCTCGTTACTCTTTTGCTTACTAATTTTAGCAGCCATCGATGCTTCTTGCCTGCAATAATTATTACTGTGGTGTTTGCCTAATGGTGCTTGTCTATTTCCCTCATACCTTCTACATTTATTAACTGGAATTCTATAACAAAGACCTGGCTCGTCTCCTCCATATACTTATTTATTCAATTATTTATACCAATATAGCCTTACAGATATTTAGTTTACTCTATGTACTATAACCCAAGGCTATCATTATTTTATTTTATTGCCCAAATTGTTTTGGCTTAGATTTTTGGGAACTCCTTCAAATGGGTGTGGTCTCCAGTGTCCTTTCAAAAAGCCTCCATCTTTTTTGGCATCACAGGATGTTCTAGGCTCATGTGTATTTTCCCTGCCCCAGGCCTGGAATCAACCATCTTTCCAGGGAGCACTGACTCCTTTTATTGGAGGATGGTGTTTAGATACTAAGATCTAGGTCCTCTCTGCAGACAGACCTAGGACATGTATGCACTGCTGTTGGCATACTTTTAAATTTGTGGTTTTCTTTTGCATGTCTTTCAAAATTTGGTAGGCTAATTGTAGTGTTTTGTCACCTAGAAGGAATTTTTATCAGGGGAAGATGAAGACAGGCATTTTTAATGCTTGTTTGAAGGTTTAAGTTTCTTTGAATCTCAATTATATCTTTAGGGACATTCAGAAATTAGATGGAACTCTCAAGTGCTTGAAATCCATTCCTCTTTTTCGCACATTTCATCATTTATATATTGGTATACAAATGCATATGGTCTTCCCCTATCCTAGGAGGAATATAAAAGATACTTTCTCCACTAATTTTCTACTTAAAAAAAATGCTTGCAAACAGTAATTTGGGTTTTTCATCTGAGACTCCTAATGGCCTCAAAGAAACCAATTTCACAGTGAAAGGACAAATGGCTTTCCTTAGCAAATCCTCTTCATAAAGAACATGCCTTGTTCCACACATGGGTTAGGTGAAAGCAGTGCTTACCCCCCACCAACGGGACCCCCACCCAAGCAGAAGACGTGCCTCTCTGCACTCTCCCTAAACTTACCAGTGTTTCAACTACCGTGTGATGATCAGTGTGCTTTCTAAACTTCCGATTTGGGAAGAATATTACATTTACAGTAACATCGCAAAGGTCATACAGAGAATTCCCATATACCTTCCAGTTCCCTCAATACAACTTATATAACTGGTATACTCATCAAAACTAAGAAATTAACAGTGGTACAATACTATTAGCTAAACTACAGACTTTATTCAGATTACACAAGTTTTTCACTGATTTTTTTTTTCTATTCCAGGATATAATCCATTGCATTTAGGTATTTCATTTTTAGAGGGAAGTTTTAAAAATTCGATTAACAGATCATTTATATGCTATTTAAATATTTCAAAGTATAATCCCTCTCTCCCTTGCTCATTTAGGTTGCTACTGTGTTTAACTTATGCCTACACCTATCCTTTTCACCAATACACACCTATTCCCTTTCACCCCTAATCTCTTTTGAATATATAACCCTCCTAGGGTACATTCCTCACATCCAAGCTTATCCCAATGATATATCCCCCAAACACAAGAATCCGTTACCTTGGTTAGAGCATTACATTAGGTTTACACTAGCATTACTTTCCCTAGGTTCACATCCAACCGCTAATTACGTGTTTCAGTGCCTCTGTAGAATTTTTTCTAAGTTATGCAAATTTTCTACCCTCATTTGTTATAATCAGGTGAAACTCATTTATGTATTGCTTCAGCTAATATTTATCAGGGGTCCACTGTTTTACAGGCACTGTGCTGGACAATATACTCAGCACGGAATAAAGCAGACACAGTTACCCTCTGGTGAGGGTAACAGCCACGAGACAAGAAAATCAAGGTAGCTTCAAATTGTGGAGCAAGCATCACAAATGGGGAAAAAACCATATCCAAGGAGACAGAATAGTGGTGGAGCCTACTTTAGACTTCGTGGTGGGTCAGGACTCTGAGAAGACATTTTTTAAACCAAGACCTGAAGAATGCAAAGGAACAGGGCAAGAGGGATGAGGGGTGGAGGTGTGCCCCGCATAGAGGATCAGCATGTTCGGGGATATTAGAACTTCCCATATTTCTTTCTTACAGAAGAAGGAAATAAATTAATCTTTACTGAGGTTTCGTATAAAGTTTGACACGGGTGCCCTCACTCTCAAATCAAACAAGGTATTCTGAGAGAAGAGAGGGAATTCCACAACTCAGAAGGACTGGTGATGACTTAAGTTTGTGGTACCATTTGTAAATATCCTAAATTTTAAGATACTTCATTATCTAATCATTTTAAATTTCTATTTTAGACTGCTTTATAATACATGTATAAATTAGTATAACATATTTCTAATTTATGTATCTAAATCTGTTTATCTACCTATCATCGCCACACACACACACACACACACACCCTCCCCCACACACATACAGGATGGAAGAGCTTCGCTTAAAATTTTTTATTGGTGAGTACACTATCAAAAGTACTTTGGAAGTTTGCCTTAGAGGATGAATGTGTCTCTCACTCCATAAAACTCTGTTTCATCAACACTACCCCTTTTGTACCTCACTGCAAACATAGCTGGGATCTGTCTAGACCAGTGATTTCCAAACCTGGCTGTGGATCAAAATGACCTGGGAGCTGGATTAAAATCAGATTCCTGGGCTTTTTCCCAGCAGATTCTTACTCACTCAGTCTGGGATGGGGCTTGGAGAGCTATAATTTTAAAGAGCTCCTGACATCCCTCAATGCACTGGCCGGTTTGGGAACCACCAGTAAAAGATGACACAAGAGTATATTGAAATGCATATGTATTTGGGTCACCTGCATAATTTTCTCTTTCTCTCCATATCCAAATACGCTCTTTATAGACAAGGAAGCAATCTTCCTCACCCATAGTAAACATTTGGCTTGGTGTACCTCGCGTGGACTAGATGCACTAGATAAATATTATTTGGTGGCTTCAAACAGTTTAACAAAAGGGCTAACTTGGTCTGAAAGGCAGTAAGGAAGACACCATAAATGAGAGATCAACAGTAATTTAAAATGTCAAACACTAAATATTGGTGAAGTAATTAAATATTTCCGACCTGGAACCAGAATGGTAATGGCCGTCTGCACCGCCTTTCGGATGATACTGTCTAAGGCAAACATCCAGTGTGGTTTGATATTATGATTCCGAAGAACTTTATTGACCTGGAGAAAGAGGGTGACATTTAGTCTATTTTAATGTTTAATTGCAAATAACCTAGATGACACAAGCATGTGGATGACATTCTATCAACAGAAACAACTAAAAGGTTTCTTCACCTTGAATTGTGAATAATTTCTTTACGTTGCTGGGAAACAATGAAAAACGGCCGCTTCAGATTAAAGTCTGGTGATTCCCCATGTGAGCAAATCAAAGGCAGTCTGCTTAAATGAAATGTGGCTTCTTTGGGACTCAGAACAAGCTACTTCCACTTTTCATGGCGTTTGCAAACTGGATGATGGAGGTGGTAAAGGAGGAAAAAAGAATCTGAGGGGTTTGAAATAAAAATAAACACTGGTCTCTAGTGTTGTGATTCTGAGGTTTAATACAACCATGTGCTTCAGCTTAGTCTGGTGACTTGGAAAAGCAGGTAAGGGAGGAAATGAGCATGTGTGTGCCACCTACAGATTTGCCACACCACGTGCCTTATCTTCTTTCCCACCCTTGTTTATATCTCGGCAAACAGAGGAGGAACCTGCTGGAATATTCCAGAAAGGCTGTTCACATTGAAAGTCTGTGTTATAAGGGTATCTTTTTTTAGTCACTAATACTATTTCACACATTTAAATAGACACTGAAATGGATACATGCATTACCTTTTTTTAAAAATTGTGGTCAAATACACATACCATAAAATTTGCCACCTTAACCACTTTTAAGTATATAGTTCAGTGGCGTTAAGTACGTTCACACAGTTGTGCAACCATCACCACCATCCATCTCCAGAATTCTTTTCATCCTGCAAAACTGAAACTCTACACCCATTAAACAATAACTTCCCACTGCCTTCCGCTCCCAGCCCCTGGTGACCACCATTCTACTTTCCATCTCTATGAATATGACTCCTCTGGGTCTCTCATATAAGTGGAATCACATGGTATTTTTGTGATGGGCTTATTTCACTTAGTATAATGTGTGAGAACTTCCTTCTTTTTCAAGGGTGAATAGTATCCCACTGTAGGTATAAGCCATATGCGTTATCTTTTTAAAAATAACCATTATTGGGGTGCCTGGGTGGCTCAGTCTTTAAGCGTCTGCCTTCGGCTCAGGTCATGATCCTGGGGTCCTGGAATCGAGTCCCGCATCGAGCTCCCTGCTCCACGGGAAGCCTGCTTCTCCCTCTCCCACTCCCCCTGCTTGTATTCCCTCTCTCGCTGCGTCTCTCTCTGTCAAATAAATAAATAAAATCTTAAAAAAAAATAACCATTATCATAAAGTCAAGAAAAACTTATTTAAAATTTGGGTTAACTCCACTAATTGCTGGTTGACACGACCCTCCAAGAAAAGATCTGGGCTCTGACCAGAGAATTTAGAAGAAGCAAGGGACAAGGTGACCTAGCTGCAATCCCACGCCCAGAGCTGGAGTTCCAGTTGCTTATTCCTGCCTTTGGTCTATCTTCATCAAAATCCCCCAGTTTTGAAGGGAGGATTCCTCGGTCTGAGGAATTCCTCATAGTAGTTGCTCCCAAAAAGAAGTGAACCATTGCTAGGCTCACGCTTGTTCTAGGAAATCCTTTCAGAATGAGTTTGTTCTTGTACCTTCATTTCTTAAAGGAATTGCCTGCTTATTTGACTAATGTAGGGTATATAGCATTTAGTAAACTAGAACATTTCTCTCATGAGTCACACACAGAAGATGGAAGAGGGATCCTCTATAACTATGACCCGCTCCCCATAGCTCTTCATTAAACAGGGTACATTCTTTGGGTTCATTCCTATCCTGGATGGTGAGTGAGCAATAGCAAGTGTGCATGTGTGTGTGTGTGTGTGTGTGTGTGTGTGTGTGTGTGAGAGAGAGACAGAGAGTGTGACCTGGGCTCAAGGCCCACGATTACAACTAAACCACTCTCAATCTGAATTCTACTGGCCAATTGGTTTTCCAGCCTTTAGGCTGGAAGCCAAAGGTGTGGGCAAGTGCAAAATCACCAAATTATTTCATTCTACTTGCAGATGGTTAGGTTTCCCTAGTTGCAGTGAAGTGTGCCTTTAGCACTTAATTAGTAGTGACAGGCGCTGCCACTTGCTTTCATCCCCCGTGAGCTCAGTCAGGTCAGGAGTGTTGTCCCTGTCCACAGGACAGCACAAGGACCAAGGGGCTTACATGGAGTTTCAGGGTACACAAGTGGCTGTTGAGGGACTGTAATTTGGTTTTAAAGGAGGGATCATTTGATGCACCAAATACAATTGTCAAGACATCTACGCAGGAGAAATAAATACATTAGCAGTGAGTTAATTTGGGGGATTTAAGTACCATCGTGCAAAGTGCTTTCATATTTACACCAGAGGCACGGCCAGAACTCTCTTATTTCAGGCTCCCGCATCCTGCGAAGGCCTTCTAGGAGCGGCTCCAGGCTCTTCTGGTACAGAGTTCCACAGGTAAGTCTCACTCACCAAGAGCACCTACCGGGTTGAATCAGGCTTTTGAAAGACTGGCTTCTACTTGGTGTTGCATAGCAACTCCATTTGAGAGGACGGAGCCTTTAGCAATCTCTTGTGGACTAATTTTCATTCGGTGATGAATTAATGTGTATTAAACAAACATGTTTAAAGTGTTGCATATGGAAACCAGAGAAAAAGTGGGGAAAAAAGAAGTGTTGATTTTATTCAGCGGCGATCATTCCAATCTGTACGGTTGCATTTTCCTCGATGACCACTAGATGGCAGGTCTCATACAGAATTAGAAAGTGCACGACTGAGATGAGTGGCTAAAGTCACCAAAATAGTGACCTGCTACATGATTTCATAAGAACAGAGTTCAGCCATGGGAGATGTTTGTTAGTTTTGCTATTTCCCACAGGGTTCGATTTCATGGGTATCTAACTTTGGGGGATACAAACACATAACAACAAATCTGCTCCTTAGAAGCACACAGAGAGGCAACCAGCTCACACTTATTTACCATCGAAAAAAAAGAGGTCATCGGGATTATTAAAGAAAGAAAAGATAACGGAACTTATGTTTTATCCTGTTTTTCCAATTTTGGTTGGACGTTTGTGGAAAAACATTGGCAAAAGATCATACTTACAGCATCTTGAAAACTGAAGAGCACCACCTGGACTTGGCTAATGCCGTGGCTGTCGAAGTCAAGTTCTAGCTTCAGCTTGGACAGTGTGGTGGCGATGATTTTTCGGTCCGTGGATCTCACAAATTCTCTGAGGCTTGCGATGAGGGTTGTGATATGTTCCCATTTTAGTTTAGGTTCTTCGGCCCCCTGTGAATAAAACCTGTCAGTTGATCTGTGCTAGACACATTCATCATGAGCCTGCCATTGCCACAGCCCCTGTTGGGAACTGGGCTTCAAAGCACCTCCCCCCAGAGGGAAAAGGCCATATTGGAACTCTATGCCCCACTAGCCCCACCAACCACCCAAGAAATAATCAGACTTTGGGAGGAAGGGTACCTACCCCACATGTCAGCCAATAGCTATGATTTAGTCAGATATACAGAGCTTTCCCCAAACACGGACAGGCTGAGGCAATACCACTCAGAATTTTTTTTTTTTTAAAGATTTTATTTATTTATTTGAGAGAGAGAGAGAGGCCGGAGAGAGGGAACACAAGTAGGGGGAGTGGGAGAGAGAGAAGCAGGCTTCCTGCTGAGCATGGAGCCCGATGCGGGGCTCGATCCCAGGACCCCGGGATCCTGACCTGAGCTGAAGGCAGCTGCTTAACTGACTGAGCCTCCCAGGCGCCCCCCACTTAGAAATTTTAATGGGGAACTAAAGAGAGATCAGGCAATGAGCCATAGGATCTTAAGCTCAAAGTTAGCCCAGAGAGACAAGTCACAAAATAGCAGCAAGAGTACCTCTAGCTGTAAGGAAGGGAGAGCAGAAGCAATGGGATTAAGAACGACCATCTACATGGAGAGGAGAAGGAAATGGACGGAAATGGAAATGGCACGCCAAGGGGTTCATTAACAGCCAAAGCTGAGAAGACGTGTACAAACTCCTGGAACATGAAGTAATCAGAATCCCACACAAGTTTCAGTCTCTGTGGGGCTCGGCTCGGCACTATGGCTGGAATTCCTTAAGACCCCACCTCCTTCAGGTAGGTGAGGCCATCTCCAAGGTGCCCCCAGAACTTCGACTGCCCTTAAAGTGTGTCAATGCCTTTCAATCAAAAGGGGCTCACTTCAGAATCCATCCTAGAAACACTGCCTTACACACCGATGATGTAATTCGTTGTAAGAATGAACCGATGGACAAGTTTATATACTAAAAATATAATAATAATATTGAAACAGGTTCCCTTTCTCAAGCTGAATTCTTCTACTTTGTGTAAGGAACGTGGTAGGGTGTCATTTATCCTCATTTAACTTTAAGAAACGAGATTTTTATTATGCTCATTTCTATCTCCTATTGTACATTTTGTTACCGCATCATTAAAATTAAATTCCTCAATCAGGCTGTGATAATTACAGTTTCTAGGATTCTATTACAATCAATGTACCACCAAGTTCTCTCCCACTGTATGGTTTCATTTGGGAACTCCCTCTCATGTTTGTGTTTTCATGAGACAAGATTATATTGAAAAGCTTGAAAGCTGTCATTAAGGGAATTAAAACGAGACCGGGAACAATTATAAACTTTGTTTCTTTTCTTACCACCAACTAAATTACACCCAAAGTAAAGATTCACAGGCAATATCATAATAACATGAAAATATGTTCAAGAAGAAAAATGTGAGTTATTCAGAAGTTGGAAGCTTATCTTAGTGAAAAATCAGCTACATGTTTGCCAGCAGTTGAAACAGCAAACATTTTTTTTGACATTAGCTTTGTTTTCACAACAGAGGAACATGTTGCTTCGGGCTTTTTGATGTGTGGGCCACTGTGCTACAAAGGAACGCTGTCTGCTCGGAAATGTTTTCTGTCTGGGGCAGTTCATCCACTGACCGTTACTTCTGTTCGAATCCCTGCGTCCACGTGCACGCATGAACGTGCTTACACAAATGAGCATCTCCAGTGTCAGGGAGTCTGATTCAGCATCCGAAGGGTGCGTTTGACAGTGCGCGTCTCCTGAGCAGAGCACCATCCAGATTCTCCTGCAAAGGTGCTCTCTATTCTTTATCCTTTAAACTTCCTCAAAAATGATGAGTGAACTTCAGAAGGATGTTATTGGTCCAAAGGGTTTTTGTGGGCTGGTTTGGGGACCTGACCACCATCTGCACTTTTGGTCTTGTTTAAAAAGGGTAGGCTTGGGCACCTGGGTGGCTCAGTTGGTTAAGTGCCTAACTCTTGATTTCAGCTCAGGTCATGATCTCAGGGTCATGAGATCGAGTCCTGCAACGGGCTCTGTGCTGGGTGTAGAGCCTGATTGAGATTCTCTCTCTCGCTCTCCCTTTGCCCCTCCCCCCCTTAAAAAAGGGGGTGGGTTTTAATGTAAAGATGTATCCAGAGATATTTAATACAACAAAAAGAATTACTTCCATCCGGTTGTGGAAAAAACTTAAAGGATTACTTAAAGAATGACTTCCATCTAGTTGCAGAAAAGAACTTAAGAGATTAGACAACTATGATTAGCCTGCTTGATAATGGTCACAACAACAATAATAATAGTTAACATTTGTGAAACACTCTATTAGTCTCTCAGTTGCTCATGATCTCAGTTATTCCCTATAGAAACTCCATGAGGTAGATACTGGCGTTTCCTCTATTTCATAGATTAGGAAATTCAGCCTCAGAGACGTTAAATAACTTGCTTAAATCGCACAGCCTGTTAAATGGTAATGCCAGGCCTTGGGCAGAGAGCGGCAAGCTGAGGCTGAGCCCAGGCTCCTGATCATTGCATTCTCTTGCCTCAATTGGCTGGAAGAGCCAGCAGCGAGCCTGGATCGGAACCTGCTCTCCCACCAGGCCACCATGTGATGTCACAGCAAGGGATTCACAGCATCCTTAGCAATACAATCAGAAGGACCCTTGCTATCAGTGGATGATTTGGGATTCAGCATGTGATTCTGATCCACAGTTTCTGGTCCTCACTGGTCCCTTTGTGCTGGTGCACCAAGGCATGCCCTCTGATGACTGCTTTTAAGATTGTTTTTTCTTTCTCCTTTTATAGAGAACATTCAGGTGTGCTGAAAAAACCAGGAAGCCACAGACAACTGAATAGGATTAACCAACTGCGAAATGTAAGAATTTCAGCCCACTCATGGAAGTGAAGTCTCCTACCAGGCTCGGTGCCATGACCATGACAAAGGCAGTCCTGCCGGACGGACCTTCAAAAACCCCAAACAAGCAGATGCTTTCTGCACTGGAAGAGCTTGTCCCTTGGGATGATTATGAGATTTAGGCAATCCCTGCGTCCTGCGTGTCTCTGACCTGAAACAGGCATCTCACACTAGCAGCCACAGTTCGGAGAAGCCTTTGCTCCACAGCAGCTAATGGCGATTTCCTTTCCTTCCTCCATGGCCAGCAGCAGCCCCTCCCATTTCCACCAGCCCTTGTCACCATCTGGGAGCTGTCACCCAGGGAGGAGAGTGGGGTGGTGCTTAGGAGCACAGATCCTGAAGCCAGACTATCTGGGTCTAAATCCTGACTCCGCCGCTTAGGGCTGTGTGGCCCTGGCAAGTTACTCAACTCCTCTGTGCCTCTGTATCCTCGTGTGCAAAATGAGCACACTAGAACTATTACTACCGTTCTATTGCCATGAGGCTTGAGTGAGTCAATACACATGAAATACTAAGAACAATACCTGGCCCATACAGAGTGTCTGCTACTATTAGTATATGTTGACTATGTTTGCTATTACTACTATGTCATTGTATATACCACTACTACTCCTAAATATTTACTAATATTCATTGTTTTTCTTCCTCTGCTAGAATGCCAGCTTCAGTGCGATATTTCTTTTTCCCAGTTTTGTTCACTGTAATGTCCACAGCACATAGACGAGTGCCTGGCATTCAGCAGATGCTTAGTATTTGTTGAATGAATGTACGACCTCCAACTGCTGCCCAGATGCTCCTTCCATCTAAGTTTGGTTCCCCTTCTTATTTCACACCATCCGATCCCCAGTCCTTGAATGACCAGAGTAAGCAGAAGGAAAGAGAAGAGAGGAAGCTGAAGGTTCATAATTGCTCCCGTCTCCTCCACATCTCCCACCATTCCTGTGCAGCACCCTCGGCACTCACCCTACCCCAGCTCAGAGCCCCGGCTGTCCCTCAGCCTGGAGCCCCCACTTCCCGGTCCTCAAGGAACTGCTTGAGGCAGCTTTCCTCTAGGACCCACGAGGGTCTTCCCAGAAAGTGTAGCTGGTGCTCATCTCAGTTCTCCTCGTACGAGAGACCCTGCTGGCACACATGTGACCTTTGACCCTTCCTACGGGATCAAAAGAGGTGGGCGTTAGAGAGCTGCTAGGGTGACAGAATCAGTGGAGAAACTTCGTGGGGTTCTCAAGATAAAGACAAGAGCCAAGAAGGAGAGTCTTGCCCTGTTTCTATCCCAGCACAGCTGAGAACAGGGAGAAGGTTGGACTGAGAGACAAACTTGACCCAACTCCTCTAGATCCACCTTTTTTTTTTTTTTAAGATTTTATTTTTATTTATTTGACAGAGAGAGAGAGATAGCGAGAGAGGGAACACAAGCAGGGGGAGTGGGAGAGGGAGAAGCAGGTTCCCCGCCGAGCAGGGAGCCCAATTTGGGGCTCGATCCCAGGACCCTGGAACCATGACCTGAGCCGAAGGTAGAGGCTCAATGACTGAGCCACCCAGGTGCCCTAGCTCAACCCTTTTTGCAGCTGTTTTCCCAAGACAGAAGGTAGGAAAGAAGGCCTAGGCAGGGGGGGCAGCTGGCGGCCACAGAAGCCCGAGCAGACAAGTCCCTGATGCCCATGCCACCGAAAGGAAGTAACAGGTGTCGTGCCGGGGGCCAAGCATGTCTGTGGAGGCTGATATCCTTAAGAGACGTGAGCGTCTGCTCCAAGCACAGGAGGCAGCACTGGAGGCCTGGAGCTGGGGGAAACCCCATTGGTACTGGGGCAGAACTGGGGAGGGGATTCTTCCTCAGATCTGTAAGCAGGATCCTAGGGAACATATTTTCCCAGGTACTATGGACCGAACGGTGTCCCCGCCCCCCAACCCCAATCAGAAGCCCTAACCTCCAATGTGATTGTAGGTGGAGAAAGGGTCTTAGGAGGTAATTAAGGTTAAGTGAGATCACAACAGTGGGGCCCTAATCCAACAGGGCTACTGTTCTTATAAGAAGGGGAAGGGACACCCTCTGGGGTGCACAGGGATAAAAGCTGGGTGAGGACGTGCCAAGATGGTGCCATCTGCAAGCCAAGGAGAGGGGCCTCAGGAGAAACCAAACCTGCCGACGCCTTGCTCTTAGACCTTCTGCCTCCAGAACTGTGAGAAATAAATTTCTGTTGTTTAAGCTACTCAGCCGGTGGGATTCTGTTATGGCAGGCCCAGCAAACGAATATACTGGCGAGTGAGAGTTTGACCAGCTTTGTTTTTTCACAGCCCACACAGCCTTCCGACACACTATATAATTTACTGATTATTGCCCATCACCCTCCGTCCGTCTGGATGTAGCCCCATGAGCACGGGGGTCCTTGTTGTGTTTGCAACATTTCCTAAATGCTCAGAGGAGACTGGCAGGGAGCCTTGTGCTACCATCGGAATTAGGAAGTCACGTGGCCCAATGGGTAAGTGTTGATCGAATCAATAAACAAATGAATGAAGGGTAAAAGGAGCTTGCAGGCCAGTTGGACTTGGCCACCATGAGAAAGTTGTGACTTACAAATAGCTATGTTCAAAAATGCGGTTTCTACGTCAGGGATTTGCCCTTTTTCCTCTCCTGGGTAGGTGTGATTCATCATCAAGAACTCTACCGCTTCCTCAAGCCTCCACGTCGCCTGTGACAGTGCCAAGGGGTTAAGACGCAGGTAAGATACGTCAACTCTGGGAAACGAAGCATCCACGAGAGGTTATACCTGAGCCAAAGATTCCATTAAGTTTCTCACAACTTTGTCTTGGTCTTCCGTCAGGATCCTATGAAGGGTGGCCCGTCTCTCACTGTCCTTCCTCAGCATAAAGAATCCAGAATCTTTTTCTTCAGGGGAAGGCGGAGCGCTGTGGTCTTCAAAATTTTCATCTGGAATGCTGGAAGAATTTAGACAGCATAAATCGCACCGTCCTTTCTAAAAGGACACACAACACACTTCTTTCACCCAAAGTTGGTCAGGTCTTTACCCCAAAAACAGTGTCCGTATTCCTTTCACGTCTCTTTCTCCGCAGGACTTGGCTCTCGTTTTGAAAGAGAAGGGGTCCACCTTTAACTCCGTATCGGGAGAAACAGAGCCGTACTCACTGCTGCCGCTTGTGTCCCCCACCAGGACAGGCACAGGCAAGGATATGCTTCGAAGATACTCTGCTTGTCATGAGACGGGAGGACATGGTCGTGAATGCTTTACACATGCTAAACACTCACCCAAAGACAGCAACATTAGTTATCACGTTATCAAGACGTGTCTCGCTCCAATGACTAGTGAAATTATGCTAAGAGGCTGGTCAGGGATCCCATGCTCCATATATAACCCATGCAGGGGGTGGATGGTGTAAGGGTCTCCCAGGCCCTGGAAGGAATACCTCAGGGCCACGAAACAGCGGAAGAAGCACCAGGCCCAGTGGTCCTGGGTTCCAATCCCCTCACTGGGGTGCCTGGGGGGCTCGGTCAGTTAAGCGTCTGCCTTCAGCTCAGGTATATGATCTCAGGGTCCTGGGATGGAGTCCCGCGTTGGGCTCAGTGGGGAGTCTATTTCTCCCTCTCCCCCTGTCCCTGCTGTGCTCTCTCTCAAATAAATAAAATCTTTAAAAATAAAATAAAGGATCAAGTTCATATTTTTTTCACCATGGTCCCCATAGGCTTAAGGGTCCTCCTTAGCATCTTGGGGCTGCCCTAGCTGGGGTGAGTGAGGATTCTGTGATTCTAGAACACAGGTTTGAACCGTGTTTTGCCTTAAACAAATATGCTCAGTCAGTCATGTAATCAGGGTTCTGCTTAAAGAGTCATATGAAAAAGCGTTCTTTGCTAAATACAAATTTTAGAAATCAACAGACCACATGATCTCTTAGGGCTGTATCAACAAGGGCCCCAGGCTCAAAGACATGGGATGGTCGTTCAGCAGTAGACTCCTGCCTCTGTTCCAGGTGACTGCAAATCAGTAATGATTAACCGCGAGGGGCGGAGGCAGCGGGCCATCAACATTGATCAGACAGATGGACATGTTTGAGAAGCACTCATCTGATCTACAAATATATGAAAGCCAAACAGACCTTCCTTTCTTTTCTTCCCCCCCCTTCCTCCAACTATCTATGGACTCTCTCCCTTATGATTCCACATATATAGATATGTTTTAGTATATGTTATTTATATACTTGGAAGAAAATATACCATATTATGAATGGTAGTTATTTCTAAAAGATGTGATTTGGGGTGATTGTGATTTTCTTTTACTTTTCCAAAATTTCCAAACCTTCTACGATAAACAAGTATTATTTTTGTAAGCAGAAAAATATATGTTATTAAAAATATTTTTCACAAGCAAATACTCAACAGGCAGTAACACCATATTACCAAGAACTTGATTTACCTAATAACACACTTAGTGATGATCCAGAAGATTAAAAAAAAAAATCCCATTACATAGCAGGAAGTGACATTTCTCTGAAAATGGATTGCCTGACCACACCTATCACTGGGAAGCTTTTCCAAGCTGCTGAATCTTAGAAAAAGAGTTTTGTTAGCCATATCTAGGAGCTTCCTTAATCATAGAGTCTTGCAGGTAGGACACGATCTACCCCTTGGTTATATCAAAGATGTCATGAGGACCATTCTATTCTTCTATCCCACTTGTAGCTCAGGTGAAGAAAGCAGGTGTTAGAGGGAGACTTCGCTTTGGTTTCAACTGTAGGGAGGAAGAAGAGATGTCTATAGCTTCCCGGGATAGTTCATCTCTGAGGAAACCATCCCAGTGATCAGTCACTAGAAAGTCTCCCAAGGATGAATTGGCTGACCCACTTGCTGTCATTGAATTTGCCGCACTGCTGAATCACTAGAAGGTAGGAATTGAGATGAAGCTAGGAAGAGCTGTTCTGGGTTTACCAGTTTAACACCATAATGCCTTAGTTAAATGTATAGGGGCGTGCAAATGGCTACACTGAAAAGATATGGCAGGGGAAAGTTCCTGCATGCAGCATTTCCCAAATTTACTTGACCATGGCACGCCCTTTTCCCTGGGACAGCTCATGGACCCAGCATTTCGTGGACTAGATTTTAGGAAGTGCTGCTATAGCATAAAGCAAATGAGCAACCTCTTGCTGATAATAGTAAGATTGTCTAAGAGGAGACAGGTTTGTCGGGGGACCCAAACAGGACTGCATTTGAGAGGACATTTCTGGGAGTTTTCAAGATCTAGAGTGTGCTTTGTTTCGCTTCGTACTTCTGGGGATATATTGCAGAATGGATAAAACAGCTGCTAGCTTGGCCAAATATGGACTTAAAGCACGGGAGCACGGTTTGCATTGCTATTAGGTACCAAGCCCTTAGAGTTAAATGTTGCTGGTAGAAAAAGCTAGCTGAAGAAAGCTCTCACCCTTCTCTTGGCTTGATGGAATGGCCAACATCTTCGTAAGGAAGGCACAAAAGGCCTGCCGTGGAGCTCACTGCGGACCCCTAGGACTCGGTGAGGGTATCTTTGCCAGCTTATAGAATGGTGATCCTCTCTCAACGTATGTTCCATGCAGAAATGGAGGCATGCATCATTTACATGCCAAAGACAAAACTGTTGTTTCCTGGGACTAAATTCTATCTAGAATGCTACCAGGTGAGGAGTTTCTATCACGTGTTTCTGTATATAAGTACCTGTGCACATATGTGTATCTAAAGAACAGAGGGAGTGAGGATTTCACTTGTCCTGCTTTTTGGCCACATTATGTGATTTGATAACCCAGTACTGAGAAGGCCTGTGTCGTACCTGTGAATTTTAGGTTGCTCTGGGTACCACCTGCCTAAAGAGAAGTCTCATGAGGTAACACTGTATATGTTTAAGGATGAAATCCAGGGCCCAGGGTCGTTATGGCTCATCTAGGAAATAAAGGGACTTGCAGATATTTTGCATGCCCTGTGTGCACAGCCCTGAATCCCTCCTCTACCAGATTTTAAGTTTAATCTTAAATTTGATTACCCTTCTCTGTTGGGCTCATACAGTCATTCATCCAGCATATATTTACTAGATATCTAATATTTGTTGGGTAGCCAATAGAACTCGCTGCTGGACTGAAATGAGGGTATGAAAGGGAGGAATCAAAAATGACCCTGAGGTTTCTGGCTTAAGAAATGAATGAATGAATGAATGAATGAATGAACTACTTATATACTAAGATGAAGAAGAATATAGGCTAAAGGGGAAGTTATTTTTAGTGGGGAAGGGGTGTGATTTGAGCATTCAGTTTGAGAAATTAAGGCCATGGGATGAGTCTGGAGCTCAGAAGAGAAGATGGAGCTGGAGACATAACCCTAGTAGTCCCCTGCCTGGAGATGGTATTTAAAGCAAAGGATGACATAATTTAGGGAGGGATGAGGAGAGAGCAGAGGACCCGGACCTTAAGAACACCAATATTTAGAGGAAAAGGAGGCAGCAAAGGAGAATGACAAGGAGAAGCCATGAAGCTAGAGGGAAACAGGAGAATGGGGCATCATGGAAGCCCACAGACGAGAGGGCTCACAGAAGAGAGAAGGAGTATCTGGGCCAAAAGCCACTGAGAAGATGAGTAAATTCAGAATTTGGGCAAATAGATCTCATTAGTGACTCTGAGCAGGGCAGGTTCAATGGTCAGTGACACCAGACACAATGTAGGGCATACCCTAGACTGGTGGGAAAGAAGAGGTGGCGAAGACCGGGAGACACTGCCCTTCAAGACCTAAAGCTGGGAGGAGGAGCATAAAAACTGGGGTGTTAGCCCGTGAGGCAGTGTGTAGTGTCAGGGGCAAGATTCGTTTATGACAGAACACACTAGTGCAAGGGTAAGTGGGAGTTACTTGGAGAGGGGGAAGCTGAAGAAGTCAGGGGTGTGTGGGATCCAGAAGCCAACTGGAGGGGGTATAGCTCAGTGGTAGAGCATTTGACTGCAGAAGCCAACTGGGGGTTCGCCTTCTTTAGGAAAAGGAATGCTCTCTCCTCTATAAGGGTGGGAAGAGGGAGAAAAGGGGATGCTAAGGCAGGTAAGTGTACATTCTTGGTGGAAACGTGATGAAATCCACTCCTGAGATTTCTAGCTTCTCAAGTTATAAAAGTGAGAAAGCATAGTGCCTTTCAGGGGAGAAACTCAGTTATAACTGTTACCACAGAAGCATGTTGACAGTTTCTGGATAGCACGGAGGTCACAAGTCCCTTGGTATCAGCTCATATACGTTGAGCTACTGGAGCCTCCAGATGTAAGAGAGAAGCCTGGCAGGAGTTCACTCACCGGTCTGTGTGCTAATGTCTTGTCAACTTTTTCTTTAAGATTTTATTTATTTATTTATTTGAGGGAGAGGGCATGAGGAGTGGGGGAAGGGCAGAGCAAGAGGGAGAAGCAGGCTCCCTGTGAGCCCGACATAGGGCTCACCGCGGGGCTCGATCCCAGGACCCTGAGATCATGACCTGAGCTGAAGGCAGATGCTTAACCAACTGAGGTACCCAGGCGCCCCATGTCTTGTCAACTCTCAAGAAACCCTTTGCTGTGGGGCTGGCCATGGAAAGTCTTAAAGAGGCTGGATGGACTTCTCTGAGGATGGGAAATGTCAAAGGTATGCCTCCGGAAGGGTGATTCTTGTTGCTCTTTTGTGGGAGCTGATGGGTAAGGGTATGAATCTAGAATTCCCTAAAAAGATGGCTTTATTAGGGGTAGACTGGAGTGGAGAGAGCACATGGCCAGTTTGTGGGTCCCAGATTGCTGGGACCTTCTGCCTAGGGGAGGGAGATGGCTCTAAGTTCAGGGAATTGGATATGTCCCTGCTCTGGGAGAGGGGGAATGTTCTAAATTCCTCCCATCACTATGAGAGCTGCCTCAGATCCTAACAGCTATTCAAGAGCACCAGAGACTGTCAAAGTTCTCCGAGTTCAGGACAATCTAGGGACAAAGCTCAGCCAGAGCAGTCTCCTAACTGTCACTCTGTCTCCTATCTCCAATTGCCCAAATCTCAAAGGTTCTCACACTTTAGTGAGCATAAAAGTCCTCAGGTTGTTTACTTAGAAGTATAGCATTCCAGGTTATAGCTCTAGATTCTGGGAAGGACCAGGAATCTTAATTTTTAACAAACATTCCAAGTGACCCATGCAGGCAGATCTGGGCCTGAGTCACGCCTATATTTAGAGTACCTAGGCCCTATATTCTGAGTGCTAGGTGCATAGCAGAGGTTTAAAGGGTTACTGAGTGAATGTTATTAAATAAACGATTTTTCACGCAGCTCTCAGAACGATCCATCAATAGCCTCACTGTTCAATATGGTAGCTGCTAGCCACATGTGCTTATTTACATGAACATTTCAATAAAATTAAAATTAAAATTCAGTGCCTCAGTCAAGGTAGCCACATTTCAAGTGTTTAATGGCACATATGCTTTGTGGCTAATGGCTTGGACAGTGTAGACAGAAGACATTTCTATTATCATCAAATTATAGACCCCGTGATTTTAATTCCAGATTAAAGTCTTTCCCTGGCTCTCCCCTCCTGTTTGATAATTCTCATAGGGAGCCCTTTGGGATATGCTCCTGCTTACTACCTCCAGCTTCAACTCCTCCCCATGTATTTTAAGCACCAGCAGAGCTGAACCACCTCCTGTTCCCTTCACGCACAGTGGGGTGTCACGCTTACTGCATTCACTCATTCTAGGACTGACCTCACCTGGCTCCCCACTCCCCATCCGCGACTCCCTCTGGACTGACTAAATTACACGACGGTGTCGTGGATTTATTCCTTGTCTCCCCCACAAGAACAACAGCTTCTTAAGGTCAGGAACTATGCTTTTCTCATCCTTATACATTCAGAGCCTAGCACATTTCTTGTGCACACAGTGAATGCACAACAAGTGTTTATTAGGTTAAAACAAATTACTTAATTCTCTGGGTCTCTGTGTGGCAATGGGAGAGCAGTCCAGTACTGGACAAGTCACGTCTCTCTAAGGGGGAAGGAGGTCCTCCTCCTCATCACCCTCCCACTCCTCCTTTGAGGGAAGCCGAGGGTAGCTGTTGAAGGTGGAGGCCCCTCGAGGTAGGGCAGTGGCCTCTCCTCTGGACAGAAACTGTATATGATCTGTAAAGAACCCCTGGGGAAGGAAGAGTCCTGCAGTTTGCATTCATTTAGGAGAGGTAAAACCAGGTTATAGTTTGTAGTCTTAATTAACAGGAGGCATGAAGTGCTCTGTAACACCTAAGAACAATCATAAATGGGATTTTAGCTGCTAATTGGGTTAGCACATCTGTTTTTGCTTTCCTAGGGAGGAGAGGGGGTTCTAAAGGAATGAGCCCAGCCAGGCTTGCAGCTGCACACATCCTTAGTACCCCGGAGCCTCCCATGGAGGCAAAAAGCAGAGGATGAAACTTTTTAATGGGAAATCTAGAGCTTATCACATGATAATGCATCAAACTTCAGCTCAATGGGCAATACAAAAATGAACTCACCATTTGATCCGGCTGAAAGGGCTGTGGGAAGAAGAGCAAACAGCAACATGAGCACACGTTGGGTTTGTTGTTAAACAGAGATAACAAAAAAGTGGATGCTTGAAATGGGATCAATGTTCTTTGCAAAAATTCAATCTGTCTACCCTCATCCCAAATAAACACAAAAATGTCAACAACAAAGGGATCATTTACTTGCTTTTCCTTTCTGAAATGAGTTATGGAAATTATTGCAAAAGACAATTTATATTTTTACACCGCTGTTTTATTTATAACTGGCAATCTTCTTTTCTTTTCTTTTTTTTTCTTTCTTTCATTTTGCAGGGGGTTAGTTATTCAGAAAGATATCCTCTAAGAGGCAATAGGTATTTTCCTCAAATTAAAAGAACATATAATCTGGATGGCTTGGAAGTTTTAACAGCTCCATAATAGCTCTGTAGCCCATCAGTGGTGATTTAGAGTTTCAGCTCGAAAAGGCTATATTTCACCCTTTTTTACACTTTAACCTCTGTATCAGTGAGATGAGATTGCTATAGATGCTGATATAGGATCTACGGACTAACCAGGTGATGAAAGACATTACATATTAGGTCCTAGCATTCGTGAAATTGATGGTAAGGCAGCTTCCTGATACCAAAACTAAATGTCTAAGCACACTGTGCTAATGTTTACACCAATTTCTAGTGACATCTATAAGCAAATTACTTTACTTCTGGAAAAATCTTTCATCTTAAAAGCTTAGGGCTTAGTGACTCTGACCCGTATCCACATACCTGAAAGCTTAGGTTGTGTCTTTTTCTTTTTGCTTGAAACTTTTAAGAACTCATCAACAAGCAAGTCGTTAGCACAGGCTCTCTTGTCAGGGTCTGGTTCAAAACATTTCAGTATGAATGCCTTGGCCTCTGCTGACATGGACTCTGGGATCTCCGGGTGGACTTTAAACATTCCCACCTAAGACACAACACATGTAGCTTTTGAGAGACCATCTCATCACATGAGCTCCAGGATCGAAAACTTGGTCCCCTAGCACAACAAAATCCTTTACTATATTCTACAGACTCATGCCTTTCCTCAAAGTGTGATAGGATATTTTTTTCCTCTATGTTATGGAAAGTTTCCAGAGTGTTTCTGTAACTTTATCAATGACATACACCAAGCAATTATGTTAAGACTGCAGACAGCACTATGAAGAAAGAATTCAGTCCTTGACACTTTAGGACACGTTAGCACGCTGGCACGCAAGAAAGAGATTTTTAACTGAGACCATTGTGTTGACCATAATAGCTATGTGCCAAAAACTATGCTTGGCTTTTTGATTGATGAATTCCATTGAATGCTCCCAACAACCCAGTGGATTAAATATTATCCCTGTTATAACAATGACAAAAATGAATCTCAGAGGGGTGAGTGATCTGTCCTAGAAAGGCAGGTCTGGGATTCAAACCTTAATTTGTCTGGCTTAAAGCCTGTGTTCTTTCCCCTATGCTGTGAGTCCTGAATATTTTTCCTGTCTCAGATTGCCCATACGAAGAGATACTTTAAAATTAAACACAGAATTTTTATAACAATTAGAATTTTCTTCTCACTGCTGCCATTCTAATATTTTTTTTCAAAAATGTTTTCATGTAGTTAGTAGAGAAAATTTTCTAAGGAAATTTTTTTTGTTATTATGTAGCTTATAGAAGTGTATTATTATATAAACAATAATATACAGTTATTTGTAGTAATTATATAGCCTTTACTATATCAGACACTATTCTAAGTGTTTTGCACATATTATCTCATACACGTCTCAAAAAACCTTTATTAGATCACTACTATTTTTATACCCATTTTACAGATTAGGAAAATGTGGTACAAGAGGGTTAAGCAATTTGCCCAAAGTCATCAAAGAGTCTGACTGTGTTGGAGCCTAGATTCAAACACTGTAAATCAGTGCTAGAGTCTATGTCATCTCATCTAAAGCATACTGTATAATAATCCTTACACCGATGGGTAATAGAGCAGCATTTCAGAGTGAAATCCTAGAGATGGGTGAAAACTTGAAACACTGACCAAGAAGAGAAAGACACCCATTTATGTCAAGAAAGGCAGCTCTCTTAGCAGCTCTCATTGCCCTTCCAGTTTGGTTACAGTCCTCATTTCTGTATCAGCAGTATCCCATCAGATCATTTTCAAGCGGAAGGGAAGCCAAGTTTTCTACACAAGCAGAAGGTATGTGACACATGGCCCCTCACGAGAGAGGCTATTCACAGTGGAATAAGTGCTAGAAACATGGTCCGAGGCAGGGAAAGAAATCACAAATTTTCATCAGAGGTCTTCTGCCTTAGAGAACAGCAGATGGGTGAGCTTTACTTCTTGGGAAACAGGTGCTCAGTTTAAACCTTCCTCCAGCTTGGCAGTGTGGCAGGCAAGGACAGGTGGGGACGGCAGGGACTCAGAGCAGGTCACTGCTTTGCTCAGTCCCTGGATTCCAAGGCTGTGGCCCCTGGGCTCTGTCAGTCCTATTTCCATATTAGGTGCTCCCTATTTTGGGAGGTGGGCTGCTTCCCCCTCCCAGGAGAGTTATGAACGAAAGACAAAATAAGCGGCTAGAAGAGTAGCTATAATAAGAATATGATTGGCGCCCTTAAAATAGCAATTACTGCCCACCCCTTTCTTAATGGAGCCTCCAAACTCTTATGATAGAGAAGGAAAATATTGCTTTGATTTAATACTTAAATGAAGTAAAAATGTCCTTATATCTCCCTCCATGGAAGATTTCCAGACTGTTTCCCAAAGAGCTTAAATCGTCTTCCATGGAGTAGTGTGTTATTTATGCTGCATTGTGAAAAGGTGGTTAGACGAAGTTACATGGAATCTCACTTTATAGCTGAGAAATCTAAGGCAGGGAGAGATCCTCAGTATGAGGCATACGCACTGACTTTGAGGGGAGTGAATCTTCTTGACTTCACTGAGCTCTGAGAGCACATTTAATGTGCTTACCTAGGCTCCTTCCCTTTTGCCTAAAAAAATATCATACACATACATGGAACATCCAGTAGCTTTAACCAATGGTTTTTAAGACATTTAAGACATATGAAATGTGACCTTGAACATAGCTGCTTGTGGTTCTCCCAGTTCATAAAAAGGTGGTTTCCCTGTGGCCATTTCGATGATGGTGCAGCCCAAAGACCAGATGTCTGCTGCTTTCCCGTAGCCTCGTGGTCCTTTGTCTATGATTTCCGGTGCCATATACTGAAGGGTACCTGGGGATAATTCAAACACACTTCCACCTTAGAAGAGAGAAAACAGATGAACATCTAATGACAGCTTTAATTGTCCACATAAATAAGACAACCTCAGAAGCATGATTCAGGTCTTGATATCTCATCTTTCTTGAGTCCCAGTTTTCTCTGTCATTAATAAAAGGGAAGATAGCAGTTATTATAGTGCATTTTATCAGGGATGTAAGAATAGCTTGCCAATGTGATCTGGTCATGAATAGATACTTTCTCATCTCCTAGATAGTAGAGTATAAATGAGGCATCATTTTACCGGGACCTCTTAGAAACTTCTAAGAATGAGTCATTTGAAAACAACAGAGAATATATCAACACACATTTTTTGCAATTAGTTTTTCAAATACGTGGAGATTCCTATTATGTATACTTCTAATCTTTGCAGGAAAAGTCTAGGTCAATCATCCATTCTTCCTAGATCTATATTTCTCAATTTCTAAATTGAGTGCTTAATTCTTCTGTTTTAATTCTTATTTCTAAATCACAAAAGCATGAAGATTCTAAAAGCCATTGTTAAAAATTATGTAAATCATTTTTGGTGTACTTTATTCTGTAAATCAAATATATATGGCTTCTGCTGTGTGCCTGTGGTCCATGGAATAACAGGTTTAATGGATCAAAGACAGGTCAGGAGCCATCACTACAGACAAATCACCAGGCACAGAGTGAAGAAGAATACAATGAAACATAGGAGATTTAAAAGGCTACATGGAATCAGAGAGTTGAAGAGTGTGGTATGATGGAAAGAATACTAAATGGGGAGCCAAGAATGCTTGGCTCTAGCTCTAGTCTCGTATATCTCAGATAAACACCCAACTGCAGTTGTCTCAGTGGCTTGAGCGAGAGGCTGAGTTGGCTTCTAATACCCCCTCGAGTGATTCCCCCAAATCCAACAATGAGTCAGAAGTGTGAACAGGAACAGATTATTGCCACATCTCCTGCTACTGATAGACTCATGCAAATGATACAATCAGCAAACAGGAACTCATCCAAGATGCTATATTCAAGTATTTCAAATCCTGAGGCATTTGCTAAAAGAGCTACTTCAGTATTTTCTGATTCATAACCAAACTGACAGACATTTTGATAAACAGAGACACCTTTTATGAAACGCCTCATGCATGATTTATAGGTGAAACTGCTCTGCACCATTCCTCTGAATTGTTCCTAGGAAGCCCACCAGCATAGGCTAGAAACTGGCTGTTTGTTGTTCGTAAGACCAAATAAAAGTATATTATTTTTGTCAAGTATTGTCATCTTGCCAGGTTATCCTCCAGCTCTCATTATTATGTGGCAGGAGCTCATGTTCAAGTTCACATATGACTGTACACATCTGTTGTCGGCTTAAATCAGCAACACTATTAGAGGGAAGCATTTCACCTGGCCAAGGGTAAGGTAACTACGCTCCTCAAATCACCTACCCTTAGGAGCAAATTGTTATGATTTCTTTATTTTTAGATGATGAACTAGAGTGATTGGATGGTTTTTTTTTATGATGTAAATAAAATCCAATGGTCTTTTAGAAAATACGTGTTTAAGTCTACCACTCAGTTTTTCTTGTATTCTAAAATAGAATTGATGAGAGAATTTAAGTTGTACTAATATCTGAGTAGAAATTACAACTGATTAAAATATAGTGAACTTTAAAAATTGGACAATTCAAGTAAAATCTTAACACATTATGCAATGTTTCTATGTATCAGATAGTATTTTGAAGAGCTCTATCTGCCAGTTGTGTTTAATTATCCCCCACAGAGCAAGTGCCAAAAAAAAAAAACAGGTTTAGTTATGTATTCATATCTGCTCCCTTTATTCCACAATCATATGACATATAATATCTTATATAAAGAGATTTACAAAGCTAGATAATGAAGACACAGGCCAATCTGTACATTAGCCTAAGGAAAACAAGAGTATTGACTCTAAAATCCATACCTTATATAGCTTCATTCCAAAGTTTTAAAAAATTACTTTAAAATAATCTTTAGAATTGCAATCACCCATGAAACCACTACAACTTAGTGGCTAAAAGTGTGAACTTTGACATCCCATTTAATCCACTCATTTATTCAGCAGATTTATATCAAGTGCCTACCGTGGGCCAGACACTTAGAATATAGCAGTGGAGTAAACAGAAATCCTGGGCTCATGGAGCCTGCATTTTTTGCAATGGGAAACAGACATTAAAGTATAGCATAATAAATCAGTAAATTATATAGTATGTTAGAAAGTGATGTGTCAATGACACACACACACACACACACACAAAGGTAGGGAAGGGGGATCAAGAGTGCCCAGGGAGGTCTGCCCCGTCAATAGGACAGTCATGGTAGGCTCGCTGAGATGACATCTAAGATAAAACTTGAAAGGAGAGGGACTTAGCCACGTAGATAGCTGGGAGAATAGTGTTATTAGCAAAAGGAAGAGCATGTGCAAAGGCCTTGTGGCATGGTACAATGAAGGAAATGCAGGACGGCCAGTGTTTCTGGCACATAGGGAGCAACGGGTAAGAGCAGGAAATGAGGTCTAAAAGGTAATGGACTCCGTATCAGGTCAGAGCCTTGTCCACCGTATTAGGACTTCGGCACTTGTTTGCTCTGAAAGAAACAGAAAGCCACTAAAGTCTCTGAGTAACAGGGCTTGATTTATGTTTTAAAAGGATCACTCTGGCTGCAGTGTTAAGAGTAGACAGTAGGAGGCAAGAGCCCAAGCAAGGAGAACAGGCTTTGGAGGTGATGTAGTTGAGAGCGGAGGGTGGCAGAAGTGGAGGCAGTGAGGAGTGGTCCAATTTTGGACACCTTCTGAAGGTAGAGTCGGTAGGCTTCCTTGTGGATTGGGTTGGGGTGTGAGAAAAGAGAGGCACTAAGGATCCCTCTAAGTTTTGGGTGGCCATCAACTGAGAGGGAGAAGAGTGTGGGTGGAACAGGTTTGGGGAGAAGATAATTAGTTCCATTTGGCATGTTAGGTCTAGTTTGAATCGTAGCTCTATTACTTACTAGCACTATGACCTCGGGCAAGTTATTCAACCTCTTTGAACCTTAATCTTGCATTGTAAATTGGGATACTGATTCCAAAGAATTAGAGCTGATATATGAATTTCAGTGAAATATGTAAAGCACTTAACACAGTCAGGTAGATAGTAAGCACTCTATAAATGGCGGGTGATGCTGCCCTCCCTCTCACCAAATCACCAAACAGATCAATGTCTTTCCAGGCAGTTCATCAGAAGTTGACTGAGCACCTGTGAGGCCTATGGCCATGAGCGGATCAAGGTGTGCCCCTCCAAGTCCTCTTGATCAGCCCTGGAGACCAACCAGGCACATCAGTGACACGGGTCACTCAGGTGAGGCCAGTGTGAGAAATGCAAACAAAGGGCTCTGGGAGGACTGCTTTACTACAACTCCTTTGGGGATTAAAAAAAAAAATATGTCTTTAAGATTAGCAGAAGACATTAAATTAACATCTTGCCCAAATAAAATGTCTGAAAGTAGGGATTCTCCCATCAGAAGTTACCGAGTCTTGGCAGCATCTAAAATGTCTCTTGCCAAATTGAGAGAGTATGAGGAAAGAAATGGAAAGACATTTAAAGTTACTAGTAGGCTGGAATTAATTTTGTTCAAAAAAATACAATTTAAATGTGTTTAATGCTGTGCCCTGAAAGACCCATTGCTGTGAGTGTAGGAACTGGGTCAGAGGTGTTCTTGACTGAATGTTCTGAGGAGAAAATTTACAGAATTTCTCTCTCTCCTTTTCCCCTTCCAGGCTACCAGAACAGATACATCAGCAAGGTGGAGAGGAAGATGGACTAGAGTAAGAAGGTCAAAGCAAAGAGCAAAGGGTAGATTAAAAATCCAAGTTCTATCATTTACAAGCTGTTGTGACCTCTAGCTGTGATCTCTCTTCTCTCTATCTCCTCATCTGCAAAATTGAGGTACAGCCACCTACCTCACAGAGTTCAGAAATGGGGGATATCTGGCCATTTTGCTTATTTTAGACTACAGATTATTCATTACCTTTAAATTACTCTTTCTCTGATGATAATAACAAGGACTTAGCACTTCATGAGAATCAGCAGAGTTGAGTGGTAAGAATTTCTAGTGCAGACCAGAGTCAAAGTTCCAGATGCCCTCCTGTAACTGTGGGGCAGTCATTCAGCTCTCCGAGCCTTGATTTCCTCTTTTTTTGGCAATCACTTTGTCTCCACTCCCCCAGGACTTTGCTCAGAGGTAGCTTGGTGGCTGGATTGCCTAATTTCTCAGGCAAGCTCTCTCCCCACCCCAATTCTGAGTTGGTGAGTCACTTCCTCTTTCTGAATTGAAATTCTATGGGTTATTTATATTGTGAGTAGGAAATAGGCCACAGGGAGTAAACAGATTAGGAACTCATAGTTCAAATGGGAAGTGATTAAGGTATGAGTAAGAATCACAGAGATGTTGGGCTAAAAAAATGTTAAAAAAAAAAAAGTCCTGTCAGGTTTGTAGTGGTTATAGCCAACCAGGAGAGAAGTAATGACACGAAGGGGAAAACAACAAATTGAGAGTTAAAAAAAAAAAATTTCAGTGGCATTAAGCAGGAGACTGAGCAAATCATAGAATACAAGATGAGAAAAGAGCCAGATCAAATTCTACACAACATTTTTCAATGAGCATCAAAATATACTCACATTAATTTCTGTGAGAACCCAGACTGACTTTATCTCTCACATTAGGCTCTAACGCAGCAATTATTTCTTTAATTACATAAGATCTGTATCATCACTGCAAAAACATACCAGTAAAAGTTTCAGTACATGGGTTTATGCCAGCGAGTCTCTTTGATGTCCCGAAGTCCGAGATCTTGAGAACACCACTATAGGTATTAATCAACACGTTGTCGCCCTAGAGAACAAAAGACTTGAATCAAAAATGTTCTTTCTTCCATTACTGTTTGTGGGTTGGCTCATAAGTCCAATAGGAAAAGGTGTCCTTAGAGCAAACAAGGACTCAATCTGTGCTCTTCATTAATAGTTAACCTCGAGAGTGAATTCTTGACACCATTTTTGTTTACATATTATCACTTCACAACCTGCTACTCACACAAGGTCGTAACAGGTGCCTGGTTAGAGCTTGCTGTGGTTTGCAAACTGTAGGGGCTATCTGTGTGTGATAACTAAGATATTCATGACTTCCTAGTCATTTTACTTTATTTTCTGCTGTTGTGCTTCTTTTCCTAGAATATTTAGGGATATGGCAAATCAACGAGATCTGGGTTGATTTGGGGATAGTAATAGTAACCTCCTTTCCATAGTCCCACCTTTGTCAGAAATTTACTAGTTCAGAATTTTCTCTTTTTAAAGGGAATCAAATAGGTTATTTAATTTTAGTTCTAACAGCGAGTATGTGATACTCGTCAGAAGAGGGGATCTTTTTTTTTTTTTCCTCCCTCCTAGTCATTCAACCATTGATGTAGTGGATATTTACTGAGTAGCTACCCTGGGCAAGGATACAAATATTGAGCAGCCTGTGAATGCCTCAGGAGCGGGGACCCTATCCTGTCCAATTTTGTCCTGTGGTGCCTCCTCCGCAGAGCACCTAAAACAGTGTCAGGTGTGCAGTGGAAGCTCAATCTTTGTTGGCTGAACATGGTTGAGAGGTTTACTCGTTGAGGAGAAGAGATAAGGCATGAATATCAATAACTGACTCCGAGCAGAGGAGGCTTATATTTCTGCTATCTCTAAGCTTTATTTATTCACGATTCTAAATTAATCCCCATAACACAGTATGACTTTTGCAAAGAAAACAGTTACCTACCAAGGAACTTGCAAACATGAATCCTAGTGCATCCTACCTTTATATCCCGGTGGACTATCTGATTGTCATGGAGGTATTTTAATCCTTCAAGAATCTGCTTTGTATAAAAGCCAATTGTTTGCTCATTGTCCTTCAATGGGCCCCATTTGGAACGAAGGAGAGCAGAAAGACTTCCTGTAAAGTAGGGAGAATCGGTGGATAAAATCTTATCAAATTAGTTCTTCCAAGCACGTTAATAGCGGTACATTAATTTAAGCTAACATTTCTTGGTTATTCCTGGTGGCCCAGGAAGTAGAGTACTAGACGCTTGGGCTCTCATATGCTCTGAAGATGCTCATTATCAAATAGTCAAAATAAAAGGCCACTTAGTCCCTAACTTTAATCCAAGTCACAATGATTGATACTAAAATGGTTCAACATACTTTTGTCTCCTAATAAACTGCAAGCTGATGTCACATGTCTAATTAAAAAAAAATTTTATTGAGGTATAATTGACAAACATTATATTAGTTTCAGGTGTACCACATAATGATGCAATATTTATATACACTGCAACATGATCACCACAATAAGTCTAATTAACACCTGTCACCACACATAGTTACAAGAACATTCTTTTCTTGTGATGAGAACGTTTAATTTTTACTCTCTTACCAACTTTCAAATACACAATACAATAGTGTTAACTATAGTCACCATGCTGTACATCACATCCCCACGACTTATATATTTTATAACTGGAAGTTCGTATCTTTTGACCCTCTTCCCCCATTTTGCCCACCCCTACCCCCTGCTTCTGGCAACCATCTATTTGTTCTCTGTTATTCATGAGCTTGGTTTTTTTGTTTGTTTGTGTTTTTTTATTCTACATGTAAGTGAGATCATACAGTATTTGTCTTTCCCTGTAAAACTTATTTCACTTAGCATAATGCCCTCACAGTCCATCTGTGTTGTTGAAAATGGCAAGATTTCACTCTTTTTTATGAATGAATAATATTCCATTGTGTATATAAAACACATCATCTTTATCTATTCATCCAGTGTGGACCCTTAGGTTGTTTCCATATCTTGGCTATTGTAAATAATGCTGCAATGAGCACAATCGAATTTATATTTTAACTTAGACAAAGTAAGACCTGTAAACTAGTAAATCCCATTCAACTGTGCTCCTCTTCAAGCCCCTAAAAATTTATACTTTTTAAAGAAAGAAAAACATCTCTTACCTCCTGGGACCTGCTCCATGAAGATTTTGATGAAACCATTCTCACTGAAAGAGCCCAGATACTGGACAATATTTTTGTGCTTTAGATGTTTATGCAATGCTATTTCTTCATGTAGGGGCTGGGAGTATCTAAAAGACATGCAAATGTTGATGAGCCAATTGTGTAGCCAGATTTTAGTGTATAAATGTAAGCAATACAAATTGAAAACATCAGCTAAATATATGTCCACACGTAAAGTAAAATATGACTATCTAAAGTGCTTATTTAACATAAATTCTGTGAAGTTGAAGCAGTGGTAGGTAGGGTCTGAGGGGTAATGTGTCAGGCATTGATCTGAGCCTATTGTATATATTAACTCATTTCTCACAACAACCCCAGGAGAAGGTACTTTTAAGATGCCCATTTTACAGATGAGGAAATTGATTCACCAAGAGGATAACTAACCTGTCCAAGATCTTAAAGCTAGTAAGTGACAGAGCTAAGATATTAGTCCAGGAAAACTGAACGCACCCACATATCTCACTGTCTATATTAACACGACTTTCTATTCCACTGGCCTCATAACATAACTCTACTATTCCAGGAGACTCTTTCCCTGGAAGATAAAAATTACAAATCACTTTCATTTTCATTCCAGAACTTACTAAAAGGCCAGGCAACTCTTCTGTAGGAAACATAAAACCATTTATATCCTAAGTGTCCTTGAGCTCCTGACTAATCCTCATTTTACTGGGTCCATCAGTTCTAATATATCATGATTTTTTTTTTTTATCCCATCCTACCCATGCCTCCATGCTGAAAGACCAGGATCAAACCATCTGGTTTCTTTCAAAATTACATACTTGAAGTATGTTGCTTTATCAGATTATACAGTGAAAGTGTTTTATATTTCTGGAACAGACAAAACAACCCTCTTGATGATTATTTGAAGTACTATACAGCTTCTAGACTCTTAGCAACCTTGAATATTAATATTATATTATATACTTATATTAATATGAGTATTTTATAACTAACCATGGTAGGGTGTTGGAGACCCAAAGCTATTCTCTAATTTTTTTTCTGTTGTACAGTGGAGGTTACAGGTGTGAAAGGCACTAACCACTAGACCACAAACTACAAACCTGATGCCTCATGATTTGTTTTGGTGTTACGTGCAAGAAATACTTAGATCTTACGATGGCAAATCCATGTAAACAGAATGGATTTTTTTGAATGCCAGTGACAAATACTAGAACTGGTTAGTATTGAATAATGCTATTTTCATGAAGCTTTTCAGGATAAGCTACAAAGCTAAAGCAATTAGGAGGTTACAAAAATCCAAATTCATTTAATTTAAACTTTTATAATCTTTGAAATATTACTCAGAATGCTTCCTACAACAGCAAAAAATTAACTTGTATTTTAGATCTTTTACTCATTTTATTTTTCTGTAGAACTGCTCTAGGAACTATAAAGGTAGGTATTAACCTGAATCCCTTAACAGGATATCAGTTAGAGACAGCTCCATTTTGGTAACTGAGACAACATGAGAAATATGGGTATATGGTGTTACCAATAAGATACTTAGGTTATGATTCTCAGGACATTTGCAAGTTACTTCTTCTATGGTGTTTAATACACCTTATTAACATTAGTTAATAAGATTGCTCTCGATATGCATGAGATAAATTAGTAGCAAATATTGGGTCTATTCTACAGATTTAGGGCATTAAAATGACTAAATAATCCGAAGCAAATGATTAATTCAGTTTATGATGAGCCAAAGGGCTCCCACCTCCTGACCCTCTATTGCAAATCAATTATGGATGTTTAAATATAAGATCCTGGGAAAGGAAATACGCCACTCCCCTGCCCCCTCCATTATGTAACCAGATGATAGCTTAAAAGTTACAGTAATAGTCTGGATTCAACCTAGCTAAGAATAAGAACTCTTTTCCAATATGAAATTGATTAGTAACACTCAGAAATTCTCACTAAGTGAAAGGGTAAGTGCCAAGCACCGAATAAGCATGAAATTCTAATTTGTTCAAGTCAATAAGCGATGCTTATCTATGGGAATTACAAGAAAATCTTATTTCTTCTCTATTAGCTGTGACAGTGGAAAGAAGAAATGGTATAGATAATCAGAGTTACTAATATATATTTAGCTTTGAAAAATTATTAATCCATATGTGTTTCCAGAGCACCTTCTCTGAGTCAAATTCCCACTACGTCCATCCACACCAGTGGTTCCCAGCCTTGGCCGGACATCTCATCTCTTGAAAGGATTTTTTAAAAATAATGCCTATGAAAAAAAAAAATAATGCCTACGACCCACTCCAGAATTTCGGGGGGTAGGCCTGAGCATCAGTATTTTTTAAAGTGCCCCAGTTGGCCCTAATATGCGGCGGGGTAGAGAATAACTGATCTATATAAATAGTTCAGGTGCATGCAGAACGTTAGAGAAGGAAGCCAACCTGAGATGAACAACGAGTTGGGACAGATTAGGAATCCACCCCCACTTCTCTCCTACAACTACTCCGATTCTCTAACGAAGTGTTTTTAAAGTGTGAAGGAAAACACAGAAGCAACTGTTTTTGTTGCTATGATCCTTCATTCCAGATGGCCATGTGTGGTGGATGCTGGATCATGCATTATTCACATGCATCCTATTACCTTAGCAATTGTCCTTTCTAACTGCTATCTTTTTTACATGCACCCTGAAAACCTCTCCAGGGCATATAGATGAAAACCACTTTGTGTGTTGACTCTCATGATAACATAAGAGACTTTACTTTGCTTTTAAAGGTAATAAGGAGATGCCCGGCACCAGGTGTTCAAGAGAAGCACCTGTCATGCGAGTGTTTTCAAACAACCCACATTCTGCCAAATGCGTTGCTACAGAACAGGACCTTTGTTGGTGTCGGTGTGCTTTGTGTATGCCCACTGGCAGCTGAATAAACTTAAGTTACAAAGGGGATTCTGAAAGTGGTTTGCTTCCAACTACCTACTTAAATTCATCTGCTGGTGGGAGGGGAGGGATGTTGCTAAAGATCGGTGGGTTGGCTGCAGTAATTGGATAGTGCTAAGCCCTTTAAATTTTATATTGTTTCAGAATCTACGTATGTGTTACTTAAGAACCTATAGGAATATTTAACAAAATTTTTCATATGACAAATTGATATATATTACCCTGGGTATTGCATTAATAATTTCTTCATCATCTCGTGAGAGTATTATTCATAACTACGTCTCACCGGTTAACCAAGAGGAAACTCTGCAACAGTATCACAGAAAATAAAATGAAAACCATCCGTGGGGCAGAGAGCAATAGCTGTTTGCCCACCTCACATCTGTCCTTCCCTCTTTGTAGGATTTTGTTTCAGGAAACAAAGGGCCAGCTAAAAAGCTATTGAGTCCCTAGCCTCCCTTGGGTTTCAGGGTGGTCACTTTCTCGGTGAATGGAACAGAGGGGAAAGTATGCTGGACGTTTCTGGGAAAGTTTGTTGTCTTTTTTCTTCTTCCTACCTCGAATGCAGATATGGAGGCTGGAGGCAAAGCGGCCTCTGGGGAAAGTCACACACTAAGGATGGAAAGGCAAAAAGAGCTGGGACCTGGGACACTGGGAGGATGTGGTTTTCAGCATGGGGGAGGTAAGGAAGGCCTGTCTACTGGATTAAAGTCTGAATTGAGAACTGACAGAAATGAGGCAATCCTGCTGAGTTCTCTGGAATGAGCCCCTGTGTGCCTGGGGTCGGTGTGGCTGCCGGGGAGGATGTGGGGCCACAGAGGGAGGCAGAGGTCTGTGCTAAGGGCTCGGCGTTTCGTGCTGGTTACAATAAGGTTCCCTGAAGGGTTTCAAGCAGCAGTGACATGATGTGATTTCCCTTCAGAGAGATCTCTGTGGCTTCTCTGAGGAAGGCTGGAGTAGGGGGAGAGGAAAGAGTGAAGGCAGAGACTAGTTACCAGGTGGTTACAATAAGGAGCCCACGTGAGAGACCTGAAAGCTTAGATTGGACGTGCAGCCGTGGCGATGGGCAAGAATGGGGAGATTGTGAACGTGTTAGAGAAGTCGAGACAACAGTATGACTTACTGATGCAGGAGACATCGAGTGAGAGAGAGGAATCTAAAGGAATCCTAAGATTTGGCCTGAGCAGCTGATGAATGAGATAGCCTTCATCGAGGCAGGGAATACATCTGGGGGTAAAAATCCACAGTTCCGTTTTGGCCACGTTAACCTGGAAACTTATAAGTGGAGACGTTGGGTGGACAGATGACCCAGAGAGCTCAGGGGAGTATCCTTTCTGAAGAAAGCTGATCGTGTAACCCTGTCACCATGGCCAAAGACAAGTGGACCTGAGGGGACATGATCTCACGACCCTGAGATCATGACCTGAGCCGAAATTGAGAACCAGATGCTTAACCGAGTCATCCACACACCCCAGTTTTGGAAGTTCCTATGGACATATCCTCAAGCTCAGAGAGGGGGCCGTGTCCAGCCCATCAAAAGCATTCTTCATTTGTTAGTGATTATGATCTCTAGCATTTCTTTTGGTTCTGACTTAGGATTTCCATCTGTGTTTGCACTCCCTCTATTTCTGTACACTGTCTACTTTACCCATTAGAGCCTTTAGCATATTAAACTTGTTTTAAATTCCTGGTCTGATCATTCCAACATCCCTGCCATATCGGAGTCTGGTTCTGATGCTTGCTTCAAACTGTGTTTTTGTGTTTTGGTATGCTTTGTAATTTTTGCTGAAAGTCAGGCATGATGTATTAGGTAAAAGGAATCCCAGGAGGGGAAGCATTCTATAATCTTATGCTTATGTCTCAGTCTCTTCGAGGGCCTGTGCCCCTGGCCTGGGAGCCTCACAAATGCTTTGCAGTCTCCCTCCTCCCACAGCTGGGGCAGGATGGCTACAGCGGGCAGGAGTTGGGTATTTCCTTCCCCCCAGCTGGTTAGGCTCTGATAACACTCTCATAGGTTAGGCCCTGTAAAAATAGTCTCTCTGAGGTCAGGCCTTGTCAGGAAGAACAGAGCTGTGGCGTATTTCAAAATGGTTTCTCTCCCCTTTCCCCCAGCCGGGAGCATGGGGGGATTCTTCTCCAGTATCTCTGTGAGGGTCTGGTAGGGCTTCTGGAGGCAAAACTCACAAAAGTGTTCCCCCCCTCCCCATGACTCTCCCTCCAAATTTGGGCAGTGGCTTGGCCTGTGACTTCCACTTCTCCAGTGGATTCGAGAATTCTTAGTTTGGTCTTAGTCTGGTCAGCTTTCCACTTGTTAAGATGGAGGGATGACTTCCAAGCTCCTTGGGTATGAAACAGGACACTGGAACCTGTGGGGTTCAAACCATTTCTGATCCTGCTTACTCCCCATCTATCTGTCTAATAAATCAACCATTCTCTGACACAACTGAGCCCAACACGCACAGGCCATTGTCTTTCCTATTCTTTAGAAGTCCTGTCCTTGTCACCTCCAAGAGGCCGCCCTTCCCCACCAGAGGGTTGTGCTTGAATCACTGATTCACGCAGCAGCTAAACCTCAAAGGGGGCTGATTAAGACACTGGAGTTTTCAGACAGAGTTTCATTAGTTAGAATATCACCAAAACATTGTCTAAAATGCCATAAACAACCCAAAGTACCTTGAAAACAGCTTTTATTAGCCACAATTACTGTACCTGCTATCTCTCTCTGGGATTTCCTTTATAGCGATTCTGACCTGGTTGCTCAGGTCTCGGCCTGCGTAGACGATCCCGTAAGTGCCTTTCCCTAAAACGACTCTGTCACCATTCTCATCATATTCGTAGTCATACTACAAAAAGGAAAATGGGGGAACAGAAGATTAAAATGTGAATTGCATTCTACATTTCAAACATCAACTTTTTCCATGAGCACCTTCCCTTATTTTATCAAATTGCTTTAACAAGCAAAACAACATGATGAAGCTCTAAGCAGCGGCTTCAAGAGCCAAAAACTGGACACTCTCAACATAAAGCAGATAGTATGTTCATGTTTTCACAATTGCTACGAACACAGTAGGGACTATGTATTTAAATCCAGGAAAGTGCTTCTTCAAAAGCCCACTTGGATTTTTTTATCCACTAAATCCTATTTTTCATAGATCCAGGAGATGAGTATGATTGGCAATAATGTATATCACTATCTATTACATCTAATTGATCTTTCTTTTGTTTCTCAGCTTTTGATACTGTGCAATTATTTCATACTCTGCCAAGAGAATAAAGCCACTGAAAAAAAGGCTTTGGGTAAGAAGGAAGTTTTTGTGGTCTTCTGCATTGACAATGATAAAATAAGGATTATTTTTCCTTTACTCCCAATTCCCCAAGACCAAAATATATTTTGAAAATGAAAAATAGTTTTGTTAATCCATTCTACTGTGTTTTTTTTGTTTCTATATCATTTATTTCTGCTCTAATCTTTATTATTTCCCTTCTGCTGGCGTTAGGCTTTATTTGCTGTGCCTTTTCTAGCTCCTTTCAGTGTAAGGTTAAGTTGTATATTTAAGACTTTTCTTGCTCCTTGAGGTAGGCCTGTATGTCAATATACTTCCTTCTTAGAACAAAATTGGGGGCATCACAATTCCGGACTTCAAGCTCTATTACAAAGCTATAATTATCAAGACAGTATGATACTGGCACAAAAACAGACACACAGATCAGTGGAACAGAATAGAGAGCCCAGAAATGGACCCACAACTCTATGGTCAACTAATCTGCGACAGGGCAGGAAAGAATGTCCAATGGGAAAAAGTCTCTTCAACAAACGGTGTTGGGAAAACTGGATAGTCACATGTGTGTACACCATATACAAAAATAAATTCAAAATGAATAAAAGACATAAATGTGAAAGAGGAAACCATCAAAATTCTAGAGGAGACCATAGGCAGAAACCTCTGGGACCTCGGCTGCAGCAAATTCTTACTAGACACGTCACCAGAGGCAAGGGAAACAAAAGCAAAAATGAACTACTGGGACTTCCTTAAGATAAAAAGCTTCTTCTGCACAGCGAAGGAAACAATCAACAAAACGAAAAGGCAGCCTACAGAAGAGGAGAAGATAGTTGCAAATGACATATCTGATAAAGGGTTAGTATCCAAAATATGAAAAGAACTTAAAAAATTCAACACCCAAAAAACAAATAATCTAGTTAAGAAATGGGCAGAAGACATGAATAGACACTTTTCCAAGATGACATCCAGATGAGTAACAGACGCATGAAAAGATGCTCAACATCACTCAGCATCAGGGAAATCCAAATCAAAACCACAATGAGATACCACCTCACACCTGTCAGAATGGCTAAAATTAACAACATAAGAAACAACAGGTGTTGGCGAGGATGCGGAGAAAGGGGAACCCTTTTGCACTATTGGTGGGAATGCAAACTGGTGCAGCCACTCTGGAGAATAGTATGGAGGTTCCTCAAAAGTTAAAAATAGAACTACCCTATGATCCAGCAATTGCACCACTAGGTATTTACCCAAAGGATACAAAAATACAGATTCAAAGGGGCACATGCACCCTGAGGTTTAGAGCAGCATTATCAACAATAGCCAAACCATGGAGAGAGCCCAAGTGTCCATCGACTGATGAATGGATAAAGAAGATGAGGTATATAATATATAATGAAATGTTACTCAGCCATCAAAAAAAAAAAATGAAGTCTTGCTTGCCATTTGCAATGACATGGATGGAGCTAGAGTGTATTATGCTAAGTGAAACAAGTCAGTCAGTGAAAGACAAATACCATACGATCTTACTCTTATGTGGAGTTTTAAAAAAAAACAGATGAACATATGGGAAGGGGAAAAAAAGGAAAAGAGAGAGGGAAACAAACCATAAGGGACTCCTAACAATAGAAAACAAACTGAGGGTTGATGAAAGGAGGTGGGTGGGGGATGGGCTAGATGGGTGATGGGTATTAAAGACGGCACTTGTGATGAGCACTGGGTGTTATATTTAAGGGATGAACCACTGAATTCTACTCCTGAAACCAATATTGCACTGTATATTAACTAAAATTTAAATTAAAAAAATGAAAAATAGGAGGAAAATTTCATCTTTAATGGAAAAGGAAATATCTACAGCCCTAAATCCCAAGCTGTCAAGAGTCTCAGTCACATATGGAAAACCGATCAAAATAAAAGGGGTTTAGAGAGTATTTGGTAGAGACCTCCTGAGACGTGGAAGAGTCATCCAAAAAGGCCCATTTTTGGTGTCAGAATGAAACTACCAAATGTAGGGCCACTGAAAGGTCAAGACATGTCTTTGCAAAAAAAAAAAAAAAAAAGACATGTCTTTGCAGAAACCCAGTGTAGCTGGATTCAACTCACAGAAGGGTTTGAATTAGCCATTAAAAAAATTTATTTTTAACCTTTATAAGCCAGCAAAATTTTTTGTTTTTTTTGTTGTTGTTTTTGTAATTTTGTCTGTTTCTTTTTCTTTTTTTTTATTCAAGTATAATTACCACACAATGTTACATTAATTTCAGGTATACAATATAATGACTCAATATTTCTATACATTTCTCAGTGCTCATCAGGATAAGTGTACTCTTACTCTCCTTTACCTATTTCACCCATCCCCTCACCCACATCCCCTCTAGCAACCATCAGTTTGTTCTCTCTGTATTGAAGAATCTGGGGTTTTTTTGTTCATCTCTTTCTCTTTGTTTGCTTTGTTTCTTAAATTCCACAAATGAGTGAGATCGTATGGGTATTTGTCTTTCTCTGACTGACTTATTTCACTTAGCATAATACACTCTAGCTCCATCCATGTTGGTACAAATGGCAAGATTTCATTCTTTTTTATGGCTAATATTTTTATGACTAATAATATATATATATTACCTATAATATATATAGCACATCTTCTTTATCCATTCATCTATCAATGAACACATGGGTTACTTCCAACACAGGGCTTGAACTCACAACCCTGAGATCAAGACCTGAGCTGAGACCAAGAGCTGCTTAACAGAATGAGCCACCCAGGCACCCCTGGATGCCTTTTATTTCTTTTTGTTGTCTGATTGCTGCAGCTAGGACTTCCAGTACTATGCTAAATGAAAGTGGTGAGAGTTAACATCCTTGCCTTGTTCCTGACCTTAGGGGAAAAGCTTTCAGTTCTTTAACATTGAATATGATGTTAGCGGTAGGTTTTCCATATATGTCTTTATTATGTTGAGGTATGTTCCCTCTAAACCTACTTTGTTGAGGGTTTTTATCATGAATGGATGTTGTACTTTGTCAAATGTTTTTTTCTACATTTACTGAAATGATCATATGGTTTTTATCCTTTCTCTTGTTGATGTGATATATCATGTTGAATATTTTTTAAATGTATTGTTGGATTTGGCTTGCTAATATTTTGTGGAGGATTCTTCATCTATGTTCATCAGATACTTGCCTGCAGTTTTCTTTTCTTTTCTTTTCTTTTTAGTGTCTTTATTTGGTTTTGGTATCAGGGTAATGCTCACCTCATAGAATGAATTGGAAGCTTTCCTTCCTCTCCTGTTTTTTTGGTTTTTTTTGGTAATAGTTTGAGAAGAATAGGTATTACCTTCTCTTTAAATGCTTGGTAGAATTCACCCGTGAAGCCATCTGGTCCTGGGTTTTTTTATTTTTTTGAGAGATTTTGATTACTGATTCAATTTCATTGCTAGTAATTGACCTGTTTAAATTTTCTATTTCTTCCTGATTCAGATTTGGAAGGTTTTATGTTTCTAGGAACTTACTCATTTTTCTGAGGTTGTCCAACTTGTCGGCATATAATTGTTCATAATATTCTCTTACAATCCTTCCTATTTCTGTGGTACCAGTTATTTCTTCTCCTTCATTTCTGATTTTATTTGACTCCTCTTTCTTTGTTCTTTTTTTTTTTTTTTTTGATGAGTCTGTCTAAAGGCTTATCAATTTTGTTGATCTTTTCAAAGAACCAACTCCTGGTTTCACTGATTTATTCTATTGGTTATTTTTTAATCTCTATTTCATTTATTTCTGTTCTAATCTTTATAATTTCCTCTTTCTATTGGTGTTGGGCTTGATTTTTTTTTTTAAGTTCCTTTAAGTGTAAGATTCGGTTTTTTATTTGAGATATTCTTGCTTCTTGAGGTAGGCCTGGATTGCTATAATATTCCCTCCCAGAATAGCTTTTGCTGCAACCCAAAGATTTTGGACTGTTTTATTTTCATTTTCATTTGTCTCCATGCATTTTTTAATTTTCTCTTTGATTTCTTGATTGACCCACTCATTGTTCAGTGGCATGTTATTTAGCCTCCATGTATTTGTGTTCTTTCCAGATTTTTTTCATGTGATTGATTTCTAGTTTCACACCATTGTGGTCAGAAAAGATGCATGATATGATTTCAATCTTTCTGAATTTATTGAGACTTGTTTTGTGGCCTAATGTGATCTATTCTGGAGAATGTTCTATGTGCACTTCAAAAAAATATGTATTGTGCTTTTTTGGGATGGAATGTTCTAAATATATGTTAGGTCCATTTGGTCCAATGTCTCATGCAAAGCCACTGTTTCCTTGTTGATTTTCTGTTGAGATGGTCTATCCATTGATGTAAGTGGGGTGTTCCCTACTATTATTATATTACTGTCAATTTCTTCCTTATGTCTGTTAATAGTTGCTTTATGTATTAGGTGCTCTATTGCATAAATATTTGCAATTTTATATCCTCTTGTTGGATGGCTCCCTTTATCAATATGTAGTGTCCTTTTTTGTCTTTTGTTAGTCTTTGTTTTAGTCTATTTTGTTTCATATACATACTGCTATCCCAGCTTTCCTTTTGCTTCAATTTGCATGGTAAATGTTCTTCTATCTCCTCATTTTCAATCTGCAGGTGTCTTTAGGTCTGAAGTGAGTCTCTGGTAGGCAGCACATAGATGGGTCTTGCTTTTTTATATAGTCACCCTATATCTTTTAACTGGAGCATGTAGTCCATTTACATTCAAAGTAATTACTGAGGTATATAATTATTGCCATTTTATTACTTGTTTTATGGTTGTTTTTGTAGTTCTCTGTTCTTTCTCCTTTTGCTCTCTTCCCCTGTCGTTTGATGGCTTTCTTTAATGATATGCTTGGATTCCTTTCTCTTTAGTGTTTGTGTATCTATTCTAGGTTTTTGATTTGTGGTTGCCATTAGATTCATATATAACATCTTATGCACATAGCAGTCTATATTATCCAAGAAAATAGGAAGTGGGCTCTGGTACTGGCAATATGTGGACTTGGTATTTGGAAGACTTCCTGCTAAAAACATCCACATAAAATAAAATAGACACACTTTTTTTTTTTAGAGGGATATATATATAGAGAGAGAGCATGCGAGTGGCAGGGGAAGGGCACAGGGAGAGGAGAGAGAATCTTAAGCAGGCTCCACACTCAGTGCAGAGCCTGATGCAGGGCTCAATCTCATGACCCTGAGATCAGGACCTGAGCTGAAATCAAGAGTCTGACACTTGACCAGCTGAGCCACCCAGGCACCCCAAAATAGACACATTTTTAAATGCCTACCAGGGCTTACAAAAAAGTAAAGAAGACTGCCAGGAGCTAGAAATAAAGAGAAAGAGGACCACTTGAGAGGTAATCATAATTGATGTCCCTGTAGCCCAAGGGGTGGGGATGAGGGCTGGGCTTTCAGTCTCATTAATTTTGGGCAGAGGTTGGCAAATGCTTTCTCTAAGGGGCCAGATATTGAATATTTTCAGATTTGTGGGCCATATGATCTCTGTAGCAACTACTGAACTCTGCCATTGTAGCATGAAGATAGCTCAGTCAATATATAAACAGGTGGGCATGGTTGTGTTCCAGTAAAACTTCTTTACTGGAGGAATAGGGTAGTGGCAGGCTGTATTTGGCCTTTGGGCTATAGTCTGTCAACCCCTTATCTGGTACTTTTGTCTTAATGCCCATGAAGGGATAGGAAATGGGGCCTTGTGCTTATGCCAGGTGAAGAGCTGGGCCCTTGAAATCAGGGTCTTTGAAGGACTATAACTTGATGAAAGGGCAAATTAGAATAGAGTTAGCCCACTGCACTGGGAAACAAAAATAAAGCTCATCTGTCTTAAACTGAGCTCTGGGTGGACAAAAAGAATACTTTCTGAATACTCTGAATACTTTCAACTATAGGCTGATCCTCATGGTTTAGTTCAAATTTACACTTATCATGATACCTATAATTGATCTTGAGCCTGGGACATCCCTGGAGTGCTAGCAGAAACAAAGCAAAAACATTTTAAAGGAGAATCCCTTAAGATGGACTATGCAGGATTCTGACTCATAATACATCATTGAAATTGAGCTCACAACCCTAAATTTTAAAACATATAAGGAAATAATTCACCACCAGGGAGTTAGCAGATTTGATAAATATCAATCTCCCTAAACTTCATAAAGTAAAAGAAACAAAAACTTTAGAATAAGTACATTTAACATAAAGATATAAAATAAAAAATCAATAAGCAGGAGAAAAGGATAAGACATTCTAAAAAAGGCCAGGCAGATATGAGACAGAATCAAACATAACTTCTGGAAACTGAGTCCTAAGTAGGAAAAATAAAAAATAAATTCACACGCAGACACGGTATAGGGAAATTACAAAATGAAAAGCAAACAGAAGATCAAAAAGGAAGCAGACATAAAAAGGACAAATTAACTACAAAGGTAGTAATCAGATCACTCTGCAAACTCTCCAGGGTACACACATTTGACTTGAGGGACCACTGCCAAGGAGGATGAGGAAAATGTGGTTTTGTCTTTACCAGCTTCAGTTTATTTGTTTCCAACAGGTTTCCAAGCACTGATAGAAAGCAATTAGTTGTATTCTCCTGGGGAAAACTATGCCCAATACCAAGCCAGGACTGGGTGAGCACTAACCTCCCTATCAGGGACCCTTCTCTGGCTAAGGACAGACTCCACGCTCTGGAAGGGACGCATCTTACTTTCCCATTGGCAACACTGTACCCCATGTACATAAAAGAATACTCCTGTTCCGGATGTCTAATGTAAGGCCGAAGACTGTCCTAGTCCAGAGCAGAACGTCTGGCATGTTTTCAGGGTAAAGGAATAGTGAGCAGGAATCGTTCAGCAACTTACTCAGATTGGAAGGTTACACGGGGCTCCAGCAAAGAGGCAGTCAAACTAGTCAAAAAATTCCACCAAAAAGAGCCTAAGACTCCACACCCAATTCCTGTGGCCCAGACTCCCATCGTGCTGTGCCACACATGTAGGAAATCTACCAGCCAGGACCAGCCCAGCAGGAGGCAGGGCAGGGACCATCACCAAAGGAGCTCATCTCTGCCAAGATGCCGTATCAAGGGCATACACACCTACACACTGAACCTAGTACTACCACCATCTTACATTATCATGATGCTTTATAATTTAAAAGAAAAAAATCAACTGTCCATAACCTATCTCATTTGATGGTCATAATAAGCCTGTGTGATAGTAGGGAAGGTCTATGATTAGCTTCAATTTACAAATGATCAGAAATATCTTTTCCAGTGAAACAATTAGAGCTGTGGTTTATACCCAGCTCATGAGTCCTGATTTAGTGTTCTTACCACTACCAATGTTGTAGGGATAGTCTTACTTCTGTTTCCAAACACTGTTAGGATAAAGGTATTCCAGTGTGTCATCAATATTCATGGAACATTCATTCTCTTATTCAAACAGATATCTGGGAGATATCTGGTGGCCGTCGTAGACTCCATTCTTTCCTTTTCCTTACTCCCCAAATCCAACTGATTGCCAAATGCTATCAGGTGTATCTGCTTTTGCCTTGAATCAGGCCTTCCTTGCTTTTCTTCTGTACTAATTCTACAGACTCTTAACTGCCTTTCCTTGTCCCCTCCTCTCTTGTTGCCCAGCTCCCTGATCCGCTCTCCTTAAGATGGCAGTGAATTTTCCAAAGTCCAAACTTCCCAAGTGAGCTGTCCATGTCTGCACCATTGCCTCTGCTTTATTAAAAGGTTTCTCATTACTTTCCGAGTCAAAGCCGAACTCCTTAGCATGGCGTAAATGCCCCTCAGCTTCTTTGTGCTGCCTCTGTGTCCAACCTTCTCTCTCCTCAATCTCCTCCAAAATCTCTCAGTGAGGTTCCCGAGATCTTTGTGCCTTTCCACATGCTGTGTCTTCTACCTCGGTAATTCTGCCTCGTCTTTCAAAACCAAGCTCTAGGAAGCTTTCCTGAACTGTCTACCTGACCATCGAGAGCTGGGTTACTTTCTGGTCTGATGTGCTCCCAAGGCTTTCTGCCCTTACTCTTGCTTTGGTAACTCTTCCTTCTCTTGCTCAGTCTGCATCCCCATCTGGACTCTGAGCTTTGTGAGAGCTACAATTTATCTTTAATTGCTCTACCCCTAGTCTTGGCAATATCTGGTTTGTAGATGCTCAGTAATTATTTACTTAACTGATTAATCAGGATATAGAAAATTTGATGAGAACCACTTTTTTTTTTTTAATAAACCGGGTGCCAAAACAAAACATTGAAAGTCAGCATCAGTTTATTTTTGGTTGAGACGGAGTTTTGCTGCAGGCATATTTATATAGTACGGTGAAGAATATATAAACCTCCATGAGGCTGCCCCAGTTTTAGTTCCCCTCTGGAATCCAAAGCATCAAAAGACTTTTCTTTTTTAAAAGATTGTTTATTAGGTATGGCAGACGATTCCTGTTGAACAAAGTGGTCACAGTAAAAATCAAAAAGGACTTTTAATAAGACCAAAGGGATTGAAAACCATTCCAGGTGGTAATTGCTGCTTAGTTTTCTTCTTTCTATTCTTAACCATATAGAGATACAAATTGGAAAGGCAGGTTTGAGGAGACTGGCCTGGTCAATAAGCCAAAAAAAAAAGCAGAACGGAGCTGGGCTACAGGCCAAGGGAAGAGAAGGTGTGTTAAACTAGAAACATAGAAAACGTTAGGGGTGGAGGAAAGAGTGTATTAAAAAATTGAAGATTACACTGCTTATATGCTCTGCATTCTATTTCTATGGCAATAGGTTAGTGAATTAGGTTGTTGCTAAGGGAAACAACTGCATTTCGAAGCAATGATGAGAATACTTCTAGAATCATCCCTCTATTGTGGCCTGCGCAGAACAATCTAAGTCTGTACTGGAAAGGGAATCAGCGTAGGAAGACAATATTGACAAGGCCAAACAACAAAGTGGTGATTCACTTAGTTCCCGTGCTGTCAAGGGACCTGGGGTAAAACAGCCACCTTCCAAAGGCCATGCACTTCCCTCTGGGGGTTAATTACATTGGGTGAATGGTCACCTCAAAGACCCACATGGTAGCTTCGTTAATTTTAGGTCTGTATTGCCTTCTTAATATGTAAATGTCAAAAACATTAATAACGATTAATAACATTAACAAAATGCTAAAAATGCTTAGGTTCAAATATCCAGTTTGATAGATCTCTTCTCCCTCAGGCCTTTATTCAAATATCACCTTCTCAGTGAGCTTTCCCTGGCTTATGGGTCTAAACTTGCATGCTCTGTTACAGTGTAACTTTCTGAACCCTTCCCTGCTAATTTTTCTTCTTAGCACTGATCATTATCAAACATGCTATGTATTTTACTTATTTATGTTGTTTATTGTTGGTGTTTCGCTAGAATGTAAGCTCACTGAGGGCAGATTTTTCTCAATTTTTTCTCTGTTGTATCCCCAGCACCTAGAATAATGACAATCACATAGTGTGTGACTAAATATTCATTGAGTGAATTGAATTTATACCCATCAGTGTGGTATAAAGATGAGTTTAAGCTGAAAACATCTGAATCAACAGCAGCTGCATTAAAAAACCTTAACCTAAACCTCTTTTGCTGGCTTAAACAAAGCCTCCTGAAAATACAGCTGCCAAAATCCCATCTCTGGGAGGTTTAGGACCACTCGTACCTGGATGAGAAATTACATAAACAAAACCTTGCCAAAAAGTTTTTGCCTTCCACTTTTTTCTCATTTGTTTCCCACCATGTGCTTTTCCTTAAAGTCCTAAGAAGGGCTTTTCTTAGTAGGATAAACAAACTTAACTCTAGCTGATCAGAAGCCAGTTTAAGTGCTCCCATATACCTGAATAAACCTTGTCTTTTCTATGGTTAATCTGTCTTTTGTCAGTTAATTTGCAGGTCCCCAATCACTGAACCTAAGTTGATAGAAGAAAAAGTTTTTTTTTTTTCCCCCTCTCAACAGAATGAAAGAATGAGTAACAAATTGGTACTCATATCATACAACTAGAAGTGATATATGTTTTCAGTGTAGTAAATGTGGGTGTTGAGCTTCAGATATGTGCAAAAACAGAAATGGGATGTTGAAGACAAACAAACCAATGGGCTGATGATTCCAAATTGATTTAAATGAATCTAAACCATAATTCACTATTAATGTTTGTGAAGCAAATCATCAGAAAAGGGAATGGTAAGGTATTTCATCATTCTGCAGATGTTTACATCAAAGGAAAATGTTCCTTTTATCTTGCTTGTCTCTCCTTCATCCCACAAGGGGTCAACGTTCTCTTTATGCACACTGGAAAGTAGGTATAGACAGGTTCACGGGGCTAGATGGTATGATTGCTTCAAGTTTAAGTCAGTCATATGCTCATTTTGGTGAAACAGTGAGGTACAAATGAATATATGAGAAAGAGGGATAGAGAGGAAAAGGGAGGGCAGGGTGGGGAAGGAAAGAGAGAGAGAAGGAGGTACGGAGAGGTAGAATATATGTGTGTGTTTGGGAGAGGAGTGAGGAGGGAGACACAGCATATTTTGTACTGAGGACCAAAAGGACCTCTGCGATTTGTATCTGGCTTTTTTTCCTCCAAGGAAATAAAAAAAGAAAGAGATGAAAAGAGAATGAGTTAATAATGCCTTGGTTCTGATGTGCAGCTTGATAACAGTGTACATTCTTTCATTGACTTACCATTGATTGAACAACTTTTAAACCAGTGTCATAGCACCTACTCTGTCCCTTCCAATCCATAGCCCTCTCCCCCGTTTGAGATATTTTTAAACAATCTGGCTTTATCACACACCACCTTCAAGCCCTTCCAAGCCTTCTGATTTGATTGAACTACTTCTGCTTGGATGCCTCATACTACGTGAGGCTATGTGATTAGAAAGGACACAGAGCCACAGCCCTGCTCTGGGATGTTCACAGTCCGGTGCAGGCTCCCGTTACAATGCAATGAGAAGACCTAGGGTGGAGAAGGGGGCCGGAAATGCGAGGAGAGCAGAGAAGAGTGAGAGGTGGTGTTGAGAAATGACACCTGACTTGTATCTCAAAAAACGAGGATGCAGTCACCAGGTGGGACAGAGAAGAAAAAGCATGTGGAGTTGGGCATCTGCAGATCAAGCCCAGGGGCAGGAAAGGTTGGCCTTCTGGAAAATGGAAAAGAGTTTGGCAATCCCAGCCCACGAAGTGGAAAGGCAAGGCTCTGTTCCAGCCAGAGGGTTGAGAACATTGTATCTGTGGAAACCTTCTACAAAGAGTAGCTTCAAAGGTTTTTAATGAGGGGAGTCACACGAGAAGATCATGTGAGAGATCTCTCTGATGATGACAGAGACGCATACTGATTGCAGGAGAGAGATGAGGTCACAGGAGGGGTGGTGAAGACCTGAGATGGGGGAATGATGGAGAGGATTAGGTGACTGGGCTGGAGGGACATCGTGGTGTGAGGAGGGAGAGAGGCCGAACAGGGGTTTCTCCCAGGAGGCTGCTGGGTAGATGCCCAAGGTGTTAGTGAAAATCTGGAAGGCTGAGAGAACAAAGTAGAGACTACAGTTGATACGTGTTAGAACTCTTACGGTTAATGGCAATCAACTGTTCAGTGATTTCAATATAAATTTACTGATCTATTAAATTATTTAAGATTTGGCTTCATTACCCCCCATGTCAAAATACATGCTTAAGTCAAAAACCACGGCCTTGAATCAAAAGAAGCTGTTTCTCTTTCTGTTCAAAAGCAGAAAAGTCCTCTGATAGTGGGATTGATCTATATTTGAAATAACCTTGCACAGTTTGTACTAATCTTGAAAAATTATACAAATTAGAGCTAGGAAAGCATATTTTAGGTGTTCTTGGTCCACTCTCACTTGAAGAATAAAATCATTTTAGCCCAGCCAAGAGTACGAATTTTGTCCAAAGTTATAAAACTGGCCGTTAGCAAAATGAGAACCAGAATCCAAGGCTCCTGGCCCCCGCACAGGGATTTCAGTAGAGTCAGGTTTGATCAGTTGGATGAGGGAGCTGACCATGACCCCAAGGCAGCTGAATCCCTCCCACAATTGTACTGCTTCTAAGAAAGCTTATTATTCAAATCAAAAAGAAAAGCAGATCGTAATATGGGCTTCAGATAAGAAGTCTGTCAAACATCCAGAAGTCTAGGGATTAGCTTCAAATTTGTAGTTTATAGAACCACGTTGATAGTTCAAGTTTGCCAATGTTGACAACACCCTAAGTGAGGTTAACATTAAAGAATATTTGACCTTTCCAACATTTTAATTTTGCTGTGGGCCTAGCTTCCCAAAGGCTTCAGGAATAATTGACACATGCATTGAAACAACTTTAATTCTATCCCCAGCTGAGGTGATGATCAGAAAGCAACTATTCTGCATATAAATCTTAATCGCCGTGTAAAGATGGTCTCTAAAGAATCCTTCTTGTTTACATTATCAGAAATGGGAAGTAGAGGAATTATTTTTTTGTATGTCATTCACGGGCTGATGGTCAAGTCTAGTTTGTGGTAATGAAATGAGAGAATTCATTTTAATCAAATATTTAGAACACCAATAAAATAATTTTAAATTAAGAATGTTGAAAATATCTAGGAAATGTAATCATGAACTTATCCTAAGTTAGGCGAAAATATAAGTTCAGGCAATTTAGTGACTCATATTGTAAAGGTGCACTGACTACAAAGGGAGATTCAGTGAGAGGGAGAGTGAAGACGGATGTCATCATGTTCGCAGCCCAGAACATCATCGCAATCCCCGTTCATTACTGTTGTGCCCATGAACACCCCCCCCCACATACCCCACACAACACCCAAATGTCAGCAAGGTCACTACTTGGGGTTTAATGGCAAACTACCCAAAACACTTAAAATAAGTATGCTTGAATTCCCTGTATACGCTATACAGTCCACTGGGAATACTGTAGAAGCCATTCTATGTCCAAGATTTTAAATTATTCTGAGCGCATGCAAAAGACAGAGTGTATGAGTGTTTTTCTAACATGAAAAGAATAGTATCCCTGCACTTAGTCGAGAAGGGTGAGTTAGAAGCACTTTGATGAATCAGCAATACTGTGTAAGCTGGTTTTTGTGAGGTCAGCACAGCAACTAAAACCCTTGGGCTATTCCTGTGGACCGGAGCATTCCCCTCCTTATTTGGTTGGCTGATTGTTCTCAGTACTTGAAGAAGGACTGTCTGACCAGGAAGAGCCCCGCACACAGCCACCCCACTTATTACTGTATCCAGATCAAAGGATCTTGATTCTGTATCTTCTTGGGAGCTCTTTAAAAAGTGATCTACCGGGGCGCCTGGGTGGCTCAGTCGTTAAGCGTCTGCCTTCGGCTCAGGTCATGATCCCAGGGTCCAGGGATCAAGCCCCGCATCGGGCTCCCTGCTCAGCCAGGAGCCTGCTTCTCCCCCTCCCACTCCGCCTGCTTGTGTTCCCTCTCTAGCTGTCTCTCTCTCTCTCTGTCAAATAAATAAAATAAAATCTTTAAAAAAATAAAAAAATAAAAAAAAATAATAAATAAAAAGTGATCTACCTACCTTTTTTTTTTTTTTTTTTTACATTATAGGAAACTGAGTCTTAGAAAAATCAGCTGGCAAAATTCATCACAAATTCTAAGGCAATTGGACCTGTGTTATGCTATGCATATGGTTAAAGTGGTTCCTGGAGTAGAGTCTAAACTGTTGATTTAATCAATTAAGAAGACCACGTTGTCTCATATGGAGACCACAGCCTGGCTGTGCTATGTGTATTTTTGGTACGATGGATTTAGTTCCACAAAGAAGGGTATAAAATAAAGGATAGCTCTCACTGGTTAAAAAAAGCCAGCATTTTATGACATTGCAGAGGAATTTTATGGATTTTCCAGTCCACCCACTTCATCATTTTATATTTACTAATAAAACTGTTTCATTTTCATTGTCTTTGCTACCCTTTACCTTGGTCATTGCTGTGTATCAAGTGACTAAATTTAAACCAAATAAAAACAGAGATAATGAGGTCTAGTCAAGGAGCACTGATGTAGGAGCCAAGAGATCTAATTCCTAACAAAATCACTTGAATAAGAAAATACAAAATTGTAAAATATAAAATACATACAAATAAGTATTGTCTATTACTCCTATAGACAACAAGTTAATGCATGGGGAAACTTTTTTTTTTTTTCCAAATCAGATCCTATCATCTTTTTACAACTTTAATGAAAGAGCCTTAGGCTTACCTAGGAACATCAAAGCTATACAACTGCTAGATAATTATAGAACTTCACTCTGGACAGAGTCAACACTTGGTTATTCTATTGAAGTTTTCCTTCAACTGCTACCCTACGACTTCAATGTTTTTATAAAAGTTCTAGTATGTGGGATGACATTAATAAATGAGTGTACCAGTCAGGCTGGTGCTCTAGCTTCTTCAATTTCACTTTAGCACTAGAAATGACATTTTCAGTATTGCTTGGATTTTGAATGTTGTCCCAAGTCCAACACTGGGCAGGGCTTGGAGAAAAAGCTGGCCTACTGTCACGCCTGGAGGAGGGTCAACTTTCTGAAGATGCTCACGTCCCGGGGGTCAGCCCTCTTGGGACACTCCAGCACCAGTCCTTGCAGTGATGGAAGGCTCTTTATCCCAGAGGAGCCATGACAGAGAAAATGGACATGATCTAGGAATAGATGTCTGCAGCGTTGTGTGTCCATGAGGTAGAAGTCAGAGGACTGGGGTTGCGAGGAACAGTATTTCAGGTGACTATTACCTCCTCTCTGTATTCCATTAATCTTCCATTGGTCCAGGTCCTCTGTGTAGCATACAAAGGAGGGCCATGGCCATAGTGCCATTCAGAATTTTCACTGAATTCTGCTTGTTTGAATTGCACATATCTCAGAGGAACATAAAAAATGCCAGGGCACTGTGGCCCGTGCATGGAGGGTAATCAACATCCTCACAGATAACAAAGCACAGTTACTCACTGTCAGGTAAGCAAAATACCAAAACTCAGTGTTCCCAAATAAGAGTTCTCCAATGTTTGCTTTTTAGCTTTTTTTTTTTTAAGATTTATTTATTTTAGAGAGAGACAGAGAGAGCGCCTACCTCTGTGAGCAGGGGGAGGGGCAGAGGGAGAGGGAGACAAGCAGACTCCCTGCTCAGCGCGGAGTGGGACATGGGACTCCATTACAGGACCCTGAGATCATGACCTGAGCTAAAATCAAGGGTTGGCCGCTTAACTGACTGAGCAACCCAGGTTCCCCTTTTCAGCTCTTTTTTAACAAGGAATTCCAGAAGTTGCCTTCAGCATTAAGGGAAAGCTCACAGACCACCACTTACATGTCCTCCCTGCCACGCATACCCCAGTAAGACTTTAAATAGTTCATTTTTTTTAAAAACTACAAAGAAGGGGTGCCTGGGTGGCTCAGTCGGTTAAGTGTCTGCCTTCGGCTCAGGTCATGATCTCAGGGTCCTGGGATGGAGCCCTGTGTCGGGCTCCCTGCTCAGCAGAGTCTGTTTCTCCCTCTGTCCCTCCCCCTGCTTGTGCTCTCTCTCAAATAAATAAATAAAATCTTAAAAAAAAAGAAAGCCACAGAGAAACTCTGTAAAATGAACATGCAACCAGAGTCATTACCTCTAGGGAGTCACTTTCACAATCTCCTTCCTCCGTGCCTCTCCCCTTCTCTTCAGTGATGGTGTTCACCATTTCAAAAAACCTACAATGAGAGTTGGTATGTGGTCACTCATAATACATCTGATATTAAATATAAGCAAGTACGTTCCAACATGACTTCAGAGCAAAAAATGGGAGCTAAGAGACTTTCTAAAATCAGGCAATAAACAAACTATCAGTATCAGCAGGAAAAATATGATTTTTCAGAAAGAAAAACACAGGCTGGTAGGATTGTCCAACCTAATGCCTCACTTTAAATAATAGTGATGTGATATATTATAGAATCAGAACGATGAAGCTAGACAATGTCATAGAAATGTGAAGACTGTGGACTTGGATGTCAGGCCAAGATTGCTAGTATTTGTGTGATTTTGGGCAAGCTCCTCCACCTCTCTGAGCCTCACCCCTTCATTACAAAAACAGGGACTATAGAAGTATCTAACTTAAAGGCTGTTAGGAAGATGACTTGACATAATACTTGTAAAGTGCTTAACAGAGTGCACTCATTAAAATTAGCTATTATCGTTTTGCTGATGGTCATATTATTATTTAAAATGGGAATTAACAAAAAATACCCAAATTCTGGAGTAGTGTCTCTAAATTCTGAGGTGACTATTTGATATAGTGTTGGCCACTACAACAGTTGATCTCAGTTATTAAATATTTTGCCTTTAACATCATAAATATGATGTTTCGTAAACACAATCTGCAGAACACCGATATGAATTAGGAACAGCAGGCTTGTATGTGTGTGAAAGAAGCCACCTCTTTTTTGGTGACATTTTCTTCAGGAACTCTTCTTGTGAAGTTTTTTTTTTTTTTTTCCTGTAGACCATTTCAGAGCCAAGAAAAATAGTTGTAACAAGAAACAGATCTGCTCCCTGTAACACTAGCTGTGTCTAGTCCATTCAGAGGGGATGCTAACCGTTCACAGACTTAAAGCATGGGAGCCACTATGAATAGGGGCTGATGGTCTCACAGGCAGGTCACGCACTGCACTGCCAGCCCAAGGGAAGAGCAGGTTGTGTGGGATAAGAAAAATCTAGCTTCCACAACTCGGAACCTTTCTTTCTCTATACCTCTTTTTAATCCATCCATCCATCCAACCATCCATCCATCCATCCAACCAACAAATACTCATCAAGTGTCTACTAGGATCGAAAACTATTCTGGCCTTTGGAACTGTGACAAGGAACAAAACAGACAAAGCCCATTTGGGAATTTGGAACCTATCGTTGGAGTTGCATGTGGTGTCTACTTCCCCACTCTTCCTTTCTCTTTACACATTTCTTGGAGTCAGTGACAAGAAAAAGAAGTTCCCAAGCCTGATCAGAGTAACAGTATGCTCTGATGAAGATTAAATATCCTGATGAGTTAGAGACAAAGGTAAATTCAACCAAGAGGAAGAAGAAAGTGACAGACCTAAAAAAAATCTGACTTTAAAGACAGACTTTAAGATCTGGGGTAAAGACTTCCATCAGCTATTCACACAGTTTTTCAACATGAACATCTCTAAGCAGAATATAATACAGTGGGATGGGAACACAGTGTAATTTTTTGGATCCTGTCTTCTAGAGTCACATGTACTTGGTCCAAATCCCAGATGTTCATTTTTTGCTATATATGATTTTAAGCTCATTGAACTATCTATGGCTCTTTTTTTTTTTAACTCTTTTCAATGAAGATGTTAATATTAGCTACCTAACAGTTTTTATTTGAAGATTAAAATAGATACTAGATCTGGGGTAAGCACTCCATAAATCCTGGCTATCATTATCATAGAAACAAATCAGTAGCCTCAAGAATTTAAGTAGAAAAGTTGACCATATTTGTGCTAGGAATTATTTTTTATTTCCAAATCTTTTTACTACCTGTTTTATAATAATAAAGATAAAACTATAGCCATATAGTTCTATAGCCAACTATAGAATTACGGATTTACAAACATTTTATTTGGTACCAAGATAAAAATAACTGACTATATACTGTAACTAGTATATTAGTCATTTACCATGGGGTCAGATAGTAGCTACTTGAATAAGAACAACCCTCAGGAAAATTTTAAGTCCAAGTTGGCTTCTACCTGCACTTCGGTTTCTAAATTGTTACTCACTTGCCTACATCCCCACAGTCAGTCTCTATGTCCTAAGGGAACATGAAGTACTTAATTATTAGCTCAAGAGAAATATACCCAGGGAGGTTAACACAAGCATACAGTGCAGTACGTGGATTTTTGGACTGTCTTTTATGGGTGTAGATCAGATCACTGGCTCTTAACCAGAACTGTACCCCCACCAGAAAATCCAACATAATTAGTCAGGGGTAGGGCCCAGGCACTTGTTAAAATGCACCAGTTGATTCTAATTTGAACCAGAGTTAAGAGCCATTGTTACAGAAAACAGTGAGATTATTCACAGAATTCAAGAATGAAAATTTTGGTAATCATCTATTGCAATAAGTGAGCACCTTAAAAATGAGACATAACAGTTGGCCATTAACTGGCAGGTCTTGGTTAATGTTTTGTCTGTGGAAAAATAAATTATGACTAAGAAAAAGCATGGTTTATTAAAGAGAGCCCTCCCCCCCATTCTCTGTTAAACATACCCCATAATTATAAACTATTAGGCCAAATGAAATATTTATATAACCACATAGCCATGAATTCCTTACAGGAGCTACATGTTCACTCATTAATTAAAAATAATGATCAGGTAAGAACAGTACTTTTTATACCTAAACAGTGACGAATACGTACTTTTTACAGTGCAGTTCTGTACAGAAATAGATTTGGAAATCATCGGAATTATGAAGCACATAAAGAAAACAGCATCGTTCTTCAAATTTAGAAATACTGAAACAAACAAAAAGAATTATTCAGAGAAATATCAATACTTCTATGAATGTGTAGTGCAAAATAAATACATTTTATATCCAATCCCCATTATGATATCAATGTTGTTTATAACAAAAAGATATAAATAGCACTTGAAAAAGTGATGTTCCCCATACCACAATACTAAAATTACTTAAGAGTCTGAGAATTGTCCTCCTACTCATATCTGCAGATAGGGTCGCTCTGGGGGGCTGTCAGTACACCTCCGCTATGTATCCCTCCAACTGAGCATGGGAAATTGTCCTGCCTGCTCCAGCACCGCACTGCATGATGGGAGGAAAGGCGTAAGCATCAGCTGGCTGACTGAGCTCTGTGATTCTGGTTCTGTGGCATCTTTAGGACAATGAAATGTCTCCAAAGCTAGAAAGGAAATGTGTGGAGGCAGTAAACACACCTCATCAGTTGTAGGGCTTTTAGAGGTGTGAAGAAATGTGGAGCAGCACTTGGTTCTGACTCAGCAAGTGATTCTATAGCAATTGAAATAATTTTGAGTCTACCATTCAAGCCATGCTGTTTTTTGCCAAAGGTTAGCAAATATTTCCTGTAATGGGCCAGAGAGTAAATATTTCAAGCTTTGCAGGCCAAACTACTCAGTTTGGCTGTTGGAGCAGCCTTAGACAATACACAAATGAATGAACATGGCTGAGTTCCAATAAAACTTTATTTACAAAAACAGGCAGTGGGCCATATTTGGCCTGTGGACGGTAGTTTGCCAATCCCTATTTCATGCCTTTGCATCTGCTGTTCCTGCAATTTGGAATGCACAACATTTTTGACTTTTTAAAGAAATTCTATTCATCATTCAAGGCCCAGCTTAGATCCGACCGTCTCCCTTCCCCACTTCTACCTTAAACAGAAAGACTTTCTCTTGCACCTCTGTTCCTTAAACATAGCTCTGTCATTGCTCATCTCACTGTCATCTCAATAATGACTGTATTGTCCTTCGTTGTTAAATGTTCCACTGATGGGCTGTGAGCTCTTTGAGAGTGGGAGTTCATGTCTCAGTCACTGTTGTATTTTTAGCAGAATAGGACTCAACGTTTGACATACAGCTGGTGCTCAATAAATGTCCACTGACTGAGCTGAGCAAGCAAGTTCTGAGGTGATGCAAGACGAACTGCTGACTTAGTCGGATTTTTTTTTTTTCTGTAGTTATCTCTTTATAAAGGAGGAAGCCAAGAAAAGTTAGCTCCCTTTGAAATCACACACTGGAGCTTAAGTTTCTCAACCGTATCAACCAGCAGTAAGCCACATGGAAGCATTCTACGTACATGCTGTGAGTCACAACAAAGGTTTACATAGTGATGCCATCTTTAATTAAAAAAATTTCATTGGAAAATAGATATGGTAAGGTGGAATTTATATTACCATACTTTCCTAAATTGTTTAAAATTGTTAAGAATACTGATTGCCTTGGGGCGCCTGGGTGGCTCAGTCGTTAGGCGTCTGCCTTCAGCTCAGGTCATGATCCCAGGGTCCTGGGATGGAGCCCTGCATCAGGCTCCCTGCTCCGCAGGAAGCCTGTTTCTCCCTCTCCCTCTCCCCCTGCTTGTGATCCTGCTCTCACTGTGTCTCTCTCTGTCAAATAAATAAATAAAATCTTTAAAAAAAAAAAAAATACTGATTGCCTTGTTAATGACTGGTTTTAAAAATTAAATATTAAGAGAGTAAAACTTTATTTGAGAAGGCATGGGTTGGAAAGATATCTAATGAGTCAGTCCATTATCTTGCTTGTTTCTCTGCAGATCACTCATGAGGTAACAGGTGGTTTTACCAGGCAAACTCCAATTATCAGTGACTCAGACGGCTCTACCAGTTCACGCTCCAACAAAACCAATTATTATTATGCCAAAAGCAACAGGGTATTGTGTAACCGGCCTGCAGAAATCTGTTTTTTCTCATTTCTATTATGTGGAGATAAATAGTAGTAAACAGAAGTAATTTGGTTTGAAATTTCCAGGAGTTGGTTTAGCCTGAACTTGATAGAACAAGTATTTAAATGTTTAACCAGTGGCTCTTGGTTCTGGAAAAAATCTCATTTCTAAATCCCAGGAAATGGCATTTCCTGACCTACTGGCATTATGATGGCAATGTCAGAACCGAACAAAACTGAAGTGAGCCACTGTAGTCTCAAGAACATGTCATTAAGAGCAACCCGAGGAAAAGTTTTTAAAAAATGAATTCCCTATCGTCTCATTAATAGTTACATTAACTATAGGACACAATCTGATCGATGGCATGTGGTTTTTTGGTTCCATCTCACAATAGATTAGTTCCTGGCATATCAAAAGACTAAAAACCATCCTATCACATAAACCAACAGCTCAACCAGCTAGAGAGGACCCGGATAGCTCACTTTTACTTACACCTTGATTCTGGTCCACAGTCCACATTTACCCCTCGTTACATATTTTAAGCAGGTGACAGGCACAGAGTCAGTTCAACTAAAAAGTTTTGTTACAGATGTTTTCATAATGGAGATAGAAAAGGAGGTTGAGCATTTTCATCAGTAGAAGTGTTCTTGAAGTTCTTTGCACTTTTAAATCCTGACTAAAAGTTCTATTGTCTTCTAAGTAAAAAAAATATACCAAGGACACTTACCTCACTCCCCTGACAGAAGCAGCACTAAAATTCCACTCATGTATACCTTTCTAGAACACAGGGGAAGAACAACAAGAACAACAAACATTAAGTCATCCGAATGAAAATAACATAATTTGTTTTATTATTTTAAAATAATATACGCAGAGTAATTTTTCCTAGTGCATAATTCTTCATGAACCAATTATCTGGATGGAAATTGTAATTCATTTCCAAGCCACAAGGGTGATGTTTATACTGCTTAATAATTTCTGTACTTCAATAAAACAGCTTCCAAGAGAATCTAGGAGAATCAGTGTCATTAAATTCTAAAAACTTGGTCTTTAGCAAATTAACCTAATAACTGTTGTGCCTTAATTTTTAAAATAAAAAACCCAGTGATCAAGGTAATTCAATTATTATAGCTGAGTAATATTTATTTTCTGAGAAAGAAAAACATTAATTTGAATAAAGTCTCTACAAGGTTTTACAGATGATTATTTTTGAATTATTTTTAGTTAAATTTTCAAACTGAAATGGTGGTTCTATGTCTCCAGAAAAAAATACAGCAAATATGTCTGTGTGTACACGCATGTAAATAGCGTCCGTCATAGCTACAATGTCTTCTGACCTAATTTATGCAAAATTCAATACAGTAATAAAGTTTGAACATTAAAAAATTTGATTGTCATATGATAAACATGGGTGATTGCAGGGCCAAGATGAAAAAAAAATGTGGAAATTTATTTTTTGAGTTTATTACTAAAGCTAAGTTTAAATTAGTATTAAATTCATGTCTTTAAATTAAATAAATTACAAATTGGAGCACATTCCCTATAAAAATATGTCTGGTAACAAAACAGAGTTGACAACATAAATATTTTAACAGAAATAAAGTAGTTGATACACATGTCCAAGTTTAGCGAGTGCTGTACAATAGTCCATTCAGATTGCCAATTCAACTTTGTAAATGGGAAACAACCAGGAAAACAAGCTCTTACCCACCCACTTAAAATATTGCCAGGAACTTGAGGTCTTGGCTGGGCTGAAATGGGTAAGGAAGCCTGTGGCTCTGAGGTGGACCAGAACTCTCCTTTTGGCTGAAGTAAATCAAAAAGCCACAATTTATATCCACAGCACCTAGTTCTTTGCTAGGACCATGCAACTTAACACAAGAATAGATCCTCCCAAGCCCAAAGGAGATGTATGAAAAAACTAGTTTCAACGTACACCAGTCAGGTCATGGGACCTGAATTAACACAGAGCAAATGTTGTGCGTGCAGCCCAGGAAAGGAAGGGACCGTGGAAAGGTGCTCCTGGAATGTGGCTCTCTTCAGCAGAGTACAGAGGGAGTTAAATTGAAACTGCACCCTGCAGCTTTAGCTGGTAATTTGGAAAGTTGTTTCTAAATCCTGTTGGCCTCAGGTGACCTTCTAAATATATGCGACCCAGGAGTTGGAGCTGTTACCCGCACACTACTCGCATACAGTGCAGCCTTATCCTCAGAGCCTGCAACTGAGCTGCTCTCCAAGGCAGCGTCCAGGATCAGGAGGTGGCCGCTGAAGGCAGGGCTAACTGGGCGGTTAGGCAAACGTGCACCCGAACAGGGCAACTGGTGCACACCCACAAGACAGCAGTGGTAAAATCTATCTTTTATCAGCCCTGTCCTGGGAACAGCCAAGGAGAGATTTCCCAGATTGATTGGGCTGGTTTTGTAGGAAAGGAGAACAGCATTTCCAGAATGTTAGGTCCCTCAAAGATGGCAAGTGCTGCCAGCGAATGTTCCATTTTAGTGGTGTGAAGCCCAGGGCCTGCCACGGAGTGATCTGGAATAAGGAGGCCGATCTCCCCGGCTCCTTTGCTACCGGGACTCACCACATGGAGGCGCTGGTGAGCTACCAAGCCAACAGCTGTGGTAAAAGGGTCGGGGGCCTGTCTGGGAATCTGGGGAAAGGGACTGCCAGAAGCAGAGCTGGAATAATTAGCCTCAACAAGCCCCAAACGGACACTCAAGCTAATTTACTCAGCACAAGCACCATATTGGAGGAACTGGTTAGTCTGAGATCCTATGCCCTGGTCCCTAGAGTAGGGACTAGGAGTTAATATTGAGCTAAAGTGGCAGTGGCAGGAGTTACACACTGGCAGATACTGTTAGTTCCCTAGACAACGGACATGCTTTTCCTTCTTTGCTAACGAAAGCTGAATTTTGTTCGGGTTCAGGTGGCAATGTTTAGGGGTGGGGGATACTGACTGATCTAAATCGGGGAGATAAGTCTATTCTCCTTGCTAGTGATTGGTTTAGGCATGAACACACGACGCAATTTATGCTACAAAGGAGAGGGCCTGACCCTTTTCCTTCGCGTGCTGAGTGTGAACTGATGCTTCGAGCTGCTATTTAAGGCAAGGAGAGAAAAACCAAGAGCATATAGAGAAGCCACCTCAAAATTCTGATACTGTTCAACCACTGAAATACCCCCAGAATGATCCCCTGGCCCTCAGAAGTTCTTGTTATGGCAGACAACATTTCCTTATCATTTAGGCCACTTGTAGTTGGGAGTTTTGTAGCTAAAAGCATCCTTAATGGATGAGACTACCATATCATCAAAATCTAGAATCTGAGGTAAACATATTCCCTCATAAATTTCCCCTCAGAGTGGCCGTGGCTGGAGCGGGCGTGAGGTCAGCAGCTCATATTCCACTGGGACCCTGCAGCCTGTTACCTGTCCCTGAGAGACCACCAGATGGGACAGGAGCACTCAGACTCCAAAAAAGGAAGGATTCTAAACAACAACCTTTTAAAATATCTTAGAAATAATGTTTCTCCTCCTCAATCTAAGTTTTTCTTTCCTGTGCACATGCAGACTTTTTTCAAGTACTAACTTGACTTTAAACAGTAACCATCCACTGAACAAAGAGAGAACTGTTAAAAAGATTAGGATTTCAATTTATTTTGTCCTTGACTTAGAGCAACTCCCTAATAAGAGTCCTTAGACTCTGAGGAATTGATATAATGATCCTAAAGTTTTGACAGTTGCAATATAAAGTGTATACTAGTTCATGTAACTGTTCATTCCACATTTTAGAGTGAAAATCCTGAGAGAAGGAGTAAAGAAATAAACATGATAAATGAAAAGCAACACTCTCTGTTCTATTCTTAGAAAAAAATGTAAAACATTCTACGATGGGGGTGCCTGGGTGGCTCAGTTGGTTGAGCCTCTGACTCTTGATTTCAGGTCAGGTCATGGTCTGGCGGGGATGGGGGGGAGGGTCGGCGTTGTGAGCTCAGCAGGGAGTCTGCTTGGGATTCTCTCTACCTTGCCCTCTGCCCCTCCCCCAAACTCCCATTCCGTGCGCGGGCGCTCTCTCTCAAAAATAAAATCTTAAAAAAAAACCCATTCTATGACAAAAAGAATCAATTTCTTGTTTAACATCAGATCTATACCCCTGCTATTTATGTTAATTATAGTTATTACAGTTGCTTTAAACTAACATAATATTAGCTGAGTTATCTTATTTTTATTGCTTGTCCTCATTCTGATGGTATCACTTCTATTTCAAACAGTAGAGACAAAGACAGTGGTAATGAACATGCTATGGATAGAACTAGGGTCTGCAAAGAAACTGACATAACATTCAAAATGGAAACTGATTTAAGAAAGCTTAAATTTTTGAACAAGGAGAATTTTTAGCACAGTGGGGACAATGCAAATGTAATTCTTCTTGATCAAAAGATGGTGAAAATGGAAACTGGACAACTCACAGCCCAAATCCATAACCCTTCTTAATGCACTCTTTTACATCTTCATTTATTTATTTCTCAGCATAATATAAAAATTGTCTCTACAATTGTCAAAAAACATAAGAGAGTCGATACAAGGCTAACTTTATTCAACAAAGAACTTCCAGACAACTAGCTGGAAATAGTACTCATTTTCCAAAAATCTCTGGCTTACTTTCTGTTCTTTTTCTGTCTCTGGCTGTCCACTCATTCTCCTGGCCCTGCTAATTGCTAATTCCTTTAGGCCCATTCTGTTTCCAAGTGTCCTTGGATAACCTTGGTCTTTCCAATCAAGCCTTTGAAAATCTCCTCTCCCAGATAATGTTCATGTTTCCTCTTAGATTTTGTAGTTTCAATTGGATGATTACTTCTGCTTGTGAGAACATATAGGCATATACTTTAAAATAATGTAAATAAAACACTGTGTACTTTAAAACAATGTGAACAACATATATATAGTTACATTAGTTATTCTTTTTTTTTAAGATTTTATTTATTTATTTGACAGAGAGATACACAGTGAGAGAGGGAACACAAGCAGGGGGAGTGGGAGAGGGAGAAGCAGGCTTCCCGCTGAGCAGGGAGCCGGATGCAGGGCTCGATCCCAGGACCCTGGGACCATGACTTGAGCCGAAGGCAGACGCTTAACCATCTGAGCTACCCAGGCACCCCTACATTAGTTATTCTTGATTTTGTCTCTAGACAACTCCACCTAGAGTTCTGCCATCATGCCGGCCATAGATTGGGGGTTCCAAGGACCCCCTTCTTGTGTTTAATTTGCTGGAGTGGCTCATAGAATTCAGGAAAACATTTTACTTACGAGATTACTGGTTTATCATAAAATATGACTCAGGAAACAGCCAGATGGACAAGATGCATAGGGCAAGGTATGGGGGAAGGCCTAAGAGCTTCCATGACCTCTCTAGGACTGCCATCCTTTCCAAATCTCCACTTGTTCACCTACCTGGAAGCTCTTTGAACCCTGTCCTTTTTGGGTTTTTATGGGGGCTTCATGACATAAGTATGATTGATTAAACCCATTGACCACTAGAGTTCCATTCAACTTCTCCCCTCTCCCCTCCCCAGAGGTCAAGGGGTGGGACTGAAAGTTCTAACCCTCTAATCCCATAGTTAGTTCTCTTGGCAACCAGGCCTCATCATTAGGTGGGTCCAAAAGTCACCTTATTAACATAACAAAAAACACTTTTATGGCTTTGGGCACTTAGGAAATTCTAAGGGCTTTAGGAAATCTGTGCCAGAAATGACCAAATATTTATTTTTTGCTATAAATCACAATATCACAGTGCCCTACTAAAATACCAACAACCTCCCAAATGATTGCTGCTATGTCATCTAAAGAGCCAAGCCGGGTTAAGTTCTGGGGTTTCAATGTTAGGGTTCAGTTCATATGTGGATTGCCATCATTTTATTATTGTTGTTAAAATATAGGAAGCTTTATTACATGCCAGGCTCTGTGCAATATACTCTACTTACAATATTTCATTTAATTTTAACAACAACCCTTTGAGGTGGATAGTATTATTACCCCATTCTATAGATGAGGACGCTGCGACGTGGAGAAGCCATGGTGCCAAGGCCAGAGATGGGATTTGAACCCAAGACTATGGACTCAAAGACATTTTAAAAAAACTGACATTGATATTTTTAAAAATTGCAACCCCATGCCTCCAAATGTACTTCCAAATTCCCCTTTCTGCCATATTTTCCCCTTTAATATACTTCTATATTGCATTTACTTATTGCCTGAGTAGACAGCAGGAATTTTGCTTATTTTGCACACATATGTTTCCCTAGTGCCTGACACAGTGCCTGGGAGAGCCTGTCACAGAGTAAGTGCTCCATAAATATTTGTTGAGTTGTTAAGGATGATTGTTAAGGAAAATTACGAGGGTATTCTGGAAAACAATTACCAAAACCCCACAAAACTACTTTGCCAAAAGAGTTCTCTCATTTCTGAGAGAAATGGTTGATCCTATGGACTGGAATCAGGTCTTGCAATTTTTCTACTTTTAAAAAAATAGTAGGATTTATACATGCATTAAAACTGATAAAGTCCAGAAGTGGAAAGGCTTATCCAAATGACTGCTATAGGGAGAAATGAGAGCATTTAAGACCCCTCTGCAATCCAGGGCGGCACAGCCCTGCTGATGTTGTGCCAGCCCACGGAGCCAGGGGCTAATCTGAAATTGAGCAGCTGCTTAGATAGCCGGTGTCATGAAATGATAATTATAATCGTACTCGGGTAAGACTAGAGTCGTCTTCTTCTGATAGGCTTCCTAGAATTAAGATATGCATCTTTTAAGTCATATATTTTAAGTCTCAGTTCTCCAACACATAATTCATAGCACGAATTTACAAAACAGAGAAATCTCATTTTAAGCGCCATCTACGATAAAAATCCTAATAAGTTGTTATGTTTTACTAAATGAGTGAAATTCATAACCCAACTTTAACAAATTTTATATCACAGGATGTATTTATGCCAAAATAAATCCACAGTTAAGCTGTTTCTTCTTAACTAATGCAGATATTTATTGGAATATATAAATGCTGGAAGTAAAGTCCTTCACTATTAATGCTCGTCTTAATAATTACACAATTTACCTTGTCATCAGGAAGCACATGCCAAATAGATATCGTCTTTTCCTCAACTTCATTGTTGATAGACAAATATGAAGGTTGATAGATTTTGGTTGGTTCTAATATTAATACCTTGAAAATATAAGGCAAAGAAACGAGTATCAGTGACTGCAGATTTAAGCCATTTAGAGCTGTTAGAACAACACTGAACTGATGTGGGAGATTATCAGATGAGGCTCTGGGTCCACAGCTGCAGGAAAACCATTTTAACTCCTGATTGTTGCCTTCCCTATGAGTTCTTTGAGCATTTTACGGTATTATACAATTATGTAAGTTCCAATAATATGTCACCTTTTTTGCTAAAGAAATTAGAAATAATTTTTTGAAGTCCATATATTGGTTTGACTATCCCCAGGGAATCTACTCTAATGATATATTTTTAAGGTCTCTTATTTTATCTTGCTGTAAGTGCAAAATCTATTTCATTAAATATAAATGTGTCCAAAAAAAAGGCAGAAATGTGGTAAAGCAAATAATTCTGTACATAGAAAAGATTCCACATATAGAGCATCACATACTATTTTCGGTTTTCTCCTGCCATACTTTATCATCAAGATGTGGTAGTACGGTTTTCATACCTATGTAAATGGATTGAGAAATGATTTTGGTTATTATTGAAAGACTTCTATATATAAGCCAAAGGAATGGACATAGCTGTATGAAATAATAAAAATGTTTCTGTACTCCTTCAAGATAAAACTGGGATCTCCAATAATGATACATTTAGCCTTGTGAGAGATAAAGAGGGAAATAAAACTTACTCCTGTTTTGGAGATGTAGGAGGTGTATATAATAAGTGAGTTGAGAATCTCTCTCAAAGTATGTAGTATAGTATTACTAATATCTGATACTAGGCGCAAATAACATTAGGATACCACACATGCACTGATTTTAAAGGTGATGCAACTATTATCTTTTTACACAGATTTAATTTAAAAGCACCCACCTACATAACAATAAAAAAATTAAAAAAAAAAGTTCCTCAAAAAATTAAAAATAGAAAAAAAAAAAATAAAAGCACCCACCTAGCTCAAATTTCCTCTACAGTCTTAAGGAAAGGAAATACTAAACTATCAGAGTGCCTAGAATAGTTCTTTCTACCCTACTGCTTAAAACTCGAGAAAATTGGCTTTTAGAAAGAATCTTGTATTAAGTAAGTTGACCAAATAAAAGTGGAGGAAAACTCGTCAGAAGACTCCATCAGCAAGGGATTATGGACTCATGATACAATGTAATCTAACGTACAATCTGAGTAAGAAGGCAAGTGGATTAGCCATCTGACTCTTGGCCATCCGCTACAAACCTAGTGTACTGATTTTACGCTATATTTATCACAGAGTAAAATTTATTTAAATTAGGGTACAGAGAACTATGGTGAAAGGGGATTAAGAAAACAAAATTTTTTTTACTTTTGATTATAAAAAACATAAGGGCTTAATTCTCGGTCAGGCTCCAGTTATGAAAATAAGATAGAACAGACCACAAATAAAGCACAGTAAGAGCCCACTGGGGAACATAGTCTGATTTAGGAACATACCAGGTGAATCAAGGTCCAAATTCCAAACAACAGAGAGTGAAGTGGTGCTGTTAATAATGGAAATAAATTTTCAATCAAAACTTAGCAGAACTGGTGCTTTCAAATCTGAGTATCCCAGGGTTGGTGAAATGAAAATGAATAATAGGGAATAAAAGGCGGGTTTTCCAAAATAGCATCCAAGTCACTGTACTGACAAATGAGAATATACCTTGTTCCCTAATGTTGCGGGCACAGAATTTAACATTAGAAAAGCACAGCACCAGGTTATCTCCTCTCTTCTTAAATTATGTCTTTATTGTTGTCTCAAATATTTCTAACAGATAAAATCAGACCTATGTTTTCCTATGTCGAGATGGGAAATCAAAATTGGTTGTAATTATCATTGTCTAACCTTTGTCGAGCCCTTTGATCTGCCCTTGAAATGACAAAATGGGAGGAATTCGTAGCATGCATTAGAGGTCACAGAAAGACTGAGAGAAGGGAAGGAAGAGGAGGCAATTTGACAAAACCAGCTAGATACAACTCACTTGAAAGTATAAACATTCTTGCTTTTAGTTCCTAAACTTTTATACTGGTTAACATTAAAATTGACTGCTAAAAATTTTTTAAAAAAATGAACGGCTAACGTCTTGTATCTGAAGTGGGAAGGAAGGCAGTAAGACCTATAAACCATACAGGGTAGAAATTAAATACAGTTACATGTCTCAGCTCCTACAAGAGTCTGAAAAAGCATCACACTCCACTTCCTCTCACCTGTCCTGGGGTGAGGGGTTGATGGTCTCCTAACTTTTCAATGTAGGAAGGAAAGAAAATACACAGAGATGAGAGGTGAGAAAAAAGAATCAACTGAACTAAACCCAAATAATAATAATAATAAATGAGGGGACTATTCGAATCATTTTGCAAAGAAACTTTTGTCTGTTTTCTTTTACCCAGGGTCACTGTTATTTCTTAGAGGAATGAGAATGGATATGGTAGTGAAATAAATAGGAGCAATCAAATAAAATATTTTCTAATATAAGTCATCTTGGTTTTAGTCAGATCTACTTTAAAAGAAGGATAATGTTATCACCCCAATCAAGACCTACTGTGGCCTTTGTTAAGTGTGAGCTAAAGATGCTATTCTGAGGAGGCCACTCGTTAGCGACTGACATGGCATCACAGGTACTAGAAACCTGCCTTTCTCTATGCGGTGGAACATGGGGAGCAAATTCCAATGGTTGTAGGGAGCAGGCCCAGTGCGAAAGGCAGATGAGGGAAGCAGGAAGGATGGGACTGTACCCAATGTCCAGAATGGCAGCAGATAGTCGACTTAGTAGGTTGTTGCTTTTGGAAAAGGCAGTCCAATTGCCAGTCCCTTTAATTTTTCAATAGCTGATCTAGATTTTTTAAGTGAACTCTCCTTATTTTTCACTTGACTTTATAAACTTTATTTCTCAGTTGAAATATTCTACCTTTTCATCTATTTTGTCTATCTTTTCCTCTATCTTCTTTAACATAGCAATTATAGTTATTTGAAGTTCTTATCCAGTAACTTCAATACGTGAATCACTTCTGGGCCTGCCTCTATTGGCTCTTTAAGCTCTTCGTTATTTGTCACTTTTTTTTCTGCTTCTTAGAATGTCTAATAATCTTTGACTGTGTCTGACACAATGCAGAGGCTCTGAACCATGTCTTTCCAGAGGTTTCCCCACCCCCGCCCCCTTGCTAGCAGTCAAATTTTTAGTGCATCATCTTGATCCTATCAAGGCTTAGTTTTATTACAGTTTTGTTAGGGTGGGTCTTTTAGTTTTGCCTTTAGTCCTAGGGCATGGGCTTTCTATGTCTCCTCTAAATGCTTGGGGTATTCACCAAGGTCTCATCATTCTGGTTAGACCCAAAGTCCAACATTTTATCCCCGCATTGTTTAAGCTCTGGGATATCTGCTCAGCTCTCAACTTTCTAAAGAATGCTCTCTACCACTCCTGGTCCTGATCTTCTAAATAGCAAGGGGATTCACCTTGATAAGGTTTACTTAAGCCACATAGGTTTCATCTAAAACCCACTTTTAGTCAAATACTGGGACCAGTAGGTGTGTTTATTTACCTTGTGCTTTCCCCTTGTTCACACTATCTAGGAGTTGCTCTAGGACTCAAGGGAAATACCCAGGCAGAATTCTGGGATGCATTCTTCAAGACTCCCCCTTCTCCAACACACTGCTCCTCATATTGCAGCTGTCTTAGTGTCCCAAACACTCTTAGAGTCCCTGCCTGCTCTGCCCAAAGAGAATGCCACACCCTGCTAGGGCTCCACTTCCTGGTGCTGCAGCCAGGAAAAGGCCTTAAGGAAAAAAAAGTAGGTGAAGGTGGGACTCACCTCAAGTACCTCCCTGCTCAAGGATCACAACCCTGTGATAATTGCTACGGAATGTCTACAAACAGTATTTTATATATTTGTTCAGATTTTATAGTTATTTATAGCAATACCAATACCATTTATAGCAAGCACTGATGATCTAACTCTCCTTATTTTTAAATGCTGGCAACAAATTCTTTTTGTTTTTTAAATCACCAAGTAGTCTTTTAAACACAAACTTAATCATATGCACCACCCCACACATAATAAGAGAAATACTAATTAAAACGATCCCAATGTACCATTTTTTCATCTGTAAGTTTAGCAAAAGTACAAATATGATAAACATACTTTTTGGGAGAGACTTTAGGCTAGCAGTCAGTCTCGTATGTTGCCAGCGAGGATGTCAATTGATACAATCCCTATGGAGGCAACGTGGCAATATCAATCAATTCCACTTCCGGGAGCTGATCCTACCGATGTAAGTGCACATGTGCTAAATGGCATAGGTACAATAGTGTCTCATTTTAATTTGCATTTTTTTGACTACCCAGTGAGGTTAACTATCTTTTCATATGATTTGCCCATTTTCTTTTTCTTTTGCTTATCAATAATGGTTTTTTTTTTCTTTTTGCCTATTAGGCAAATTGATAACTTTGCTGCATTAGTACTACGTATTTTCTCCCTGTCTAGCATTTGCCATGTTTATGGTGTTCTTTATTGAACAAAAGTTAGGATTTTTAATGAATCAAATTGGTCAATATTTACCTTTAGGGCTTACAGGTCCCTTTCTTGCTTAAGAAAGCCTCTCACACCTGGACTATATACCTATATTCTCCTAACTTCTCTCTTAATATCTGCTGGTTTTATTTTTTGACATTCACAGTATGACAGACAAATTCATATTAGCCTAATTCAAATTAGCTCAGAATAGCTAGGAGGAGTGGTTTCCTTTCATCGCCAATTTTCTACTCGATCAAGTCAACAGTCAACTCAATACAGACAGTTCTGTGCTGTCTTCTCTCATGGCATTTGCTACCATCGGAGACCCAGCTGCAGGCACGCTGCCAGCTCACTCTGAGACAAGCATTTTCCTAGGCTACACATTATCTAGGCTAGAAAACAAAGTGTTTTTAGTTTGAAGGCTTCTCAGCCGAAGATCCTGCTGAGCTGAAGGCTTCATTGGGAAGGAAGAGTAAAGAAAGCCTGTCAATGCCAGCAATGGATTTAATTAAATGAAACAGATGATCCTATAAACAGGAATTAGGGAACAAGATCTTATAAAAAGAATTGAGAGTTGTCACCACCTGAGTATGGAGGATTGGACTAGAGAGCTCACACAGGGAGATTTATGGCATCACTTGGACGTGGGAAGAGAGGAGCACACACAGTGACTTGTCAGTGGTTCTTGAATTGGACGCTAAAGCATATACTGCTTTGGGTGGTATTCTGAAAACGATCAGGGTGGGAAAGGCACCAGCTGAGAAGATGAGCAATTTATTTTTAAAAGTGTATGTGTGTATACTATACATATATCTATATCCATATCTAGCCAACATGAGCGGCAAACCGGAACCTGTGAGTCATCATTTCTCATGATCTAAGACACGGTAAAAAGTGACTGGGAACTGGGGACACTCCATCTAACTCTGACCCATGTGGGTAATGAGCAGTGGAGATCGAATAACAATCCAGGTGCATAACAACACTTTTCACCACAATAATGGTGCCAACATTGACGTCAATGTTAGCCAAACTGTAGTAGGAATTAACAGCAACCTTATGTCTGGTCTTAAGCGATGTGTTGACTAACTGAGGCTAAGCAAGAGACAATCTTTTCTTGGAAAGCACACTTTACAACTTATCGAAAGAAATCACCAAATGCCACGGCAAAAACATAAAAATGTATCTCACTTCCCTGATTTTGAGAAGTTATTTTAAAAAAGTAACACTAGTCCTGTTAGAATCATGGTGCAAAAATGTTCTTTAAATAAAAGAAACAAACTAGAAATGCACCTAAAGTTAAGCTAAATTAAGAGTACTCACTGGAAACCTAACTACGGTAACATCGGTCTTTGTGGCCTCAACCAGGAAATCCATCCAGAAGTCCACGAGCTCCTGTTTGGCCACAGGCTGCTCGGCAGTCAGTTTCACAAAATGCTTATATATCAAAATTGTCTCTACAATTGACTTGAGGTACCTAAAAATGAAAAGACAGAAAACACATAATGGGCAAATTTAAATATCACATTAGTATTTATGTATTCAGATTCACCAAACATTATTCATTATTTGTTACATGTCATGTACACATTATCTCATTCAAATCTTACAGAAATTCAATAAAGTGGGCTTTTAAAAAAAAGATTTATTTATTTGAGAGAGAGAGAGGGAGAGGGAGAGAGAGAGAGAGCATGAGTGGGAGGGGCAGAGGGAGAGGGAGACAGAACCTCATGCAGACTGCACGCTGAGTGCAGAGCTGGATGTCGGGCTCGATCTCAGGACCCTGAGATCACAACTTGAGCTGAAACCAAGAGTCGGCTGCTTAACAGACTGCGCCACCCAGGCACCCCAATAAATTAGGCTGTTTTATCCCCATTTTAAAGATGAGTCAACTGAGGCATAGAGAGCTTAAATTGCTCAAACTGGATGATACATCTTCTGCCAACATGCCTTTTAAAATAATGCCTATCCTCTTCAAGGGAGTGGTTAATGCACTTGTTTTAAAATATGCTTCCTTGAGAAAGCTTTTCTAAATAGATCCTTCATAAGAGATTATTATTTTGCTTCGAAGCAACTTAGCTTATATATTATACAAATATCCTCCAACCTAACAAGACAGATGGTGCCTCAAAGGAAAAAGCTAGGAAAAAATGAGAAGCAAGATAATTATACGAGATAATGGGTAGGCAAGCACTTGTGAACTATAAACATGGAAATTAACAGTAAGTGAATGGAAACTTAAGGCATGGTTTTGCAGTTGTCATTACTATTGCATAAAATAATGTTTTTCTCTGTTGTCAACAGAAGCTGGGACACCTCAAACCAGAACTCTTTGGACCTGTGCTTCAGTCCCCTTCTGTACCATCACAATGATCATTATAAAGAAATGACATATTAGGCTGCCTGTAACACGTGCATTGATTGGTTCATTTATTTCATTCCTTGCCGAACACCTACCGTAGACATCCCACTGAGAGCACAGCTTTGTCCCTATGTAGCATCCAGTGCTGATGAGACAGAAATGTAAAAGCTACAAATCACAGCGACCTACGTCTCAATGGGGCTACAACTACGCAGAGGTATGACTAACGAAAGTCAGTCACTCTGAATAGGAATATGATTTAAAAATGACAGAAACACGAAAGCAGGTTTCATGACATGAACTAATCACACACGCGCTTCTATCTGGATGCAGGGAAGGGTTTTAGGTCGGGGTCTGGTTTGTGGGCAGACGTGATTTAGGAGCGTCCCCAGGTGGAGAAGCATGCCAGAAGAGGCCTGTGCAGTGCGTGCCGAGACACGAGTGTTGCTGGCCCGTTCCGTGTGACTAGAGAGCCACGTAACTGGGGGTGTGTGACATGATCCGAGGCTGGAGTGCCTAAAGACAAACATTGTTCACCAAGCCAAGCAGGTGACTTTATCCCCTATGCTGTGAAGAGCCATTAAACTCCACTGATGTAAGGATTTCGGTGGCGGGGAAGGGTCGGCCATGAATTTTAGAAATTTTAGAAAGATCGCTATGGGTGTGACACTGGGGAGGGTTTGCTAATGAGAAGACCTGAATGTGATGAAAGCCTTTGGGGAGCCATGGGGATTTACCGTGGGAAGCATCTCCTCAAGTGGTTCCTCGAAAACAAGTCAGTGGCCCAGGCTCTGAGCCAATCTGAGCCTTTCTTGGTATCATGGTAAATCTTTTAAAGCCTTTACAGCTAGTAATCATTACCTGTGATGCATAATAAAATCAGCATTGTTTTCCAAAATAGACCTAAATGCTTTCATCTCTTCAATTACCACATACATAAAGATGAGACTTGGGGGGACTCCAAGAACAATTTGAAATTAGAAAAATGCACACATACAAGAAGCATTCAAAGGTATGAATAAGCCATAAGCATAAAGAAGTGAAAATCAAGCATGAGAATCCCCAAACTGAGACTGGATCATAAAGAGAACAAAGGGTGTATGTTTGGGGCAGAAACATGGGAGGCTGACATGGAAATCTGGGAATCTACCAATTCGATGTGCAGGTGTCAGATCTGGCTTCCTGTGGGTCCCACCGGCCAACTTGGGCTAGCGGGTTGCTCAGCGTCATGAAAAGGCTAAGCCAAAGGCAAGCAGACATCACCTTGCCTCCAAAGTCATCAGAACCTATATTCAACACATTTTATTTATGAATATCAGTTTTTTCTCTAAATTCTGCATTTTATTCTGTAAGCAAATAAAATCATCGAATCGTCAGTTCAACAAATATAATGATTTGGAAATAAGTGATAAGAGTTGTTTATTAAAAGTACTTGTTCAAACACAAAAGACTTTACTATTACCATGCCGGTGTCTTCAGTTTAAAAAGCTTTTCAGATGCTTGGATGACTCTCATGTGGTCATTGGCCAGGACACTGGCACCCAGAAAAAATCCAACTTCCCAGTAGCTCTGGAGTTTTTCTAAGTTTCCCTTTTTACCAAGGAGGCTACTCAGCTTCACTCCTAGAAGATCATCAGGAAGTACGGTGTTACAAACACACAGCACCCAGGCAGAGCAGACTTTTTATTAAAAACAAAATTGAGTTTTCATTCTTCCTTTCAGATTCAAATAGCTTTAAGTTTCAATTATAAAAGGGGCTTACATTCATTGTGGAAAAAAAAAGTCCCTTTAATTTGAAGATCCAAAGATAACTGCCACTGTCACTTTGATGTATATCATTCCAGAATTTTAATGTATGCTTGCACTGCATATGCATAAATCGAAAGGTGAGAATATTTTGTTATGTAACCACCTTGCTTCCCTTATAATATGGTTCTTTAGTTACTTGAAAGGGAAATATGCTACACTATCAGTTGCAGTATAAAAGTATACAGTATATATATTTTGCAAGAGTAAAATGCTACAATAATTCATGATAATTTTATATGCAAAAACAATTATATACTTATAAAGTTAAAGAAATAAGGGAACTGACAGACAACACTGTCTAGATTACTGTTGCTTTGTAACAAGACTTGAAAGTCAGGTAATTTAAATCCTCCAACTTCTTCTTCCCACATTGTTTTGATTCTTCCTGGTGTTTTTCATTTCATTATAAATTTTTGTCTCTACGCTGCCTGGTGTTATTTTTGCATTTGTAATCCTTTGCTTAAAGAGAATATATCCTTGTAGAATTGTTAAGTGCCACTAACATTCACAACAGTAAAGTATCAGGAAAATTATCTGAGATTTGAGAACAAGGTAAAAAGGTGGGACATGTCATCTCAGTATCTCACAAGGGCATCAGGCCACACTTGAGGACAGTCTAGGGAAAGTGTAGCAAGTTCATCTCACTGTTTACTATTCATTAAAGATCTCAGACTTAGAGAAGTTTACTTGTTAACTTGCATGTTTTTGTAGTAGAGATACAAATAATTTCTGTCTAGTAAAACAGATAATCCCTAAGATTTATGACCTATTGGGACTGAACTAGTTTTTTTTTTTTTCAATCAAACTCAGAAATGTCATCCTAACATTTCTTTGTTAAATTATCTATGTATACCCTAGCTTCTAAAATGCACTTTGAACTAGACATATCCTCTTATTGTTTTCCATATTAATGGAGTTAAGTAAAATTTTTTAAAAAAGACTTATGTTATTTATTTTTTAGAAAGAGAGAGAGAATCCCAAGCAGACTCCCAGCGAAGTGTGAAGCTCAACACGGGGCTCGATCTCACAACCCTGAGATCACTACCTGAGCCGAAATCAAGAGTCAGACACTCAACCGAATGAGCCACCCAGGTGCCCCTAAAAATCTTTTCCAAGTATTCTATTTTATATTTCCTGAGAATTATGAATTTTTTGGGAAAATTATACTTCAACAAAACAAAATAATCTTTAAAAACTTTATGCTACTTTTTATGACATAACACTTCAGCCCTGAGTATTTCAAGAAAAAGTCACCATTTGGGAACCCTTCACATTTTGTCATAAGTTAGAAAGAGAATGGCTTTGCTCCCTGATAATTTCATAAGATGAAAAAATTACACCCAGGTATGCAACAACATCCATGATCTCCTATCTGAGTATAATAACAAATTCAACGAATACAAAGGAAAGAAGAAAATGCAGAGGGAAAATGAGATACTAAAAATGGGTGTTTCTACTAACTTCATTTGAAAAGGAGCTCTTTTTATTGTGTCATGCTTGCAGAACAATGAACCAAGGATTGATCTAGCAGCAAATTATGTCAAACATTTAAACAGGGACTATGAAAATGTGTAATTGTAAAATTACAGTAACAGTTTTAAAATAAAATTTCAGGTTTATTCTTGTATGCCAGAAGTTCATATTATGAGGGTGACATTTAGCTTTGACCTTGGCATGAATGTGTCACGTGTTCGTGTTGTTTGACTTATTTTTATAGCCACTGTGATTCCTATTAGCTGGACATTAGATCTTAAAATTTGGGCTAAACATTTTTGCCGAGACTGTTTTACGGGAGATGCTGCTTGCTCCATGCTCATCGCATGAAGAGGCACCATTGGGCCAACTCACTATTAGGGTTGCTGGTTGGATCACTGAGAGCCAGATCGCTGGAGGGCATATATATAGAATGGACTGCATAGGCACATTTGTCCTTTGCGACTAACAAGCAATCTGTGAGGGAGCTTTGGTATCAGGTAAATATGGTTGAATGAAATTTTAAAAAATAAACATTTTCATTTAATGATTTAACTTTTAATTGATGATCCTTGCCAAAATCATTATTTCAACATCACTATCATTGTCATTCTTACCATTCTCTCTACTTCGTTAACTAGAATTCTTTTGAAGAGTACATTTTCTTTCGGAATAATACATTAAGAAGAGCTTCTATCTCATCAACCAGATGAGCTATAATATCTCTTAAAAAAGAAGGGAAGGTACCTAATTTCTTCCCTATAATTTCCAAGTATCTGAGAAATTGGTCACCTCCATACAGAAGAAATGAGCTGTTCTGTGGTTGGTGATGGATTTTGTTCTTGTTTTGATTTCCTTTTTAGAATTATCTTTATAGAATCATGGACTTTCATATTCAGTAATACAGATTTCATTTTTATTGCTCCCTGAAAATGAGATTCAAATAGTGGTTTGTCTCAATTCCAAGCATAATGTTCTTTTATTACATCATCATTATTGTTGGGGACCCAAACCTATAATTCTGACTCTCTCCCATAAAATGTCTCTTGGTTGAAAAAGTCCGCAGAAGATGGGAAAATCATCTTTTATTTGGCTAACATCTGAATATTAATTTTAAGTCTTGTGAAGCTGAAAATAGGAAGAACATGTAAGATGTGGTTCTGTGTTTTCAAATCCTAGTTCTAAATAGTCTAAACATCAATGCTTATTCAAAAACTGGGAAAGTGAAACACAGATCATGAAACAGTTAGTCTTAACCTCAGACACACACACAACTAGAATTGAGAGCCTTTGGACAGTACGTGAGGAGAATTAAGAATCGGGTCTTACCTTAGAGATCTTAAACTTAAGATGATATGTTTATGGTTATGTTTTGGTATCTTAATTTTTAATTGCTTACCTTTTATAAATAAATCAAAATTTCAAATGCACCTGAAGAAGGGATTTTATTTAAAAAAAAAAAGTCTGATTACTAAAGGGAGCTCAGTAATTCAGGCTAATTTGTACATTTGCAGGGGGCCAAGAGAATGAATGGAAGAAGATATAAATTACTGAGAAATTTGATTAGAGCATTTAAAAAATGCTTTTTAAAAGTATATCTTTAAAATATGCAAAATGTGTTATTTATTAATCTTATTTTTATTACATAATATTATATTAGACAATTTACTTAATCTGTTTTTCCTTGAAAATCCTTTTAATTCTATTTTACCATAAAAAAATTAACTTTAGGGCGCCTGGGTGGCTCAGTTGGTTAAGCGACTGCCTTCGGCTCAGGTCATGATCCTGGAGTCCCTGGATCGAGTCCCACATCGGGCTCCCTGCTCGGCGGGGAGTCTGCTTCTCCCTCTGACCCTCCCCCCTCTCATGTGTTCTCTCTCATTCTCTCTCTCTCAAATAAATAAATAAAATCTTTAAAAAAAAAAAAAAAAAAAAAAATTAACTTTAGGTCAGCCTATGATGATGAGTATAATTTATTATTGAGTAGAATCTAAAGTAGTGAGTTTTAATTGCATTTTAGTTATAAAGGACATAAAATTTGGAGTGTATGTCACAGTATTTTAGAAACCTAAAATTTGAATTAAAAATTCATCATCAAGTCACATTTTAAGTCTGTGTATGTTTTAGGGGCACCTGGGTGGCTCAGTCGTTAAGCATCTGCCTTCGGCTAGGGTCATTATCCCGGGGTCTTGGGATCGAGCCCCTCATCGGGCTCCCTGCTCCGCAGGAAGCCTGCTTCTGCCTCTCCCACTCCCCCTGCTTGTGTTCCCTCTCTCGCTGTCTCTCTCTGTCAAAAAAATAAATAAATAAAAAATTTAAAAAGTCTGTTTATGTTTTGCACTTTCCAATATTTAAAATTCAACTTCATATGTTTCCAATTGCTTGCTTAACATATATTATGAATGAGTTCTTCTTGGAAAAAAAAATTAAGGTATGTTTTCTTTACAAAGTTATATTAATCAGTTCCTCAAACCTCAGAGTGCTGACCATTCTTCTTTTCCCTCAGCTTTATTATAATACACATCTGACATATTGTGTAAGTTTAAGGTGTAAAACGTGTTTCTTTGATCCACTTACATATTGCAAAATGGTCACCACCAGGTGTTAGCTAATACTCCCATCACATCACATAATTATCATTTCTTTTTTGCAATGAGATCTACTCTCTTAGCAGAGTGCTGATCATTTTAACCTATATTTAACTTAAAAGTGAGAATTTAGAGTAGGTACATTTTCAAGCCGCTGTGCTAATGCTCTATCAACACATGCAGATCAGTGTCAATTCCTGTAATGATCTGGAGGACTTAATAAAACTTCACCTTAAGTTCAAGAACATAGCCGTACAAATTATTTTTAGATCGCTAGTACTTAAAGAGTTTTGGCTAGTGTAGAGTTTGAAAATCAACCTTAGATACAAAATTTTTTTATAATCACAATTCCTGAGTACAAATTGCCATGTATTTTCTCTGATTTCATTTACCAACTGAAAAAAATTATTTCAAATAAAGGTTTGTGCATTGAATACCAGTGCAATCCAGCAGCAACAAGTATTTTATCATTCTTTTAGTCTGGGCCCTTTCACAAATTATTTAGATTTATTTTTAGTCATTTGAGACACAGAGATACAGAGAGAGAGAGAGAGAGCATGAGCAGGGGGAGAGGCAGAGGGAGAGGGAGAAGCAGGCTCCCCACTGAGCCAGGAGCCCGGCGTGGGGCTCAATCCCAGGACCCTGAGATCATGACTTGAACTGAAGGCAGATGCTTAACGACTGAGCCACCCAGACACCCTTCAAAAATTATTTAATACTCAAACTTTGCTGTCAAGGATTTCCCAGAACATTACACATGGCTATTTTATAACCCCTTCCCAAATGATGTAAAAAAAAAAAGTCTAGGACTCATTTTTCTTCAAGGAAAATTAAACAGAAACAGTCTCCAGTTAAAAATCTTAAAGGAAAAGGTTCTTCTACAATTTACAGATTCACTAAGATCAATTTTTTTTCCTCTATGAAAAATATGGCATAATATTTCTAGGTCTGTAGTAATGACTTCTACAAGAGTTGGAAAGATTCCCTGAAAGAGAATGGTTAGAAACTGAGAGAGAGCAAAATCTCACTACCATAGACAGTTTTCCAGTATGCAAAACTTAAAAAAATATTATTAAAGCCAGAAGCAAAAAAAAAAAAAAAAAATCACACAAAATTTATTCACTAAGATGCAGTAAATCTTCACATTCCAAAGAAGGGTGAGCAGATGAGACAATGTCCACAGATAAAAGGGACAAAAGCACATTCTATCAATGGCTACAATTCAGAGATGGTCTCTAAGGAGACTAGTCACTGCCAAGACTGCCATCTGCTTGATCTGCTGTTCTTGGGGGGCTTTGGGAGGCTTCACCTCCAATACCACTGAAATCACAGTGCTTGAAGGTGTGTAAGAGAATCAGAAATAGAAAATATCGAGGTCTTTTCTCCGTCTTCTCCTACTTCTTCTTCTTCTTCTTCTCCTTCTTCTTTCCACCTCCTCCTCTAAATCTAAAATAGGAAATGTTCCTGATGTTCTAAACACTACCTTATTTGGGAGTTGGGGCTGAATGCAGAGCCCATATTTTCAATATTAATTTGTGCTGTAACAATAAATATTAACCAGGATGTTTTTAGAAACAGGCAAAATACACTAAAAACCAAATGACATCCCAGTATCAGGATTCTGAACAATAGTATGAAACACTAAACAAGGAGATACAGTAATAGAAAATCTATAGAAATAGTAACAAAAAGCAAACGGTCTATCTGTCAATGATTCTTTTTCTTTGTACCAAGTTGGGTCCAGTTTCTTGATTTCCATGTAAAATATCAAGCTGTAATTACCAACTTTCCGGAGCTCAAAGGAAGATTCAAACTGATGCCCAGCCGCCAAGAGAAGGACCGCGTAATTAATTCCTGACTGTAGTGATGGCTCAGATTCAAATGCCTTTTTGAACCTATTAAAAAAAAACAAATGTACAAGTTTACTTCCTCAATCATGAAACTCTGGGTGTGCAATAGCTTCTGTTTGCATAACTCCAAAGCCTGAGCAAGCAAAAATATTCCACTGGCCTTCATCCCAGAATGTAGTGTGCTGTGCTATTAGAATTTAATGCTTAAGTAACTGCCTCTCCTTGCCCTCGGCCCCACTGCATTCCCCTGCTTAGCTTACCTGTATCATAGTAGCCTCTGTCTTCTAAAAAAATCCTCTTTTCAACCATCTACCAGAAATGTGACAGAGTGTGTGTGTGTGTGTGTGTGTGTGTACACACATGTGTAAGCAGTGGTAATTAAAAAATAAGAACCCTGTACCTATTTTTAAAAGTGGTTTTTAAAAAGCCTTAAAAATACACAAAGCAATGAGGGTACCATCTAGGTAACACACTGAGACAATGAGTTTCATAAGTGTGATGCGGAAATGAAATAAAGAATGCCAATTGCACTAAGAAATTAAGAAAAACAGAGATTGTGCCTGTGCATACTAATTTTGGCTCAAAGAGAATAAGAACCCTTTTCTGAATATGCATGAAACTAAATATCAACCTTTGAAAAACACTTGGACATTTGAAAAGACTTCAGTGTTTGCACATCCACTGTATTTTCAAGGTAATACTTCTTAGATTCTGTCCAAGTACTTCCTCACATACATCATTTAACAGGCAACAATATTCAATATTATTACATTTGGGATCACGAAGAAAAAAAATAAACACCCTGGTGACCATTAGAAATTGCTTGAGACAAACATGAAAAATGAAGTCTTTACTTTAAAAAGTCAAATTAAGGAAAATTTAAGGACTACATACTGAATGAATGACCATTTGATGATACAAAAAAAAAAAAAGGTTATATATATAAGAAAAAAATACATTACAATTCCGAGATAAAGGCATTCCCACTTAAATCATTAACTGTTAAAATAAAAGATAGGAAGAGCAAAAGTGGTGGCAGGCATACCAGTGTGCATTACAGTATACTCTTGGCTTTTATACATTCTTGAAATTTTCCATAACTTAAAATGATAAGTTAAACTTCAAAAGGAAAGAAAAAGTACATTTTTCTGGATATGAAGGATCATGTGCCCTTTTTAAGGGTCTTAATTTTTATTTATGCACAATAGTCACTTCTAATGCATGATAGTCAAGTTTTTTTTTTAAAGATTTATTCATTTATTTGAGAGAGAGAGAGAGCATGTGCGCATGTGTGAGTGGGGAGAGGGGCAGAGGGAGAGAATCTCAAGCAGACTCTGTGCTGAGCACAGAGCCTGATGCAGCGCTTGATCCCACTACCCATGAGATCATGACATGAGTCAAAACCAAGAGTCAGACGCTTAACCCACTGAGCCACCCAGGCACCCCGGGTCTTATTTTTTAAATAGAACAAGTATCTCTGAATGGAAACAAAAATCAAGTAAGTATTAATCTTAACTAGTTGGCTCAAATAATTATGGAGATGGAGGAAGAATAGAAAATTTCCAAGTGCATCACTGTTGATGATCAAAAAGCATTTTTACCTCTCCAGAAGTATAGGTGTTTCCCAATTCTAAGATGGAAAAAACATGCTCCCAGACTGCTGATATTTAAAACTAGTCATATAAAGGAAAGACATGATTTTTAAATCTTAGACTCATGTAAGTCTCAAAGGTTTTTGTGTTTGTTCAGACGCAAGTAGAAGGTCCCACTAAAAAGAGTATAGAAGAAGAAAGAAGTTGTATACTTTCTTTTCTACCAATTCATATCAAGATATGCAATATTTTCAACAAATAAATTCTTTCATTTCTCCAGAAACCAAAGAACATGGAATTTCTCTTAAAGATATTAAAGGAAAAATGCAAAAAGCAAGACATGCCCAAATTAATCAATAAAAATTGACTAAGGACTTCCTATGTGCCAAAACCAACCAAAATGAAAAGTTTGGCTTACATCTATTTTTATGTTCCCATAAACAATATATATTTTTATGTTTTTAACCAAAATATGAATGCCAATAAAATTAATAATTTATATTTTTCTAGTATTCATAGCACTCCATGACAATGACTTCAGTATTGAGGAGAAAGTCTTAACATCTTCTGGATTCTCCTGGCGATTAAGATAACATGTAGGTATGTTACAAGAGAAATAAAATCCTGTCATATATTATTAATATACCACTCATAGGAATTAAGAATTCTCACACACTGTCAGCATAAATTAGTACAGTATTTCTTGGTTGAAATTTGCCAATATATGTCAAAATTGTAAAATTTAAAAAAATTATGCATATCTGTTGACACAACAATTACACATCTATGAATTATACTAAGGAGAAGCTCAAATATGTAATCAAAAATTCAGTTACAAGGATATTTGTTATAAGTTGAAAAAAGTACTCTAAATTTCCAACATTATAAAATGTGATAGGGAATAAAATGTATTCCAAATGTTTGAAAGCTATATAATCATTTAAGTTCTAGAAGAATATTCAATGCTGGGGGGAAAACTTTAGCTTCAAAGTAGATGTAGTAGTCTATTTAGAAGCCATCACTTCTGCTATAACAACTATGCAGAAAAAGGATACATAATCGAAAACATATTTTTATAGACACTGGAGATCTATGGAAGCAACAATTAAAAACATCATTGAAATAAAGCTTCAGAGAGGGAAGTGCCCTTCCAAGATGAGCTGAATTGCTTTGTCTTCTATAGGGGCATTTGCTCATTCTGACCACAAGATGAGGGTTGGGCTTGGCATCGGCAGAGAAACTTCCTCTCTGAAACTCTACCGGGGAAAAGAGAAACTAGTGGATTTCCTGATAGTTGCATGGGTTGGCATGATGGAATGAAACCTGGAGGAGCCTCAAACATGTAGCCAGTTTTCTCCACAGGACATTTGTTGAATAGTGGGTTGTATAGGAGGCTGGGAGATAAGTTAGGGCTGGGATGGCAAAATGAAATCTCCTCAAGTCTGGCAGGACTTAGCAAGTGGAGCCTGCAACAAATATATGACAATCTCCTCCTTAAAAAAAATTACCAAATTTTAGAGCTGTATGATGTGAAAGAACAAAGAGTTAAACTCAAAACTTCAACGGGCAGATATGAAATTGCCCACAGTACTTAGGGATAAGTAGATAGAGACCTGCTTGGCTCTTAATCAAAAGCTGAGACAAAATCAAGATAGACTGGGTCAGCTAAAACTGAAACCCAGACCAACTCAACTCAATAGCATTTTTCTATAAAGATTTATTTATTTATTTGAGGGGGGGAGAGGGGCAGAGGGTAAGGGAGAAAGAATCTTTTTTTTTTTTTTTAAAGATTTTATTTATTCATTTGAGAGAGAGAGAGGGACAGAGAGAGCACACAAGCAGGGGGAGAGGCAGAGGGAGAGGGAGAAGCAGACTCCCTGCTGAGCCAGATGGGAGCTGGATGTGGGGCTCCAGCCCAGTACCCAGAGATCATGACCTGAGTCGAAGGCAGACACTTAACCATCTGAGCCACCCAGGCACCCCAAGGGAGAAAGAATCTTAAACAGACTCCGCGCTGAGTGTGGAACCCCATGTGGGCTCAATCTAAGGACCCTGAGATCATGACCTGAGCCAAAACCAAGACTCAGATGCTCAACTAACTGGCCTACCCAGGCGCCCCAACTCAATTGCATTTTTTGAAGTAATCAGCTTCTTATCCTATCCGGCTAACAAAGGAAAGTGAGAACTTTCTGAGAGAGAATATAAACCATCTTCAGTCTTGAAAATTCTTAAATACAAAATATATGGGATACAATAACTATGAGACATGCAAAAAGCCAGAAAAATGTGACCAATAAACAAAAGAGCAAAAATAGACAAGAGCAGCTGACTCAGAGATAATTCAGATGTTGGAGTTTATAAACAAGGAGTTTAAACTAATTATTACAAATATGATAAAAATCAAGAAAAAGATGGACAAAAGGGATAAAAAGATAAACAATTTCATTAGGGGGTTGGAATCTTAAAAAGAAAAATCAAAAAGAATCTTTGTATGGGTTTAATAGCAGACCACACAGAACAAAAGACAGATGTGGTGAAATGAACAGGTCAATACAAAGTATCTAAATGGAAGCAGAGAGAGAAAAAAAAAGGGAGAAAACACAACAAAGCATGAGACATATGGGACATAGTTAAACTGTCTAACATATGTATTATTGTAACTCCAGAAAGAAGAGAGAGAGAACACAGAACACAAGAAATATTTGAAGACATAGTGGCCAAAAATATTCCCAAACTGTTGAAAACATTAACCCACAGATTCAAGAAGCTCAGCAACTTCAAGTTAGGAGAAAATGAAATAATCACAGTCTAAATGCTGAAACCAAAGACACATAAGAATCTTAAAATCAGCCAGAATGAAAAAGATACATCACCTATAAAGGAACAATAAAATTGATAGCTGACTTAGCAATACAAACTATGGAAGCCAAAAGATAATGCAATGACATAAGAACTGTTGAATATTTAAACTCCCCTAGGTTTCTTTCCTTGTTCAGGAGGTGGTAAAGTACAAATTTAAGGTAGACAATAAAAGTCAAGGATGTAGATGGCAATCTCTAGGGAACTACTAAACTAATAATAGAAAAAGTTTTAGTAAAGGCCTAAGAGAGGATAAAATATAATACTAAATTAATAGAAAATAAGGGGGGAATGGAAGACTAAAAGATAAAAGAACAATGAAACAAATAGAAAATAAATAGCAAGATGGTAAACATAACTGCAAATACCAGTTATCACAATAAATATAAGTGACCCAAACACTACAAATAAAAGAGATTTGTCAAGTTAGACTGAATAACAGGGAAGGAAGGAAGGAAGGAAGGAAGGAAGGAAGGAAGGAAGGAAGGAAGGAAGGAGCAATTTCAATTATATACATTTAAGAGACACACTTTAAATATAAGGACACAGTTAAGTTGAAAATAAAATGATGCAAGATGTATCACTCAAATATTAACCCAAAGAAGTCTGTTGTGATTATATATTAATATCAGACAAAACTAATTTTACAGCAAAAGTTATCACAAGACATAGGAGGGACATTTCATAATGATAAAAGGGTAAATTCAAAGAAAAATTTATAATCCTAAACATACCTATTAATATGGCTTCAAAACATATAAAAGCAAAAATTGACAGAACTAAAAATTAGACAAATTTACATTTATAGCTGGAGATTTTAAAACACTTTTCAGTGATGATCAAACAAGCAGACAAAAAAAATCAACGAGGATATGGAAGATCTGAATAATAAGATTAACCAAGTTAATCTAACTGACTTATGTGGAACACTACACCCAACAACAGCGCACCATATCCTGGGCCATAAGGTACTTATCAACAAATTTCAAAGAACTGAAATAATGCAGAGTGTGTTCTCTTGCCACAACAGAATTAAACTAGAGAACAAAAAAGAAAGATATGTTTGGACATTGGGCAACCTTCTTCTGAATAACCCAGGGGTCAGAGAAGTCATGCTGAAAATGAAAAGATATTTGAGCTGAACAATATTGAAAGTTCAATATATCAAAATTTCTGGGATGCAGAATAATTTATACCTTTAAATGCATATGTTGGGAAAAGAGCAAGGTTGAAAAATCAATCCTGTAAGCTCCCATCTAGAAAAATTACAGCATATTATTCCCAAAGTAGAAGGAAAGATACAATAAAGGAAAGAGCAGAAATTAATGAAATAAAAAGTGCAATAAAGAAAATTGGCAGTGCCAAAAGTTGGTTCTATGAGAAGATTAATAAAATGATAAACTCCAAGGCAAATTGCTCATCAGACGAGAGAGAGAGAGAATATAAATTACTGTTATGCTACACTATCAGGAGGACGATTAATATAGGTCCTGTTAGCATTAAAAAGAAAGTAAAAGGAGGGGTGCCAGGCTGGCTTAATTGGGAGAGCATGTGACTTGATCTCGGGGTTGTGAGTTCAAGCCCCACATTGGGTACAGAGATTACTTAAAAATAAAACATATTTTTTAAATGTTTTAAATATTTATTTTATTTTATTTTATTTTATTTTTTTAAAGATTTTATTTATTCATTTGAGACACAGAGATAGAGAGAGAGAGTGCATGAGCAGGGGGAGAGGGAGAAGCAGGCTCCCTGCTGAGCCAGGAGCCCGATGCGGGGCTCGATCCCAGGACCCTGGGATCATGACCTGAGCCGAAGGCAGACACTTAACCATCTGAGCCACCCAGGTGCCCCGATATTTATTTTATTTTTAAGATTTATTTATTTATTTCAGAGAGAGAGAGAGAGAGAGAGAGAGTGAGCAAGCATGAGCGGTGGGGAGGGGCAGAAGGAGAAGCAGACTCCTTGCTCAGCAGGGAGCTCGATATAAGGCTCAATCCTGGGACCCTGGGATCATGACCTGAGCCGAAGGCAGATGCTTAACTGACTGAGCCATCCAAGTGCCCCAAAAATAACATCTTTAAAAGTAAAAGGATATTCAGAATAACTTTATGCCAATAAATATAGCAACTTAGGTAAAATGGAAAATTTTCTTGAAACGATTTAAGAAAAAAATGGAAACTCTGTAAAATTCTATATCTATTACAGAATTTATAACAATCTCAAATTACTTTTTATTCTATTATCTATCTCCCCCAATAGAGTGCAAGCTCCATGAGAGCAAGGACCTTGTCAGTCTTGCTGTCCACTGAATCTCCAATGCCTGGATCATCAGGATGTCTGGGATGTTGCAGGTGAATATGAAATACTTGCTGAATGAAGAAAGTCTCCATCCACTTCTTACCAAGAACCAAGCTGAGACAAGTGATAAAGACAGTGGTTCACAGGAGACTCAAATAATCTATTCAGGGTGCATGAGTGGCTCAATCCATTGAGCAGCTGTCTTCGGTTTGGGTGGTAATCCCAGGGTCCTGGGATCGAGCCCCGGGTCAGGCTCCCTGCTCAGCGGAGAGCCTGCTTCTCCCTCTCTCTCTGCCTGCCTCTCTGCCTACTTGTCCTCTCTCTCTATCTGTTAAATAAATAAATAAATAAATAAATAAATAAAATCTTTAAAAAAAGAATCTATTCACTTTCTTCAGCAGTCTAAACCCTCACTTTGATAGAAACCATATGACCAGAAAGCTACACCCTTAGACCACATTGAATTAGTGCACTGCATATCACCTTCACCACATTACAATTTAAAGTCGTTGAAATTCACTATTTAATAAAAATATCAAGGATATTGTTTATATAGCTTTCACTGTTGTCTATAGAGCATCTTATATGAGAAATTCCTTTAATTTATGGCTAGGGAGTGTACAGTTTCTTCCGAAGAAGTAGCATATGATTCTTTTTTCATGCTCTACTAAAATGCCTATTGGCTTGGAGGTCAGTTATACCAAGCACGTTGATCCTTATTATGGGCATATTTGTATTCTCTTGTTCCTTGATGCTAATTTTCCAAACATCTTTTATCATTTCATTGGTTTTTTTTAAGACTCAAACTTGATAAATTATTGTTAAAATACAGATGCTAAAATAATGTTAAAATATAGATGTTAACATATAGATGTTAAAAGAATGAAAGCATCCATTTTAGCTGAAGGTGATGTATCATTCATTTTAGGGTAAATGTGTCATGGTATCAAACAACTGCAAATCCCAGTAGCTAACAATGCCTGTTAATGCCACATTTCTATGTTGGTTGGCTCAGCTCTGCTCCACATTGTTTTCCTTCTTGGACCCAGCCTGAAGGAGCAGTTTTTTCCAGAAAATGACCAAGGAAAAATACACACAGCACAACCACAACATGGCTTTTAAAGCTTCTGCTGATAATGAGCATCAACCAAGACATACACCCAAACCTGGTGTCGTGGGTGGGATAGATTGGCTTTCCTATGAACAGGGATAGTATATTTCTAACAATAATATGACGTAGCACAGATGACATTCTCCACCCAAGAAAACTGTGATTAATACCAAATAGAAACAATACCAAACAGACACACCAGTATTAGCTGCCTCTCATTACTGAGCACCTACTAGGTACAAAGCATTGCATTAGACACTTCAAGCATAATATTTCTAATTCTGACAATTCTTTACGGCAGAGAGGATTCTCTCAAGATTACTGATCAGGACACTAAAGACTGGACATATTAAGTCATGCACATTAGAAATGGTAGAGTAGGAACTTGACCCAATTCTGCTCAATTCCAAAGCTGAGCCCTCTTCTCGGTATCACCCTGCCTATCCTTTGGTGTATGTTCAAAAAAACTTTTTTTAGCCCTTTTTCATGACTTTCTGGTTTTTTGTTTTGTTTTGTTTTTGTTTTTTTAGTAAAAGGGAGTTGGGTGAAACAGGAAAAATTATGAGAAATAAAAGCAGGAGGAACTGCTTTTATATCAAGGATAAAGTTTATATTCTACATATAACAGAAAGAGGTATTGATATATTCTTGGAAAGAATGGTATTTGTCACAAAATATATTTGATTGATCTTATTAGGGACTAATATTTTTAAAAGACTGATATGGCAATACTGCTGAACATGCCCATAAAAATGTCCCAAAGAAGTTTTATGTTGTTGAAAACTTCACCATTTAACTAGCAAGAGGATAAATGAATGTGAACATTAGTCCTTACATAAAGAAATCTATAAACTGATTATTAGTGTAAAACTATCTATAAAGATAAAGAAATAAAATGGCTAGAGGTGAGTAAGCTAAATTAAAGATGACTTCATGAAATAAAGAAATCTTAAGGATGAAACCAGATATTCACATCTTAAGAGGATTCTAGTGACTACATTTGAGTAACTGTATGAAGTTATGTCCACTACTGTTGATTTTTTCCTATTTTAGTACTAAATGTTTACTGGAAAGAAGTAAATACTTTATTCTTCAATTTATTATTACATTGAAAAGATGCAAACTTCTTAGTTGAGCTTCCAAAGCAATAGACTTTTGTTCAAGGCTGCCTTATTATTAGCAACTGTATTTGTCACCTGATTGCAAGCTAGCTCTAAAAGAGGCAAGTACTTGATTATGAAGTGAGTGACGAAGTCTTTATAACAAAGACAGTTCATTTTTTGCATCTGCACTGAGATGTTCAACAAAGTCAAGAATAAAGGAAATATTCTTGAGTTGATTATTTCTAGCTAAAGAGCATTTACTTTCTATCAAAGAAGAAACTGAGCTCAAGTCAAGTTCTCTCTACTTAGCTGTCATTTTTCCTGCTTTGTGATATAACAGCTGTGATTCTTTCTGGGAGACATAAAAGTAATTAAATTAGAATTTCATGGTGCTTTGCATCTCTAGGGATATTTCTTAAATTATCACTCATAAAAAAACTCACAGACAAAGCAGGACAGTATAAGAAGAAAACTAGTGCCAAATCACTCTGTTAATTTGGTTTGTAGATGGGGGGAAAACCCTCTCTTCATTTCAAACTACTTATTTGTATATGATCCTTATTATAACAGAAAAGTCAGGAAGAAAATAAAATAACCCCAAATTCTAACTATCTTCTTCCAGTCCTTTTCCTCTTCATTGACTTTTTTTTTCCAAATAAAGAGAATAATGTTATTTTTATAATCTGTTTTTAAATTTTGATTGGATAGCATGACGCATGTTACTATCAAAAATTTTTTTTTTAAACCACCATTTTCTTCTGGGTATATACCCAAAAGAACTGAAAGCAGGAAATGCAGGTATTGTACACCAATGTTCATAGCAGCATTATTCACAATGGCCCAAAAGGTGAAAACAAGACAGAGGTCCATCAACGGATGAATGGATAAATAGAATATGGTGTATACATAAGATAGAGTATTACTCAGCCTTAAAAAAGAAAATTTTGACACATGTTACAACATGGATGGACCTTGAGAACGTTATGGTAAGTGAAACAAGCCAGTTGCAAAAAAGACAAATACCATTTGATTCCACCTATAGGAAATACCTAGAGGAGTCAGATTCATAGAGACAGAGTAGAATGGTGGTTGCCAGGGGCTGAGAAGAGGGGAAAATGGGAAGTTGTCTAATGGGTATAGAGTTTGAGTTTTGTAAGATGAGAAGTGTTGTGGGTGGAGAGTGGCGATGGTTGCACAGCAATGTGAATGTACTTAATGCTACTGAACTATACTCTTCAAACAGTTAAAATGGTAAGTTTTATGGTACCTATATTTTTACCACCAAAGCCCATCCCCACAATTTTGAATGAATGATATTCCATCACATGGGGAGGTTATCCTTCGCTTAACATTTTCCCCAAATGTTGGACATTTAGATTTCTTCCAATTTTTTGTTACCATAAAATTCAGGTAGTAAACATTGTTGCAAACACACCTTTCTTTCCATATCTGCTGTTTCTTTAGGATAGTTTCCAAAGGACATAACTGGATTAAAGAACATGAATTATTTCAAGGCTCTTGATGCATAATGTCAAATTGCTTCCCAGAAAGGTCTTACCAATTCATTCACTTTCCTAAGAGCAGTGTAGGAGAGAGACCTTTCCATTGCATTCATGCCAAAATAAAGTATTCTCATCTCTTTTCATCTTTGCCAATTGATAACAACAAGAAAGCATAGCTTGGGATTTTAACGTGTACTTATTTGATCGCTCTTGAGAGTGAATTGTGTTCACATGTTTATGACCAATCTAAACTTACCCTTCCAATAATTGCCAATTCTCTCAAATTAAAATGTAAAACCCATATTCTAAGAAGGCTGGGAAGATGGGAGGAGACACATTTGGGAAAGCTCTAAAGGGCAGGTAAAAGTGGGCTCAGGAGTTTAAACTTTATCTTTAAGGATGTGAAGAACAGTAAAGATTTAGGAGGAAGGGAGTAACAACAAAATATGGAGAAAACCTAAACCTTTACTAAAAAGAGAATAAGCATATTATCAATTGTGGTTAATCTAGTCAACAACATGGACTCACTAAGCAGAATCTCCAGGGGCAAAGAACTCTCCATCCACATAGTTGAAAAACTCCACAAACAACTGTGATGTTCAGCCAGGCTTGGAAACGATTGCTTTCATTCGGTGAGTGAAATGACCCCATTCTTTCACATTCTCCTTCCTTTCAGCATAATGCTTGGCAAACATCAAGTTTTCTCACTCAACCCTCTGACAACTGAGTTACATAAAGCAAGCTTTAGTTGCCCTCCTTAGGTGCTCAGTACTTGTTAGCTGCAATTAGGAACCTCCACAGGGACATCCTGAATATTATCATTCCTGGATTTCAACTTGGTCAGGCCATAACAGAGCTTCATCCAATCTATCATTTGCTGGGTGTGACATTAAAGCAAGGTCAAGGCATGCAATCAATTTACCAGGGTGCTTGCTTATAAAGCAACTGTGGGCACACTGTATGTTCTACCCGGGTCTCCAGGTCATCCTGGAGCTGTTGGTCCCTTAGGAACCATCTACATCTGGATATATATGAGCTAGGGGTCATGTTGAGTTACTACGAACTCTTCAGGCTTTGAGTTCTAAAAAAAATCATCTAAAATTTGGAAACTCACCTAACAGACACAATAAAGGACTGACCAAAAATGATGTCAGTGGAATGATGGTGATGTAAGACTCGGGGAGGGGGGGGGCACAGAAGGTAGTGGAAATGGAGAACACAGAGAAAGATAACTTGAAGCCAAGAAAAAGAAAAAAAGGCTAATCTGCCAAATGGAAAATAGTCATTGGTCTCTATTTGTATGTCGATTGGCTTGTTACATAACTCTCCCAAAGTAAAGCCAACCCCATTAATAATGTAAAAACTAAGTAGTTATTAGGCACACATTACTGTTTGAATAACACTGTCACTGACGTAAAAGAAAATTATTTGATAAGGCAAAGCTATCTGTCCTTTCTCAAGTTACTATGGAAAAACGAACATATTAATGCTAGAAACAGGCTTAATGCTTTCAATTTCCTGGGTATGGATCTTTTTTGGCATTACAACAGGAGACATGATTACACTAATACTGTACAGGTACCTAATTTCCTGTCAAAGTTCTGAAAATGACTTCATATCTCCCCTTAAGAATGAGAATACTGGGGAGCCTGGGTGGCTCAGTCGTTAAGCGTCTGTCTTCGGCTCAGGTCATGATCCCAGGATCCTGGGATCGAGCCCCGCATCGGGCTCCTTGCTCAGCGGGAGCCCTGCTTCTCCCTCTCCCACTCCCCCTGCTTGTGTTCCCTCTCTCGCTATGTCTCTCTCTGTCAAATAAATGAAATCTTAAAAAAAAAAAAAAAAGAATGAGAATACCATCATGTCTAAAACCAAATATGATTTCAAACAAGCACGGCCTATCCCATGTGACCCCACAACAGCTCTGGCATGTGAAATTTAAATAAGGCCCATGTAAAAAGTATACAGACTCTGCAATTTTTCCCTCATCAGCTAAATGTTCAGCTAGATGCAGAAAGAAGAGAAAGAAAACCCTTAGGAATATTTTAGGAAAAGGGAAACTTAATTTAGTTAGTGTCCATGTTGAACACGGATAAACATAACAATATATAAAGAAATACAAACTATTTTCACATATTCTACACTAAAGCTATAGCACTAGATGCCTACTAAATTCCAGGACTTTAACATATGTTGTTTCTTTTAATTCTCACAACAGAGCATTTATTCCTCCAAAAACAGTAAGTCTAAGCCAGTTGGAGTTGTAACAATCCTGTCCTCCTTCCCAGTGATTTGTGTAGTATTGGGCTGACGATGGAATACTAGAAGCGTAAAGAAATGTAAGGAAAGTCTGGGGTAGGTTTTTATGAGCCTGCTTTCCCAGTTCTAAGAAAAAGATGGCCTCCTTTCCTCTCCAGACCTTGGTGTAGCTAAGTTGGATTGGTGCCTGGAATGGCCGTGGCCACTTTGCAACCCTAAGAAAGCCAGCCGGAAGACAGAGCCACCAACAGCAATAACGAGGGAAGAGAACTCAGCCGACATTTTTAAGCTGCTGACTCAACCTACTCCAGACCCAGCCTCACTTCTGGACTTCAATTCATTGTGTTATTGTTGAAGCCCATCGGAGTAAGGTATTCTGCTACTTATAAGATGCTAAGAGCTTCTTAATTCCTGCAGGTAAGTATTATTCTTATTTTTTAAGTAAGAAAATGGAATTTTCTAAAGGTTATCTTGCCTAAGATCACACTGTCTCCAAGTGTTGACTCAATATTTATCTCATATCAGTCTCCTAAAAGTCCTCTTCCACAAAACAGTACAGACATTCCCGGAAAGGTCTGTTCCTGGAAATTCTAGGAAAGAGAGCCTAGGATGTAGTAAAAACAACACTGACTCTGAAAAATTGGATTTGAGATTTTTATTAATAACAGGACGTCAAAAAATTCACTTAAGTTCTTCGAGTTTCAATGGCCTTGCTTGTAAAAATGGGAGGAAAAAAAGGTCAGCCTTGCTTTCTTTACAAGGTGCTTCTAAGTCTGCAACAGTTAACAGCATACACAGAAACTTTGTGTCAACTCTGAAGTTTAAGGGATTGGTAATTATTTCCACCAATTGAACAAATACTGCACATAACAAAATGCTCCAAGTAAGCCACTCTGCATGTGAATTCAGCATGACTATTTCGTGGTTACTTCTTTGTTGGATTAGGTTAACAAAGGAATCGCGGAGATAATCTTCGCAATGAATTTTCCATGGCTCTCCAAGTCACGGTACATACTATTTCCTTGGGCCATTCTAGTTAAGTCTGTCATTTCACAAACTCTGTGGCCTCTTTTAAGGATGTGAGTCTAGGCTTTGGAGTCATAATATTTCCTACTTTGAAAGCTGAGTATCCGCCCAGCGTCACTGTCTCATCTCGTGTGATATCCTCTCGCAGCCCAAACATCCTCTAACCAGAGCCTATGACCGACACCATGATTGTTTTCTCTAACTTAGATTTAACTTTATGTTGAACCGCTATCATAAAAAGCGACAACCTCTTCATGACTAAAAGCTAAACTCAGTTTAATTACGTAAAGGTCAAAAAGGCGTTTTTTCCTACCTTAAGTTGGATTATAGAAATTTAAGTACAGAAAAAATAGCATTATTTTACCCAGCCTCAAGAGCTTCAATGGACAAAAATAACGAAGGAAGTGACAATGAAAAACAGTAAATGTCAGAGAACTAGTCCTTTTTTATACTTAAATCAGCAGGATGCATTCATTCAAACCACCCAGCCTCTGTCCCAGATAAGATTCAACAACAAAAGTTTGTTCTAACAGAAGAGAAAAAAAGAATTTTTCTAACAACGTATCACAATTCTGCAAACTTAAAAAAAAATCTAAACCATAAACTTTTTTCTTACTTCCTATTTTTGTACTCTGACCCCCTAGGCAAAGCTCTCAGAAAATAGATGTGCGCAGGCGTAAAATGGTGCCTTGCCACAATGCCTGCACCGGATTCGACGCTCAGAGGAGTGCAACGCTTTCTCCCTCTGACATGGAGCAGAACCCTGAACTCATCAAAGGTGTTCAAATGGGGAATTGCAAGAAAGAGCTTGATGAGCCACTGAAATCACAACTGCTTGGGGCTCTTACACTCTTGAGTGAAAGTTCCTATCCTTAAACCTTCCGTGGTCAGTACATCACTGTCTCTGCAAGCCAACAAAAAATGATTCAGGCCATGGGAAATGTCCACGGGAAGAGGCCTGAGGGACTGACTGCCTGCCACGACATCCCTCCCCTTGGCCTCGCACCAGCATTTGACAAGTGAAAACTCAGGGAGTTACACGGCTCAGACAAAGTCAGTGGAAACATCCCTGTGGGACCCATGACTCAGGACATACATAATCTTGGGTAAATCTGGCAGGATGTCTCATAACCTCAGGAACACCCTCTTGTGTCAGCACCTTGACAATGTGCTTTTCACTTCTCAGCTCGAACAGAAAGGGAGGTTAGGGACGATGCCAACACACCAACATGAATGAGTGTGTTTGCAGCACTGTGGGAGTTGGATCAAAACATTAAGAAATACCGAAGAAGCTTTACAAGTGTGAGGGCATGAAAAAAAACCCCTATTTAAAAAGGGCAGGGGGTACTTCTTAGCCATCCTTAGGACAAATGGATGTATGACTATACATGACAGTAATGGCAGGTTATGGATAGGTAATCTACAGTAAAAGTGACATTCTTTTAATACCAAATAAGTCTGTGAGTGACACAAGATCAACTCCTAGGGACCCTACCGTTAAAAGGCTTTGATCTCTAACAGCCTTCCCTGTTCTTACTAGAAAATTAATGGACAGCTTAAAATGAAATCATAAGAATTTCTGACATCTTCAATTTGACCTGAAGACCTTGAAACACAAAGCTCTTTTGAGAGACAGTTAATAGTCCTCAGCTAAAGGAGAACCATAAAAAAGAAGCCAGAATCTGGAAGTATAGAGAGTTAAAACAAAAACACACTGGAAAAAACTCTGTTCCTTAACTGAACTTTATGTGACCTTGAAAGCTCTCAGTAGTCTAAACTGTTTGATTTTCAAATAGGGAAATGCTTTATTTTATTCCTGTGCATCATGCACACTAACTTCATAGGAGATGTTTTCCATTTTAATTCACTGACCATGAAACTTAGGCTTGTGAAGATTACCTAGGCATTTCATTATCACTACCATATCAAAGCATTTATACTGGCACAATGTTTCCAAGTATCAGATTCTAATTCTCCTACAACTAAGAATTTTTTTTTTAAGATTTTATTTATTTATTTGACAGAGAGAGACACAGTGAGAGACGGAACACAAGCAGGGGGAGTGGGAGAGAGAGAAGCAGGCTTCCCACGGAGCAGGGAGCCCGATGCGGGGCTCAATCCCAGGACCCTGGGATCATGACCTGAGCCGAAGGCAGATGCTTAACGACTGAGCCACCCAGGCACCCCCAACTAAGAATTTTCTTAAAGTGTAAATCTTCTGGTAATTCAAAGGCTGCATAGCTATATTCCTCTTTTGTAACAGCAGAAAAAAAAAAACTTAGTAAAGGGAAACTGTAAAACTCTCTGGCTCATACTAAAAATTTATAATACAAATTTAAAAGTCCAAACCAAAGTTTTCCATGAGGATCCAGGAAATCACTGTCCCCAGGTTTTCCTTCCTGGTTGTAACCCATTATCCCAATTTCAGTCCCTGGTTCAACTGCTAAAATGATATAAGATTTTGCAAAGTTAAGATTTCTGTTTCACAACTTAAAAGATTTTATGGCTATCACTGAGGAACTCCTGAGGTAAGCCAACCTCCTTTAATGTATGTATTTTAAATTAGGGAATAGTTTAGGAATATTAAGAAAGACAGAAAAATAATATAAGCAACACTCCCACATACCCACCACTCAGCTTAAGAAATGAAATGTTTTAAATAGTCTTGCAGCTGCATGTGAATCACTCTCTTCTACTCCTTCATCCCCATTGGTAACCATTATACTGAATTGAGAATTTATGATGCGCATTCATGCATCCATACCATTACTAGGTGTGTATGATTGCTTTTTAAAGTTTCCATAAATGATACTGTACTCCATGTATCTTTCTGCCATTTGCTGATTTTGCTCAACTTTTTTTAAAGATTTTTTTTTTTTTTGCATGTCAAAAGTTTTATACAGAGGAACTTCAAGAATTTCTCTACTGTATGGTGACTAACATAACATAATAATAATAACAGAAGACTTTCTCTAGAGTATATAAGTAGGAGTAGATATGCTGGATATAGGACAGGCTAGCTGTCAACCTTCCTTGATAATACCAAAATCTTTAAGTGGTCATAAAAATTTCTACCACAACCAGGAGAGGCTCCCTTTCCTCTAACAACTTTGCCAACAATTGATATTGTCACACTTAACTATTTTTTTTATAAATCTAGTAGTTTCTAACGGTGTATTAGACACTTTAGATGATATGTTGTAGAGTTTGGATTCTGTTATACTCCTCTTATGAGTATTCAGTCTTATTCTAACAGGCAAATAAACTGTTGGTGGTTTACCTTGATCATGTGGGGACTTGGCTTTAGGTTTTATTAGGGTGGCTCTGTATCGGATTTGCTCTTAATTTTTAGTGCACTTCTTTAGTCCTGGTATGTAGTTTTTTATTCCTACGCTGTGGCCCTTCTGGAGTTTCAGTGGAAAACTCAGATTGCTCATGAAGCCCCTCTAACTTCAGGTTCAAATTCCAAAGTCTGTCTCTCCTACACTGGGCAGCTGCTGAAATTTCTGTTCAGCTCTCTTAAGACTTCTGGCTACTATTTTCCACCTGGGCTCCTAGGGTAAAACTCACACATGTCAGGGGTTAGCTGAGAGTTGAACAAGAATTTATACACAGGTTTTGAGGCTCTCTCTCTGTGGCTCCTTTATGTAGGGGGTATCGCACTCAATTTCCAGGCACTCTGGCAGCCTCACACTGACCCCTCTGACCATTAAGACTCTGGTTTTCTTCTGGAGTTTTATCTGTCCTGTGGCCCTGCTGATCAGGGAATGCCCCCCGAGGGAAAACCCATTTAAATGTGGATCTCTTATCCAGTGTGGTACCCTTCATCCAAGAATCAAAACCTCTCCAGTTTCTGACTACTTTTAGTCACTCACCAATGCTTCCAAACTGTTTTCCTTCTTAAGTGTTTTTCCAAAGTTTATAATTATTACAATTGGCAGGAGTAGCTGTGCAATAGAACCCACTCTGCCATTTCCAAAAGGCAGAACCTTGATGAACAGAGGCAAATCTTGATGTGCTCTCATTTCCTAATCTTTTCGTTCTATGATTCATGGTATTTTTAAGCCTTGTCTAAGAAATTCTTTCCTATCCCAAGGTCAGCTTGTATATTTTATTCTAAAAGTTTTTTTCTAAGGTATTTAAAAAATATTTTGGTTTTTAATTCACTTGGATTTCATTTCTTGTGCATGGCTTAAAGCAGAAATCCAATTTCATTTTATTTTTACGAGCAGATGAACAAATTTTCCCAGTCCCATTCCTGAAGAGTCCACCCTTTCCACTCTGATTCATGAAGTGCACTGTCACAAATCTAGTCTCATAAATATCTCCATCTGTTCCAGGCTCTCTCTTCTGTTCCAGTCTCTCTCTTCTGTTCCAGTGTTTGTCTATACCTACACGCATACTGTAATACCTTAATTATTACATCTTTATAGCAGGTCTTGTTATCTGGGAGAGCAAGTCCTTCCACTTTGTTCTCCAAGATTGCTTTGCCTTTTCTTGGCCCTTTGTTTTTTTCAAATAAATTTTAGAATCAATTTGTCAAGTCACATGAAAGCCCTGTTGGTGAGAATTAACATCTTTAAAATAGTAAGTCTTCTCATCCACAAATTTGGTATACTTTTTCATACATTCTAGTATTCTTTCATGTCTATCAATTTTTATAAATTCTCCACAAAATATTTTTGTTACTATATTCTATATTATATTTTAAAATATCTTTTAAAATGTTACTTTCTCGAATTATCTTTTCATCCAACTTACCCCAATTTACTCTGCCATATCAAATGAATTTCATCAAAATTGTTTACTGAAGCTATAAATTCTAAGATTTATTTCGTAATACACAATCTAAAGGATAACAATACTTTAACACTCCCATTTGCAAACCATTTTTTTCATGTCATGGATTTATCAAGTAAGTGTCTTATCTGATATACTTACCAAGAAGCTCCATGGTCTCTACTCTCAGTGTCCAGGAAATTAGAGTCCAAAAACATGTCTTTGTAGATTCGACCAACTAGGCAATACATATCTGAAGCAACCTGCCCTTCACTTTGCACCAGTGGGATCATAACATCAAGAGCTTTTTCTCTATCTCCAGGGAGATTTCTCCTAAGGTTGGAGGAGAAAAAATATCATTGTTTCAAGATAGATTATAGAAGCAATGCAGGCCAATTATCTTTTTAAAACTCTACTTGATATATTGATTCACATTAGTGAAGTTTGGCAGGATAAAGACAACCATAAGATTTTGAGAGTCCCCTGTAAAGCTCTGTCCTAAGCCTTTTTGTCTTTTCATCTATCGCACGTCTACTGGGTCTAACAAGGATCACTTCTGAGCTGCTTTCCTGATGACGGTGATAGATTTGCATTTACCCATCTATATAGTCCTTCTAATTTCATAGTCCATACTTTCACGGTTCATAGGTTCAAGGGCATGGAGTAGGATTAGGAATGCAGTCTGTGGCCTTAAATGGGGCAGTTGACTAATCCAGACAAGGACCAAACCCTGACTTTAGGTTTCAATGGCTTTTGCTCCAAAACACTGTACAGACTTAGTCACAGACAATACCAACAAACCAACTTTAACCCAAGAGTTGCCTAAAGTCCACGTGTGACCAGTTGATGATCTAAGGAAGATACTTTATGTAGATCATTTTAAAATAGCAAGTATGTGTAGATCATTGTCAAAACCAGATAAAAATTCTCTTAAAGGGACGCCTGGGTGGCTCAGTCAGTTAAGCATCTGCCTTCAGCTCAGGTCATGATCGCAGGATCCTGGGATTGAGCCCCGCATCGGGCTCCTTGCTCAGCAGGGAGCCTGCTTCTCCCCTCTGCCTGCTGCTCCCCCTGCTTGTGCTTGCTCGCCTGCACTCCCTCTCTCTCTCTCTCACTCTCTGACGAATAAATAAATAAAATCTTTAAAAAAATTCTCTTAAAAATTATTTCTTCGATCTTAAGAACATTATGCTAAGTGAAAGAAACCAGTCACAAAAGATTACATATAATATGATTCCATTTATATGAAATGTCCAGAATAGGCAAATCTAGAGACCAAAAGTAGATTAGCGGTTGCCTAGGTCTGGGAGATTTGGAGGGGGAAGGGAGAATGACTGCTAATGGGTTTCCTTTTAGGGAGATGAAAATGTTATATTTATTGTGTTGATGGTCATACAATTCTGTTACTATATTAAAAACCATTAAATTGTATATCTTAAATGGGTGAATTGTATGATATATGAATTATATTTCAATAAAGCTGCTACAAAAAGTTATTTCTCTCCTCCTCTATGACTTTAAATATATCTGCCTATGAAATTCCTTTTTGCACTTTGTCCTAAGTACCTTGAGTTTATAATAACCCTTCATACAAATATGCTTATCAATTCATCATATTGTATTTTAGGAAAGGTAAAGATAAAACACAAATAAAGAAAAATATAAGCGGCTCTATAGACTTTCAGTTTTCATTTCAAAAAAGAACATATTCCATTCCATCTTTCAAGAAAGATTTATTTGAGAGCCAGTTGGAGCTGGTAATCTCTGGAGGTCTCATCTCACTCTGTCAAATCTACAGAAAAAGATGTTTAATAAATGGGGAAATGGAACATATTTTCATTCTACACGTATTGATACAGTTAGCAAGTCCTACAGTTTGGGTGGATAAAGAAGGGAAGAAACAATCTCTGGTTGAATAGCACGCTGACTTTTTTCTTTGCAGACAGAGGCAGGAGAACCTAGTGATGAAGAGCACAGACGTCAGTATCCAACAGATCTGGGTTTGAGCCTCAGTTTTATGACTTGCTAACTATGGGCCTTGAAGAAAAGGTATTCAATGTCTCCAAGCTTTGGCTTCCTCATCTGTAAAATAATCAAGCCTTAAGTGACACACAGCATGTGGCCCAGAGACATGATGTCTCTCCCTTTCTCTTCTACTCATTCTTTTCAGTTGTAGTAACTACATATATATTCAACTCCCACCATGGAAGAGAGCAGCACAACTAACAAGCTTTGGACAGCTCAGTGCTTTGGGCCTCTGTGTGGCCAGAGCATGGCCGGTGCCTGTGGTGACTCTGGGTAAGACGTGGCACTGAGGTATGTGCCATGATGTAGACAGAAGGCCCAGAGGCAGGACTGGAAGTAGCAGCTTTCAAGCGGGTCTTAGCAGATTCATGGATACATGCCCTAAAATGTGCCCAGTGGGGTTCTGATTATAATTAGATATGTTCAGAGCAGTGAAAATGAAAATATTCTCTGGTTACCAGGAATATGTTCATCTAGACATAATTACCCTTACCCTACTTAGTAAATTTTTTAAAAAGATTTATTTATTTATAGGAGAGAGAGAGAGAGAGTGGGGGGAGGAGGGGCAGAGGGAGAGAAGGAGAGGGAGTCTTAAGCAGACTCTGCGCTCAGCACAGAGCCTGATGCGGGGCTTCATCCCATGACCCCGAGATCATGACCCCAGCCAAAACCAAGAATCAGACACTTAATGAACTGAGCCACCCAGGCATTTGTAAATTTTTAAGTAAATAACCACTTGGGGTTGAGCATATTTGCCTAAAAATAACATCATATTTGTGCAATTTAAAAAAATTCTAAACAAGTATAAATAGTAAAAATAAACTCAGAGAAAAAAAGAACTTTAAGAATTTAAGGAATAACATGGAGGACATTAGGGGAAGGAAGGGAAAACTGAAATCAGAGAGGATGACAAACCATGAGAGACTATGGACTCCTGGAGACAAACTGAGGGTTTCAGAGGAGAGGGGGATGGGGGGGAATGGGGTAGCCGGGTGATGGGTATTAAGGAGAGCACGTGTTGTAATAAGCACTTGGTGTTATATGCAAATAATGAATCATTGAACATTATATCAAAAACTAATGATGTACTGTATGGTGACTAACATAACATAATAAAAAATAAATTAAAACAAAACAAAACGAAAGAGAATTTAAATATACAAACTGTAAGGGCTTTTTTTTTACTGACAAAAAAATAAAAAAACCAATGTATATGCTTCCTATATTTTATATGGTTGAAGTAGAAATATTAATATTACATTCTAATAGGGAGTGGCTTCAATGCTATGGCAAAAAAATACCCTAGGAAGAAAATGCAGGTTACAAAATAGTATGTTAGCATACGGTGGACGGAAATTTTCCTTCTTACCTATTCAGTGCAAATGCATAATGAAACTTCACATGGTGATGGGAAGCCAAATCAAAGGTTGGCAGCTTTTCTAACGTCTCTACCAGCTTCACAATAGAATCATAGTCCTTTCAAACAAGAGGAGAATAACACAGAATTAAACTACTAGGAGAAAGTTCTGACAATGAGATGACTTCTGACAACCAGATATTTGAATCCGAGAAGGGTGTTAAAAAGAGAAGTAGGATCCATGGAATACTTTCAAGAATCTAGAACCAAAAAGAAATTGTTTTTTCTTAAATAAGAAATTTGGATTATATAGATAAAAACCTTAAAATATAGTTACCACAACTGACCCCCAAACAGTTCACCATCTAGCATGATAATACTCTATTGTTTAACTATGGGTGGTTTACTTCTCCGTGGAGCCAGATTCCTGGCATACAGTGTCCTATCAATTACTTTCAAAGAAATGATTTTCAAAATATCAAGGCCATGGAGCAAATGACTGAACTTCTAAGTAATAAGATGATGTCATTTCAAGCTCCCCTAGTCTTGGGATCTGAAGTACCACACCTCTACATGTATGCCAATTTCTGTTGTTCTCATGAAGCTTTACATGGGCCTGAAAGGCTGGGAATAAAAAACTAGAAGTCATTTAGATTTTACTATATAAAAATCTATTAGCAAATCTCCAACTCAGAGAGGATTTCATTCTGTTTACCTTATTTTAGAAAATTTAAGACATGTCAATAAAATTAAATGGCATATTGGTGTGTTTTAAAAAGTTATTTTTATAATTAATCAGTTGCATATTTCTTGCTCCTGGCTAGTCAGATCTAGCACTACCAATTTCAAGCAACAGAATTCCAAGGAGTAAGAGCTATGTTCAGAAAGCAACCCCCCCCCCCCACATTTCTGCTAGTTGCCACAACACAGCTTTCATTTATTGGCTGACAGGTGTGTCTGAGGCTAACAAAATAGAAGAGATTGTCCCCAGGTTAGCTATGCACACAGATTTTTCTTTTTGTTCTTCTGGAGGAAAAAGTCAGACCTTTACCATACAAGTACTTCATTACACAATCACAGATGGCTAACTCATAGGAGTCTTTTTCATTCATCATAGATTCTCAGGATGAAGAGCTTAGAAAAGTCAATTAAAAAAATTACATGTAGTGGCATGAATGACCTCTCAGCTAACTGAAATTGGATGCTAACTCTCCCTTATTCCTTCAACATGCTACATGATGAAGAGTTTCCTTTAAGCATCTTCTCACCTGGATATCTCTGTAGGAAAGTAAGAGGTTTATGACAATATCTGCTGTCAAGACTTCAATATTATCTACTCGTTGCCGAATTCTTGCCAATTCAGCTGCCAATTCTTTACCAGTGTATAAATTTCGAGCTTTCCTGATATCATTGAGTATAGATTCCCGGAAATACTGGCTGGTGAGAAAACACATTTCAAAGAGTTAATACTAGAAAGGATTTCAAAGAAAAGCAACGATTGTATAAGGAAACAAATGACATTTGCAGCATTTGTAACTTTCAATTCACAGGATGCCTAGAATGAACACCTCATAGATCTTGCATTATTAAGAAATTTGGGAGTCCTATATATATATGTTTAACACTCTGCTTTGCTTTAGAAAGACTTAGGTAAAGATCCTGCATCTTAATGAATTTTCCAAGAACCTACCATGTACCACTTGAAACGCCAAAACTTTATTTTTCATTTTACTGTTTTGCGTAGAAATTGTTCCAAATAAATCAGGGATGCCTCTGATTTGAACAAAATATAGCCTTCACTTTCTGACTCAGCATCATCACATTACCATAAATGGTTTTTCTTAACTAAAATATAATCATGCCATCAGCAATTTTGGCAAAATTCTTGCTCTTATAGTAAAAGTCTGTGGACATTTATTCTGACACTATTTTTGTACTTTGAATATATATATATTTTTTATCCCTACCATTACTATAATGTAGTTAGCAGTCTTCTTTTGCCCCCTTTCTGATCTCAAGTTGTTCTCTTGTGAATACAGTGAACTATGTGGCATCTCTTTTATCTACTTAGAAGATATCATACTTTTATTTTTCTGGTTCTTGGCTGTGTGCTATATCTAAGAAACATCCGATAAGATGCACAAATAAAGGATGCAGAACAGCACTCCATTATCATCATCAAACGGCATTATTCAACTTTACCTAGAACTTGCTTGTGCCACCTTCAGAAGTTGAATGAAACGATCCACAAGAGGTAAGCAAATGGGTCCAAGAAGCAGCTCGAAGTTCGGTTGCATGAGCTCTGTCAACCCCTTCATGAAGCTGCTATCACAGCAGTAGACCTTGTTATGTGGAGTGATCATGTAAGGGACAAATGTGTAGTTCCCAGTGCACATCTGTGGAAAGAGGAGGCGCCGGGAGGGGGTGAGCTGGCCTGGAGACTCCACACGAATGAAATCCCAAGTCCTACCGCACTGAGTCATTTTAAATAGTCATCCTGAATGTGAAGCTAAATAGAAAAACCTCATTTCTTATTTATGACCTATGAAAGTGGAAATTTCCTCCAATTTCTTTAATTGCTTATTGCAAATAATTAGGACTTACAGATGATGCAAAAAAACAAAACCCCAAAAATCCCAGTATGGCATAGCTTCTATCAGTCAATTAAATATTTATTCATCACCTCTCATGGCTAAGGCATTATGATATATGTATGCTGCAGGAAAAATAGAGTAGTTTTAAAAACACAGCCTTCAGCCTTCGGGGAATTTAAAATTTAATCACAGAGACACAGCATCAATACATGACAAGAATAAGAGCTAACGTTTAAGGGCTCTGCACCTGACAGGCTCTGCTGTGAGTGATGCCGAAACAAAGCTGCTCCCTCCAGGCTGCTCTGTCATGGTCATGGCTCCATTAGCCTTCTAGTTACTAAAACTAGAGACCCAGAAGTCTTCCTTGAGGCTCCCATTTCCTTCACCACCCATATCCTATCGAAATCCGGTCTGTTCTACCTCCAAAATAGATCTCTTATTTGTCCATTTCCCTCCACCTTCTCTGCCCACGTGGAAGATGAGGCCACCAACATACCCAGCCTAAGCCACCGTCACTGGCCTTCAGTTGGTCTCCCTGCTTCCACTCCCACCCCCCAATCTATTCTCTACCCAGCTGTCAAAGTGATCTTTCTTTTTCTTTCTGATTTCAAGTTTTTATTTAAATTCTAGTTAGTGAACATACATGGTAAAACTGGTTTCAGGTGAAGTTATGATTCATCACTTAAAATGACCTTTTAACAACCTATATCAGATCACTTCCCTCAGCTGCATAAGGCTCCCCTCCTTGCTCCTGGGATGAAGATAAGACATGTCCCAGTGGCCTACAAGGGACTGAGAACCCAAATCCTGCTTCTCTCTCTGGCCTCAGCCCATGCCATTCTCCACTCACTCATCCTGACCTACTATAGATTCCCAGTGATGCCAGGTGAGGGAACACTAGTGCAAGCAAAAGTTGAGCTGGGAAGAAGAAAGAGGAAATTGGACTGGACATCCCTGAGTAAGTCAGTCTGACTGGATCTTAGAGCTCGGGCAAGGGATGTGAATGCAAAACTCAGGATTTTGAACTGTACGTACTGGGCAGTGAGAATCATGGAAGGATTCAGAGCACGAAAGAAAACATAATCACAGTCCTAAATGGGGTTACCTAAAAAGAGTGGTATCATTAGCAAAAACGCAAAAATTCAGAAAGCAGAAGCAGACTTCATTGTTTATGAACATATTACAGTTGAGGGCACTTGTTATATATCAGATAACAAATCACACACAGAACCTGACTTCCAGTTAATATATGAGAGGAACTTCAAGAGGTTGAAACCTGAGTTGGGGTGGGAAGCGTGAAAGTTCACTATTAAAAAGGCTGAGATTTAAGGAGGGCAGGACACTGAAAGTCAGAATGTCCAGAAGAAAGCTGGAAATATGTGATTGGAACATAAAAGAGTTTCCAACAAAAGTACAGACCTGGGAAGCATTTGGTATGGTTGAATCTAAGGAAACATGAGAGACCTCTAAGAGAAAAACCATAGAGAGGAAAAAAAAAAAAAAGGCAGAGGGCTGACAAGTAAAATGAGAAAAGTGGGAAACCCTATCACTGTTTTAGGGAGCACAGCGAGCCCAGATTACGGATCCTAGCCATTTCAGCATTATGGGGAACAATACATCACTTCGCTTCCCCTTAGAACAAAACCAATGAGAGCAAACATTGACTCACACTTGCCATGTGCCAAGAATGAATGGTCATGCGTTCCCAATAACCCACCGAAGAAGGTACTGCTGTCTCTGTTTTTTTTTTTTCAAAGATTTTATTTATTTATTTGAGAGAGAGAGCACAGGCAGGGGGAGGGGCAGAGGCAGAGGGAGAAGCAGGCTCCCCGCGGAGCAGGGAGTACTGTTGTCTCCGTTTTATAGGCGAGGATTCAGACAAGGCTCAGAGAAGGTCATGCAGCTGGTCTGTGATGCGTTTGGGACTCCAGCCCAGGGACTCTTCTCTAGAGGGTATGCCATTATTGTTAGAGGGGTCAGCACCCTCCCCAGTGGCCTCCGTATGCTGACCCACCAACACTTCGCCTCAGGTCACCTTTGTGGAACTCAAGCTACTGCCTCACAGCAAACACACGAGAACTGATACATGCCTTTACGGCCAGAATGAATTACTTATTCAATATTCTTTAAGGTACTTGTTGTATGTCAGGTAGTGAGGCAGAAACTGGACCTGACTTCCATTTAAAGTAGGAGAAGATCTTCCAGAGGTTGAGATTTGATTTTTCAAGCACATGAAATTGTTCCTTTCTTAGGTTCTCCTTCATGAAACAATAATTTGGAAAGCTAGTCAGGAAGAGGAAAAATAAACATATCCTGCTTCTAAAATGTTTCCGAGATCCCACAGCATGTCCACCAATTTGATCCTTTTACCTGATCTATCGCCTGAGCAGAAAAGAAAGGCGAGTGCACCAGAGGTTGCTTCCCAAAGCTTCTAGAGCTTTAACTATGAGTGGGTTAAAAAAGAGCAACAGAATCAAATACCCCTGTCTTAGATAAGTACTATAACTCAAAATTCAGAAAGAAAATGCTCTGAATCTTCCAAGTCAAAAGTTAGAACAAATAGATGAAAAGCCAATAAACCAGAAAAGCACTATTAGCATTTCGAAATAGTATTCTGCTGCTGCTGGATAAAGTTCTGTATCCTCAGAAGCCTTAATGACACAATGACACATGTCATTGTGTCTAAGACATGAAATAGGATACATAACTATTGAAATACTGGGCATCAGGGAAAAATGCATCTGTATAAAACTAATTCTGGGAAAGAATGACTCTCAGATGTCTGGGTGTATAGTAGCAGCGGAGAGGTAAAGACAGAAAAACGAGAGTCATGCAAACAGCAGAGAAAAATGGATTCCTGCAACCGTCTCCTTCAAACCCCATGGAATAAGGCTTCAGAGTCCTCACAGAAAATAACCAACATGCTAAGGTCTTCCTAAGTTCCTGGCCTCACTGCACTTTTTGGAGTCTCCTTCCTATGTTTCTAAGGCAATAAATATATTTTTTGCCAATTCCCCATTGTTGGGGAAGTGATGAAGCTTCAGGAGCCACATGGATGCTCCTAGGCCTGAGCTAAGACCCCTGTGAGCGTGCAGTGGGGAGAAAGTGTGAGGGTTGCTTGTGACACTGCTTTTTATTTGTTGCTGTTTTGTTTTTAAAGAAACCAACTGCTGAGAAAAGCACTTTTTTTCAGAACGATGAAAACTAGACTATTTATCTCCCAGGTTGGCTCACTCATACCTCAGGAATCTTACTACTACAATTTCTGTTGACAGATTGCTGTTGTACCCATAGTTTGAAACAACTGATAATCCAAAGCAAATTAATAAAGAAAACACCGTGTGATCAAGAACAGACACCTTGGGCGGAATAACTGCCTTTTATTAATAAGGTACTAATTCTAAAATATTTAAGCCTGCCTCTTGAAAAAGAAAGACCATATCTTAAATTTCAAAGCACTGAGGCATGCTCATAAAATAACAACAGCAGTCTCTCTGGCCCATGTCTGTGTTCCTGGCTGTAAAAACCTGCAGTTCAAAACTTAGTCCTATTCTATGATCTTTATGTAAAAAAATAATGCTGATTCTGTTTTTCAATTTTTAAAAGCTACATAAAGATGAACATAAGTGTATGTGTGTGGAAAATGAATTAAGTTTCTGGGAAGAAATGTACTCAGCATTCAAACATATTGAAATATCGGCTCAAAACCCTCAACTCTTGAGAAGGACACCCAGCCCCTGAAGCCCAGGAGCTTACTCAAGCCAACAGGTGACCTGTTCGTCATGGGCAATACTCGGAAACCTTATAACCCTGCTTCTCCACATGTCTGATCTGCCAGTGGTCATGATTAGCTCTTTCTTACCAGGTCTCCGGTAAAGGCCACCTCCTCTCAAAGACCTTCTGTGACTACTTGGTATATGGCCACGCGCTCTTCAGCACATTGCCTTGAGTTAATTTTCTAATATGTGTCTTTGCTGATTTGCTTATCGACCTTCTCCCCGAACTAGACTCTGGCACTAGTCATTTGCTGTCTCCCGGAGCAGTTATGAATCTGGCTGCCTCCATTTTCAACTGCCATAGTGAATCCCTGTGGCACCAAGCCCAAAGCCTGGCACACAATACATGTTGGATCAGTATTTGTTTAATAAAACTGTTACACGAAATAGATGTCTGAAGTAATAATTGCTCATTTCCTGCAGAGATGTGAGGAATAAAAGTGCATAATGACAACTTTATTTATGTTGCAATGAGTCTCTGACTTGGTACAATCATAACAGTAAGTTTTAAACTTTCTGGTCTAAGGAAAAACTACAATTGTATTTTTAATCTTATCATCTTAAATCAATTCAGGGGCAGATCTTTATGAAGGATATTATTTTCACTGTAAGTTGCAAAGATACATTCTTTAAATACTGGCTTATTTTCCAAATGAAAAATACAACCACTAACATAACAAGGCTGGTTCCCTTAGATATAAATTGTGTAATTTTTCTTCATGCATTTTTAAAATTTGAAATTTATTTTTATCACTTTTTAACTTTTGTTTAATATTGCGTGGAAGGTAGGAATTCTGTGGTGTGGTCTCAAAGGCAGACTACAAGACTCAGGAACTTAAATCAATCTGTAGAGATAAACAGATAATAGATATCTATGCATCTGTATACGTCTGTGTACATACGTGTGTATTTGTACCTATAATTTGTGTTATATAGTGTGTATGTAGATATAAACGTGTATAAACACACACATATACATATATGCAGTGTGTGTATATATATGCTGCCTAAGTGCCACTCAGAATTACACAAAATTGGATATACTATGGAAACACTTTTTTCCAAACTATAAGTATATATGCAATAAACAGGCATCAGTATCATCTCCCACTACTGTAAAAAGTTTCCTTTTAAAGAAATGTTTTGATAAAATAACCATATTTATATGGATACATCAGAAACTCTGAAAAGGGAAAACAGAGAAATTAACAATTTGTGGAGATAAAAAGAAGGCCAGAGATTAGTTGGTGGAACAGAAAAGATAAAAAATTTCTGGAAGAATTAAGGAAAATACTCACAGTATTCTTCTGGCAAATGATTTCCTGAAAAATGAGAAAAGAAGAAAAGCAGAAGTTAATACAAAATTAATTCAATATTTAATTAAACTATTTGATGTAGGAAAATGTGTATTAACAATTTTATTAGCAATCAGAAATTTCAGGGAGTATACCATAAATTCCTGTATCGGAGAAATTGACAATCTGATGGAAATGAAAGAACATAAAAGGATTCTCAATGGTTTAAAGGAAACGGTACAAACATATAAAATCCAAAAACTGAATAATCTAAAAACCATTCTTGCAGAGTATGTATGCACAGAATTATTAGCCATGATCTTTTTAGGAAAAGGCTAAAAGGAGTTCAGTTTTCTGATGTACAATATCACTCATACTCTGGGAGGAGACCATGCACATGCTGTCTCCTGGGAAATAAAGGGTATTGGCTACTTATCAGAGTGGGCAAACCCAACACATACGTAAGATCATCTGACAATAAATAGTCACAAATATAATTTACGTATTGTTCAACAAAAAGTGGAATGTGAGAAATACACTGAAGGCAGTTTCCCTATCTTCTAGGTTGTGAGGAGTGAGATCATGCAAATAATGTAGCTATACTGTGTCAGGTGCATAAAAAGCTCTTGATAAAGCTAGCTCTCATTATCATTATTTCTGGATGTTTAAATGAGTAGAGGCATGGAAGAGACAATCTGGAAAAGCCTATGGCATAAAGGCTTCACTGAGGTTGGGGAATCATGATTTAGAAAGAGAAATGGACAGAATTTTGGAAATGATGGCATGTATGTTGTCATGGAAACAGGGAATGTAGGCTTTTGTGGTGCCTCAAGGGTGGGTCCATCTGGCTAAGAAGAAGAGCCAGATCTGGTGAGGTAAGGCATGAACAGAGGAGCAATTCAAGGTCCAGCCAACTGACCATCATTCTTCATCCCAAGATCAACATGGGGGCAAAGGGGAACTGACAAAGTCATTGGCTTAGAGCAGTATATAGGATTTTTGAATGTTTTAAGGATAACAGATGAGTAAATAAAAAGCTATAGAGGAAGGAATGGTGCTGGGTAATTTTGAAAGCCATAATGATATATATAAAATAGTACAAGAGGCCCTTCAATACTTCACAAAAGGAAAAAAAAAGGACACATACACATTTACAAAGAAACAGTACATACCTGGGTCCACATGCATATATGTACACACATGGTGAATCAAAAGAGTTATACTACAGTAAGGTCTTGTGTTTCCGAGAGAAAGAGAATGTTACTAAGAAGTAAGGAAGCCTGGGAAGATCAGCAGAGAAGGTGGAACTCAAGATGAGCCAAGGAAGACAGACAACTTCCAAAGGCAAAGCAGGAAGGTGGAGATCCAAGTTAGAGGACCCAGAACAGCAAAGGCCCCTTCAGGGAATAACATATATTTTTATCAGGGGCTAGAAAAGACAGTTCATTTAGTTCATTTTGGGAAGTATAAAGAGAGAGTTAAAGAGGTATTTGAAAAAGATCTTGAATTTAATCATTAGACTAAGAAGAAAGTTGATTTCGGCATGTACCAACAGTATTAGAAAGTTATTTGGGGCCTTATTGGAGAAGGCCCTGAATGCCAAAATACTTTGTTTTGTGAGTAATTGGCAGTCACACTGTTTTTTAAGGTGAACAATATACATAAAGAAGTATCAGCACACATTGGGACACTGTAACAGCAAAGGCTAGGAACACCATCAATGTCTATCAGCTAGAAACTGGTTGAATAAACTATGGTACATCCATTCAATGGAATACAATGCAGCTGAACAAAGAACGAGGAAGTTCTTCATGCAGCGATATGGAAAGATCTCCAGGATACACTAAGCCAACTAAGTGAAAAAAAATCAAAGTACAGAATGGTTTTTAACCTATGCTCCTATTTATGTATCAAGGGGAGAAAAAGAAAATTCAAATTGTACATTCATAAAATCTCTCTAGAAGAATATTCAAGAATCTAACAATAGTGGTTGCCAGTGGAGGGGGAGCTGGCTGGATGGGGGACAAAGATGAGAGAATGACTTTTCACTATATATCTTTTTGCACTTCTAAATTTTTGTATCAGGTAAATATGTTACCCAAGAAAGACAAATACATAAAAGGTAAATCTTGTTAAAGTTTAAAAAAATACTAATTCGACGGTGGTATTTAGTATTGGAGGGAAAAGACCATTTAGGTGGCACTGCAAAAGTTCAGGGACGTCAAAATAAGGGCTTGGACAATAGTGGTGCCCAGGGCGCAGAAATCAAGAGACGAATGGGTGACATTGTGGAGGAAGAGTCAAAGCAGCTTTTCCCACAGGTGTTTCATAGGTAGTGCATCTCTCTTTCTCCACCCCCCCTTCCCTGACTCTCTCTCCCTCTCCCTCTCTCTCTCACATACACACACACACACACACAATCATTCATGAAAAAATAAATACAACAATGCTGGATAATCACAAAACCAGTAACACAGTATGCAGAATTTTCCAAACTTGATTTACGGAGCATCTCTTCAGAGAAGTAAACCATAGTCTTTCGGACACTGCTCTCTTGTGATAGTAACACCCCCCTCTCCTCCCTCCAAGTAACAAGGGAATGTCCTTCTCTTCTTCCCCTACTGCACAATATCCTCTGTGCATTGCATAAGAAGTCCGTTCTCTGTGAAGGCCTTCAATGACACCAATCTTCCCAATAGAAGTAGATGATGTCCTTATTTCTGCCACCATTACCCCTTGTTCAGACCTCTAGGACAACACAGGTACCAACTGCAGATGCGTCATCATAGGATTCTCCCATCCTACATCATGAGCATCTCAGATGTTTTATTCATCTTCATACCCCACTGGTTGCCTAGTAAGTCAAATGGCATATGGTAGGTACTCAATAAAAGCATGAATAAATGAATAAGTTAATGAAAGTATAAAATATTGGGCTATGAATCACAGTAGAAATGTGTAAGTCCTGGCTCTGTCATTTCTCCTCTCTCTAATATAACACACTAAGAGTTGGGTTGAGTGACTGCCCGTCTCTTCCAACTCTGTGTTCTAGCATTTGCTTCTGGCTAAAGGCCTATCACAGTGAGCACTGTCCTTGTGCCACAGGAAGGAGAGATGCTCTCATGCCCAGCGCAGGAGCTACTCTACTAGCACCTCTCTCTTGGCGCACCGGGCCCAGAAATGGAGGTAATAATAAAGGGCGCAGTGGGGAACACTGAGCAGGCTCAAGGCTCCCTCTGCTTGGCCCTACAGAAAATAAGCTGCTGTTGGCTTAGAACCAATATGCTACATCTTCCTGAAGAATGGCTCGTTGGAATAATAAGCCTCTTACATGTCTTCTTTGCTTTCATTTCATTTTGCAATATAACAAATTAGGAAACTGTATTAAAATCATTCCCATGAAAAATCCCTCCAGGAAATAATAAGAAGTGTATATGAGGGCTATGTTGCACCAGAGACAGGACAGAGAGCCATGGCTGACACATCAATGGTCAGTTAGCAAGTAAGCAGGATGCTTGCAGGAATGTCCAGATGCAGCACTTTTTATTAAAAGGGCGCAGGTTCATTGCTTCTGGTTCACTACTAAATTGTTAAACTACTTTACAGGGTCATATTTTCAAATGACTCTTTCCCTAACATTTACTGAGCATGTAACTTATGCTACTAAGTTAGCTACTATTTAGAAGTACTGAAAAGAATCCAATAAAAATTCACTGTTAAACGAAAAAAAATCCTAGGATCTACTGAATTCTTATTAACTGTTGCTTATGTTTTATAGAGGTTAAACGAATATAAGTTATTCTCTTGAAGGAGACAGAGTTTACTCACAGTTTATGATGTAACCTTACATGACACATCCACTCGGAAGAAAAAAAGGACAATTTGTGCGTTTTAACTCAGTACCATAAATAGCAAACAAGACCTCTCAAGGTATCTCCCTACTCAGGCAGAACAGTGAATGTTTAACGTCTACTAAACACACTGAAGGAGAAAAAAAAGGAGGAAGGGGTATCAATTTAAGACACAACTGCTGTATTTCACATCACTGCATTGAAACTTCTCAACTAAAGTGCCTCAAAATAAGACAATAAAATAAACTCCAGTTCCTTCCCAGTGAAATGTTTTGAGGATGCATTACCTCACTGCAACTTCAGACTTGTCTGAAGTCTTTAGGGGCCATCTGGTCAGCGTACCCCCTGCCTGTACCAGAAACACCCAGAAATGTTTTTTTCTAAATTCTCCAGTACCCTTTAATAACCAAAGAGGGAATGAAGACAAAAGAGACAATCTAATCTAGGTCTCTTTGCAAGGTGAGACAAAGACAACTTTTGATAGCTATTTGGGACAATATAACTTCGCAGAGGTCATTTTAAGGATAAATAAATGGAGTAGCTCCACAACTGGAAAGTGTTTGTGCCTAGGATTTAAGCAGTTACAGCCAGGGGAAGGAAGTGGGAACAGCTGGCGTGGGGTTGCCAAGTTAAATTGATTCAGGGTGGGAGAAGCAGAGCTAGCAAGCAGGATCTCAGTTTCCTGAAAGAAAAGGAGCAGGCTGGGAGTTCCTGACCATGGAAGAACACGGCCCCCAGCTGGTGACCTTCTGGGCCCTCCCTTCTGATCCCTCTTCCTGTCCAAGGGGAACTGGGCAAGTTTTCCACCAAAGTTGGGTAAAAGAGGAATATTTCTTATTTTCCCCAGCTCCATCCTCTTACCTAATTTCAAAACTTCGAAACAAGACTAGGAAACATTTGAGGGGCTGTTTTGTGAACACCCTGGGCCTCACTGAGGAGGTGGGACTCATCCTTACCCTCAAGCACGCTGCTAAAATAAAGCTGAGCCAGTTCAGGAAGAACACTCCAACACAGGTGTCACAGAACTGGCCCATCTTTACAGTTAGGAAATGCATTATACTTGTGCTTACACATTATGCTTGTATAAAGGCTCAAGTTAAAAAAAAAAAACCCTTGATGATCTAATAAGAATCCAGAAAATTCTATTTTTATAGGACATATGAAATCTGTGTGCAGACTTAGAAGTATGAGCGATGACAAGTCAGACAACATGGGGCTCGCCCTGTTTCAACACTAACTGTGTGTGCCTCTGCGTCACTGTATCTCCCTGGGTTTATTTCTTTTTTTTTTTTTAAGATTTTATTTATTTATTTGAGAGAGAGAGTGAGAGAGAGAGAGAGCACAAGAGAGGGGAGCGGGAGAGGGAGGAGTAGACTCCCTGCTGAGCAGGGAGCCCGATGCGGGACTCGATCCCGGGACTCCAGGATCATGACCTGAGCCGAAGGCAGTCACTTAACCAACTGAGCCACCCAGGCACCCTGGGTTTATTTCTTATCTGTAAAGGAAGTATCTTTTATCTGCCTCGTCCATGTAGTAAGTACCTAACTTGTCTATCTCCTTGGACTGTTTTTAAAGAACAATTGAAATAAGCTTATGAAAGTACTTTAAGCATTTTAAAGACATACACAGTATGAGTTTTAATATTATCAAGGCAAACAACCCCAACTCAGTTCCTATTTAACCAGATCTAGAGACACTGTATAACCCGTATTGTTTAGTGACGAGGGGTGAGAACACATCCTGCTCTTGATATGAGCAACGGTTAATTAAAACAACCTACCAAAAGTCAAGTTAACTTATACCAAAGCTGGAAAGTAATCCTACAAGAAATTCTAGACTCTCTCGTCCTTCCCTCTGAGTTTTATTTTATATTTAAATAAATTTGTCTTGCTGTAAGTAGAGACAGGTCTTTAAACGGGGCTGGGATGTTGATGAGTGATATTTTACACATACAGAATTTGAAACAGCTTTTTAACACAAACTTCTCCTTATAATGTGTTGCTATTATAATTAACTTCCTCTTCTTTGACACCAGCTGTTTCTTTCAGCAACACCTAATTGGACCAAATTATTCAAATGCAGGTATTTCTTAAAAAAACAACAACAACAACAAAACCTTGTTGTATAGCTAGAGGTACTATGGATTTCTGTACAGTAAATCACATTTTTCACATAAATTTCAGTAAAAATTTCAAGGATGCATTCTAAAATGACCTAAGTTGGATGATGTGTTACAGTGCCACAGAGATCAACTTGCACAGAAGGATCATTTATTTATAATGAACAAAAGGGAACAGAATTCAGACAAGCCTTGCCCCCTTTGGGTAGGAGTCAGGAGGCTTTTAGATTCTTATTTTCTGTGTGCAGAAGTATTCCTTCTTGCTCTTTAACGTATTCTAACTCATGGGCCTATGATGAAAGTCTCTACCGATGAAGAAAATACCTGGTGCCAACTCATGATACGATGACAGTGTAGCACAGACTTCCTTTCTTTCTTTGACAAAATGGTAATCAGACACTAGAAATGTTGGGCAGAGCTGGGGAGGATAACGGAGGAATGAGAAAGGAGAGCAAAGGCATACTCTACCCAGTATACAGAAAATTCCTTAGTAGATGTGATATTGCTAACTGACATGAAAGAAAACTGGGTTCTCCAGTCTCCAGCCCCTTCCAAACTCAGGGATGGACTCTACAACTGGGAAATCAACTCGTGCTAAATAAACCATGTGTCTAGTTTGTCAATTCAAGATCCTCAGAGAAAATCTTGAGGAAGCAGTGCTCACATGTGCTACTCATCTGCTCCTTCCCCAAATCACTCCCCCCTACAATTTGACGTGGAATGACTATAGCTCAGAAAAGAGGTAGGTCATTCCTAGAAGTAAAATAAAGAAACAAGACTGTTTCCTCTCCCAACAGAAAGAAAGATCTCTCCATGAAATATTAAGTGTGTGTGAGGGCTATGTTGCACCAGAGACAGGACAGAGTGCCCAGGTTTACAAATCAATGGTCAGTTATCAAGTTAGCAGGATGCTTGCAGGAATGTCCAGAGGTAGCACTTCATATTAAGAGGACACAGGGTCAATGTTTCCAGTCCACTACTAAATTGTTAAACTACTTTATAGGGTCGTATTTTTGAATGACTCTTTCCCTAACATTTACTGAGTATGTAACTTATACTACTGGCTAAGTGGGTGCTATTAAAAAGTACTGAAAAGAATCCAAGACAAATTCACTGTTAAACTAAAAAAAATCATAAACCATTGGAAAAATACAAATGTTGATTTCATACACAATTCGAACAAAAACTAAATTTCTCTTAGTAATTAACTTTGATAAGGGAGGTAAAACTTTAAGAAAAGGAATTGGGGGTGTAAGAGGGGAAAAAAATGGGGCACCTGGGTGGCTCAGTTGGTTAAGCGACTGCCTTCGGCTCAGGTCATGATCCTGGAGTCCCTGGATCGAGTCCCGCATCGGGCTCCCTGCTCGGCAGGGAGTCTGCTTCTCCCTCTGACCCTCCCCCCTCTCATGTGCTTGCTCTCTCTCATTCTCTCTCTCTCAAATAAATAAATAAAAAATCTTTAAAAAAAAAAGGGGGAAAAAAATGATGGGTTTAGGAATACTATGGAATCGGAGTGGATTCACTAGATACAAGTAAAAATTCAATTTAGGTTTGAAATATTTATACCAAAAATTACCCTCATGTCTTCATCAGTTTACTGGAAACTGGCACAATCACTGAAATGGACAACAAGGACATCACTACTCTTTTCAAAACTATCACAATTTGCTTCAAGTAGAAATGAATAAGTATCAGAAAAACAGACTTAATATCCAATTTCTCACAATAAGTTCTAAAGGAGATTGGATCCCTCTGCACCTGCAGATAAAGGATCGTAAGTACCACAGAACTGTTTGAATGAGCAACTATGATAGTTCTCAAGTTTCATCCATGTCGTAGCATGTGTCAGAATTTCCTTCCTTTTTAAAGCTAAATAATATTCCATTGTGCGTATATACCATTTTGTTTTATCCATTCATTTATTGATGGACATTTAGGTTCCTTCTACCTTTTGGCTATTGTGAATAATGCTACTAGGGACATGGGTGAACAAATATCTCTTTGAGAGCCTGCTTTCAGTTCTTTTGGGTATATGTCCAGAAGTGAAATTGCTGGATCATATGGTAATTCTATTTTTAATTTTTTGAGGAACTGCCATACTGTTAAAAATTCATGATTCTTAAAGGGCTATTTTAGTGATGGTGTTACAAATTCTGGTTTGTGCACCCATGATTTCATGCTAGTCAGATCCCAATCTAGAAAATACTAGATGCATTGAGGCAGAGTAAGAAGTTCCGCCATCACATACGTGTGTGATATACTCAGTGAGATAGTGAAGGATTAAGCATGTAGATAGATTGCTGCAGAGAACAGTCTACTAAGGAAAATCCCATCTGTAAAATAACTTTTCAAGTCATGATTAAGGAGAAAAATACAACTAAATTTCTTGAAAAGGGAATAATCTCACATAATCATTCCTTTTCAACACAAGCTCTGTCACCACTGACTGATATGCATATCAATCTCTAAGATATTTTTATTCTGTAGTAGATAAAATGGGAATAAAGCCCATCTTGGTGCAGAAAGATCCAAACACATCTGAGCCTTTTTAATCACAGAACATTAGGAAAAAGAAATTAAAAATGATTTGGGCATTCAAATGCCCAAAATGTGTGTAAATTATCCTGATAGACACAGGAAATAACAAAGTATCACAGACTTCTTCCTTAAAAAAAGAATTAATTGTGAAATATTTCAACTATATAAAAAGTACAGAAATTATCACACACCCATGTATATACCACCTTGACTTAGAAATTCAATATTACAGGTAAACTTGAAGACTCCTGTCCTTCTCCCACCCCCGGTTCTATTCTATGCCTATCCCCCGAAGAGATAACTATTCTGAATTTGTTGTTTGTAATTCCCATGCGTATGTCAATCTTCTATAACACAAATAGGTATAAAAGCACTGTCTTGCATGTGATTAGATTTTGCATGGATGGTATCATACCACACACATGCTTCTGTAATTTGTTTTTGCTCTCAACACTGTTTTTGAGATGTATCGATAGTGACACATAAAGCTCTAGTTAACTCACGTTAAGTGCTCTCTAATATTCCACCAAATGATTATACCAGGAGGTATTTGTTCATTCTCTCGTTGATAGGTATTTAACAATTCTTTTGGGGGAGGGGTTATTACAAACAATGTCAATATAACATTGTTGATTAGATCTCCTTCTGCATGCCAGAGACTCTTTGTGCAGTACACATCCAGAGACAGAGTTGCTGAGTCTTGGTGCCCTGCTCATCTGATAATATTAGGTGTTGCCAAATTGCTCTTTGGAAGTAGTGCCAATATCCCCTCCCACCAGCAGTGCCTGTTTCCCACTCTCCACGGCCTCGGCATGGGCATTAGAAGGGCTTTTAACTGTTGACTATCTGATGGTGCACAGTGGTATTTCCTTGTTTTGTTTTGCTTTGTTTTTATAAGTAGCATTGTATAAAGTGAGTGGGGAGTGGCCTAAAAGGAAGAGAGGGAGCTGAAGAAGGGAAAACGGGGGAAGAATCTCAAGAATTGGAGCTGAGAGCTGTTTCGTTAAACAGGAATTTCTGATGATAGAAGAAATGGCTCATTAAAATAATTTCCACACTCTACACAACGGCCGTTCATTTCCCTCAAGTCCTTTCTGATGTTAGATGCATTTTGTGCATCTCATTGGTCAGTAGTGTCCAGACTTAACTCTCCCATTTCCTGAGAGACCCCAACTGGAGGTCTGATCATTTCTGTAATGCATGAAGTTAATCTGAAAAAAAGAGTTTCAGCCATTTCTTATTTTCAAGCAAATGTAAGTCTTAGCATAGAGTCTCATTGACAGGCACCTAAGAAGTTGTCATGATATTTATTTAAAGAAAACTGTGAACATTGCGTTGTTAAAATGCTAAGGGGAAAAATATCAACTTGTCTTTCTTAATGTGCAATAATCTTTTTTTGAAAAAAAAAGAAATATTTCATTCTTCTAAGGTATTACTTGTGATTTCAAATGGATACAAAGCTTACTGCAAGTACGTGATTTGATTAGATTCTCAATATCCTTTCATATGAAAACTCAGACATAGCTTTCAGGTACTTTTATGGTTCCTATCAATTATTTTTTAGGAGGTGAAACTTAAAAGTTTTTTCCTATAATTTCATCCAGAGAATTTGCTGCCAAAGAGAAACTGCTGTCTTCAACAAAGAGCAGCAGATGAAAATTAAACTGGTGTAGCCATACGTTCTAGATGTCCAAAGAATCAATGTAAGGGAAGCTAGCTATGTGACAAGAATAGCATTCTCATTCTGTCTTTGTTCTGCGAAAACAGGGAGATGCTTCATTTTTATTTTATTAGGCTAATCTATACAGAATATCTTATGTATAATAACTCTTGTTCTGCCTTATTTCACAAAAATTTTATTTTCTATTGGTAGAAGGCAGGGATTACACCTATAATGAATAACAACAGAAATTAATAAAATTAAACACACACACACACACACACACACACACACACACACACACAGACTTTTCTCAATAGCAGAGGACCAGAAAAATTTCTAGGGCTCAGGGGAAATTGTTAGACTGAAAAAAATACTTTTTATCCCAGAGATCTTTGTCCTCTGCAACCAGACACTTATTTGGGCTAGGAACAAGCTAAAAAACAAAACAAACAAACAAACAATGGCAAAAGCTTAAGTTAATGGAAGGAGGGAGAGAAAAGAAAGGATGGGTGTCACATGGAACAACTCAGGGAGACAGACATAGTTGATGGGTTTTATAAATGAACACACTTAACAGGGAAACCTGGATATCCTTCTAACTAGAAGAAATTAAATAAAGTTTAGTGGTTCAGAGGGTGGGCTTTGGAGTCAGGCAGACCTAGGCTTTACTTTACTAGTTATATCAACTAGGGCAAATGACTGAATTTATTTGAAACTTTGTTTGCAGTTCTATAAAAGAGTGATATAATAGGTCATAATATACCCCACAAGGATGTTTTTAGAATTAAATGTGAAAATGTATGTGGGGAAAGTACAGAGTAAGTGCTCGGTTACAAGCAGCTATTATGTATAAGATAAATGAGTATATTTTAGCTAAACAAAGGCTGACAAAATGTGATTAAATAAACCAGGGTACTTGTCCCATACAAATTTCTGATAAGATTAGCTTCAACTCATTCTCTCAAATGTAATTTTAATTCAGTTTTTAAAAATTTTTTAAAAATTTCCCCAGGAAAGGAGAGTCATAAATGAAATCACCAGATACCAGTAGGGGAAGAATAAAAAGAAGGCAGAGTGAAAAATGTCTAACACAACACTGCCTGCTTAGAATACTTAATGTAAAGAAAATAGTACAATAAAAAGAATATATAAAATAATCTCATTCCTTTATCAACTGCTAATATATGTTGTAAATAGTAGCAAATCAAAATGTTTAATTAAAATACAACATCATAAATCTTTATGATGCATTACTTAAAGTGGTAAATCTAAGGTAAAATAAAGTGGGGGCAGCTTAAAGAATTGCCCCAGGTTGAAAAAACAGATTCAGACAGAGTAGGCAAATCTCCTGGGACTATTTCAGAGTATTCTGGAAAGGGATAGCCTATCAATGCCCATTTACTGCCTGGCAGTAAATGTATTTGCTAAACGTAACTGCAGTAAATGTATTTGCTAAACGTAACTGTAGATTTCTCAGAAAAAGCCATACAAGCTTTAGATACTAAGATAAAAGCAAAATATTACTTTTCTTTTTTTTTTTTGCATGGTCATAGAGTTAGAGATCTTCATGTAACAATTACTAAGCCATTAGAAATATGGCTCTGGATTTTAGGACTCCACGTCCGAAGGTTGGCTTTGATTTGAAAACAGGAAGATATAGATGAGAAAAAGCCACATAAAGCTACATGGAAGTTTCACAAAGGAAATGGATGATATCAGGTTCAGCATGAGTTTCACTGAATTGTTAGATGCTTTTCAAAGAATCACACAATGATTGCATTGCAAAAGCATTTTAGACAATCTTTTGCACGGAAGAAATACCTTCATATCATTATGTTCCTATCCTGGAGAGAATGATACGGGGCCTGCTGAGTTTTGTAGACAAATACAGTAGGTTCTTATTTCCCCTTTCCCTAAGTTTTTAAGTTATTGAAATCATTTCCCAGTGAAGGGGATAGCAGTTTTCTGGTGATATTCGGAGAGTGTCTATTCAGAGTCCTTTCAATAGGAGGCAGATTTCCAGCTGAAGACAGGTGTGCCCAATGAAACCCCCAATGGTGACACAGCTTGGGGCCTGACCATACTTTATGCAACTTCCAGGTCTTTCTCTGGCAGGCAGCGCGCACGGGAGACTCCCTAGTAATGCAGTCTCCTCAACGGCAACTCAAACTGCAGCTCAGAACTCAACACTAAGATTTTCCTACCTGTGTATCAGCAAATTTCTAGACTGAATTCTAGATAAACCTCACAATGTCACTAGTAATTGTTGTATAACTATTGCACTGGCAAAAACAAGCTTTCACAAACGTAAGCCACTTATATTGCTTTGGATGTCAGAGAGACGGAGAGGTATCCCTAGAAGCCTGGTACCTAGAGTAAATATTTAGTAAACAGGTCAGGTACCTTCAGTGACTGCAGAGAGTCTGAATTATTATCACAGTAGAGGATGATGTTGTTGGCCATGCTGAAACTTTCTCTCACTCCAAGGTGGTAAAACAAGGACGGCTGTCGGAAGGCATCACTCATCTCCACCACAGCAATATCTGCAAACAGAAAACAAAGCCCCCAAAAGATGACACCTGAATAATGCCCAGTAAGCACATTTTGGTTTCAACGACTTAGTATTCAAAGAGGAAATGAGGAAATGATAGGGATTTTCCCTCCTCACACTGAATTTTGAATTTGCAGCTCTACCCGGAAGTGGTTTTAGAAAATGCAGCAAACCTGCATTTTTTTAAACACAAAAGGGATCATATAATTACTGGAAACTAAGCAAAGTCTGCAACGGTGGGATGCTGGGGCTAATGCTCTCTGTTAAATTGCAACATTAAAACAAGTTAACTAAGTTTACAGAAGCAGATCCACAGGAAGCTGCAATAAGTGATAAATGTAAAATGAGATTTAAGAAAGCAAATAGGGGGCCATCTGGGTGGCTCAGTCAGTTAAGTGGCCAACTCTTGGTTTCAGCTCAGGTCATGATCTTAGGGTCAAGAAATGGAGCCCCACGACCAGCTCCACACTCAGCGTGGAGTCTGCTAAAGATTCTCTCTCTCCCTCTCCCTCTGCCCCCCCCAAATAAATAAATAAATACTGAAAAAAATAAAAATAAAAAAAGAAATAGGTATGATTATAAATTAATCCAGAGCTGTATTTTATAACTAATTAATTTATTATTATTATTAATATCCAGCAAGTCCCTAGCAAGTGTACTCAAGAAAAAAAGAAAGCAAAGGTATAGAAAATTATTACTGAGAAGGAAAATATAACCACAGATACAAATTCCACCAAAGCTCAGAGATGACTAACACCAAGGTAGTATAAACCTGATACTGATATTTGACATTAATGTCAAAAAAATGAAATATAGGTTAGTCTCAAACTCAATTTATACATGGGCAAAAACATGAAATAAAAATGAAAAAAAATGCATCAAGCATTATACTATAAGAAAACTAGATCATGAGTTTAAAATCTATTTTGGGAATGCAGGGATAGATCAATGGAAAAAAAAAATCATCGCATCTCCACAGATGCCCCAAGTGCTTTAATTAAAATTCAAAACCCATTTCTTATTAAAAATAATTGCAAAATAAAAACAGAAGAGCACTCCTTTAACATGAAAAATAATATATAGTCTGGGGTGCCTGGGTAGCTCACTCAGTTGAGCATCTGACTCCTGATTTTGGGTTCAGGTCATGATCTCAGGGTTATGAGGTCCAGCCCACGCCAGGTTCCAGGCTGGGTATGGAGCCTGTTTGGGATTCTCTCTCTCTCTTGCCCTCTGCTCCTCCACCCCCCTGCTCTCTTTCAGTCTCAATCTCTAAAAAAAACTATATCTATCTATCTATATATATATATTTTTTCACAGCAACTGCCAACTTTGTGTTTATAAGTATTCCATGAAAATCAGGAAAAAGACAGGCAGCCAATTATTCCTACTACTAGTTGGCTTTCTGAGAGTCCCAGATAATGCAATAAGATTTCACATAGTAAGGAGATGTAATACCATAAAATAAAATACACAATTATCATTACTTGCAGATGTTTTGGCTGTCAACCAAGAAACCCCAGTAGAATCAACTAAATAACTATTATAAGCAATAATATAATTTAATAAGGTGTTGAGATGCAAAATTATTATGAAAATCAAGAGCTCCCTTTGTACTTATAGTAAGTGTCTGGAAAATATAACGGCAAAACAATTCCAGTCACAATTACAATGAAAATGTTAACATACCTTACAGCAAATTTAACAGATGATGCTAATTTGTTAAACGTATTTGCAATATGTGATAGAGATGAAAGGTTAGTATCACTATAAATCATCTCTTATTGGTCAGTTTAGAACAAAGAAGCAACCATAAAGACATTATAATAGAAAATTAGGCTATGGGCATGAGCAGACAAACTTGCAAAAGAATAACTAAAATGGTAAGTAAATATACAAAAAACTCTATACCTCACTACTAATAAATGCACATTTTTAAAAAAATTTTTTATTTATTTGACAAAGAGAGAGAGAGATAGTGAGAGCAGGAACACAAGCAGGAGGAGCGGGAGAGGGAGAAGCAGGCTTCCCGCTGAGCAAGGAGCCCGATGCGATGCGGGGCTCGATCCCAGGACCTGAGCTGAAGGGAGATGCTTAACGAACGAGCCACCCAGGCACCCCCTAATAAATGCACATTAAGCAAACTCTAAAGTGCCTTTTTTTTTTTTGTCTAACAAGTAGTCAAAAAAATTAAAGAATGTCCAATGGAGATGCAGAGAAATGACATTCCGGCATGCCAAGGAGAATTTCAAACTTCCCAGGAGACCTCAATCCTTAAAGTTATGCACACTTTTTGACCCTATAGCTCCATTCCTAAGAATTTACCCTAAGAAAATCCCTATAAATGTGGCAGGTTTCCTTGTAAGTATATCGACTGAAATATATTTTTTACAATAAAAATGGAAAATACCTAAATATCCATTAATAGGAATATGGTTAGGTAGGTAGGCAGATAGATAGGTAGGTAGGTACATAGTTAGACTCAAATAGTGGTTTATTATGCATCATTGAGAACTATATTGTTGCCTATATGGTACACCTGAAACTAACATAACACTGCATGTTAACTACACTGGAATTAAAATAATTTAAAAAAGAAAACTATATTGTAGAAGAATATTTAGCAATGGAGGTAAACTCAAGGTATATTAAGTAAAAAAAAAGTCAAGATATAATACATTATAATGTATGTATTCTATGTGAATATACATATGTGAATGAAAAATGTCTGGCAAGTTGCACACCAAAATGTAAACCATAATCATAGCTGTGTAATGGCACTGTGTATTACTTTTTTTCTTTATTCCCTCTCTATTTTTTACCATTTCTCTTATGAACATTGATTACTTTAATAATTTAGGAACCCACCAAAATAAAAGAAAAATAACCCTAAAAACCCAAGTGACTGAATGTAAAACCACACTGCAGCACCAAAAAAACAATGCAGACTCTCGAGAAGCTGTTTGGTGCAGTCGGCCTTGTCTACTAATGAACGTGAGATTAGAATTCACATTCTGTGAAGGAGACATAAATCAGATCAAATGGAGGCTGAAGACACAGAGGATTTAGTGAGGTTATGAAAGAGGCAGCCAGGTCAAAGGAGCTTCAAAAGATTTTTTTTTTCAAGGCTAAATGACTTACGGGCTCTATAACACAAAGAGAGAGTTTTCTTTGGGGGTCCTTAACATTTCTACATCAAAAATCAACACATGAGAAAATGAGTCACTGCATCCCACCTACACGCCCCATCTGCCTCCTGCACCCACACTGCTTCCTCCTCCCACCGATGCCAACCGCTCGCTCTCAGTCACAGCGCTTGAAAATCAAGAGACAGCGTAAAATGGGGCCGAAAGAAACCAAACAGAACAGTAGTTGACAAAAAATATAAATGAGAGCCATGCTAAGAAAAATACTAGCTAAATTAAAGTCGCCCCAAGAAGAGGGGAAATGGGTGATTTCCAGAGAATGGCCTCCTGGAAGATTTGATGCTAAAATTAATAAAGGCACTGCAGAAGGCATTGGGATGAAGAGAGAAACTAGACATTCAAAATAAATGGTACAAGCAAAATAAGGCATATTCATCAGGTCTGAACGTCTAAGCAGGAACAGCTCCATTTTTGAATGCTGCATAGAACATTAAAAATGCTTGATTGTATAATTTTAAAATACTGAATACAGTACGACAACTCAGAAAAAGACTTTTTTCTACTTCAGGTTCAGATGACTGATGGGTTCTAATAAACTTATATTCGTTTCTAAATGTATTTTTTAATTTCCATGGCGTAAAATGTACTCTTCTGTCTTCTCTGGTGAAGTGATCAAAGTCTGTGCCCCATTTCTTAAATTGTTGAATTTGTTTTCTTATTGTCGAGGTTTGCATGTTCTTTATATCATCTAGATATTTTTCCTTGGTCAAATAAGGGGATTTGCAAATACTTTCTCCGGGTTTGTGACCTGTCTTTCCAATCTGCTAACAGTATTTTTAGAAAAGCAGAAGTTTCTAACTTTAAGTCCAAGGCATCAATTTTTTCTTTTATGATTGTGTTTTAGGTGTGGTATCTTAAAAAATCTTTGCCTAACCCAAGGTCACAAAAGTTTTCTCCCTAGAGAAAGTTTTCTCCCTAGTTTTCTTCTAGAAGTTTTATAGCTTTAAATTTTACATTTTGGTCTATGATCCATGTTAAAATAAACTGTAAATGATGTGGGGTGTGGGTCAAGGTTCATATTTGTTGTATGGGGTGTGGGTCAAGGTTCATATTTGTTGTAAAGACTCTCCTTTCTCTGTTGAATCGCTTCTGCTTCTTTGTCAAACACCAATTGGCTACATTTGTGTGGGTCTGTAGTTGGGTTATTCTGTTCCATTGATCTATGTGTCTATCTTTTGCCAACACTACACTGTTTTGATAAATGGTAGGTATTGAAATTAAGCACTGTGAGTCTTCCAACTCTATTCTTCTGTTTTCAAAAATGTTTAGTTCTATTTGCTTTCCTGTATAAGTTTTAGAATCATTGATAGCTGAGAGCTATCAGTTGACAGCTACAAAAAAAATCCTCCTGGGATTTTGACTGATATTGTGTATTAAATCTATAGATCATTCTGGGGAGAACCAACATCTTCATATATTGAGTCTTTCCATCCATGAATATAGTATATCTCTCCATTTATTTAGGTCTCCTTTGATTTTTTCCTCAGTATTTTATAATTTTCAATACACAGTTTCTGCATGTATTTTGTTAGATTTATACCTAAATGTTTCAATTTTTTGATGCTATTATAGATGGTATTCTTTTAAATTTCAAACCCCAGTTGTTCGTTGCTAGTTTGTAAAAATACAGTTGATTTTTATATGTTGACCTCCTATCCTGAGACTTTGCTAAGCTCATTTATTTGTTCCAGAAGCTGATTCCAGAAGAATCATGTCATTTGAAACTAGAAACTGTTTTATTTCTTCTTTCCAATCTGTGTATCTTTTATGGTTTGGGGTTTTTGTTGTTGTGTGTCTTGTTTTACCTGGTTATACTGGCTGGGGCTTCCAGTAACACAGCATTTTTAAAATAGGAACATTTCATTATTTAACAAAAATATCATCTTATCTGGCTACCTCCTGACTCTGATGACTATCTTCTCAAAAGTAGTAGAATAAACAGGTGAAAATTATCTTCCTTATGAAATGATCTTAAATCATGTTTAAAATGCAAAAAAAAAAATGATGTACTTATAATAAACAAACACCTGATACTCCACAATCCTTGTAACTCATTCATATGAGTTACACTTTATCCACTTTATTTCACAAACATGTATTTAGTAATTACGAAGTGCCAGGAACTATATGCTTATCAAATATTAACTCGATCTTCATAATACTCCTTTGTGGTAGGTAATATTATTATTTCAGGACACACAGGCAGAGGATGTATAAATAATCTGTCCAAAATCAGCTAGGAAGTAGTGGCACCACTTCTATCCTTTGAAGGATTTGACCTCAAGCAATCTAGCTGGAGAATCCATGCTCTTAATTCTTCACTGAGCCACACCCTATACTTACAGGATATGGAAATTCTCAAGATCACAGCATAAATTTAGAGGTGCAAAAAAGATTTGGGGACCAAAGCATATATTTCTGTCATGTATTTTGTGACCAAATGAACTTAATAATTTTCTGATTGAGTTTTTATGGTAATATTGTGAGTAAAACTGCTACACTTAAAAACTGAAGACTATGTCTGTTTAAAAATATAGACAAAGGTATAAAAATCTCTTACATTTTTACCTAAGGTATTATTTCTTTCCTTTCTTCCAATGGGGTTAATGTCAAATGGAGCACAAAATTAGGTTTACCAGGGGTTTATTAAAGCATAATAAATTTTTAGGGCACTAACATAAAACTGTTGTGCCTAATTGCATTTTGGTCATTAAATGGCAGCGGTTCATGGTCTGTGTTTCTCTTTTTTATTTAATTTTTCCTTTATAATACCATATCTGTTAGTTAAATATCTCATATGAGCTTCTGTTGTTTGTAAAAAGCAGAGTTGAAGCAGACCATTAATGTTCAGTTACTTTTTATCTATTCAATGTTTTCCTTAGGCATTAGATCACTGATGACAAAGCAAGAGCCCAGTAGTGATTTCGCTTGTACTATACTCTACAAAGTACTCCAAAATTCCATTATCAATGGAGACTTCCCAAATTATCACACAGAACTAGCCATTCGGTCATGACGGGTTAATCTCCCAAGATGACCCACCAGTGCCAATTTAATTCTACAAATGTCCTGAGAACTTATTATATAAAAAGTTTTGTTATTTGCTGTTATGAAAGTCAAAAGAAAAAATTAACGGGATATGGTTTTTGCCATCTCTTGTGGGACAGAAACACGAGTTGGCAGATACCGACATAGGGCAGAATGAGGCCAGCACTGGGGATGTACAGAGGGTGACGTTCAGGGGCCAGGGAGGCCAGTCCTGGTGGAAGGGATGATGGAAGCCGACGTGAAAGAGGCATCAGCAGGCAGTGGAGTTGGAGTGGAACACCTCAAATTACAGACAGAAAACAAAAGCCCTGTACATCAAAGGCACTGTAGGAAATGGAAAGGGGCAAGGTGCCCGAGACTTGGTCAGAACAATGAAGCAAACCTCAGCAGGAAACTGAGTCAGTTCCCAATGGAATTCTGAATGGGTGAACCAACTGAGATCCCCTAAAGGGCAGACACTAACCCCCAAATGCTTATCCCATCTTAGATTCTTAAGGGAAGTATATCTTGCATCTCATTGATTTTTCTCTCTTTTTAAGATCTTTATTTATTTACTAGAGAGAGAGAGAGAATGAGCAGAGGGAGAAGCAGACTCCTCACTGAGCAGGGAGCCTGATGTGGGGCTTGATCCCAGGACCCTGAGATCATGACCTGAGCTGAAGACAGACCTTAACTGACTGAGCCACCCAGGTACCCCCCCATTGATTTTTCTATATTATTAATAAATAAGGGCTAATTACAACGAATCTACCGTATGTAAATTACTAAAATGTTACTCATGACCTAGTAGTGCCCTGGTAGAGTCTCCTAGAGACTTGGAGTCAGTTTACTAAAATTTGGCAGATATACAATGTTGGGAAATTGTAAACCTCCTATTGCAAAGCTAAAATTGTTGTGATTTTCATGAAGGACAAAAGAATAATCTACCATCATTGTTTAGCAATTCCTGCTATGAGTTACGACTCCTGTAGCTTCATCGGTATTCTGTTTTCCTGTACGTTATTTAGTTAACCCTATCATGTATAATGATACATATTTGTGTCAACAGTAAACATTTTGGCCCATAATTTCTTCATCACTAAACTCCAATAAACGTATGCATAATGACTCAAACATGAATCACTCTTATATTGCTAAAACAAATGTATACATAATGTCCCCACCCTAGCCTAATTTGCTTGTTTAATGCTTGTTTGATTATTACACAGAGGTGTTGATTTTTTTTTTTTAAACCTAGAAAGTGAGGACTGGGAGGTAGGTGATCAGAGGTGATCAACCTCCAGAAGTTGGCTTTTAAAAATGTTGAGAGCTGTGGCACCTATAAAAGGAAGGAGGGGCGGGGAGAAGCCTAGAGAAAGAAAGAGACAAAGGGAAAGAAAAAGGGGGAAGAAGGGGGAGGAGAGGTGGAGGAAGCAGAACCAAACAAGACTGGTATTATAAAAACTAAAGTCTGGCTTGCCCAGACAACAGCCGCAAGAATCCAGTTCATGATGCTCCAGCTTTAGAGAATGTGAGGGGCAAATTAGCACATACCCATAGAAGGCACCCATCCCAGAGTGGGATGACCCAGAACCACAGCTCTCTGCCAGGAAGAGATGCAGACTCAGAAAAGCACACCACAGAAGTGAAAAGCTGGAAGGGGAACCTTCTCCTGATCTCCAGGGGCCTTGAGAGGAGTGATGAACATGCAAATGGCAGACAAGCTGTTTCACGACTTCCAGTGCTTGAATCCTAATTAAGTTTCTGGATGGATGGATGACCTTGGACAAGACCTTAAGTTCACTGAGCTTTGGTTTCCTCAACTGTCATTGGAGAATAATGGGTATTTACTGTACAAAGCTATTGTTAGGATTACATGTGCACTAGGCACAGCAGACTCTCAATATATGGTTATTATAAGGAGCCATTATAAGAAATATTAATGGGGGGACACCTGGGTGGCTCAGTCGGTTAAGCGTCTGCCTTCGGCTCAGGTCATGATCCCAGGGTCCTGGGATAGAGCCCCACGTCAAGCTCCCTGCTAGTGGGGAGTCTCCTTCTCTCTCTGCCCTTCCCCCTGCTCATGCTCACACACACACTCTCTCTCAAATAAAGAAAGAAATGTTAATAGGAGCCCTTTGAACAATTTAACATAAAAATGTTATTGAAGACAGTGCTAAAATATAATATTCCCAATGAAGCCACGTATGAATAATTACTCATAGAAATGAGTTTGAAGTCAAATTATGAAAACACACAAAGCCCACATAAAGAATTTTGACTTGATTCTATAATCAGTGATTCTATAATCCATATCTATGAGTTTTGAGAAGGGATGTGGCAGCATCAAAGTCTGGGGAAGATAAACCTAGATTTTGTGGATGGATGACAGACAAAACAGACGGGGAGCTGGGAGATCAGTGAGGAGTCATTTAAAGGAGAGTGTGCCCCTAAACTAAGAGACGACATGGCAAGGAGTTCAAGAGGCTTTAGGGATTTGGTGGATGCAGGATAAAGAAAGAATTAAAGCTGATTCTATTTCAAACTTGAATGGTTAACATTTATGGCTTGCCATTAACACAAGGGACACAAGAAAAAATACTTTTTTTTGGTAGGAACTTGAGTTTGGATTGAGACACATTAAACGTGCGTGTGTGTGTGTGTCTCTAACTGACAGCTGTCATTTCGAATCTCAGCAGAGATCAGAATCAGAGTTAAGAGTCATGGAGATGTAATAGTTGAAGTAGCAGGTGTAGATGAGATTGACAACTTAGACAATAAAGAGAAAAATGAAAAGGCATCTATGATTCAAGAAATCCCTTCCTCATCATATACCCAATAGAAACACAGTTCATCAAAATACATGTAATAAATGTTCATAACAGCACTAGCTACAAACCACCAACAGAAGAAGAAATAAAGTATGCTATACAGAGCCAATGGATACCATACAGCAGTGAGAATGAAAAAATCTATGACTACCTGTGACAACATGAATGAATCTCACAGACTGTTGAAAGAACCCGGATACAGAAGAGTAAAGATATTTTATGATTCTGTTTATACAAGGTTCAAAAATCTGGTATTAAAAGTCAAAACAGGGGCGCCTGGGTGGCTCAGTTGTTAAGCGTCTACCTTCACCTCAGGTCATGATCCCGAGGTCCTGGGATTGAGCCCCACGTCGGGCTCTATGCTCAGCGGGAAGCCCGCTTCTCCCTCTCCCACTCCCCCTGCTTGTGTTCCCTCTCTCGCTGTCTCTCTCTCTCTCTCTCTGTCAAAATAAATAAATAAAATCTTAAAGAAAAAAAAAAGTCAAAACAGCAGACACTTTGGTGGAGGACAATGGATGAAAGGGGATTCAGCGATGTCTTCTGGAGAGCTGCTAGGGTTCTGCCTCTTGATCTGGGTGCTGGCGATTCAGGCACGTTCACTTTGTGAAAATCAATTACTCTCTGGTTAATAATTTTGCCAAGGGTGTTAAAAGAGGACTGCATTTAGTGTCCTGTAGCCACCACAACAAAGTCCCATAAACTTGGTCCCTGAAACAACACAAAGTTGCTCTTTCACCGTTTTACAGGATCGACGATGTCCCCAAATCAAAGTGTCAATAGGGCCAGGGCTGTGTTACCTCCAGAGGGTCTAGAGCAGAATCTATGCCCTGCCTCTTCCACAATCTAGCAGTTCTGGGCATTCCTTGGTTTGTTGTGTTTGTGCCTGTGGTCTCCAACCGCCCTCTGCCTCTCTCTTAGAAAGATACTTCCGATGGCAGATAGGGCCCATCCCACTAATTCAAGATCACCCCATTATCAAGACCCTTCATTTAACCATGACTGCAAAGACCCTTTTTCCAAATAAGGTCACATTCACCCATCTCAGGGCTTTGGCATAGACATTGGAGCATAGGGGTAAGGATCATTTTCCAGCCTACCACGAGGATTTAGAGGTGAGTACAGCAGGACTGTTGAATTTGAGGTGAGGGAATGGAGGTAAGGAGCACAGACAAGTCTCCAGAAGAGGAAGAGAAAGGAAGAGGATTAACATTTACTAAGATCCACAGTAGAGATTTTTACATTCAATACGGAAACCAAGAGATCAGACAATACTTTAATGGGGTAAGAAAGATCTAAAGGGTTTTAGTTGTAAGGTGGAGGACTTGAACATTAGTAGAAAGAGGAAGATTTTAAAGGGAGGGGGTTGCTGATTAATGGAGACAATCTCTATATTCTCACATAAGACAGATAGGTTTGGATTTAAGTTGGGGAGAAAAGTCAGCCTTGGAAAAAAGAAGGGATCCTTGAAGGGCAAGAAGAAGGGAGGTAATGAAAGGCAAAGGCCAAGAAATAATGAAGTAAAAGGAAGAATAATGAGATCCTTCCATTGAGGTGGTGACTCCGTGCAATAGAGCTGGGGTGCTGTTGGCCAACAGAAAGCAAAGCCCAGGCCAGGGACGGCAGGGACGAGCCCGCGTCCTGTGGACGTCACCGGAAACATGCCCGAAGGCAGCACCACCTCTGCTCTGGGAAGCTGTGGTCCCATTTCTTTTTCTTTCTTTTTTTTTTTTTATGTTCAATTAGCCAACATATAGTACATCATTAGTTTTTGATGTCGTGATGTGATGAGCACTGGGTCTTACATGCAACTAATGAACCATTTCTTTTTTAAAAGGAATTTATGTCAGCATTTCTATCACTTGTGATAGTAAGAATGTTAATTACTATAGCCAACAGAAGCAAGACATGAACCAAGCCTTAAGAGAACCAAAAACCCTATTTTTTCCCTTAACTTCTAAGATGAAAATAAAGGAGCCTTTGATGAAAAGAGGGAAGACAGAGAATAGATTTCAGTTTTATTCTGCTTCCTGGCCATAGACAGGTCTTACCCAGATATTAAAATTACAGTATCATCAATGAATATTCTTGGCCACAAAGAAGACTGGGGTAATAAAGAATCCTTCTCTCCTATTCTTAAAGAATTCCTAGTACACAGCACTTTGATGGTGGCATAGGAAGTGTTATTAAGAGAGCCCTGTAATAATGCTTTAACTAGATTCAGTCTTCCAGAGAATCCTTCCTATCGGCACACAAGGAAAGCAGATAAATCACAATTTAGGTCTTTGGTGCGTAGCACGTGCTTTATAAAGTGATCCTTCCCTGGCTGTGGGCATAGCAGTCCTCAACATCATTCTGCTTATTAAACAAATACAAGCAGGCCCTACATCAAAAAGTGTTATTCTCTTTCCAAGTTAAAATAGGGTCCAGATTATACCTTAAGAATTTATTTTTTAATGTAATGGCAATAACAATAGACCTGGTCAATGATCTATAAAGAGTAGGAAATATAAGAAAAGTATAAGTCAAAATTAACTCTCAGGTTTATTATGTGACAGGACCATGCTGCACATTATAAGCAGAAATAGGATATGAAGTGGCTTTGATGGTAAAAATTTCTTTATCCCCATTGAAAACTATTTTTCTCTCTGAAATTATTACATTTCCTAAAGGTGTACTGGGTTGAAGAGTCTATAATCATAAATTTAGATCTCTATAAACTCATTTTACGTAACAAATTTCAGTACTTAAGTAATCAATCTATTTTCATCAGGTGCTGAAAAAGCTATTCCTAAAATTTTGGACAGGCTCTTTTAGAGTTTACTATAGCTTTTACTGTGGTTAAGGTACACGCCATTTGGGGGGAGAGGGGTCTCTCATATTTAATTTTAATTAAATCAGTAAAGCTGTCTTCATTCCTGCCTCAGTGAAGTTCCCGAGCACACAGCATAGCCCTTTGTATCAGAATCTTACACAAGAGTCCTCCTTGCCAACTGGACCCAATAATCTGCCTCTTTTAATTGGCACTTGTGTTAAGTTGTGTAAGGTTGTATATGGTTGCAAGAGTTGATTTGTGACAATTTTTGAAGAGAATCTGATTGTGCTTCAACAGATGTGCATCCTGAGTGACCCATTATTCCTGTTTTATACATTTACACTTTTCCACATAGAGACAGCAGAAGGTAGCCAGGGAACACTGGAAACATGATCTGACCATGTTCTCCGGCAAAAATGGCCATAAACCATAGCAATTACATTCATGTTTGAGGTTGTTCTGAGACTTTTCACATTCTGGGGAAAGAGCTGCAGTGTATGTGTGTTATGTCTACGTAAACAATAAGAGTTACTAAAACAGTGTAGCACAGGGATACAATCAACCAAATTCAGATTACGAAAAAGTCTGTAGGAAAGATGACCAAATTTCCTCACAAAGCCATTGGGAGTGGGAGAGCGAGAAAGAGGGAGAAAAAAGATAATAAAGACTTTAGGAACACTGTCAATTACCATGTATATACCTTATTTGGATTCTGACTAAAACAAACTTTAAAAAATCATGACATTCATGAGAAAATTTGACAACTGACAAGATTTTTGATGATATGAAAGAAATTACTCTAAGTGTGGTAAGAGACTGCGGCAGGAACCCCTATGGTGTAGAGATTTTAAAAAGTGAATTGTTGGGGGTCTGGGTGGTTCAGTCGGTTAAGCATCTGCTTTTGGCTCAGGTCATGATCCCAGGGTCCTGGGATTGAGCTCCGCATAGGGCTCCCTGCTCAGCGGGGTGTCCGCTTCTGCCTCCTCCCTGCTCATGATCTCTCTCTCTCTCTCAAATAAATAAAATCTTTTAAAAAAATAAATAAAAATTTAAGAAAATTAAAAAGCGAACTGTTTGTATACGGTGCCACACAATATATGCATTCTTTATCAAAGAGTGTTACTCCTCACGTAATAAGCAATTTACTTGCAAGCAATAAACACTAAACTTGAGCCTGCTGCAGGAAGGAGACAGGTAGTAAAATGAAAGAAACCCAGCCCCCACACTACTTGTTTGGCAGAAATAGTTACTCGCCCTAGTGAGCAGGCCAGTTTGAAAGGTTTTTTTTTTTTTCCTTCTTGCATTGATGGCTGTCATCCCTTGTACTCATAAACCCAGTTGGATCTAAGAAGCCTGGGTGAGTGCCCAGGAGCTGCTCTGTGCTCCAGGATTCTCAGGGTCAACAAGCAGAGACCTCTGAGTCAGAACTCATTAACATCTCCAACATCTCCAAGAGATGCTCTGCTTCTCCGATCTTTGTACTCCCTCAAAGTCACTTTCAACACCTAATAAATAATTAGCATCTAGTCAAAATGTGAATTGTGTGTTCAGATTCTTACATCTTCTGCGAAGGGGATCTGTAATTCTGTTCACACAGCAGATGTGTGACTATGACTCTGCCAGGAATGATTTCCCTCCACGGCTTACATGGTGACATTGCTTTGGAGTTCAACAATTCATCTGGGGGGTTTTAAAGCTTCTTTCTTGAGGATGACCCACTGGAGAGAGTGAGTAGAATTAAAACGATTCATTGTTAAGGAATCCTTTTATTGCTGACTTAGGTGGCTGACCTCAACTGACCGTAATGGAATAGTCTGGATCCTTTTTTTTTTTTCCCCCTTCCAATTAAAATTAAATGTCAGGAATTCACTTAACTCTCTAGGAAAGTTAAGGTTTGTTTAAATGTGACAGATTAATGTGATTATAAAAACGTCACTTAAAATGGGAGCTGTCAGGACACCTCAAAGGCCAGCCATACTGAGACGGAGATGGGGAAGAACAGAGCCCTGAGCAGCCCTCCGCTGGCGAAGATGGGACAAGCCCGGTCCACAGACACAGCAACAGACCAGAGAGGAACGGACACGGCGGCAGCCCCGCTCCATGTACTCCCCACTAAGTCATGCCCTCCTTAGAGCCTTTCAGTAGCCTCTCATCACACCACACTGGAGGCTCGGGTATCTTAACCTAGCTTCAACCCCAGCCAGCAGGCATTCTGGAAATGCTTCCTTGGCTCTCGCATTTGTTTAACAAGCATTTATTATCTGTTCTGTACAAGGTACTGTAAAGGGGTCAAAGAAATTAGCACCAACCCCGCAATGAGCTTATATTCTCTAAGTGCCTGTGAGCTGCAGAAGTCCGAGGTCAAATGAAATGTAGGTAAATCTTCGGGTGGGGGCATATAACGAGGAGTTATTAATTCTGATGGGGGTCTCAGAGCAGGCCCTGCAGGGGCAACAGCTTCAAAGGAAGCCTTGAGAAATGGCCATCTTTCAGGCCACAGACTGGGAAGGAAGGGCATTTCTGGCTGCCCGACATTGCATAATAGAGGAGTTTCTCTCCCCCAGAAAAATTGCTCCACCACCTAAGAATGGACATGTGTACAATCTCCCTGTGAGTGAGGAAAGGCTTATAACTCTGTCTATCCAGGCTTCCTGCAGGAAGTTTACAAGCAGTGAAATAAATTGCACAATCATTTCTTTGAAATGCTTTTCAGTAAAAACATTTTTCTTACTAGGAAGGGGGATATTTCATTTTGCTTGTGCTTTCACACATTCTAAATTGCCTTACTAAACACACCCCCTTCCCTTAGGTACCTCTGGGCTGCCCCGTTATTATCTCCCCTACACCTGGGTCCCAGGGGAGTTTCAGCTCCCTTCACTAGCTCCTCTCACAAGCCCACAGCTAAGGGTATGTTGGTCTGTTCACGAGAAGCCAGGAGGTGCCTAATAGTTGAACAGAAAACCCGAGTGAGGAAGCGTTTGATGGTGAGGAGACAGCTTTTACTTCACGTTGCTGAAGCAGGACAGACACAAAGAAAAATCAACCTCCAGGAGAGATGGTACCATACAGGGCATCTGGACAGGTGCAGGGAGGATGGATTAGCTAGCTGGTAGGGCCTCCTTGGCAAAGTGATGGGATCTGAGGGAGGTACAGAAATAAAGGGAGATCGAAATAAATGTGGCCCATCTGTAATCAGTACTGACCAGGCATTACAAATAGCAGGGTGTTCCTCCCATCACGGAGGGTGTGGCTGGCTGGAGTCAGGCTGCCCAGGTCTACATTTCGGCTGTGCAGCAAGCATTCTTGGGGACCCAGGGCCTGAAACCCCTCTTCCCCCAGCCTGTTTCTGTCAAATGATAATAATAATAGTCCCTGTCACAGAAAGGACTGAACAACAATGAGCCCTTAATAAATATTAGCGGGACATGGTTTGGAAGGTACCTTCACACCTTATTCCCACCTGTCAATAATTTAGAGATAGGTTTCTGTACTTTTCCGGCTTAGTAACCAGGGATATGAAATCCGTACAATGAGTTTCACTCTTTTCAACAGACCCTTCCGCTGCTTTGACAAAATCTCTAGTTGAAGAGCATCTTTGAGAAAAGCCTTACGTCATATAGAAACAACCCATATCTAGAATTACTCTTTTGGGGTTTGAAGGGGACAGATCAGAGTAAATAACTGCAAGCCCCTCCCTCAGAAGGTGCTAGAATAGCCCACTCAATATATATCCTGGTTTGCTTCCAACAGCCCCAGATTCCATCTACTGTTCCCCTGTCATTTCTACTAGAGACCCCTTCACTCTGTCACCATGAGTAACAGGAAGGGCAGTCCTCTGTCACCTTCCATGGGGCAGTGGCAGCAGGAGGCCTGCAGCGGCCAACAATCTCAGTAGGAATCCCTCTCTGCTGCTCGGCCCTGGAGCTTTCATCAGATGAAGACCTCAGCCCTCGGCATTCCTCAAATTGCTTTCAGACACAGAGCTGCTTTTTCCAAATATCCCGGGCCAAGGTAATGAGGGAAATTTTACGAATGGCATGGAGTAGAATCAGATAATGTCTGCCCTCTAGCCCCTTGCTCCTCCCAGTAAAATGCATTTCATTTTTGCTGGAAATTTTCACCTTTTTTATGGTCATTTTCTGTGTGTGTATGTATGTGCGTGTGAGCATTTCCCTCTTTTTACCTTGCCCCTCTTTTACCTTCAATCCCTTTTTTGGAAACCACATCTTCCTCTAAGGGCTTATGTTTGTCCTCTGTGTTTCTGCTGTTTACTCACCATTTCTGACTGAAAATACCCATGCCAGGGTCATGTTTCTTTCAGACATCAACAAGCCAGAGCTGGTTTTGCAGCAGACCACGTGTCTCCTGAGTCTTGGACTAAAGTCCCAAATGCTCTTTGGGAACTGGTTGAAACCAGGCAGCCAAATCTAAAGATTATATTCTCCCCAGGCATTGCTCCTCTCATGTGATTTCTTTAGGAGCAAGACTGAGGAGCGTCTGGTGGCTCAGTCGATTAAGCATCTGCCTCCGGCTCAGGTCAGGATCCCAGAGTCCTGGGTCTCTCTGCGCAGCGGGGAGTCTGCTTCTCCCTCTCCCTCTCCCCCTCCCCCTGCTCCTTCTCTCTCTCTCGCTCACTCTCTCTCTCAAATAAATAAATAAAATCTTTAAAAAAAAAAAAAAAGAGCAAGATTGAGACCAAAAAAAGAAAGTTACCTGAAATTCCATCATCCATACTCTCACCACTATGAACCCAGATGCTATTTTTACTACAATTCCTGAATTTGGTTTTATGTTAGCTTGCTTTTAGAAAATGTGTTACACAAATTATTTTCTTAAACTGCCCAGACCTGTGAGAAGGAGTCTGAGTGCTGCAGAACAACGGAGCAATTTTTTGCCATTTATTTAGATCTTATCACTTTGAAAAAGAGCCACATTTTTCACTTTTCTTAGAAATAAGAGTTAAATCGGGGTGCCAGCTGGCTCAATGGGTTAAGTGTCTGCCTTCGGCTCAGGTCATGACCTCCAGGTCCTGGGATTGAGCCCCACATTGGGTTTCCTGCTCAGTGGGGAGTCTGCTTCTCTCTGTCTCTCTCCCTTTGCCCCTCCCCACTGCTCATTCTCTCCCTCTCTCTCAAATAAATAAAGTCTTAAAAAAAGAAAGAGATAAGAGTTAAATTAAAATGGTGATTTTTTTCACTCCTAGAACCGCTATTTACTTTTTCATGTTGCATTCCCATCACGTGATTTCTCATCACAACTCATTATAATATGTACACTTGCTTTTCTATAAATAAGGCTGTCTTGGTTAAAGCTAAATGGACTATCAACATGAACCCAGCAACGTCACCCTCTTTACTCAATTTATGAAACCATAAAACTACATCCAGGAAAGTGATAAATATTTCAATGTTGTTAATTCTCAAAAAGATAGTGTATCTATCCCTCAGTTACAGTGCAGTAAATTATTATACAAATTTAAATGATCTTTTATTAAAATTTATCACCTGGAGATACTAAGCATTTTGGTTTATTTCCTTCTCAACTTTTCCCTATACATTATCATATATACACACACCTCTACGGTGTGGAGGCAAAACTGCAATTATTCTATATATAACGTTCTAATCGTAACCACTTCTAATTGCTAACTTTACATGTGGGGAAGCTTGAATATGATGTTCACAATTTGCTGCTGAATCAAGATACTCAAAGTCTGTGCTCAAACATTCACAAAACCCCTACAGCTACAGCTAACATCATACTTAGTGGTGACAAACAAAAAGCTTTCCCGCTAAGATCAGAAACAGGGCAAAAATGTTCTCTCTTCATCACTCTTTTCAACATCATACTAGAAGTCCTAACTAGCATAATAAGAAAAGGAAATAAAAGGTATACTGATTGGGAAGGAAGAAATAAAACTGTCTTTGTTCGCAGATGACATGATTATCTACACAGAAAACCTGAAAGAATTGACAAAACAATTCTTAGAACTTATAAGTGGTGATAGCAAGGTTATAGGATTCAAGGTTAACATACAAACATCAATTGCTTTCCTATATGCCACAGTGAACAAGTGGAATGTAAAATTAAAAACACATTACCATTTATGTTAGGATCCCCAAAATGAGACACTTAGGTATGAATATAACAAAACGTGTACAAGATCTATATGAGGAAAATTATAAAACTGATGAAAGTCAAAGAAGTAAATAGAGAGATAGTCCATGGTCATGAATAGGAAGACTCACTATTGTCAAGATGTCAGTTCTTTCTAACTTGACCTACAGATTTAATGGAATCGCAATTAAAGATTTTGTTTATTTATTTGACAGAGACACAGCGAGAGAGGGAACACAAGCAGGGGGAGTGGGAGAGGGAGAAGCAGGACTCCTGCTGCGCAGGGAGCGTGATGCGGGGCTCGATCCCAGGACTCTGGGATCATGACCTGAGCTGATGGCAGATGCTTAACGACTGAGCCACCCAGGTGCCCTAAAATCCTGGAAAGTTATTTTGTGGAGAAAAACAGATTCCAAAGTTTGTAGGGAGAGGCAAAAAGACCAAGAATAGCCAACACAATACTGAAGAAGAACAAAGTTGGAGGTCTGACAATGCCCAACTTTAAGACCTGCTATGAAGCTACAGCAACCAAGACAGTGTGATATTGCTGAAAGAACAGACAAATAGACTGATGGAACAGAATGGAGGACCCAGAAACAGACCCACATCAATACAGTCAAAAGAGCAAAGGCAATACACAGCAAAGATAGCCTCTTCACCAAATAGTGCTCGAACAATTGCACATTCACATGCAAAACCCTTCACAAAAACTAGCTCAAAATGGATCACAGACCTAAATGTAAAATGCAACATTATAAAACTACTAGAAGAGAACATAGGAGAAAATCTGGATGACCTTGGATATGGCAATGACTTTTTAGATATAACACCAAAGGCATGATCCATAAAAGAAATAAATGATAAGCTGGACTTCATTAAAATTAAAAACTTCTGCTCTGTGAAAGACGCTGCTAAGAGAATGAGAAGACAAGTCACAGACCGAGAGAAAATATTTGGAAAAGGCATACCTGATAAAGGACTGTTACCCCAAATATACAAAGAATGCAAGCTCAAAAATGAGGAAATACATAGCCAGTCTAAAAAATGGGCAAAAAATCTGAACAGGTACCTCACCAAAGAAGATAAATAGATGGCAAGTAAGCATATGAAAAGATGCTTAACATCATATGTCATTAGGGAATTGCACACTACAACAGTGAGATACCACTACATACCCATTCGAATGGCTAAAATTCAAAATACTGACAACACCAAATGCTGGTGGGGATGCAGAGCAACAGTAACTCTCATTCACTGCTGTGAAAATGCAAACTGGTACAGCCACTTTGGAAGAAGTTTGGCAGTTTCCTAGAAAAATAAAGATACTCTTACCCTATGATCCAGCAATCCTGCTCCCTGGTATTTACCCAAAGGACCTGAAAACTTGTGTCTACACAAAAACCTATACACAGATGTCTACTGCAACTTTATTCATAATTCAAAACTTGGAAGCAACCAAGATGTTTTCAGCAGGTAAGTGGATAAACAAACTGTGGTACATCCAGACAATAGAGTACTATTCAGCACTTAAAAGAAATGAGCTGGCAGGCAATTAAGACATGTAGGGACCTTAAATGCATATTACTAGTGAAAGAAGCCAATTGGAAAAAATTGCATACTGTACGATTCCAGCTATATGACAAAATTATGGAGACAGTAAACATGTGGTTGCCAGGAGTTAGGGAGGAGAGGGATGAATAGAGCACAGAGGATTTCTGGAGCACCCAAAATAATTTGCATGATACTATAATTGTGGATACATGTCATTATGCTTTTCTCAAAACTCTCAGAATGTACAATATCTGAGCCCTAATGTTAACTATGGGTTAACTATGGATTTTGAGTGATGATGGGTCAATGTAGGTTCATCAATCGAACAAACATACCACTCTGGTAGGGGATTCTGATTATGGGGGAGTCTGTGCTTGTGTGGGAGCAGGGGCATATGGGACATCTCCATACCTTCTCTATTTTACTGTGAACCTAAAACTGCTCTAAAAACTAAAAGTCTGTCAAAAAAAAAAAAGGAATCCTGGACGTCCCTCCCCCCAAAAAGGCTGTGAAGTTCATGATGTCAGAGTTTACAAAGAGGGTCCTTTCGCAGAAGCCACAGCGCTCCCCTGGACATCCTGAGATTGTGCTGGAAAAAGGAGCTACTCCCTGCCACCACAGTTTGGAACTTGGCAGCTCCACTCTGGGAGCAGAAAATAGATCCCTTCAATCCCATCGGCCCCAGTGTGTTGGGCAATCCACATCCCGCATTGCACTCACCAAGCCCACACCTGGAGCCTGGTTGGATGAAGTTCAGCTCCCAGGTCTAGCCATTTGAAAGGATGATTCACAGCCTTGGCTACAGGTTGTAATCACCTAGCTCGTAAAACACACTGAGCCTGCAAATTCATTCCAGAGATCCTGATTTACTGGGTAGGGGGTGTGGTGTGGGCATTAGGATTTTTAGAATCAGGTGATTCTCATTTTCAATAGGGCTGAGAGTCGCTCATTTGGCAGCTGATTTAAAGATGCTCACTCATTTGTCAACCCTGCAACTTGTCCAGAAGCAAAGCATAGACTGCTTCTTTCAGCATTTTTGACCCATTATTGTGCTCCTTACAAATTTGGACAAGAAACATTAATTTGCATAATAATGGAAATAAATGGCTCTTATAACGAAGGCCAGTGTAAGCGGTGTTTGGATGGAGCCCAAGTTCTCCTGTTCAGAATCAGCCTGCCAGGCTGCCGTACACTTGGCACTGATTAAATATTTTTAATTTTTGAGCAATTTAATTGGAGCTTTTGCATCTGTTATGTATCCTGTTTAGAAAAGTTTCTTTAAATTGGTTGAATAGTGACTCCTTTTTCTTTTTCCTATATCAAATTATTTAAAAAAGGACTCACCACAGTTATAATCATGTATTTCATTCACCAACACACACACACACACACTTGGGGGAAGAAAGCTGGTTTCCTTGCGTTTTCAACTTCCCACGCTCAACTCATGAACACACTTTTCAATAACGAAATAACACTTACGTGGCCTAAAAAAGAGGTTTTATCCAGGCACACAGAGTTAAATGAAAGGCCAGCCAGCTCTCTGTGAGTGGTGCAGGGAGAAAGGGAGGGTGCTGGGAATTCTCCCCCTGCATGCCCCCCCCCGCCCCCGGGTCTCTGATCTGGGAGTACAGAGATGCCCTGACTCCCGCAATACCCACAATCCTGTCCATGAAAATCACAACACCCTATTCACAAGGAGGACTTTGAAGATAAAATCCCTTTATTCATGAGCTTGGCTCTTGCCAAGGTCTCAGTTTTCCTGCAGGTGTTCTGCATTTTTCTATTGCTTCTTTGCTCAATGCTTTCCAGCTACATGCAGAGAAAAAGAACACACACACACACACACCTGAGAAAGAGGTCAAATCTGCGTGTGCCGTTTTGCAATGATCTTTTCAATAAAGGCATGTATAGTCTGTCCGTCCTTTTTTATAGGAGGTTATTTAACCTAGGTAATTTCAAGGACAGTCCGGTGATTTCTTAGTCAGATTCCAAGTTAATAAAATTGGGTTGATCTCTAAAGTTTCTCCTTGCTAAACCCAGGTTGATTCTGGGTGGTCTGCTTGTGGGGCTTGAGCTGGTAGTGAATTGTGGCGGCTGCTGTGGGGAGCAGAGCCTGGATGTAGGGTAGGGCAGAAGCAGAGAGACAGATTGGGCGGGACCTGCATAAGTACCGGTGTCGGATGAGGATGTTCCAGTGGGGAGGTAGTGTAATGATGGGAAAGTATAAGTAGGTTCTAGACACATTTTGGAGGATCATCAGCTACTTCAAATGATTTAGTATCTAAATTCTTTTTCTCTCCAAAATATAGTAAGGGAAAAAACAAAAAAAGACCCGCAGAAAAGTAAAGTATGCTATCACTGACTGTAAAAAGACCTGCACTCCTTGCTTATGCATTAAAGAATTTATCTAAAGGCTACAGGAGAAGTTAATTAATATCATTGGCTGAGTCTAGAGAGAATAATCAGGTGGTGGTAAGATAGGGTAGGAGGGTGACTCTTCACTCTGTATACTTTTGTAACTTTTAAACTTCCAATCTTATATTACCTATTCAAAAAATAAAAATAAATTTTTTTTAGAAGAGGAAAATAATAGTGAAATGTCAACAATTTCAAAAAGCCTCATCTGTATGCATTTTCTACACCTCTATTAAAGCTCAACTGGTATCTCAATAAAATCCCAATAAAATTTAGGTTTAGTATTAAATTCTTGACTTCCCCAATAGAAGAGGTATCTTCCATGGTAAATACCGCATGTTTACGGCCTAGGTCTATATTATAAAAAACTACATATAAGGGAATCAAATGTGAAAGTATAAAATTTTGGGTGGGCCAAAAAATACAAATATGTTCATTTATAGGTCTGTGAAAAATGATACACATAGGAGAAGATAATCTAAACTGTAATAAGATATCTGACTGTGAGCTGTTAGTTATAACATTAATTGCAATTTAATTAGAAATTTAGGAGTTTCCAAACACTATTCCCTAAAGATATTGGCCCAATGGTCTCCTTAGAATAAATTGGCCAGCGAAGCACTGAACATCACAGAAAGAACACTAGATATAAAATTGAAAGAGGTATGCATTCTACTTGCTATCCTAATAGAAAGGTGTGGCCCATTCATACAGAGAAAACCATACAGGGTTCTAGTACCCAAGAAAGGGAGACAAAAATCTACATGTAATCACTGTTTAAGAGAGAAAAAAAAAAAAAACACAGAAGAATTAATTGAAGAATGCATAATAATACTTTCTTTTCTGCAACAACAACAAAAAATGAAGATGAGAAGAATTGGCAGAAATCAGTTTCCTGTCTCAACAGCACCCTTCAGTACTCCTGGAGGCTTTGGTTGAGTACTCCCTAGATGCTCCAAGGATGGTTAGCTTGCTAGGTACAGTTGGAAGAACTACACTCCACTGGTGGAATATCCAAATTATTTTTAAAAATCCTCCTCTATTTAAGTGCAAAATATGTCTCTCCTTAACTTGTAGTCATTCATTGCCTCCACTTCTGCATTCCTAAAGCTACACTGAAAAAAAAAATTCCTCTTCCTCCAAAAGCCCTCAAACATTTAAGAACAACAATCTTGGCCTCCCAGACATTTCTCCTCCGGGTTATACATCCCTAGTCCCCTCATATGGCAACAGGAGTCCTACTCACATGCTTGCTCTCCGGATATACTCCAGTCAAGTCCAGGGAGCAAATGACCAAGAAAAGGGTTTTCTGCAGTGAAATGAGGTAGAACTGCTTTTCAAAGTGGAACCCCCAGTGGACGCACAGAACTGATGGGCCATCAAGATGGTACATGCTGAAAATGTATGACCACGGCAGAGAAGCGCTGAGTGTTTGTCGCTGTTCATAGGTCATCAGTGTCTTCCTTTCTTAAGACTAGCAGATTAAAAACAATGAATCGGGGAGTCGTAAGTGGGAGTTTGTGAAGGAAAAAAAACGAGTGCAGACCAGTGTTCTCAAATTTAATGTGTCCAGGAATCACCAGGGAATCTTGTAAAACAACAGGTTTTGGCCCAGTTGTGGAAGGAGGGAGTGATGAGACGGCCTTTCCCCCAAGCACCCACGTGACGCCCATGCTGCTGGTACAGGGACCCCATTTTGAAGCAGAGCCCTAACAGGATAAAAGGAATGTTTTAAGTACACAATGAAACAGACTTTAGCCAGCATGGCACATATTGCTATATAAAAAAAACCCCAGGTCTATCAAATATATGGTGGCTCTTTTCGGGCAATCACACCTATTACCATGATCTAAGAGAGAGATTTCAAAATGCCAAGTTTCTGAAAGAAGCACATTTCCATTTCCTGTCCCAGAGTGAGAAATCCCAAATAAAGCCGTATTCCCTGAAGCCTGTGTAGAGCTGCGAGCACGAGCGCGTACACGTCGGTACGGTGTGCACGATGCTATCCATTTCACAGCCTTACCCGGCTGCCTTTCACCCGCCTTTCTGCATCAGGCATGACTATCTTAGCTGATAAGCTTCCTGAAGTGTATTCAGACAAAGGAGGCACTTGGAAAAATGTTAATATTTACTGCTAAATATCCACACCTGGACCCTGTGACTCTCCACCATGAATCCCAAGTATGTTAATTTATGTGCATTCACACAAATGTTTACTTAGAAAAAGCTGAAGCTGAAAATTCTCTTTGAAAAAAAAAAAGTAGGGTGGGATTCTTTATAAAACATATGCAAAGAAAAGGCATAGGGCAAACAAAATCTAAGAAAATATATAAAAGACTACATGATATCAACATTTTTTTTTTTAAGAATGAAGGTGAAGTTAAATTAGAGAATTTAACACTTGGCATACAGCAATAAAAAAGGACTTCAGATTAAGAATTAAAAGTTGAAGGTAAATTTAAGGAAGTTAAAAGTTGAAGTAAGTATTTATAGAAACTATGGTCAAGGGGCACCTGGGTGGCTCAGTCGGTTAAGTGCCTGACTCTTGATTTTGGCTCAGGTTGTGTGATCTCAGGGTCCTGATCTCAGGGTTGTGGGGTGGAGCCCTCGTGTCAGGCTCCCCGCGCAGCACGGAGTCTGCTTGTCCCTCTCCCTCTGCTCCTCACAACCCACTTGCACTCCTTTTCTCTCTCTCTCAAATAAACTCTTTAAAAAAAAAACTGTGGTCAAAAATGAGGGAATGACTTCCAAGAAAGCGTGCAGATTACTTTAAAACAGCTTTGAATAGATCAATACCAATTAAGGATCTTGGACACCTGTATATACACATATTTATAATTAAGGAGGAAAGATTCAGCCAATAGAAGAGGTTTTACTTAATATCTTCCATATACAGTGACAGGCAAATTACTGATCTTAGGAAATAAAAGTAGAATAATAAAGCAAATCATATAATACAGTTGAAAAGTTATAAAATATTAAAAATGACTTAATTATGGGGTCAACTGGGGTTAAGGTCACCAGAGAAAATACCACTCCATGACTCCTGGTTGGCAGGTGATACTCTCTAATGTGAATCTCAACTTTGGGGTCTCAGGACTATTGTCATTTAGCCAGATGACCCTCTTCAGCACCCAATTGACTGCTCACCCATCTTCCAAAAGGCTGAGCTCAAACATGACCACCTATTAGACTTGCCCACAGCACAAAGTCTGGTTTTCAATGACCATGAATTTAGAATCTGTCACTTGTGTGTCAGTCTTGTCCAAGTGACAGGGTGAAGAATGCTGGAAGTGAGAGGCCAGGGAAGAAGGAGGCTCACGGAGGGCCCCGGGGCAGGCTGTGCTCTGCAGCACCCCTACATCTGGCGTTTACGGACCTACCCAATACTGCTCTCGATGAGCAACTGTGTTGGGAAACCACCTACTGATGCTCCTTTCAAATTCATCCTCTTCCAACTATAAATATGCCAACAACCAGTCAATATATGAACATGCCTCCCCCAACATACTCATCAACGCAGAAAGTAGAGACAAAATATGGTTCCCTTCTCTCCACACCCTGCTGATTCAGGGAAAGAGCAGCCCGCTGTCCTTCCAGTTTTTCATTAGCCAATACAGAATGGCTCCAAAACATTCCCTATGGACCTCTGCAACACAATAAATATGTGCCAGTTAGGTGTTGCAAAGAACTTCAGAAGAAAATAGTTCTCAGTGATGAAGGGGCTGAATTGTTAAGAGTTCATGATGCATTTAAGTATTTTTGTTGTTAAAAACAACTTGTCAAATTACTTCTTCAACAAGATCACGTGTCATCTTTAGATAGATTTAGAATATATGGCTCTTAAAAGGTATTTCAGAATCTAGATTTTTTTTTTTTAAAGGCTTCCCCAATTTATCTTTGGTTTTAGTTGTTGGGTTAAAGAAAAAAAAAAGTCTTGAGCTTGTCAAAATCTGTCATTCTCGGGCGCCTGGGTGGCTCAGTCGTTAAGCGTCTGCCTTCGGCTCACGTCATGATCCCAGGGTCCTGGGATCGAGTCCCACATCGGGCTCCCTCCTCGGCAGGAAGCCTGCTCTCCCTCTCCCACTCCTGCTGCTTGTGTTCCTGCTCTCGCTATCTCTGTCTCTGTCAAATAAATAAATAAAATCTTAAAAAAAAAAAATCTGTCATTCTCACACATTTCATTTTCTTCCTCTTTCTAAAGAAGGCATTTCAAAGTCCTATTCCTGCAGTATGTTTACACAATTGTCTCCTGCTTCTAAGAAGCAACTACCAAATGCAAAACTTTCCATTAATGTTCTTACTTAGTATTTTAGGGATGTTAAAAGTTCAGGATTTTCTGACATCACTTTTCAACTTTGCTTCTCAGAATAACTGAACAGAGAATTTGCTCCTCTCTTTGGGGACCCTTGTTCAGTCCAATCTTCTCATGATTTCTAGCCCCAGTGAGTGCATTTCATTCTTTCTGCTTTTCCCCCCTCTTCCTCACTGCTTTAGTCCTTCCAGAGCAGTATTCCTTTGCTCTAAGTCAAGAGCTGTGCAAAAATCTGCTCATCATCTTTGCTTCTCCTTGGGCCCCGGCTGCTCTTTTGGCTTAGGATTTTACCACCTGCATTTCGGATTAGGTCACCAAAAGACCTATCATCCTGAATCTTCCCACATGCTAAGTGTTTATTTGGGGATTACAGCAATATCTTCCTGAAGTTTAAATCACAGATTAGTAAGAGGAACTGAATCCCAGATTGCATTACTATAGCCCATGGGAATTTGTGAGAGGTGGAGTTTACCAGCATTAAAGAAACACGAGAGCAAACATTAATAGAATGTTAAATATACTTATGAGGACTTTGGCCAAATATAGTAATGATTTTCACAAAGGAACATACTGGTAGATAAAGACCTGCTTATTTCATCCTTCTATCCATAAAAATACCCAAATGCCTCGAATGTAGAAATCGGCTGGTAGTCACAGCCCACAGGGGCTGAATTAAACCCACCTTTCACCCTCCACTCAACAATCAGCTATGTTTTATGAAGTTTAAAAATGTGATCTCAGCCTAGAAAGGTCATGAGCGCTGCTTGGGAAGAAGACAGCATGTTGCTGTTTCTTGTTTTCTGGCACCAAGTATTATTTCCCAACCCAGGCTGCTCAAGAAGGGATGTGGTTATACAGAAAGTAGATTTCGGCTTGCATTCTTGTAATCCCACCCACCAAACACGTGAAATCTCAAAAACACAGTGACTTAAAAGCAAAAAGCTAAGCCACTCCTACTTTCGGAAGGTTACCACCCTAGAGATAGAGGTGAACCTTTAGTTTGGTTATGCCTTGACTGGAATCCCAATGATCATGGCACTTGGGCTCTAGCTCAATTTATGAAAACATCTCTGTTGTCTGATCTTAAAGTCACATTCATTTAATGTTAGTTCATCTTTTTCAGTGAGTTTCATACCTTCAAAGAAAGATTTTTACATGCATTTCCTCCCTCCATCCCTCCCCTCTTCTCCCCTTCCCTCTCTCCCTCATTCATTCAAGTATTTCCCAATTATTTAGCACCTGTCATGTTCCAGGCATGGTTCTAGGCACTGGTGCTACTGAGATGGTTAAGCCATGATCTGTGTTTTTGAAGATTTATAGTCTAGAGGAGGGGGGAAAGAGAAGTAGATGAAGCAGTAAGATGAGAGAGACCAGCTCTTCCTGAGGACGAGGGATAGGGAGGTGTGAGGCCGGGAGACTCGTGAGTACGTGCGTCACACAGGACATTTCAGCTGTGTTCTGAAGTATGATTTCACCCAAGGAAGAAGAGGAAGGGCACACTAGACAGAGGAAATCATGCATAGGCATAGGGCTCTAAAAGGACAGAGGGTCAGGGTGGCTGCAACAGTGGCTGGAGGAAGGGAGGTAGAGGTCAACCGGGGATCACGGGCTCAAGGATCTAGGGTCCAGTCCCAGTGTAGGCTTCTGAAAAGTCAGCTCTGCATTCTCTGCCTTGAACATGCCCCTCCCAGGGCTCTGAGTGGTTCCTTCACATCATTCAGGCTCTGTTTCAACAACACCTTCTCATAATTCTCTCCGCTCCCTGGCTCTAGCCCACCTCTGCCCGATAACGTCTTATTTTTAATTCATGGTGCTTATCCTGACAGGGAGTCAATATTTGTTTATTTGTCTGCTTGTTTATTGAGTGACATTCTTCTAAGACAACCAACAGATGCCATGCAAAAGAATGTCTACATGTTACGTATTTTTTCTGATTATGGGAGGCCTGTATTTAAATAAATCTGACTCATCAACCCATTAAAACAATGATAGAGAAAGCTTTTTTTTTTTTTTTCTGTAAACAATGAATTCCCCACCTTCTCTTCCCATGAAGCCATATGAACCCAGCGTTAAGCAGCAACAGAGCTTACTCTGGGCAGGTGGGTCACTATCCTGTCAGTGAAAACATCTTAGGTACAGCATGCAGAATGGCAAGGACAGGGCAAGGCTCCTTCTTGGCCTCCAGAGGTTATAAATTATAGAAAGGAAAATTCTGTGGCAACAAGTGAATATCACTGCAGATTTATTTTCCCCCCTTGAATCTAGAAGTATTAAAAATCATTCTGAAGAAAAAATAAAATCATTTTGATAATCTTGGTAAAATACTATAAAAAGCAAGGCACTGTATTCAATGATGATGTACAGTAAATTACCAGAACATTCATTATTCTTGGGTCTCGGGAAAAAGTACCCACTGAGTGCGTCTTCAGTCTTACACAAATATTCTATTAGGTTTTGTTCAGGCCTCTGTGTGTTTGTAGGTAGATGAGATAGAGCAGGGATGTTGGAGTGGGCTCTGAAGTAAGGGGAGAATGTGGCCCAGCAGGGGTGGGAGTTTCAGGCAGGTGTTTCAGCCAGGTGGAACCAGGGGTAGAGGCAGAGATGCAGGGAAGGGGACTGTGCTTATCAGAAGCAGCAAGGAGACCCACGTGGTGGAAGAGAAAGGGTACTAGAAGGTTCAGTTTGATCTCAGTGCTCCACCGCTCCATGCTTAATCTGCAGGAGTCCCTGATGATTCATCAGAAGACAGTTTTTCTCAAGTGACAGGGGAAAAGACAACTGTAGGAGTTAGGTGAAGAACATGAGTGAGAGAACAAAGACTATATTTTTGAGAATTTTATGAGACATGTCAACTCAAGGGAGCTGATGGTCCAGTACATGGATAAGATTTCCCTTTCCTCTTCCACCATGTCAGGAGAGTTACCCCAAGCCTCCTCCAAAGACTCTTTCTTAAGTGTATACATGGGCTTTCTCTTCAGATCCATTCTAGGCCTTGAAGCAAAGCTCCTTGCAGCTTCTCTAGCACCTTTGTAGTCTTCCTTTGAATCAGTGTTAGGACCAGAGGAAACTCAGATCTCAGTGCTGCAGTAGAAATTGATAGGAAGGCTCTTTGACTGGCTCTAGTTCTAGACTATTCAAGCTACCTGGCCCAGAGAAGGGGATCTTTGAGGGCTCCAGCCTGGTTCACTGGATTTTTCTTTTGGGGTCTGGAATCAGAGCCCTATCTAACAATCAAGACATGCCTTGCCTGATTCCATTTTCTGAGTGCATACCTACCTCTGGGACCTCTCAAGGAAGTAAGTTCCAGGGCAGGATTGTGGTATCCCTTAGGAACACAGCCAAATACATGTATAACATTCTCAGTTTCAACACAAGTTACAAGAAGAGAGTCAGGGATGGGTGTGTGGAGAACTAAGTTCAAGGGAGCTGTTTTAATACTGGGAAGCAAGAATTAATACAAGACCTGTCTACCTAGTCAGCACCACAGATCTGTGCAATGTTCATATGTTAACTATTAACTAAAACTTCATTAGACATGTTAATCAGAGAACTCATTTCATAGATCTTTTTATATCTTGAAATATCTGAATATACTTTAGATATGAAATCGAGAACATAAAAATGAAATCATCAAAAGTGGTAAAGTAGTAATGAATACTACAGAAAAGTATTACAACTAAAGTAATAGTAAAGTAATAGTCTTTGCATCAATAATTGAAGCCTATTTTAATACAGGTGCCATTGTAAGACTTCTATTTTAAGTATTCAGTTTGAGTACATTAGGTTCTTTCGTAATTAAGGAGAAAATACTATTTTGATTTTATTTTCACCGACATATTCCGTAATTGAGTGTCATTATATCACACTAAAATTTAAATAACTAATAATTTAAATTATAATTTAAATTTAATTTAAAAATAAAATTTAATTAAATAAAATTTAAATAATTTAATAATCTCCCTGCATTTTAAAAGTACGTTTCTTTGCCCCGAAAAGTTTATTCTTGCCTAACATTTGAAAGCCCTACAAAAAAAACATTACATAACGAAGCCTTGCAATTTTTCATTGTTATTATCTTAATTTTTATCATTCATGCTGTTCCCGTTATGTTTTTAAGAAGTCATAACTTTACATTTCATGAAAACTGAACGAAAATGGAAATTCTCTGATTTTATTCTGCATTTATAGCTTTCTGAGACATGCTTCTAGGACTCTAAGCTCCTAATAACAATAGTACCTTTTTGCTTTTCATTTAAAAAACCATGGGCTCTGCCCATCCTCCCAATTATTTTCACTTGGCATAGCACATAATTTTCATAGTCCGGATCCTTAGATTTTAGAAGTACCCCTTTTACCCCTCCCTTACCCAAGCTTTAGGAAAGTCAATAAAATAAAGACAGACTAGCAGGAAGCAATCGGCAAATTCGTAAATTAAGGATTTGTTTATGGTTTAATAATGTATAAATAATCAATCATTAGGCTTAAGTATATTCTTTTGCCTTGATTAAAACCATTCATCCTTTTGAGGAAAAAAACAGTGTTTGGAGTTTCTGCACATCTTATGTTCACAGTGGGAATCCTGTTCTTACCTATGTTTCTATGAAGTACAGCCTTTTGAAAATAAATTGCCATTTATTTTCGTAATTAGGAGAAAATACGAAATTTGTTCTGCACACAGGCTTATTTACTTGTTCACTCAATAAATATTGATTGAATAGGTATTATACAGCAGGCATTAGGCCAAACAATAGGGACAAAGATGAATAAGAAGTTGGTTCCTAAATGTGCCATATTTCCCACTGCTGAAAATAGGCAGGAATCAGTAACAAAAGTCCATACTGTAACTTAAGAATAACGTAGTCCTGAATAGATCTTCCAAGAAGAAATTTCTTAAAGTAGTCTTTAACTAAAACTTTACTTAAAGCAGAAGTTTGGAACATAAAATCTACCCATACACCAACTATCCCCTATTTTCAAAGAACAGGTTCCACCTACTATTATCATGGGAAAAGTCTGCAGAACTTTGGAGGAGAAGTAAACATAAGCTAAAATAATATTTTTACATGTTTTAAATTCTGGAGGCAAGCAATGCGTTTTTAAAGTCTTCAGCTCATGTTTTCTGGATCTGAAAGGGCCAAACAAATGCAAGGAGCAAGGAGGGGGGCTGCGGTCATCGCCTCACTTTTGAGCCTGTTCTGGAGGACACCAAGGCAAGTAGGATAGAATGCACATGGGACCATCCAACGGGTCCTCGGTCATCTTGTGGAAAAGCAAGAAAGCATTTTTAAAAGCTTAGTCACTGGGATATTTCAGTTGCAATACGATGGCACGAACATGCAAACTTATGCCTAAACAGCAAAGCATAGTCAGCAGCCAATAATATATATGATTGTCACCAGACTAATTTTTCCCCCCAAACCAATAAATGACTTAAAGGCAGTTAAGGCTAGTAAATCTTATACTAAATTTCAAGGTACATGTTACTTTACACATTGATTAGCTTTCCTTTTTAGCCAGGAGCAACGACTAGAACAAAAGGCAAACGATTTTCTGAATGAAGCTCTGACATGAGGTTTTTGCTCACGAAAATGATCAAATCGTCAACACACACATGTTCAATGAAATTTAAGGAATGGCATTATTTATTGATGTATTTATTCAAGAAATATTTATTGAGCGTTTATCATATGTGAGCACTAGGGACACAAAAATGGAAAAAAAAAAGCAGACCTTAATCAAACTAAGAAAACTAATCACCCTGAACAGGGAGGTCAATCATAAAAATGCAGAAGCAAGCAGCTAGCACTCTGGGGACACAGAAGAGGGAACAACTAAATGCCTGGTCGGGGACACTTTGAGGAGAGAAGGTGCACAGAACTGACCTAGAAGATGCAAAGGAATCCCCCACGATGTGTGAGAAGTGAAATCCAGGCAGGAAGGGAGAAGGAGCTTAGAAGAAATCAGTCTATTTTCCCAAATTCTTGGGTCCTACAACTATCATCACAGTAAAAACTACAGAACTCACAAGGGGAAAATGGGAAAACAAACATAGGATGACATTTACACGCAAGAATGGAGAGATCCTCGAGCGTGATTTATTGGGGAAACAGGGGTCTGGGTCCAATCACAGGGCTTGTGAGAGGGGATGCCATGAGGCTGATGTCGCATGCTGTGCTCACAAGTTGAGTTTCCTCCTCGAGTTGGTCAGAAACCCTGGAAAACTGTACTGATTAGAAAGTCATTTCTTAGCAACTACTCAGCACAAAGGAGAAGCGATGGAAAAGGAGGTAAGAACGGTGAGCCACTAAATGGCCCTCTGGAGAGCGAAAGCAGATACAATAAATGCCTTGCGGGAAGACTGGCTCAGTTGGCAGCAATTCAACCAAAATTTAAAGACTAATAGGACGTCTCCATTGCCCAATAAAATGTTAGAAAAGGAAACAAAAGAATTTAAAAATTAACTTTGCCTCTTTAAGTTTAAAAGCCATGACCTGTAAAGATAGTACAAAACAAATACTTTTTGTTTCCAATGTCAGCAGACAACAACACTGTCAGTTTGCAACAAGGGACAAAAATAAGAAAGAAAAATCTATACTGATGGTCCAGCCAGGGAAAAGTTAGAAGAAAGAAACAGAGCAGTAAGTAGAGAAGGGACTGGGTATGGGGATAAGCAAACAGAACGACAGAGCTCCTGACTTTGTGCATTTAAAGCTGGAAACTTTTTGTTTGCCAAGTAGAAGAACCAATGCTTTTTCCAAATATAAATAGTACATTGGATGGGACACCCAGCCAAGAACTGTCTGCTGATGTTTGCACATGACTCTCAGGTGTTCTCTGGGCAAAGTTCAGGCAGAGAGGTTGGCTCACATTCCTCATGGGTTCAGCCATTCACGGACAGTACCAGAAATAAGATACAGAGTGTGAGCGGGTAAGGTGGGAGGAGGGCTTAGATTAGGTAAAATACAAAAATAAGAGTAAACTTCCCACTGGAGTTTCTAAAGCCAAGTAGAATTAAAGGTGGGAGGGGGGGAAGAACCAAGGGGAATTATATAAGAGAAAGTACCTCCTGTACTCTGTCTTTATCTCTTTGGAAACTTGAATGCTGGCTGCAAATCCCTCTAGGGATAGGCAGGTTGCCTGCAGATTAAACCAGTCATGAACCACATGCTCATGTTTTCACTTGGCCCTGGGAGAGGCCACTGTGCCTTCCCCCTCCCAGCCTCCTGAGGTCTCCTGGCTAACCTGCCTGGTCCTCTCTGCAGACCTCCTTCTTCCACTGCTTCACCCTCTACACAGCTGGAGGGGAAAAAATGTCAAAATTCTTGTCCATTCCCAAGGCTGAGATGGGGTAGTGAGTCCTGGATGCATGCTGATTTGTATAGCTTTTAAAAAGGCAACGATCTCCACTTCCTTGCATAACTAGTCGGTGAAGATGAAGTCTTTGATGTCTAAACAAGATTTTCACAAAATTGTTCATTGCCTTCTCCACTTGGAGCACCAGCTAGCCAATGTTTAGCTGTCCTATCCCTGTTTAACCATCTAATCCCAAAGGGCCCCAATGTGTGGGGAAACAAGTCAGCTTTCAAGCTGATGTTCTTCTGATAGACAGCAAAGACTGTCAGGACAGTATTTTGACAGTAAATTTCTACGAGCCCTATCTGTGGAAACGGAAAATTTAGAGAGGAAAAACATTTTTTCCATGTAAAGTGTACTCTTGCTGAATCTATTCAGGTACCTTCTGTTTTGAGTTTTAATTGCTTCTTTCTCAAAATCGAATGACTCTCCTCAGGGCCCAGGCCTCAGTTTCTCTCCACGACTTAGCTATGAGATGGGAGCGAAGCAGACAGAGAGCTACTGACTTGTATTCCTTACCCCTCTGTATGCACTTGCCTACTCCTTCCCCCATTGAGTTCTCCACTTCCCTCGAGTCTAAGTTGGCACTGGGACTGCTCTGACCAATAGAATGGTGCAAACGTAATATTCTGAGGATTTTGAAAGCAAACATATGAGAACTGAGAGCTTTCACATCAGTCGTCTTGGAACTCTTATTCACAGACATTCTCTCTCAGAACCCAAACACCCTGTGAGAAGTCCAACCTCGCCATGTGGGGAGGCCGCAGGAGAAGAACCGAGGCTCCCACACATTAGCCCACACCAGCATCTGCTGATGGGAATGAACCTTCCTGGACGTTCCAAACCAGTTCAGAGCCTGGATGACTGCAGACCCAACCAACTTCACGTGAAATGGAAGAACCACCCAGCTGAACCTAGTCAACCCCTGAGCTGTGAGAGATAGTAACAGGTTGTTGTTTCGAGCCCCTGGGTTTTGTAGAGTTAGTCATGCAGCAACAGGGAAATGAAACATGGACTTCTCAAAATAGGAAGTCAATACTGTGACTATATAAATGTAGGCCAAGCACCTACTGTGTGCCTAATCCTTTCAGATTTCTCAGTGAATCCTCAAAACCATGGTAAAATACAGGCTTTCTCATTGCAGAGAGGATATGTGAGGCAGGACTCTAAAGCATGTGTTCGTCCCTCCACAGCTCAGCTGCTGAGCCGTGTGGACTCTGAGGGGTTACCCCTCAGCTCTCCACAAATCTGTCTCTGTGGGCCCCACTCTCGCCACATACCTGCTTCCAGGATTGCATGCTTCTATCATCCTGCCACCAAATACCCAGGCAGTGGGGAGCTTCTGAAACAGTATCGTAACAAAAAAGTCAGAATTCATCATTTTTTTTTTCAGAATTCATCATTTCATTCCGCCCTTCAAAAATCAAGTGTATGAGGCAATTTGGCAACATAATAAAAGCACATCTAAACGCCTCTTGGTAGATTGATGCATCAGATAAAGTGCTGGATTAAACAGCCTCTACAGTCCTTTGTATTCCAACAGTCTCTGACCTGCCAGGCACCGTGCAAAGCTCCTTACTTGCATGACCCCATTTAACCCTCTCGACGGGCCCAGAAGGCAGTGACTGCTTTGCTCTCTGTCTTTGGCTTGGGAAAACCACGGCAGAGAGAAGAGCACAGATTTAGGAAGTGGCAGCACCAAGACTCAAACACAGAGGTCTGTCGGAGCCACAGTCCATATTTGGATCATCACAACAAACGGCTTCCCTCCCTTCCCTAGGAAGACGTGATTTTGTTTTTTTTTTCTGGTTCTCTGATCAGTGGAGATATAAATAAATCCCCAGTGTGAACAGGCTCAGATTCTCCATATTCCAAGAAATGGTCCCTTTCCTGCAGAGCCATCCCGGCTGCACCGCTGGTCATGAGGTGGGCAAGAATCTATCTGGTCCAGTGTCAAACCACGGAAGCTGCAGGTGAGGCCAGGACCCAAGCCAGCCCCCACCCCCAGCTCCCCACACTGGGGAGTGAGAGCCGTCGGAGGCTGGCCGCATGAACACCTCACCTGCAAATCCAAACCCACTGTTCTGCGAGATACGTTTCTGAGTCGAAGCGCTGGTTTACCTTTCAGAACAAGGCCAAGTCATCACTTGGCAAAGAACTGTCCACAGGGTGGACCTCTGGGATCACTTCACAATTTAGAAACAAAAATAGCTGAGCACTGTGGATCTTATCGCCCAGTGGGTCACCGTGGTGCTCTTCCACACCTGCTTTCCCTCAACTCACCTGTGGTAAGGGACAGACTGGTAAGTTATCTGGGGTGTTTTGATTCATTTCCTTCATTACCAGACATGGCAGCCAACAACTGGGTTTTAGGGCATGAGGTTGTAGGAGATCTGGCTCAACAAAACTGGACGGGTCAGAATGTGTGATCGGGGACAGAGGTCACTGAAATATCTATAGAAGAAAGAGCAAGTCAATGTGATGACCCAAGTAAAGATAACATTTCTGAGGTTTCAAAGCAAATCAAGACCATACCAGAAAATTTAAATCTATAATAAACTCCATGTCCTTATCTAATATCTTAACACTGAGATACTGAATCTGCAAAACACAGAGAGCTAAACCACTTTCGCCCTGGAAATATTTATAGACTGGGCCTAATTTCAGAAAGAGCTTCAACAGCTAAGTATGCTGCAGGCAAATTAACTTTTCAGTAAATTTTTTTCATATAAAAATCAGATTTTCTATGTTTTGTGTAAGAAACCAAATCACAAGAAACAAGTTTATCACCATAATAATCCTTTAAAGAAACATTTTGAATTTTCATATTTAAATATTTAAGTTTTAGGGAATAAGCAGACAAAGGTAAGTAGTGATTCTCATTTATTCTGAAGTCAGACTCTACTAACATTGATAATTCTGGTAAGTATCAAACTCACTGGAAGGAAGGAAGAAAGGAGGTAAGGGAGGAAGGAAAAGAGGAAGGAGAGGAAGAAAGGAAGGAAGGGAGGGATGGAAGAAAGAAGTGAAATCTACCCATTCCTAAGTGTGATAAATGACAATAAATGCCCCAAACCTGGAAACTCTGTAGTCGTGGTACACTGAGCAGTTCAATAGCCAAAAAATAAGAAGCAAAAGTCGAGGCCAATTGTCATGAAAGCCAAGAAATGCAAAAGAAACAGAAGGAAAAAATTTTAATGAGAAAGGAAAGAGTATCGGGGACAGTTAAAAATAGGAAGAAGACCCAACTGTCCTTTTTGCAGAAATTACAAGCCTACAACTCATATGGAAATACAAGATAAGCAAAACAGCTAAAGCAGTCTTTAAAAAGAACAAAGTTGGAGGTCTCATGTTTCCTTTACTTCCTTTCCAAAACTTAATACAAAGTTGAAGTAATCAAGACTATGTGGTCCTGGCATAAGGATAAACATAGAGATCAATGGAATTGAGAAATAAACTCATACAGTTATCGTCAATTGATTTTTGACAAGGGTGCCAAAGAAACTTCAGTAGTGAAAGAAGGAACGGTCTTTTCAACAAATGGTGCTGAGACAACTGGACATCCACATGCAAAAGAACTGAAGACGGACCCCTGCCTCACATGATATGTACAAATCAATTCAAAATGGATCAATGTCCTATATTCAAGAGTGAAAACTATAAAACTCCTAGAAGAAAGCACAGGTATAAATCTTCATGACCTCACCATTGGGCAGTGGTTTCTTATATAAGACATCAAAAGTATAAGCAACCAAAGAAAACATAAACAAAGTGGATTTCATCAGAATTAAAACTCTTTGCGTTTCGAAGGACCCTAGCAAACTAGTAAAGAAAACGAAAAAAAACACAAAAACCCACCAAATAGAAGAAATATTTACAAATCAGATATCTAATAAGGGACTTATATGTGGAATATGTAGAATATGTAAAGAACTATTACAACTCAACAATAAAAGAAAATTTTTTTATTTGAATATAGTTGACATACAATGTTACATTATTTCAGATGTAGAACACAGTGAATCAACTTCTAAGTTATGCTATGCTCACCACAAATGTTGCTCCCATCTGTCACCACACAATGCTAATTCCTAATATGTATACAATTCATGATTATCTCGAAGGAATCTAGAGCAGGTTTCTGGTTTTGAAAACTGAGTGCCACGTAATGAGATGTTAAGGAGAGGAGGAGACCAGGTTCTCTAGGGAAACGAGTTGGAGGTACCAGTGTGACAGCCCGAGCGTGACGTACAGCCCACGTCATGCTACAGCTTCGCAGGGGGAGGGGGTCAGGCCTGGGCTAAAAAGACAAGCTCAGGAGACATCTGACCCCAAAAAAGGGCATTTTTGTTCACTGCACATGAACAAAGGAAAGAAACCTAGCTGGTCTGCTGCTAGAAAACCATACAATTAACCTAACTATGCTAATCTTTTTATTATTGTATTTCCCCTTATTATTACTATGATCAAAGAAGATTCTGTACTATCTCAATATGTTCTCTCTGGAAATGCTCTTTTAGAAAATTCAAGTTTCACCCCGAGAACTGATTTTCAAGATAGGTTGTCAAAGGTTTGGCTCTGTAATGGTCTCCTATTCTAAAAAAGGGGGCGGTCCTCAAAGTCATCCTTGAATATACAAAAGTTTTCTAGGCCAATGTGTCCCTTCTCTCTTCCACTTCGGTAAGTGTGGCGCTTAAGACTCCCTCTGAAAGGGGGGGTGTCAGCAGGAACATCAGCCAATACTGTGTTCCCTCTGTATGCAGGACGTATAAAAGATAAGGCCCAAGGGAGGTGATTTCAAGTTAAGCCAGTAAAACAACAGTAACTCCTCAGATAAGATTCTTTTGAGGAGCAGGGAGCTTCTCTGGGAATGGACAGACAATGAGTACAAATGAACGCAGACATAGGGTAGGGAGAGTAACTTCAGATGAACCCAAGGTTTGTTCTACTGACCTACTCAGAGCAGTCCTCCTCTTGGGAGTGGTTTGGAACCCAAGGTGAGGAAAGCCTAAAAAGGAACCAAGAGTTTTTTTTAGAAGGGTTTCCACTGGAAGTTTACAAAGGGAGATGGCGCTCAGCAAAAAGACCTCCTTTAAGAAAGGCACATTTGTACTTCTAAGTGGCCAGTGTTACAAGCAATGAAGTGTTTCAAGTGGCTGACAAAACAATAAAAGCATTGTTGGTCCCAGGTCTTATTCTGTAGTTTCAAAAGCCCATGAGATCTGGCCCCTCGAGACGGACGAACGAGAGACTTCCCTAGCCTGACCTAGCCATTGGAGGGAACACCTTTACTTCCTGAGCAAGTCTTACACTTCTGTAAACTGAGTTCAACCAGTAAAGAACCCCTCCCATGAGCACCATCACTGTGAATTCAAATTGGTCTAAGTCACAGAATAAGGAACAGCAAGTCTATTTTCAGCTAATTCCAGCTAGCAAGAAAACACGGACCTTTACAAAAAGCCATGCTCCGAAAGTTCTTTCTGGAAGAAAGGGGTTTGGAATTTGTATTCCCCGTTCCCACAGAAGCGATGATGAGTAATATCTGAGAGCACAAAGGCTTCCTGACGGTGGCCTGTCTCTGAGGCACAAATATCTACAGCAGGCCCAGGCCCAGGTGCCCTCTTCTGGGAGCAGGACTGCCTTCTCGTTCTGCTTTTCTGACCACCACATTTCTTCAAATAATCCTCTTCATTATGTGCCTCCCGCTGTTCACTCAAGACGCTATCCTCACAGCTACCAGCACCTACCTGCTTTCTTAAAACTGCTCTGACAAAAGTTATCAGGGCCCTTCTAACCACCTCATTCAGTTATTTCTCTGAAACAGTTCGCTTTGCTGACCCGAAGGCCCTCTTCAGGCCACTTTCAGGGAGTTCACTCTCCTTTTCTCTCTCTCTCCCTCTTGGAACTCTCCCCCACCTGTTGCCCAACCTCCTGACCATTTCTCTTTCTCACTAGTTGATGCCTTCTTCTGTCCATCTTTAATGCTGGTGTTTTTTTTGGTTCCATAATAGGCTCTCTCTTTGTTCTACCTCTTTCTTAGGGGAAGACACACTCCTGTAATTTAAAATGCCTGGCACATAATAAGTGGTTTCACTGTTACCCTTCAGACCTGATTCAAATGTCACCTCCCGTCCAAGGCCCTAATGTCTTAGCCAGCCTCCTCCACACTCCCTTCCTTCCACAGAAGAATCCTGTCATTTGTGTTCTCCAAGCACATCCTATAAACCTCCGGTTTCGCGATCAGCACAACCTACTCTATGGTTATAAGCTGGTCTCCTGCACTAGACTGTGAGTTCCCCAAGGGAAGAGTTGATTTCATTGAATTCACAATGAAGCACACATCTACAGGTCAAGCACGGACACAGAAGACCTGGGGGATGTCAGGATCCATAAAAGGTGATCTTTGCCATTTAGGAGCTTAACTCACAGTTAAGTAGGAAAGGCAGACATCAAAACCAATTAGTAAACACCAGGAAGAGAAAGTGCAATATTCCCTAGTTCAACCCATCAATATGTATCAAGTGCCTATTATAAGCCAAGTACGATATTAGGTACTAGAGATACAGGATAAACAAGACAGGGAAAGGAGATGTGGAATTACATTTTAATAATCCCTTAAATATCCCGGAACTGCTTCTTCTACGTCAGACCTTTCAAACGAGGGATTTCTCATTATCCTACAACATTGGACTTGACTTTTTCAGTTGTTCCTTCTTAGTCATTTCACATATGATGCAAGATTCATGGAGTAATACCCTTTTTTAATATCCCCCGAAGAATCAAGTATGCATTGAATACTGCATCTTCAAGCAAATCGAGGTTTATTTAATAGCTTTTAAGAGGTTATTTTAATAATACATTATATGTTAAAAAAAAAAGAAGACAGTAGGAAGGGAAAAATGAATGGGGGGAATCGGAGGGGGAGACGAACCATGAGAGACTATGGACTCTGAGAAACAAACTGAGGGTTCTAGAGGGGAGGGGGGTGGAGGGATGGGTTAGCCTGGTGATGGGTATTAAAGAGGGCACGTTCTGCATGGAGCACTGGGTGTTATACGCAAACAATGAATCATGGAACACTACATCAAAAACTAATGATGTAATGTATGGTGATTAACATAACATAATAAAATAAAAAAAGAGGTTATTTTAGGAGATAATAGGTGCTACCAACATAAACATGCAATAAAAAATTATGCAGATCTTAAAAGGAGAATAACAAATAGAAGGATAATAGTTCCATGATTATTCTTAGCTTAAATGAATAAGAATGTTAAGCTTAAACTCATAAATAACCAAGCAATATTCTGGATGCAGGAAGGAATTTCCCTGGTGACCCCATATCAGGTACACACTTGGGCCTTGAAGTTGGGCAATACTTCCTTCTATTGCTAAAGGGGACAGTTACAAGTCTTGAAAAGGTAATTCTCATAGACTAGCCATAAAGTCATCAGAAGCTTCTAAGCCAGTCCAGATCTTAAATTGAGCTTCCAGCATTTAGATCAGGTAACTGAAAACTGAAAGCAGATTAAGGCCTTGGACTCTCCAATCATAGCTTATTTCTCCTTTAATGCTCTCAGAAAATCTTCTCAAATTAAGTGTGGCTTATCCTCTGGCACAGCCGTCTGTTTAGGTAACATGTTCTTATTCCCCTGAGAAATAAACCAAGGAGAACAAACCAAAAAAAAAAAAAAAAAAAAAAAAGTGGAATTTGAAAATAGAAAAATCATGGTTACTTCATATCTCTGCCTCTGCAAACTTATTCCAATATACCTAATGATATTTTTTTAGAAGAGAGCCCAAGTCTATTACATAGCAGTGGTCTGGGAAAATCAAGGCATGACAACATATAAAATCACAGGATAATTTTGCTTCAAAATTCCCAGTGTCACAACACAGTGGCAACAGCTCTCTTGCTTCTAGAACCACCTGAGGATGGCATCTGGACCTTCTTGGCCTTCTCCAGAGTTAAAATGAATGGAACTATGTCATGAGAATGAGCTATGAGACTGGATAATCAAAAGATTATCCATCAAGAAGAATTTTCACTATATACTCAACAAGATGAAACCTGCTTCTTTACACATATCTGACCAAATGCAGAGTCCTGAGCTCCATGCAGCTTTGGAAAGTATGAAGCTGTGCTTTCCCATTACTTACTTATATTTCACCAAACAGTGAAGACATGTGTCAACAATGGAGGCAAACCAGGGAGAGAGAGTAATATCTTAATTCTAGTTCTAAGTGTATAAAGCAATTTGGCTGAAGTAGAAGAGTGTCACTCTTAGGATAACAAAGTTTTACCTTCTCAAAGATCTCATAAATGGGCACAAATGAGCCATAGGTAATGACGATTATACATGTAGTCATAAAACTCCATGAAGGTTACTTAAGCTCAGTCACCTACAAATTCTTGTTGGGAGTTGTCTGCCTTTTTCCTCCCTTAATGTTGCCTTCAACGAAAGAATCAAGAACAGGAGGATCCTGTCTGAACTTTTAAACTTCCCATAAACCCATTCCCTAGCCCTGTCATTAATGAACCCTGATGAATATTTACATGTTAGCAGCTTTTAAATGCTCCTGCAATTTGTCTTCTTAATTAATGTATCTTTGCATCTAATTCATTTCTTCAAAAGAATCCAAAAAGTGAACATTGTGAACATACTATGTTTATGATAAGTATGAGTTTTTGTCACTTATACCTTAGTGTGACACAAATTAATCAAAATTAACACTTCGCACTGGGCCACTCATTTGAATACATGATAAATGGACTAGTAAACATTAACAAAATATTCCTAGAAATTAAATGTTAAGTTAAAAGCATAAATGAATGCAAAGATTTCACAATGCTGACAACCCTTAATTTCAGACTTTGGAAACAATGCAGATCTTCTGGTTGACATTTTAATAAACACAGCAGTATCAGTCCTCAGGTAACCCACTCATGTGTCATACTCAATGATTAAATGAATTTTCTACACTACTGATTTTATAAAGGAAAAGAAGAGTCTAAGGTTTTGTTAAAAGTCTAAGCTAGCATTTCCTTTCCAATTTTATTTCAGATTTACCAACTGCCAGTGTACTTTAAGCACATAAAATACTGGCAGCACTAAGTTGCTTGGCAAGAAAGGCCAAGCCAACTATTCTTGTCATAACTCACGCGTAAACTACCACATTGTCCTCTAATTTCACTAGGTCAAGCCAAGCAACTTGTACCTCAACCATGCTTTGCAACTACTTATACACACATACATATACATAAAGTGTTAAAGCGAGATTCCCTACCTCTGTTGATGGTCTACAAACCTTTTCTTAACTCTGATTGTATATAAACAGTAAGCACTGGGCCAGTGTATCTGGGAAACTGTCCAGGAGTTCCTTTTGAAAAACTAAAATCCTACTGTCCAGCCCTGAATAGCTGAATTTTCACTCAATCAACCAAAGCTAGAATCCCAAGACCCAATTCCTAAAAATCTAGGAGTTGTTGTCTTGGTAGAACTAACATATACCAACTGTATGAATGCAACTCACAAATAATTAGAAAAGTTATATAAAGTATTAATTCAAAAATATTGTTTAGAATCTTCAAAGGTAGCCCAGATTTCAACCTTAGTCATTTCGTATATATGCCATAGTACAGATATGGTTCTGTATCAACAGTGTCTCCAAGACATATCTGCTTTTATTATCTAAAGGAATTTTGTTTATTATCCTCATTCTGGCCCAGCCACTCAATAACTTGGCATTCAGGTTGATTATTTTCTGTCAACCAAGCACCATATATACTCCAGGCATCATCAACAAGCAAGTAATACAATTTTATTATCAACTATAGGCCTAAAGAATACGAAGATGAAATTATGTTTTTGGCATATTTCAATTATCTAAAACAGCCTACATTTTTTTTTCACAAAATAAGAAGACTAATACAAGGAGAATTTAAATACAGATCAAATTCCACTACTGGAAAAACAATATATAAGAAAAAAGCTCCAAGTCTCAGGCGATAAGTCAGCTTGCTTCCATAAGAGTCAGTATAAAAAAATTCTTCACTAAAGAATTCTAATACTCCCTTGGAATTCAATTTAATGAGATTTTACCAATATTTACAAAAGATCTTAAAGGTGTTTAATAAAATCTGTAATTTTCAGTATGATACCGATTTCATATAAAAATAAAGTAGGGAGCCTAACTCAGTTTACAACTGTGTAAGATTTTTATTTTCAATGCATTCCCACATATACTATAGTAGTAATAAACATTGTTCTCATGTATACTGTTCAATGAAATCACCCACATTATGAAGTCCTCTTGGATTTTTCACTTATTTACTACTTAGAGCACCACTGTGCATCTGGTGGGCTCCCAATAATTATTCATTAAATTGTTTCGTTTAGTGGGTAGACTGTAAGATCATAAAAGGCAGAAATTGTATTCTTTTAACCTAATTTTTTACAGACCTTAGAAAGAAATCTTGCAGATTTTAAGTAGTCAACAAATGATTACTGATGAGAAGACTGTACTCATGGGATTAATAATAATTTAAATGTTTTCAAATAATTTATTTCTGTGGGACAGGAGAGCAGAGTTATAAATGAATAGACTCTGGAATCAGTCTCAGGTTCAAAACTTGGCTCTGCCCCTCAGTGGCATGTGACACTGGGAAAGTTGATAATCCTTGCAGGGTCTCAGTTTCCCCATATATAAAATTGATCCCCTGATGCTATTTGCCTCATAAAAGTGTTACAGAGATTGAAAATGATCAGGTAGGTAGTGACTGGCACAGAGACCCAGTGCACCGTAATGCATGATGCCTATTCGGGTATGACACCTTAAATTACAAGACCAGAGTAAGATATCTGGCATGTGGAATTTTACAGCCTTTTGCCAGCCCTCTAAAATATTACAAGGACCTTCTGTCCTCCAAAAACTAAACCTATTTGGAGCAGTCTGGATCGCTGAAGTTCCCATGAGTAATGATGATGATCTCCTACTAGAAGAAGGAGACTGGATTTGCAGACACAGCAACCATCACGCTGGTGTATTTCAGACTTGGTTCTGGCCACAGGGTTTATACCTCTTATCACATCCCAAACCTAGGTGACCAGTACCCTAATATCCAATTTTTATATGTTTCCTGACTTGAAACAACTACGATCAGGAGCCCTGGCTTAAAAGGGGGATTCTGGGACCTTCTTGGGGCAATCACTGCTTCAGATAGCAGAGCAGCTGGGAAAAGAAGACAACAGGCCCCTCTAAGTCAGGTTGGGTAAGAGGACTTGAGGAGACCACAGGCATACAGCCTGCTGAGAACGACCAGCGTTCTGTGAAGAGAAGTTGTCGAGGACTTGGAAATGGGTAAAAGAGAATACTGGGTATCCTTTCAGTAGAGGGCTGGTTTTCTGCAGCACATCCTGTGGGAACTACCTGATTTTAAAAGGATGCGCACCTCTGATTTGTCTGTGAGGCAGGAGTCCATTTTACAAGGCTATTGGGATAAACATTAAGTTGTGCAGAATCAATAGCGATGCAAATAATTCTTGTCCCCAGCAATACAAGTGATTATTGTTCGGTAGAGATACAACTGATTTCCATCCCATAGAAAAGAACACTCCAACATTTACACTCACAGATTTGCCTTACGGAACATTGGTCAGTTTCGTATCTATCAGCAAGTTCATTCCAGCATTCCTGACTGTATGTGTGTATAATATCTGCTCTTCAAATTCTCCTTTAACTGATTCAAATATCTTACTGGCTTTCTCGTTAAATAATGAGTTAATTAAATATTGGGCATATATTTGCAGAAAGCCCGGATTTCAGATTTTTGAAAATTACAATTTAGCGCTTCTGGTAAAGGAAGCGCTCTTCCCAGCAAGGTCAACTGATGTGGCAGAAAGGGGTTTTTAGTTTTGTCCAGACCGATTTAATTCTCAAAAAGGGACAGAGAAGTGAAACAAATGTCAAAATGTTTAACAGCTACTGTATTTAGGTAGTGAATGAATGAGTGCTGTAAACTATTTATGTACTTTCTTTATGACTGAAATGTTTCATCACTTCATTTTTAGAAGTATTTTTTTTTCTACTTACTATTACAGGTTTATTATACAGGATACAAATGAAAAGCCAGAAAACAAGGTACAGAACTATTTTTAGAAAGAACTAGTTGGGTGGGAAGGAACGGGAGCACAGGTAGCTCCTCCTGACTTCTTCCTTAGCATCACTTTTTCCCACGGAAACAAATACATGTGATAAGCTTCTATTCTCCTGCAGACTTACACCTGTTTCTCTTCCGTGATACTTCAGCGCATCCATCATAGTAAGAGGCGCATTAAAGGCAATTGATAAATGTTCATGGAATTGAATTACCGAGAATATCTGCTCTAACATTAGAGGAAAGTGACTCAGACTCAGGAGGCTGAATTTCTCAGGGAACCAAGGAAAGAAACTGTCCCATACTATGTTGTAAACCCAGCTCTCGGGTTCCCTCGAGAGAAAGGCTTGTTTTGGTCTACACTTGGCAAGTCCCTCTGACGATCCATGCCCAGAAAATAGCCTAACAGTTACCTGGAGGAAGCCCAATTGATAGGTCCAGCCCAAGCAACTGGCAACCAGGACTCAGCCCAGGCTGTATTGATAAAGAGATGTCAAAGGCAGCTTTCTGATGGGTTCTTTTACAAGATTATTAACAAGAAGTCACTGAAATTTGTTAGCAGGAGGTGTCCAGGAGTTACATCTCACTCCCATGACTCTTCTTCATAATAATCCTACCACCATGGACCAAGATGTTAGCACCGATCCTTTTCAATAGCAAATGTGCTTGGAAATGCTCTTCACTGCAGGAGGAATGTATGGCATAGTGGAAAAACTACCTCAATTTGGAAGTCACAAGACCCGACTTTGACTCCTACTCAACCACGTGATTTATTCTGGCCAAATCACAGACCCTCTCCAACGAGGCGCTGCCTCAACTGCAAAATCCAGGTACTTACTTGGCCACATCGATTTATTCTATAGAGCTAATAAGATGATCAAAAGAGGATGACACTGCACAGGACAACATATATTTATATTATCATTCTGATCTAGCCAAATAAAATCACCTGTACCCCAACATAACCAAACTATAAAGTGGGCAATACCTAGCTGGAGTTATAAAAGCATGGCCCCTGTGCATTAGGAATCACACTGTTTCTGCTGGCTGCCTTGGCTATAAGCTGATATTTGTCAATCAACATATTAGAAAAATTAAATGTGACATGAAGAGGTACCTGACATGCAATAGTCTGCCTTGACTCCTTCTCCCTGGATGATTTTTTTTTCATAAGATATAGGGGTAACCAAGATTTTTATTTTTATTTATTTATTTATTTGAGAGAGAATGAGAGAGAGAGAGAGCATGAGCAGGGGGAAGGGTCAGAGAGAGAAGCAGACTCCCCACTGAGCAGGGAGCCCAATGCAGGGCTCCATCCCAGGACTCCAGGATCATGACCTGAGCCGAAGGCAGTCACTTAACCAACTGAGCCACCCAGGCGCCCAGGGTAACCAAGATTTTTAAAGGAGAATGAATTCTTTGGCTTAGGCAAATACTTGGTTTGACATGATTTGGAGTCAATGAACACATGGCCTGAAATCCACGGACATTCAATAGGGTTGCCCTCCCCCATGTTTCTTAAGAGTTCTTAGAAGCCACTAAAAGTGTTGGAGAATACTGACATAATTGGTCACAACCATTTTAAGAGACTTGCTATACAAAGGAATATAACTTCCTTCCTGTATGAATCATATACCAAAGGCAACTGCTTTCCTCATTGTTGATTACCTACTGTAATAGAAAATGTTTGCTTGTAATGGAATGTTTACTGTTCCTTGTGCAACCTGTGGCATTTAAGTTCCACAGATCTGCTCGGCTGTGATTTTCAGTAGGAAATGCTGTTAACATTTAAATGTTCTCTCCTCCTTTCTGTCTCCCCTAAGAAAATTACCAAGATGTAGCCTGGATTATGTCCCTCTTAGTTTTTGTTTTCTTTTGGGAAAAAAAAAAAACAAACCACTACAAAATAAAACTCACATAAGATGCAAGTACTCACTTTTTTAAATTTTTGGAATAATTAGGTAAGACCTTAAAAATCAGCCTTGTCTCCAACCCTTCCTCCTTCTCCAATGATCGGGCACATCTTTTGATCAGTTTCTTCAACCAACATCTCCAACCAGAGATGAAAAAAGCTAATATATTAAAGTAACTAAGGAAACCAATGTATTAGAATCACCAGTGGATTTTTTAAAAAAATTTTTTATAATTTTGCTTTGCTTTCCTTTTTTGTTTTTATGTGCCACTAATAAAATTGGCTAATTCAATTCTGCTCCCTGAAAATAATGGTATCTTTCTTAACTAGAGCCAGTTTCCCCATTCACCTATATGCAAACTATGAACGGTGAGGCTGTTTTCAAGACACACCCTTCTCAAGGCTGTGGGTTCTGGGTTTCTTCCTGCAATCCACAGAGCTATAGGTTCCCACAACACTGCCCACCCTGCCTCATTTACCACATTCTCAACTTTCATCTTGCCCCACACAGAGGGGTGGTGTTTGAAGAGAACACTTGGGACAACTACTTCGAAAGCAGTTGGTGGAGATTGGCACATTCACTGGGCTTTGCACTTGTCAATCCCCATTGCTCCACAAAGAAGCTGTGAACCAATTTTATCCTGCAAACCAGAAACAGGAACTGCACGGGCCTCTAACAAGGCCTCTGAAACAGGAAGCAGGGGACAGTCCTTGTAGCCACCAGAGGGGAACTGACCCGTAGCAGAAAACTCCCAGAAGGCTGGCACCAGCCAAAGCCACGGTGAGCCAAGGCCACAAATGTGCACTTATAATTAGGCTTCACCAGGAGGTGGAACCCACTCGAACTACCAGCTGATGGATGTCCCAAGCCGACCAGAGTGACCAAGTTGAGGAAAGAAATCAGGATCCCAAGAATCTGGAAAGCGGGGGCAGTCATGACAATCTGCAGTTGACAATTTGGGGTAAGAAGTGGGTGCTCTAAAAACAAATTTATTTGTATGCTTTGGAATTTGCCTTTTTGTTTTAGTTTTTTCCAATTTTCTAGTAAAGTTCCTTTTGGAACATTATAATTTTGCTTCGATTGACCAGTTATCCAAAACAACAACAACAACAAAACCAAGAGGAAGCCCGGTGCTCTGCATTCACAGGGGGTGGGCGGCAGTTGCTCAAACGGTGTGCCAGCAAAAAGTTAAAAGCCCAGAGAACAACCATGTGTGGGACACCACTGGGATTTTTTTTTAATTTTATTTTATTATGTTATGTTAGTCACCATACAATACATCATTAGTTTTTGATGTAGTGATCCACGCTTCATTGTTTTCGGATTTTTTTTTTTAAATACCTTCCTAACCAGAGTTCTTCCTTATGAGTTTGTCTCTCTTTACTCTTTGGATAATTTTGCTAAGGTCTGTTCCTTGTGCAAAGAAGCAGCGATGAAAGATATGAAGGGACTACAAGGTGGTGTACATCAGAGGTTCTCAGCACGTTGCTCCATTGCTCTGCTGATTGGTGAGATAAGTGAAATGGGGGAAAACAGAATAATATTGAGTTTTCCCGCACATTTACTGTATGCAAAGAGCTATCCTTTATTCTAACGTTATGCCTTCCCTAACTGAACGTAAAAATGGCTTTTCTTTTTAAGAGATCGTGGCAGTAGGTGGCTGGTTGTTGAGTTCTCTCTCTTTCTCTCTTCAATAGCCTTATTTGGAAAAATGAAAGGTTGACAAACACATGTCAAGTCTTCCAATTTTTTTTAACTGGTCCATTGGAACCACTATTTATGAAATACAGATTTCACCCTCTCCCTCAAAGTATATGAGACAATATATAATAAAAGCTTCCCTGGATTTAAAAGTAGAAAATGCAGAAGTGGGCTAGAAGACTTTCAAGAACTTGTCAGTCTGGGATAGACAGGAGACAAAGGTTGTGTTTGTTTTGCTTTTTATCAAATAAGATCGGAAGTCCCAAGGAGCTATGCTGGGAGCCAGTAGAACCAAAGGAGGCTCAGATGCCATCAGAAAGTTCAGATGCCTCACCAGTGACAAGGCCTACATGAGCGACTTTCATCCCAAGCCCAAGCCAAGCAGGAACATAATAGAGATGAGATGATAAAAGCTAAATTACCATCTCAACCAGCATGTGTTTCCTTCCTGTTACCCACTGTTGCTACAGGGTGAAGGGTTGAGGACCAGGCTGCCATCTGCAGGGAGCCTGGCTTGGAGAAAGTCTCCAGTGCATGTAATGGCTGGGAGGGTAGGGGAAGCAGGCAGCCCACCTAATCCCGTGCCCACTGGAGGGGGTGGAGTGGCCTTGAGCAGAGTGATGTCCCTGGCTCTTACATCAAGAAGAAGTGGAGGGCCATAAACAGAAGGTCAGGAGGGGAAGAAGTTTGAAAGAGGTGAAAGTGTTAATGGATCCCCGGCTGGCACCACCTCCTCCGGTCCAGTCACCAAGTACCCAGCACTGAACATCAAGTACTGAGCACTGGGCAACACCCAGCACCCAGCACTGAATATCACTAAGCATCCCTCTTCTCCCCTGCCCAGCCTCCCTCCTCCCCCTGTAGCCTTCCCATCCTTCCTGTGTACCTTACCTCACCACATCACCTCCAGTTATCCTCACCCACCCAAAGTGATGCTAAGGTAACATTTGGCCAGGTGTCACCAGAAACTAGATGAAAGCAGAAGTTACGGATCGAACATAAGGAGAAATGTGTTCAAAGCCCCAGTTTTCGGTCTTAGGAACACAACTTTCCTGAATGTTTAAAGTGGTGAGTGGGCTCCATATTTCAAGTACGCGGAGTTAACAAGGCTTCTCACAGGCTAGTCTCAGAATCTCACCATCATCTATAATACTGCTTCTGAAGAAAAGCATGCTCCTGGTTCCACGCAGTAACCTTCAGTCATTTCACCTGAATGAATGAGTATAATCTCTTTACGGTTTAGTTTCCTTATAAACAAAATGGGGGGGGGGGGGGACATTAAAGCCTACTCTCGCTATACTTCACAGAACTGATGCTCATTAAAAAGATCTGTGTTTTTTTAAGACACTGCCAGTCAGATCTGTCTACCTGAATGGAGTAGCTCTGTATCACTAATGTCTGTTATCTCTGACATCTCTTTGCTTTCATAGAAATTTACTGCCTACAACGCAGGGGGCTGGGAAGGCGCGCTGTTAGCTTGCCATTTGCCATCTCTGAGTAATAGTCTTATACACGTAAACATAATGAATTTTCACAAAAGCTCTGATAGAACATTAGTTTCCTCTCAGAACAGAAATGAAAGAGAGAATGACAAGTGTAGTCAAAGAACAAACTAGATTACAGTTAAACAATAATCAAATGGGGAAAACCTTTAACTGCAATCTATTCTTTAGAAAGGCTCCAGGACACACAGATAGGGGAAGCTAGTAAAAATGCAACCAAGCTTTAAGTCCTTGTCCATGCCAATAAACTGAGCTATTCCAAGTAGTCCTTGCTCACCCGTCCACCCCAGTTCAGCTGTCACCTCTGAACCCGCCCTACCCCCAGTCTGATTCTAGAATCTGTTTCCTGGGACCCCTGGCGTTTTGTACGGACCTTCACAGAGGCTGCAGCGCAGCTGGGCTTTATACCTGTCTTACCCACTAACCGTGAACTCCTTGAGGGGCCAAGAACATGATATAAAAAAGCAGTTCATTCACCTCAAGGGATGGAAATAATTCATTTTGTATTCATGTAATTTTAAAATGCAGAATTTGAGAGCTGGAGAGAATTTCAGAGACCAATTATTCCAAGCTTTCCCTCTCTTCTGAGATTTTAAATGACTTGCTCCAAATTAGACAAGAACCAAAGACCAGAACCCAGATCTTGACACTCTTGTTCTGATGCTCTGTCCCAGCATACCATGCTGCCCTACCTTTGCAAACTCACAGAGTTAAATGAGGGAGTCTTAGAAATTTAGTTCAATTTCCCCCTCCACTTCGGCCCTTGGTCAAGTTCATAGGCCTTTGGAGGAGATGAAGGACTTTGCTCACAATGATGTGGTTCAGAGCAGAGCCAGGATGAAAACTCAGATCTAACTTGCGGGGCCAATGTTCTTCCCTGTATATCATAGTGATTCAACTTTCCCGTGGAGGGAGTGAATGCAGAACAAAAGAGAGCATGGCCCCGGGGCCAAAAATCTCACCAGGCCTGTTTTTGTATAGCTTGCAAAACTAAGCATGGTCTTTTACATTTTTAAATGGTTGAAAAATATTCGAAGGAATCTGAAATGCAAATTTCAGTGTCCATTAATAAAGTTTTACTGGAATACAGCCACAATCACATACTTGTTTAGGGACTGTTGTGGCTGCTATCGTTAACAACGCAGAGAGCTGACGAGCTGCGAGAGGGACCTCCTGCAAAGTCTGAAATATTTACCATCTGGCCCTTCCCAGAAAAATCTATCCCTGGTGGAGGAGAAGCAAGCGCTCTCTCAGAAATCAGGGAAAAAAAAAAAAAGTTTTACTACCAGCAAACTCAGCAGCCCTCAGTGGAGAAAAACAAAGGATTTGGACAAAACTGATACCATCTTCACTCGGTCACATCTTCATGCTGAATGACAGGGCTCAGAGTTCACGTCACGCGCATAAGCAAGGGTTAAATTGGGGCCTGCCCAGCTTGAATGAAGCAGTAGATGGGACAGAGCTGGCTCAGTAACACAGGTCTTCCCAGAGCGTCCTCCCCACTGCACCCCAATGGCTCCCGAGGTCCCTGCCAGCTCTCCATCACATGATTCCAAGATAGAGAGCTTCCCTTGACTCAGAGTAAATCAGCCCAGCTGAATGGAGGCAGCAAGGGCAAAGATGACCTTTTAGGGTCAGCCACCTGAGTGGAACCCTGCATTGACCAGTTACTACCTATAAGTCCAGGCCAGTTACGGAGCCCTTGGTTTTCTCATCTAAGAAGAAGAGTTAAGTCCTTCCTTCACGGGCTTGTTTGGGGAATTAAAGACACAGTTCAAATGTCAGTTCCCTTGTCATCTTCCTCTCTCCCTTTCCCACAGACAGTTATTTGGAGAATAAACAGTAAGTGAGCCTTGTTACGAAACTTTCTTTCAAATTAGCTTAGAGTTTAAGATGTTTTTTATAGAGTCTTATAAAAAATACGGAATCTATCAGAGCAATAAAAATAGGCTCAGTATTTGCTTGGGTGTTTTCCTCACATATCTTTCAGTTCTTTGAAGCTTGAAGCTTCTTCCAAAATATAATCCCAAAATAAGAGTGCTATAATTTTTCGAAAAGTTACGTTTATGCAATCTTTATAGCAAGCCACACAAAAAACTAAGCTATAATATATCATACTCATGTTCAGTTATGAAGACCAAGACTGTAAAAAATACCAGCACCAGAGAGCCCTAGTTTATTTAGTCTGGCTTCCTTAACATGAATTTCTTCTTGTTCTTAAAATATTCAGCTTTGGCTGAATTCCAAAGCTGACATAAGCCTACTTCAGGTGTTTTGAAGAGACTGAAGAGAATCAGAACTGAAAGCAAGACTGGAATATAAAATCTTTTATGTGATCACAAATGCAAGAACCTTATTGTTTGAAACCACCATTAAATCAAATTTTCCACCCACACTTACAAAAATAAATATGTATATATTCTCATATTTGGTTGTACAGAGTACTTAAGGTTAATTTCAATAGCATGTTATTATTTCTAACATTGGCAAACAGATACTAATTGCATCAGTCACTAGAACTGCAATGACACTTTCTGAAATCCGTGATAGGTTGAAAAGATACATTTTTTTTATGGATTATGCTAGCAATCACTTTAAATAGCCAAACTAATCTTAGTTATTAAAACAGCAAATAGCATTTTAAACAATGTTAAATTATGCACTTTCCAGCCTATCATGGTATATGGGGTAATAAAAAACAGACCCCGGTTCTCCCACCAAAATCCTTACAAAGAAACCACATAAGTCTAGTGCAAGCGACAAGGTTATTGCTTTTGGAAGTTATTGGATGGAAGTTCAAAATGGTAAGGCTGGGACATCCAAGCTACTAAACATGTTTAAGTAAAATGACTTGGGAAGATCACGACACAGCATGCAAATTCGTATAGATCTACTCTGCCAGCAGCAGGCTGCGTGGTTCCTGTACTCCCAAAACTACACAGAGAAAAAAATGAGAGCGTCATCTCAAACAGTCACAGGTATATATAGAAGGAAAATATGGGCCAAACCTAACAGAAGAGAAACCAAGACACCAAATGGACAAAGGCTGATTGGGGCACTATCTCGCACTGCTGAAGAACTGAAAAGTTCTTTATACGGACCCATGGCTCCAGTGCGGGCGGGTGGGTGAGTCAGTCGGTCCAACACAAATACACACAGGATCTCGCATCAGCACCCACTCTTCCCCAGGATCAGCGAGCGCCAGGCGCAGTCACGCAGCGCCCCTCGCTGCCCCTAAGGTGGGGCAAGAACTAAGTAAGTAGGAAGCACGCTTGCAGCCTAGAAAAACACTCCCCCCCCGGCCCCCCACGGCGGCCAGGGAAAACGCGGCCCCTGACCGTGGAGGATGGGGAAGGGGTTGCACACGCACCTGCATTGTAAAAACGGTCCAGCACGGTGGTTTCCCCAAAGTCCAGTTTACCAAAATGCAGGGTCTCCAGTGTGGCGCCCACCGTCTCGCACGCCTCCCGCAGGCTCTGCAGGGCCTCGCTCTCGGCCACCACCAGCTGCCCCTGACTCGCTTCGTTGATCACATATGCCACCGTGGTCCGTCGGCCGCCTCCGCTACTAGAGTTGCCCCGGCACCGGGTGGCGCTGCTCCCAGAGGTGGCAGCGGGACAACCGGTGCCAGGGGCGGCGGCAGTCTCTACGTTCCAGAAGCTGCCCGGCGGCGGCGGCGGTAGCTGGCTCTCCTCGTCCTCGGCCGCCACAGCCGCTCCTCCCCTCCGGCTGCTGCCGCCCTCGGTGAAGGGTGGCACCGAGAAAGTGATGCCCTCGCCCGCTTCGGCGCTCATCTCTCCCGGCCGGGCTGCGGCGGCGGCGGCGGCGGCGGCGGCGTCCCCCGCCCAGCCGCACCGTCTGGCCAGCCACAGCTCCGGGCTGCTCCGCGCGCGCCGGGCTAAGCAGCTGCCATCGCGCGTCGCACCCTCCGCGCCGCGCCGCCGCCTCCTCTCCGGCGCCCTCTCCCCCGAAGGGACGCCGCTGCTCGGCGGTGGCTCGCCCCTCCTCGGCGCCTCCGTGGCCGCGCCGCTCGTCCGAGGCAGGGTGTAGAGTACAAGGGGTGGGGACGCCAGGTTGAGCGGGAAGGGACAGCGCTTCCTTCTCTTGGCCCGCAGACAAGTCAGCTCGCAAACCTGCGCCGCCGTGCAGCTCAAGGGCGCCGCGCTCGGGGTGCTGTGCGCCCTGGCCACCCGGAGCGCGGCCCCGGCTCCTTCCGTGCCGGGAGCTGGGAGGGGTCGGGGAGGGTGCCCGCTGGGTGGGGAGCTACCTGGCCAGCACCTCTCGGGCGGGCAGGCTCCCCGGGCTGCGTCCGGGAACAGCAGCAGCCGCAACCGAAAGGACCCGCCTCCCTCCTCGGCGGCAGCTCCCCTTCATCGGCTCTGTTTCCTCCTCCTCCTCCTCCCCTGGCCTCGTTTCTCGCCCGAGCGTGCCGCGGCCGCTTCGTCCCAGCGCCAGCCTCGCCGCTGGCGTCTCGCCGCTCCTCGCAGCCGCTCGCCCTGTGGGCCACCGGCTTCGGCCGCCCACTCGTCGCGGCACCGAGACTCAGGGCCCGCCCCCGGGGAGGGCCCTGCTGGGAAGCTCCAGCCGGGACGAAACCGACCGCGCCGCGGCTCCCGGACTTCGGCTGGGCCCCGAGCGCGGCGCGGGGCCGGGGTTCTCCGCCGTCACCCACCGGGCCCCCACCTAAGAAGACGCGGAGTCAGCCAAAGCCCGGAGCGCACGCGACCGCAGCTTGGCGCAAAAAAAGTCTCTCCTGAGAACGCCGGGGCTTGGGAGCTATCCGGCAGGCTTTTGCAGCGGTCCCCGCGGCCAGGGCGCCCCCCTCCGGCGCCTGCCGGGCTCGCCCTGCGCGTGGTCTGGTACAGAGCAGCGCCGAAGCGCTGGGGCTGCGCGGGGAGGCCCGCGTTGCGCAAAGCGGGCGGATTTCCACTAGCACCCGGCAGCCGGGGCCTAAACTGGACGGCCATCGATTCCCGACGGTGGCGCTCCGGGAGTGGCCGGCATAATTTACCAGGTCGGCCTCTGCTACTTTCCATTTAAAAAATTCCAGTGGCTATGTTAATATTTAGGCAGTAATTGAAACGACTTAACATTTTCATTTAGGTTCTTATAAAGCTTCCCCCCCCCCCGCCCCCACACACATTCTTTCTGGAGAAAGAATAAGGAGTCTATACCCCACTCCGCAAAGCATCATCCACCAGATGAAAGGAGGAAATTAAGTGGCATTCTATTTTTTAAATTGCACCACGGCGGGGGAGGGGGGAGGATACCTGGATTGCTTAAGAGCGGTGAAAAGGAAGAGATCTACTTCTTCGGGGAGCAAAAACATGTGTAAGTTCTCAGAGAACTTCTCCAAAATGCTCTAATTGTTGGGAAAACCGGTGAAAATTGCAGCGAAATAAAGTAACGACTTTGGACTTCCCATCTCGGAGATGGGAACGGAGATTAATGAGTTCTGTAAATAAAGTAGAATAATGCAAATTATTAATGCAAATTCAAGTTTAGAAGAAAAGGAAGGATAAAACAGTTGAGTAGTAGAGTTAAAAAAAAGGAAGGAAATAATAGTGAGGAAAAACACCTAGCAGCTACACAACCATATCCTCAACGAAGCAAGTGACATTAGCTTTTTCTAAAGGTTTGTAAAATGATAGAAGTAAATTTATAGTAAGGAAATTATATATCAAATGGGATCTATATGATCTCTGTCTGCTTTAGGACTTGATCTCATTAGTAAAGTAGATATTTAGTGAATCAGATGTCATACTGGAATAAAATACTGACAGGCTCCTAATAGATATACACATATTATTATTTCCAACTTGTCAAACCTCCAAACTCCTGTGGAGTAGATAATCCTTCACCCCATCCTGGCCCCAAACAATACATGCTGGAAATTCATTAGGACCATGTCAGGAAAACTAAAATGCCTAAATTCTCAAATTGCATTTTGCTACACAAATAAGATCTGAGATTATATAAAAAAACTATTTTCTAAAACCCATACCTTTTTAGGTCATTTCACCTTTGACCCCTTCCAGATCTTTTCAGAGCCATTTTTCATACACACAATTTTTATTTTTGTTTTACTTTGTTTGCTTTGTTTTACTTTGAATTGATGTAATAACTAAAGATCACCCAAACCCCCAGTGCAATGATATGACGGCTTCTAGTTGGTGCTAAGGCTCTCTCACTACCTAAATGGCGTGGTTTAGCTAATTAAACTTACATGCCATGTATTAGATTGAACCATATGAAATTTCCATTTTATAGCTAAATTCAGATGGTTCAACTTACAACTCAGATGTGGGGTCTGTGTAGAGGCAGAGAGTACAGGTAGGGTACTGAGACCTAGCCTGCTCTTAGCTTGCCAAGCCTGGCTTAGGGTGTCCTGGAGGAATGAAAGCCTTTTTCTAATTGGACTATTTAGAAGTTGTGCCTTTGCAATTTGTCTGTAAAGAAGGAGCACTTTTTCTAATCCAAAAGGACATCTAAGATGATAGTGGTGAACAGGGAAAAATCATTGCCTATCTTGGGGCAATATTTGTTTTGAAAAGGCAAAATGTCACGTGAATTTTAAGCCTGAAATGGACAAGGATCTCCTAGCTAGCTAGTTTTTGTTTTAGGTGACAAGTGTGCCTTTCTCTGTATCCTCAGATAAGATAAATGGGAATACAATATACTCTTAATTCCAAAAAGTATTTAAGGTTACAGACAAAACAACATAATGTTTTATACGTAATAATGTAAATATGAGTTCAAATTATCAGAAATCAATAAGGAAGCCAGTAAAGAAGTATCAAGTACCTGGGATGAATTAATAATTTAATTATTGCTAAGTTTAGCTCCATCTGTTTTGGCTGCCAAAATAAAAAGAAAATACATAAGTGTACATATAGTCATATGAAGAGTCAAGTCTTGTCCTGGCACGGAATTCTATGAAGACTTTATTATAGAATCCAATATAGAGTACATTAAGCAATACAATAGAATTGAATATGGATTTGTAAAAAAATTATATATGTTCTTCAAATGTATATTTAATATTTTTAGACGCCAAGAACACAATATTAAATATTAATTCAATGAAAGCATTTCAGAGGAACCTAAAATAATATAAATCAGATGCAATACTTTCTAGTTATATCACCTTAATAAATGTGAGGAATTGAGGGTATTATGTAATTCAGTGTAAGATCATAACTTAGTATTCTGCATCAAGGAAAGAAGGAACCCAAGGAAATAGGTAACATATTTCTTAGATCCTATCATAAATAGCAGGCTTCCCTAGAAACTTTTGACAGGAATTAAATCACAGTCAGTGAATGACAGAAGTATAATATCATATTCTATGGTCTCTTTACACTTTAAAAGGCATGGCAGCAAAACTGAAGTTTACCGGTCAGAATCATATTCTCACTCAGAGTCTATTTCTTTTGCACTTAGAAATAAGCCTTGGGACACCTTTGAGAATCCCTACAGGTAGAGTAAAGAATTTTCCTAATAAAGAGCTAGAGAAATACAAGGGAGAGATTTCTGCTTCTGATTATGACAGATTAGGTCTTTCCTTCTCACTGAATGAGCCTAAGAATGCTGGACAAAATTTGAAATTTAAAATAAAGGCATTAAAGCACTAATGAGATAATGAGGAACTATCTGGCCAGATTTTGGAAAAGAGGCTAGGGCTCTGGAAGGTGTTTTCACAGTTGGGGCTGCTTTAGGCCTGGCAGTTTTTGAGAGCCTGAATTAGGCAGCTGAAAGGCTGAACTAAATTTTTGACAACACCTGGAAGGACAAAAGCGAGGATGATATAGTCAAAAAGTAGGAGTGAAATAAAAGTAAAATGACTCTTACATGGATAGCACCCTGTCTCCAGGTATCTGAGTAACCCAGAAAAAAAAGTCTCAAACCCTGAAATTGGTTTAAGGTAATTCCAGACATTCAACAAACAAAAGTCACTCCAGAAGAAGATAACATCATCCTGGACCATGAATTATTTCTACAAATATAAGATCTGTGCATATAGGCAAACATTTGAATGCATGGTAGAATGGTAGAGGAGGAGAAGGATATGAACCAAATCCTGATTTTGCCATCTGTTCCTGAGTTCTCTCTTCCAAATCTACTCTCCATTCACATCCCCCTAGTCTCTGCCTTGGGAGGCTAGTCTGTATGAACTAAATCAATGGGCTTCCTTGCTTTCTGTTTACCAACTGGGATTGATCAATGGTGAGGCCAGGTAGGGTATCTGAGGGAGGAAGGGGATTGGGACTTTGTGAGTCACCTCAGGCTGGCTATGTTCTTCAATAGGAAGTCATTGCTTTTCTCAAGGGGCAGATCCTACAGGATCCACTTTCCTACAGGGCCTCATAACTGTCCCTCACCTTGTCCTCTGGTACCTAGAATTGATGATAACTCTGAAGCCATTAGCCCCAAGTTTCAGCACAATCCTTTGAAGCTTCCTTTATACCTCTTCCACACCTTTGTAATTAGTCTTTTTGCAAACAAACCCACCTCAAATTATCTTGTATCTTGACTCTGGTAACGACTAATGAGCTTTTGGAAATTAGAAAACTAATTTAACTCTTTGGGTCTGGTTCCTCACCCATAAAATAAAGTGTTGAATTAGATTAAATTGAAAATCCTTTGAAACTCTAATGTGTTGTGTTTAAGTATTCCGTTGAAATACCAGTTCCCATACTAAATTGAAATGTGTAAAGAACGAAAATACCATTGGGTAACGAAATAGTATATGGGGGAACTTTCTCTTTGTAGAAATATTCTAGCGAATACGCATAAAAAAGTCTGAGGTAGTTAGAATATCACCATTTTGCAACTTTTAATGAATTTGGATCCAGGTATGGATCATCAATAGTCACTAACATCACTAAAAGAGAGAGAACTAGATATGTGCTTCCTGAAGGAAAAACACACCACCAATTATGAGGTAGTCATACCAAAAATGGTGGGCATGAATCTCATCAAATCCCTAGAATCCAAGGCTGAGATTCCACAGCTAATTCCCAGAAATATAGAGGACCAAAACAGGTTAAGACATTCTGGAGATGCAACTTGTAGAACCGAAACTGCGGGAAACTTTGTCAGGTGAATGGCTCATTTTCTTACACAAGTAAGTTACTACCACTGTAACTGACGCTAAGTTCATTGTCTAGTAATAACATGGTCAAATGTGTCTTAGGGACATTTCCAGTTGAAAAAATAAGTGCCCAGCACGCTTTATGTTCCTATCTCCTGTCTCCCATCTAGATGAGGAGCCCAGAGGAAAAAGGTTACCCAGTGTCAGACAAGGAGTGAGTAACAAAACCAGGGTTCCAATCCAGAGCCTATGCTATTATCCACAATGAGGGCATAAGATCATCACTTCAGAAAATATCAAACAGCTTGCTTTTTTTTTTGCTCTGGTGTGAAGACGTGCAACCCTTTCATTTCACAGCTGCATAAAGTTTAAAAGAAGGGCAATGAGAAGTTCAAACAGTCTATTTGCCAAATTTGGAATTAAAATATCATGTCAAAAGACCATTCTTACTTGTTATTCTGGAAGTTGTGTAGAGTAGTTGTGTTTGCAAGCTCTTTCATCAGAAGCCAGGGAGAGGGAAGTCCTGAGGAACAATCTGAGACTAAAGTCAACAGGGGTGGATGCTGTTTGTGTTGATAGTTACACTATTACCACCACTACTACCTCTTATTACTTTAAAATTACTCTTATTACTACTACTAGAGTGCATGTTTGATGTGGTGGTTGTTAAAAAACAAGTTTGGAAACCAAGGCTGGGGCCAGATTTTGAAGCATCTTGATGAAAGATAAATTTAACTTCATCCCCTAAGAAAAAGAGACATTCAAGGATTTTGAGCAGAGGAGTAATATGATCCAATCTATATTTTAGAAAGAAAACTCTCACGGATGTCAACATCTGGGCCTGCAGCTAAACACAAAAGGAAGTTGAGAAGCTTCTACAGTATTCCAACCCTGGACTAGGGAAGGAGCAGTGATCTTGATGCATCTCATATCTCCTCTAGTGGGAATGATTTTTGGTGGAATCTTTGATATGCTTCTTCTAAAAGCATACTTGCCAACATTTCCATTTCTCTTTATGTCCCAGGAAGGCAAGGCAATTTTAATAGAGAAATGGTTCTCTCCACGTTTTGTGAAAAGAAGACCAAAGCCTCCCCTATTTAAAATTGCCCCATGCTGCCCCTGATTGATCCATGTACTTACCATCTCCAGACTGTCAGAGTCTTGCCTTCTTCTCCCCCCTCCCAACTTTGACTAAAATTCTTACTATTAAAAGCATCCCTTTAATTTAGATAAACAACTCATGAAAAATATATACACAGGGCCACAGTAAGAGTTTTTGTGTAAGCAACAGAAACCAAAACTAAAAAAAAAAAAAAAAAGGCTTTTTTTTTTTTTTGCAAAGATATTAGGGCTCAAGGCATCAAAGCAAGCCTGGGGCCCAGGCTCTAAAATACAGAAACCAAGAGCCCTCAAAGGCCAGGAGCTACAGCCAAAGTCACTCCACAGGAATGGTACCTGTGACTTTGTCACAGCTATTTTTTTTTTTTTGAACATTACAATTGTTAAAGACGTAAGTCCTCTAAAATTAATAGTGCTGGTTCATGAATAAATAAATCAATGAGACAGAATAGAAAATCTGAAATAGATTCAATTACATATGAAAATTTAGTGTAAGATAAAAACAGCCTTTTAGATGATTGCAAAAGAAAGACTTTAAAAAGTCATGTTGGAATAACTGCAAAGCCATATGGAAAAGATAAAATTGGATTCATTCCCCACACCATACACCAAGAGAAATTCCAAATGGCGATGAGATTTAATTATAAAAAATGAAGCTATATGAGTACTCAGTAAATATATGGGTACATTCTTTTCAACCTAGGAACAAGAAAAACTTTCAGGACCATGACTCAAAATCCAAAAGCAAGAAAGGAAAAAATAGATAAACTTGATAACATAGAAATAAAAGATCTTTACATCGGAAAAGATATCATAAGCAAACCTAGACAGACAAATAACAAACTGAGAAAAATAGCTACAACTGATTCAAAATGAATTTCTAAAAATAGAGAAGAGATTTAAAAAACCTATAGAAAATGAGTAATAGGAAGCCACAGGCTATTCATAAAGATGGAAGTACAGGTGCCTTTTACTCATATAAAAAGATGTTCAATGAGAATTCATAGTGAGAAATGCAAATTAAAATTACACTAACATTCCACTTTTCACCTAATATGTTGGCAAAAATCCAGAAGTTCGACAACACACTCTATAAGAAAATGGGCATTTGTTAATTTCTGGTGGGATTTTTAAAAAATGATAAAATACCTACAAAGGAAAATTTGTCAATATCTAGCAAAATTATATATGCACTTACCCTTTGACCCAGCAATCCCACTTCTAAAAACGTATTTCAGATATACATTGGTAAAATTGTGAAAGATATTTTTACAAGGTTGTTCATTTCAGTACTATTTACAATAACAAAAAAATTAAAAATCACCCAAGCGTTCATCCATCAGGAACTGGTTTAATAAACTCTGATATATTCACTAAGTAGAGTACTTACCATGCAGCCATTAAAAGGAATGTTGACTATTCTATACATAACCATTTTCTTCTAGTTTTCTAGTGGTTTACACTGAGAAGATAATTCTAGATTCTATTTCTCTCTTATGGCTGGGATCAGAGATCCAGGTAACTTTTTTTTTTTTTAAGTAACATGTTATATTTCCACTGAATTTTGTAATACAAATGCATGTGGGCACATACACACACAGTGTATGTGTCACTTTCTTAATAAAATGGTAACACGCTATATACAACTTGCTATTCCTTATATTTTCAGATACCAGACAACAAGAAGTACATGGCTACAAACCTTGAAAGAAGATAAATAAATGAGGTGATTCTCTGTCAGGAGGGAATTTCTGGATAGTGGTGCAGGGAAAGAAAACTCCAACAGAAGCCAGATATCTTTGTTGAAGATAAAAAATTGGAATTTGGGGAGGCTAAGGCTGTTAGAATGTGAAGGACAGAGTATCCAAGAGGAGGAAGGTATGCAGAGAAAGAATTCCAGAAATCTGCATACAAGACCTTCAAGTCTTTGATACCAGACTGCACGTGCATAGGATAAAACCTCATAGGGCAAGGAAACAACATCCTCTGAGGAAAGAGTAGAATATCAGAGAACTCTAACATCACACAGAGCTGAGAATAATTTGGGTTTTCTCCAGCCAGAGCGGAGAGAACTCATCAAAATGGAACATTTAGAAGAGATTCCAGAAGATCTACAACAGCAAATGAGCTAGATTATCTCTAGCGTAAAGGCCATTTAGGCCTGCCTTGAATGAGCTGAGAAACAAGAAAATTCACCCATAAATAAGTAATTGCTTTCCAGAAGAAATTGGATACCCTTTAAAGACATATAACAAAAATATAGCATTCAATAAAGTAAAACACAAAACACCTCCAATCCTATCAAAACTTATCAAAGAAGGGAGAAAAATGTGACTTTTAACGAGGACAAAAATCAGTTGTAGAAACAGACCCAGAAATGACAGAGACAATGCAATTAGTATACAAAGACATTATAACAGATATTATAAATATGCACAAATTTTCAAGAATGCAAATGAACACAAGACCATAATGAGAAAAGAAATAGAAGATGTAACAAAGAACCAAACGGCATCTCTAGATGTGAAAAACACAGTAGTTTATTTATTTTAGAGAGAGAGCACACAAGTAGGAGGGGCAGAGGGAGAGAGAGAGAGAATCTCAAGGAGGCTCTGCGCCCAGTGCAGAGCCCCATGTGGGGCCGTGAGGGAGGAAGGGGACACCCACCTAGCCAGCCAGATCAGCCGAATCAACCCTGGCAATCAGTGGGGGACAGATGTCGTAGCCAGATTGTCCTCACATCCTTAATTTTGGAACACAATTCTAAATTTGTGCATGCAATCAAACATGCCATATCCCAGTTCCCAATTTGGTATTCTTTAGTAACTGTACTTATCACTACGAAGAAAACCAGTAAAACTATATTCTTTAAAAATTAAGGTAAAAAATTAAATCTCCTAGATTCATTGTAGAATATTTTATCCTTTTAGATATTTAAAGTCTTTTTTTAAATAGTTTTATTTATTTATTTCAGAGAGAGGGAGAGAGAGAGCTCGAGCAAGGGAGGGGGCAGAAGGAGAGGAAGAAGCAGACTCCCCGCTGAGCAGGAAGAGGGATGCAGGGCTGGATCCCAAGACCCTGAGATCATGACCTGAGCCAAAGGCAGACTCTTAATGGACTGAACCACCCAGGTGCCCCTATCCTTTTAGATATTTAAAATATGTTTAATACAAAATGCCCAAATTTGGAATGTTTTTAAGAGCCTCGGAATTTATAAATCATTCTTCTACTCAAGAAGAGGGGAGATAATTGCTTTATCTCCATTTGTGTTGTTCTGGAACCACACTGCATCTATATCAGGGGACTGTGGGAGGCTCAGCCTTGCTCTTAAACCCACGCCTGCCTTGTGAGAGGCAGAGAGACCAGAAGTTGGTTATGAGGAAGGAAGTAAGGAATGTTGAACAGACAGAATCAATGATTACGGGCTTTAAAGTTATCATTTAGGGACTGAAAGGAATTACCTAATCTAACGTGCTTTTGCATGAATTCCATTGCATTACTCCCATCAGTTCTTCCTCCATCCTTAGCTTTGTGACACTAAGAATGCTTTGTAAGTACTCAAACATCATAGTCACATGAAAAAGACTATGTCCTTGTACCCTGATGTTTATAGTAGCATTATCAACAATAGCCAAACTATGGAGAGAGCCCAGATATCCATCTACTGATGAATGGATAAAGAAGATGTGAGATATATATATATAAAATTATATAGATATATAATTATATAGGTATATATTATTCAGCCATCAAAAAGAATGAAATCTTGCCATTTGCAATGACATGGATGGAGCTAGAGTGTACTATGTTAAGTGAAATAAGTCAGTCAGAGAAAGACAAATACCATATGATCTCACTCCTGTGTGGCATTTAAGAAAGAAAACAGATGAACATATGGGAAGGGGGAAAAAAAGGAAAAGAGAGAGGGAAATAAGCCATAAGAGACTCTTAATGATAGAGAATAAACTGATGGTTGATGGAAGGAGGTGTGTGGGGAATGGGTTAGATGGGTGATGGGTATTAAGGAGGACACTTGTTATGATGAGCATTGGGTGTTTTATATAAGTGATGAATCACTGAATTCTACTCCAGAAACCAATATTGCACTGTATGTTAACTACCTAAAATTAAAAATTAAAAAAAAAGAAAGACTATGTCTTTACCAATAGTCCTGCTAACCCAGCATGAAGGGGATTAAATAAGAAGTAGTTGTTGGCAATAATTGGAAAATAAAAACATCCACCTTTATTCCCAAATGAGACGTCTTTATCACACCAATCATGGCCATTTATAACCAAAGGCAGAAATTACAGTGCTGTCACACGTGTGTGAACATGATGTTGATTGCATCACTTCCTAGTGTCTGTAGTTCTGCCAGATGAGTCCCTCTTACCTCTTATACTGAGCCAAAGCATGCAGTTTCAGTAAAAAGCCTACAAATAATGTACTTTCTATTGTGCTAGTCATTTCTATTCCTCCTGGTTATTACAAATTTGTAGGGGAAAAGAGATGAACTCTGAAATGTAGGTTTCTTCTATTACATATTTTCTCTTCTGTGTCCTCTACAAATGCATCTTTGTTGTGCTGTTGGGGTGGAGGGAAGGTTTACAGCATTTTTTTATTTTTTTATTTTTTTAAAGATTTTTATTTATTTATTTGACAGAGAGAGACACGGCGAGAGCGGGAACACAAGCAGGGGAGTGGGAGAGGGAGAAGCAGACTCCCCGCCGAGCAGGGAGCCCGATGTGGGGCTCGATCCCAGGACCCTGGGATCATGACCTGAGCTGAAGGCAGACACTTAACCGACTGAGCCACCCAGGCGCCCTGGTTTACAGCATTTTTTATCTTTTTTAGGAAGTGGGTGTTTTCTATTTACATGAATATTAGACTTGCAGAGGAAACATTTTTGTTAACTTTCCCCAAAAGTTTGTTACATGCTCTAAATCCATATTAATTTTTACTTGGACTCTCTATTCTTAATCGACTACATCTCTGCTCATTTATTATTTCTCCCATGCACCAATTAAATTTAGAGTGGTTTAATGGGAATATGGTATGCATTCCTCTAAAAATAAGGCATTTAGCAATTATCATTAATGAACATTATTAGCCCCTCATGTACTAGTGACCCTGACTCATTCTAAGAATAAGTTGTACTCAAGAAAGGATAAATGAACTAACTGAAAAAAAAAAACAAACTTGTCACATTAAGCAATGTATTTCCAATAACATTTTACTTTTTGTATTTAATAATTATTAAAATTTATTAAATGTTTATATAATTTTGATCAATAATACTAATTATAACACTAGTACTACAAGTACTACTAATAAATGATAATGGATCCTAGGAAAAAAATAATCCCTAAAGCCATATGGTTATAGGAAATTTTTTTGAATTAAAATTTCAATTTATATACATAATTTTCTTTCTGATGTATGATAAGGAAATCAATAAAATAATTCCAGGCATAAACATATATTACATTAAAACAAAATTCAGGGGAAAATAGTAGAATGGAATTATGAGTTCAAGGACAAAAAGATATGATAGATTTTCTAACAATGATGACCTTCCTTGTTCAGACATTTAAAAAAGTGATAAAGGTAGTATAAAGATAGGCAGCCTCTACAAGACGGACCCCAGTGATCCCTTCCTCCTGGTATTCATGCCCTGTGTCATCCCATCCCCTTGAGGATAGGCTTGACCTAATGATTTGCTTCTAACAAAGAGAATACCGAAGACGTAAGGGGATACAGCTTCCAAGAGTACGTTACAAAAAGACTGTGATTTCCATCTTGCTCATCCTCTTTTGTCCCCCACCCCCCCCCACTCTCTCTCTCACTCTCTCTCTCTCTCTCTCACACACACACACACACACGTGCATGCACGGGTCATATTGTGAACTGCCTTATGGAGAACCCCAGTAGCAAGGAGCTAGGAAGGGCTGCTGCCATTGGTCAGCAGAGAACCAGACCCTCACTCCAACAGTCCACAAGGAACTGAATCTTGCCAACAATTATGAGAGTGAACTTAGAAGCAATTTCTACTTAGTCAAGTCTTCAGATGAGACTGGAGCCCTGGCCCTTGACTGCAGTCTTGTAAGAGATCTTGAGTGACCTGACCCAGAGAAACTGTGAGAAAATAAATGGTTGTTTTCAGCGTTAAGCATAGAGACAATTTGTTACACCGCACTAGATAGATAACTAATACAATAATTGTGTCAGATGGCTATTGTTTCTAGAATCCATTGGATACATTTAAGAGTGACAAAATATTTTGAATTTAAAAATGACATTTTTCAGTAATCGTGACATTACATCATTTGCAGCTATTTAAACTTATGAGTAAGACATTTATAGGGCAACTTATGATGTGTGTGGGGTTCATAATTTTTCTAAATCCTTTTGGAGAGTACATGAACAAAAAATTAGCAAAGTCCTGACAGCATTGGGAAGCCTTCATTCCTTAGTGATAGTGAAAGACGTTAAGGGAGAGAATTAAGAGTGAAATAGGAACGAGAGGGGTTAATTTTCTGCTTTGAAGAAGTAAGTTTAGTACTTGAACAGAGCTAGGAAGTGCAACAAAAATAAGAACCTCCAGCAACTGAGAGCTTACAGTTACATGTGCTATCTCATTTAATCGTCACTACAAACCCTTGAGGGAGATTTTATCATCATGGAGGTTTGAGGGGACCATAGCCCATGTTGTTATCATACCCTATGTCATTTTGTTGAGGTGAGCTTACAGACAAGGCACCCATTTATTTATCCAGCCATTTATCCATTGGAGCCAACATCCATTTAAGGGATACATCTACCCATTTGTCCAATTTATCCAATACATAATCAAGGAGCTGTGAGTACATTTACAGCATCACATAAATATTAATTTGCCCAAGAGCTAAAAGTCTACAAATAGATGTCAGACTCTCCTCATCACAAAAGTAAAAAGCATGAGGCTTAGGTCTAATCCTAAGATTCTGATTCCAAAATCCTGTGCAGTTGATGGCTCTGTCCTTCCAGAAAACAAGGAAAATTATTAAATGCATTTTATACTGTGTTCAATCACTCACGGATTCTTGTTTCTCCTTCTACATAGAAGCATAGTAATATAGTAATCCCATAGTAAATACATATCCTAGACCAAACACAAACACTTTAGTTAAGATTCAAAAACATTTTTATTGTGCCAAAAATATATATCACAAAATTTACCATTTTAATCATTTTTAAGTGTACAGTTCAGTGCCATTAAGTACATTCACACTGTTGTGCAACCATTACCACACCACCATTCATCTCTAGGGAACTTTTTATCTTCCCAAACTGAAACCCTACAGTCACTAAACACTAACTCCCCATTGTCTCCTCTCCACAGCCTGCTGATGACCACCGTTTCTACTTCAGGTTTCTATACATTTGACTACTCTAGGTAACTCATATAAGTAGAATCATATATGACTTGTCTTTTTTTTGGCTGGCTTATTTCATTTAGCATAATGTCGTCAAAAGTTTATCCTTCAGGTTGTAGCATGTGTCAGAATTTCCTTCCTATTTAAGGCTGAATAGCATTCCATTGTATGTATATACCACATTTTGTTGATCCATTCATCTGTTGATAAACACAGGATTGTTTCCACCTTTCGGCTACTGTGAATAAAGCTGCTATATACATGAGTGTACAAATATCTGTTTGAGTCCCTGTTTTCAATTCTTTTGGGTATATACCCAGAGTTGGAATTTCTGGATCATATGGTAATTCTGTGTTTAATTTTTTAAGGAACTGCTGTCCTGTTTCCATGTCAGCTGCCCAATTTTACATTCCTACAAGATTCCAAAACTTTTAACAGCAAAGTCTAACTAAAATAAGTGATGAATGATATAAAATGAGTGAGGTAAACAATTGGCCCACAATTATTGACTCTGAGCTTGAAGGACCCTTAAAGTACATCAGTCTAAATATCCATCACATATTTGAAGATAATGCTGGAAGTACTTGAGTGATGATTATATTACCCTCTAGCAAACATTGATTAAAAGCTTATTATGTGCCCAGCACAATGCTGTGAAAAACTAAAAAAAAAAAAAAATCACTCATCTTTCTCTGGAATTCTTTCCCATAACTACCATATGTAGCCTTTAACATAGCAATCTATCCATTTACCTAGGATAATGATTCACCTGGATGGAAAGACCATGTATTTCAATTATTTTACTTCTTGTCTATCTCCATGGGAAAGATAAACTAGTTTCAAAATGACGTGAGTTGGTAAATAATTGCAATGTGAGTCTTTATGAGGTCACCATAGCAGTTATAAAAGCAAAAATTATATTTTTAAATATATAATTGTAGCTCTTTAGCCACGCCTGCCTACATTATTTTTGTTAAATGTTCTTCCACAGCATTGGCCAAGTTTAGATGTTATACAACTCTGAGGTTTAATCAATGTTTAGATGAAAACCATTTCTCAGTTGAGAAAAAACAAGTACCCCCAAATGATGATGAGGACAGGTAGTAGATAAGCTATTATAACAAGAAAGGGAGTCCTTTATAAGTGCTGCTAATGCTATAAGTGCCCTAAGCTCTGGAAATGGTCTCTTTGCAGGGCTTTGAATGCCCTGGTATCTTTCCTCTTCTTTAAGACTTCTACTCAAAGTCACAATAAGGAAATATTATTCAGCCCTACAAAAGGAAGGAAATCCTGTGACTTGTGACACTAAGCTAAGTGAAATAAACCAGACACAGAAAGACAAATACCACATGATCTTGCTTATATGTAGAATCTAAATTGGTTGAACTCATAGAAGCAGAGTAGAATGGTGGTTGCCAGGGGCTGAGGTGGGGAAAATGAGGAAATATTGGTCAAAAGATACTAGGTTTCAATTATGCAAGATGAATAAGTTCTGGGGATCTAATGTACAGCATGATGACTGGTAGTTAACAATACTGTATTGTATACTTGAAATTGATTAAAAGGGTAGATTTTAAGTGTTTTCACCACACACACACACTCCAAAGATAACTATATAAGGTGATGGGTATGTTAAGTTTGATTGTATTTCTCATTTCACAATATATACATATATCAAAGCATGTATAAATGTATGCAACTTCTGTTTATCAGTTATACCCCAATAAAGCTGAAGAAAAGACTCATGCATGATAAGGTGTGAATGACAGACAGGAACTCTATGCCTTAGTCCTCTTGGCAGTGCAGAACCTTAAAGATCAACACTTTTAAAACCTATAAACTTTTTCAAAGACTTTTCTTCCATGAACTCAGAAATGTCATGATTTCATAAGTGGTCAATCAGAAATTAATATCAACACCAGAGAACCAGTTTGTAACCATATAATTGGTAACAACATTGCATCCCTATAATTTCAGCCTAAAAACAAAGAAAACTAGAATTTTAGGCTGGCCTCTGTTGCAGAATTATAAATGTACAATTCTTGTTTGGCTTTGGAAATATTTGGAAAACTTTATCTAACCTTGTTATAGTCTTCAAGCCCTCCTAACTAGAAGTGATTGATGTAATGGAAACTTCCATTTTACATAGGAGGAAACAAAACTCTGGGGGTAAGTATAGAACTAAGAAGGGCAAATTGAAAGGGGCGCCTGGGTGGCTCAGTCGTTAAGCGTCTGCCTTCGGCTCAGGTCATGATCCCAGGGTTCTGGGATCGAGCCCCGCATCGGGCTCCCTGCTTGGCGGGAAGCCTCCTTCTCCCTCTCCCACTCCCCCTGCTTGTGTTCCCTCTCTAGCTGTCTCTCTGTCAAATAAATAAATAAAATCTTTAAAAAAAAAAAAAAAAAAAAAAAAGAAGGGCAAATTGAGATTAAAATTCAGTATTCTTTGTCATATAGCCTACTTGCATTTAAGAGAAAAATCCTCAAGAAATCATGTAAAAAATTCACAGGGAATAAATTTCTAGTACTGGAATTTCAGGCAGTCCTTAAATCAACTTCCATCAACATTTCTAGTAAACTTGGACTCCACTTGAGAAGTGCAGTATGGGGAGGGGTATGGCAAAAGAGAAGGGGAGAAGTAGGAGAAGATAAATACTTCATGTTTCCTATTCCACTTCTCCAATTGAACTCAAGTCGTCAACATTTATGGAAGGTTTATTATGTATTCAGCATTCTTTAAGGTGCTGGGAGACAAAGCAAATTAGATCTGGATTTTACTTCAAGATGTTCCAAATCCAGTATTGTAATGTGGTTTATTTATTTATATATTTAATCAATTATATTGTAGAAAAGCTTGCTGGTGGGGTGAAATATTTTACAATTTTATAGTCTTATATTGCAAGGTAAGGAGTGGCTAATATCTCAGAGCCCCTCAGAATTTTTTCCATGGTCAGCATCACCATAAACAGTTTACCCCAGCTGGAACCAGCCTCTGTCCTTCCCAGAGAGACCACACTATTTTTAGCTTAGGTTGGAAAAATCTTCCTGTGCCACTCTTTGCCAAGGTTCCAGCTGCTTTCTGTTTGCTAATCTCTGTTTAGCATTGCAAAAACTCCAGAATTTTCTCAGCTTACCCTTTGCAGTATTACAAAAATACAGTGAGACTTAGGTTTGTATTACATGGCATTCATTCAATAATAATATTTCTTGAATGCCTATTTCAGGTCCCTGGGATATACCAGTGAATAAAACAGGCCAAGATTCCTGCCCTCATGGAACATATACTCCAGTTAGAAGATATAATAAAAATCCAAAATTATTGAGTCTCAGAAAAGATATACATTTTACTCTCCTGTAAAATAAGTCCAGATTCAGCTGGCCCAGGACTTCTTTGGTGGCTCCACTATCACCCAGGATCAAAACTCCTTCATTATTTCTCCTTTCTTATCCCTATCTCATAGCTTCCATCCTCATGGTCACCTCATGATTAGAAAATGGCTGTTGTAATCCAGCCATCACGCCCATATTCCAGGCAGCAGGAAGGAGAGGAATGCCTGATTGCTAGTCAGCTGTTTTAAAATAGCTTTCCTAGAATCCTCATCCAATTATGTCCACTTGGAGAAAGGTTATCTGTCAGGGAGGAGGGAAACTATAGCTTTAAAGCTGGGCACATACATGCAACCATCAATGTAGGGGTCTTATTAACAGGGAAGAAGGGGAAAATGGATATTGGATAGGCAACCGTCTTTGTCACAGATATCTTAATCTCCAGTATGATGTGTGTCTGCATGTGTGTGTATCTATCTATAAGTAGATGATAGATTGATTGATTGATTTATAAGGAGAAATTTGTATCACATGGGGAATTATCATATATATGTAGTACTTAGGGGGTTGTTGCAAATGCTTTTTAAAAAATCTTATCTATAACCCTAATTTTATTTTATTTTATTTTTTTTTTTTAAAGATTTTATTTATTTATTTGACAGAGAGAGAGATAGCGAGAGCAGGAACACAAGCAGGGGGAGTGGGAGAGGGAGAAGCAGGCTTCCCGCCAAGCAGGGAGCCCGATGTGGGACAACCCTAATTTTAAATATTAAACTTCTATCCATCTGTAAATGTTAGAGTGCTGATTATTTCAGCTAGATAGTTATTATTTACAGAGTGCAAGTTATGAGTAAAATTATTGAGTAAAATGCACCATTCCTGGTTCTCAAAATAATCTGCAAATTCCTTAGTGTATTTATAATTGAAATCAAGAAGATTTCCACTGATCTCCTAAATAAGAGAGGAAAAAAAAGCCCTTCTCTCAGGGGTCCTGTTTTGGGTTCAGGGAAGATAGTGTGTGTCCCTAAATCCTTGACCTCTTCGTGGTATGGCAGGGCGTGAGACTGCAGTCAACTGTCCCCTCCTCTCTTCTTTGCCACGCCCTCAAGCCCCGGGAATGGACACGACCTGTGGCTCTAAAGCAGCAGGTGTAATGGGAAGAGAGCTCTGGGCACCCGATTAAACTCAGCTCTGGTTCAGTTGTGAAGAAGCTGACTTCCTTTCTTTTGGCCTCAGTTTTCTAATTTGTAAAATGAAGGTGATTAAATTTACTGTCGCAGCAGTGTATTTTACTGCTAGAGTAATCACTAACTTCTTGAAAGGTTTCCGAATTTGTACTGTCTGTGTCTATTTTTTTTTTTTTGTCTTAGAAACAATTTTGACTGAAGACAGGCATATATATCAACAGAGCAACAGCACATTTCCCAGTTGTCCTGACAAAGAGGAAATTCCTTCAGTAGTGTGTTAGTCAACTCCGGCTGCCATAACGAAATACCTATGATTGGGTGGCTGCAACAGCAGACATTTGTTTTCTCATAGTTCTGGTGGCTAGAAGTCCATGATGAAAGTGCCAGTAAATTCAGTTTCTGGGAGAGGTCTCTTTTTGGCTTGTAGACAGTCACCTTCGTGCTGCATCCTCACATGGCTTTTCCTCTGTGTATGCATGAGAAAGAGAGAGAGCTCAGGTGTCTCCTCCTCTTCTTATAAGGACTCCAATCTAATTGGATTAGGACCCCACCTTTATGACTTCATTCAACCTTAATTACCTCGCTAAAGGCTCTATCTCCAAATATAGGTTGGGGTTTCAACGTATAAATTCGGGGAGGGAAGAACACGATTCAGACTACCTATCACAAATAGTCACATGAAGTGCAGTGTTCTACAATCATGTCTTTTTTTTTTTTTTAAGATTTTATTTATTTATTTGACAGAGACAGACACAGTGAGAGAGGGAACACAAGCAGTGGGAGTGAGAGAGGGAGAAGCAGGCTTCCTGCGGAGCATGGAGCCCGATGTGGGGCTCGATCCCAGGACCCTGGGATCATGACCTGAGCTGAAGGCAGACGCTTAACGACTGAGCCACCCAGGCGCCCCTACAATCATGTCTTGATCATTGTGGTGACATAGTTGATAAGCCTCATATGCTATATGTCAGTTTAAAGTCTCAAATAGCTTCCTCATTTGGGACCTGACTTACTCAAATTGTATAGCTTAGCTGACAATAAGACTGGATAATTGCTCCATGCTCTTTCATTTCCCTCATTTAACTGCCCGAGAACGAAAAGACAAGCTTCCTTTCAATGGGTACACATTTAGTTTAACACTCACTCTTCAGTATTTATTTCTTCAGAGCAGAAGTCTACTACAATCAACAGAGACAATTTTAATTAATAATGACAATAAAAACACACCATTGTCTTTCTATTTTAGGCACTTAATCAATTTTTTTTCAATAAGCCAACAGAGAAAGAAATCTAAACTTCACTGAGTGCTTACTCTGTGCCTGGCATAATACTAGGCCCTCTGCATAATTTGCTCAGTAAATCCTCACAACAGCCCTAAAGACTATTATTATATCCACTTACAGAGAAGGAAATGAAAGTAAATTATTTTGGGTAAAGCTGAATATATGTAATTTCAAGTAGATTAAGAATCCTCTGTATTGTTAAAAAGCTTGAGACAGAACTATGTGTGGATATGGAATGATCTCCAAATACATTGTAGGGATTTTTAACTGATAGTTGTATATGGTATAAAATTAAAAGGTAAAAAAAAAATAAATATAGTGACTAGTAAGTCTTGATTCTTGGTGTCTCCATTTTTCTTCCCAGTGGCAACCAGTATTACCAGTCTCCTTGTATTTCTTTCTAGAGATATTCTATGAATTTAGCAGCACATATACACACATACACATATTTTGAAAACATAAATGGTGGCTAATTCTAAGCATCGTTCTGCACTTGCTTTTTTTCAGTGAACAATATATTCTCTCTGAAGAAGGGAACTGAAAAATTAAAGGGTCTGGAGTAAAAAGGTGACTTACTTCTCATCGTACATCTCTGAATAATTTTTAACCATGTGCGTGTGTTAATTTTTTTCAATTATAAAGCATACATGCAAGAAAACTGCATATTCTTAGTCTTTGGATGAAGATCTTATAAACAAGTGGTAAGATTTTAAAGAAAACCAATTTGAGGTCCTTTTACTTCTCTTTTAATTTTGTGGCACCACTAACTTTCTTCTTCTTGAGGAGTGTGATTTTCAGCAACCTTTACTTTCTGAATTCAGCTTTGGATTGTGATGCTACCTAACTCAATACTAAAAGCAACTGTTACTTTTGTCAGTGAAATATAGAATCTAGGTTTTGGGATAAAGCCTGGCCACCCCCTGGTGGTCTTAGTTTGAATAAAAATAACCTTCAACCATAATCACTTTTCTTTATAGCAAGTTTTGGAGTCCTAATATTAAGAGATAAAAAGGATCAGAATCCATCATACTTATTTTACAGTTGAGAAAGTAGAGTACCAAAAGGTAAAGCAATGTGCCTCAAAACACAAAGCAGAGAGTCCTGACATTCAGTCCATTGCTTTCTCCATTAAAAAAAATGCCTTAATAATAATTATCTTATAAATATCTTATTCACTGAATTTGTCACAAAAAGGTTATGCTGTGTATCACCCTCAAAAGGGGAGAAAATAAGAAAAGCAATTACAATTCTTACAAACTATATTACATGCAAGTTCTTTTCAAATTTGGAAGTTAGGTTTCAGACATGAGTTTAGAATTTCTGGAAGAAGTCAAGTTAAGTTTTAGACATGAGTTAGAATTTCTGGAAGAAGTCAACTTCATGGGGAAATTTGAAAGAGGACAGAGAGTTGGCTTGTGGGATAAGAAGGTAAAGATTTTTCCTGCGTAGGGGGCAGCATTAAAGAACACCCAGAAAAGTCAGTGGGTGTAGGGAACAAAAGAATCTTTCAGAAGAAATCCGTAGGCAATCCATGTTAGGGAGATGGGGGGGTGGGGGGGAGATTTCATTTTCCTTTTTAGCTTCTTGAAAGTTTTCTCTTTGAAGGGTAGTGGAGAATAAAACCAAATTCTAACACTTTTTAATTTACTTAAGAACATTAATTGCTCTTAAGGTTTGTTTTTAATGCACCAGACTTTTTAAAAATTAAGACTATATTTTTTAAGAGCAGTTTTAGGTTTGCAGAGAAATTGAGGGAAGGTACAGAGATTTCCCATATATCCCCTGTCCTCACACACACATAGCCTTCCCCATTTTCAGCATCCCTCACCAGAGTGGTACATTTGTTACAATTGATAAACCTACACTGACACATCATTATCACCCAAAGTTCATAGCTTACATTAGGATTCACTCTTGGTGTTGTACATTCTATGGGTTTAGACAAATGTATAAATGACATGTCGATCATTATGGTATCATGCAGAATATTTTCACTTCCCTAAAAATCCTCTGTGCTCTGCCTATTCACCTCTCCCAACTCCCACCACCCCTCTTCCACCATGCAACCCCAGGCAACCATTGGTCTTTTTACTTTCTCCATAATTTTGCCTTTTCCAGAATGTCATATAGTTGAAATCATACAGTATGTAGCCTTTTCAGATTGGCCTCTGTCACTTGGTAATATGCATTTAAGCTCCCTCCACATCTTTGCAAGGTTTGATAACTCATTTCTTTTTAGCACTGAATTATATTCCACTGTTTGGATATACCACACTTTATTTATCCATTCACCTGCTGAAGGACAACTTGCTTCCACATTCCAGCAGTTATGAATAAAGCTGCTATAAACATCCATGTGCAGGTTTTTGTGTGAACATAAGTTTTCAACTCCTGTGGGTAAATACCAAGAAGCAGAATTGCTGCATCCTATGGTGAGGGTATGTTTGGTTTTGTAAGAAATCACCAAACTGTCTTCCAAAGTGGCTGTGCCATTTGCATTCCCACCAGCAATGAGTGAGAGTCCCTGTTGTTCCATATATTCTCACCAGCATTTGGGGTGTTGGTGTTCCAAATTAGGGCCATTTTCATAGGTGTGTAGTGGTTACCCCAGTTCTCCTAAACAATTCTCTCAGTCATGTGGCTTCTAGAACCCTCACTGTTCTACTGGCCCTTCTTAGGAAGCTCTATTTATGAGGAAACTGAGACTCAGAGAGAAATTATTTGCTGAAAATCATGCAGTCAACATCATCAGAACTGAAATTTCTGTTCATCATTATTTACAATGAATTGACTCACAGTGTGGTGACTTCCTTTTTACTGTGAATTATATAAGAAAGAAGGAAAGAAAGAAAGAAAGAAAAGAAAGAAAGAAAGAAAGAAAGAAAGAAAAAGAAAGAAAGAAAGAAAGAAAGAAAGAAAGAAAGAAAGAAAGAAAGAAAGAAAGAAAGAAAGAAAGAAAGAAAAGAAAGAAAAGAAAGATTGATTGATTGATCTCACCACCCTGGGATCATACCTGAGCTGAAATCAAGAGTCGGATGCTTACCTGATTGAGCCACCCAGGGCCCCTGGAATGATAGCTTTTGAAGAATATGCTATCTTCCAGAGCTAAGAAATCCGAGGCACATAATGAGCATGCTAGATTATTAATGTCTGAAGCTCAGATTTAAGATGATCATACACGTTCCCTGTATACTTGGCAAAGTGTTTCTCTGTCTAAACTTTTCTTTCTTAAGAATATATAAACAACATATACAGTCCAGAGAAATAGGTTGATACTGTATTATATGTTTGTTCAAAAGTGAAATGTATGTAGTAACTGAGGTTTATGCTTATCATAAACGGTAAGATTTATGAATTGCCGAGTAAACCTCACCAAGAATCCTGGAAATGAAGAATCCTGTTTTGACTGATTTCTCCCTGAGGTCAGTTCTAGGTCACCGTAGTCAGAGTCTTTATGCTGCTTAGTCATGACGAGAATTATAGTTGACCTGGATTTCCTCATTGATGTTTCCACTCGATTAGCTCTGAAATACAAAGTGTATGAGTTCTGTTTCACTGTAGACTTAAGTAGCTGGAAACTTCTGCTTTTCTTCCCAAACATACTCCCTCAAATTTATACAAGTCAGAAGTGCCAGTAGAATCACAAAACAGATGTTTCTGACATATGATTCACTGACAGGGACTTGGCGGGCACCAGTATAGGAAGTTTTCACAGGCTCCCAGTTACTACATAACAGACCCATTTCTACTAATTCAAACTAACTGGACAAGAACAATTTGAATTAGTAAAATCTTTAGTCACATACTTAAGATGACCTTTCAATTATAATAATTTTAAACTTATAGAAATATGACAAGAGTAATACATAAAATTCCCATATATCTTTTACCCAGATTCCCAAATTCTTAACATTTTTACCGTATTTGTTTATAATTCTATTTGTGCATGTCCATGTTCCTTGTTTTTTCTGAACCATTTGAAGTATTATCCTTTTATAATTCCCTTTATCTCTTCTTACTTCCTAAGTATTTCCTAAAAATAGAGGCATTTTCTTACATAACCACGGGATAGTAATCAAATTTGAGACACTTAAATTGATGCGATATTTTTATCTAATCGACCATTCATTTGTTTTCAATTATCTCAATAAGGTGTGTATGACAGACAGCAACTCTCTCTGTCTTAGTCCACTTGGGCTTGGTAAACTCCTGTTGCAGACCCTTAAAGATCAACCATATAAAACCTATGAACTTTTTCTTTTTCTTTTTTTTTTTTTAAAGATTTTTTATTTATTTATTTGAGAGAGAGCAAGCACATGAGAGGGGGGAGGGTCAGAGGGAGAAGCAGACTCCCCGCCGAGCAGGGAGCCCGATGTGGGACTTGATCCAGGGACTCCAGGATCATGACCTGAGCCGAAGGCAGTCGCTTAACCAACTGAGCCACCCAGGTGCCCAACCTATGAACTTTTTCAAATGTTTACCTTCATGAGCCCCAGAAATGCTATGCTTTTATAAGCAATCAGAAATTAACATCAACACCAGAGAACAAGTGTAAGCACCTTGCGTCCATATAATTTCAACCTAAAAACAAACCAAAGGAGTTCGAGCTTTAGGCTGGCCTCTGTAGCAGATTAATCAATGTGCAGTTCCACATTGGCTTTTGAAATATTTAGAATACTTTATCTCACCCTATTAGAGTCTTCAAGGCCTCCTAGCTAGAAATGATTGATGTAGCTGAAACTCTTCCACTGTACAAAACTCTAAGGAAAGTAGAGAACTGAGAAGTAAAGGGCAAATTGAGATCAAAACCCAGCATTCTCAGTGTTCTTTGTTGTGTGGCCTATTTGCATTTAAAAGAGGAATCTTAAAGTAGTCAATTAAAAAACAGGGAATAAATTTCTAGTCCTGGAATTTTATGCAGTCCTTAGCAAGCAGAAAATCAGATCAGTGGTTGATGGCGGGGAGCGGGCAGTGGTGATGGGCAGGGGTAGGGGCAGGTTTGATTAGGAAGGAGCACAAGCGAACTTTTCTGGGATGATGAAAATGTTGTGTCTTGATAAGGGTGTCAGTCCCATGGGTACATGCACTTGTCAAAACTGATTGAACTGTACACTTCAGGTCTGTTATAAATAAGCCTTTAGTAATGTGTGGTAAGGTGTGGGTTCTGGGGAAGCATTCTCTGTTCCTGTGATTAGGTCTTGGTCTTTTAGTGAGCCTTGCTTGTGCATCTGGAGTGTGAACTTCCCAAGTGTTCCTCAGGTGTTTTTTTTTTTTTTCCTTCTCTGTTAAGGTAGGACAGGATGTCTAGAATGGGCTAGAGTTGGCTATTTCTCTGCCTTCAGGTCAGTTAGGCTCTGGTTAGCTAGTTTCTCTGAGGGCAGACCTTGTTAAGAACAGAGTGCTCTAGCATATTCCAAAATCATTCTCCCCACCTCAACCACCCCACCCCCCTCCAGAAGCAGGAGGTGATTTTTCTCTGATATTTACTGTGGGAACCTGGTTGGCCTCATGGAAGTAACTCTCACAATATTTTGGATCCCCCCTATGATGGGGTCTCCTTAGAGATTTTAACTCTCAGACTTCTTTGCACTGAGCCTCCAGTAATTTATGAATTCTAGATCGTGTTTTCCTATATAGGTGCTGGTTCCATGGCAGTCTCCACTACTGAGTCTTGGCTCTGGTAAGCCATGACTCGCTGCATTCACCTGTCTGGCTCTCCAATCTGGAGGGCAGAGGTTTGCTATGTGTCCTCCCCTCAAAGATCCGACAAGAGTTGTTAATTTTCAGCTTTTTACTTGTTGTGAGGACAGAGTAGTGACTTCTAATCTCCTTTAATACAAAATCAGAAACCAGAAGTTCAGACTTTAAAAAAAACAACAACAAACTTTTTATTTTAAAGTATTACAAATTTACAGAAAGGTTGGAAAAATAATTCAAAGTAATCCTGTATAAGCTTCATGCAGATTCCCAAATATGAACATTTTGTCACCTTTGCTTTATCTATGTAGCCATCTGTTTAAGAACCCAATTTTCTAATTTTTAAGTGCTTGAGACATAGTATATACTTCCTGAAAACAAGAACACAGTCTTACATGAACACAGTACAGTGACCAGAATCAAGAAATTATTATCGGTATAAAACTATTAACTAATCCAAAGACTCTTTTCAATTTCTGCCAACTGTCCGCTATTGTCCTTTACAGAAAAAGAAAAACATCTTTCTAGTCCAGGATTTAATTCAGGATCGTATGTTGCTTTAGTTGCAATGTCTCTTTAGTGCACTTTATTAGGCAACAATTATTCAGTCTTTCTTTGTCTTTCATTACTTTGATGTTTTTGAAGAGTACAGGCTAGTTATTTTGTAGGATGTCAGTGAGATTGGGTTTGTCTGATGTTTCCTCATTATCTGCATTCCTCAGGTTAGCAGTTTGGGCAGAAATGTCACAGAAGTGACGTTGTGTCAGAAGTGACCTGTGTGCATCAGGTCAGGAGGCACATGATGTTGATTTGTCATTACTGGTGATGTTGGATCACTTGGCCAAGAGTGGTGTTTGCTAGGTGTCTTCATTGTAAAGTTACCAAATTTCCTTTTTTAACTAATAAGAATCTAGTGGGGAGATACTTTGAGATTATGTAAATATCCTGTTTCTCTTTATACTTCCTCTCACTAGTTTTAACATCCATTGATAATTCTTGCCCAGAACAATTATTACTATGGTGACTGACAAATGATTACCTTGTGATTTTTGTCATTTCTTCTACCTTTATTAATAGGAACTCTATTTTAAAGAAAAACTGCCTCCTCTCCCATTATTCTTATCTGTATGGTTTCTTAGATTCTTATTTTATTCAGTAGGTTATAATCTGTAACAAGCAATATTTTAACTGGCCCATATATGCCCAGGAAAAGCCCCCTCCGGCGGTTTCCTGTAATCTTTCTACGGTCTTTATAATCTTTTCGTGCACTTCCTTACTTTCTGGCAGAGGAAGGTTTTCCAGGCCCTGTCATGATGTTAACATCTTTAAATGAAATTAAAACTTGTCTTAAGCTTATAGGTATTTATTTAATTCCAACTAATGTTGAAGATTTCACTGTGCTTAAAACACTAAATAAGATGGTCACACTTGGTGCTTCTTCCCCAAACCTTTTCATGTGAAGTGGCTGCTCCTAGAAGGAAAGTCTGGGGACTGGCTCATTAATTTCCTTTCTGTTTGCAGGTGCAGACACTCATGGCTGACTAGCTGTCTGGGTCTCTGGTCTTTCTCTGTGACCGTGAGTCTAAAGAATGTGAGGGCTCCCACACTGCGTTTATTTGGTCAAGATGATGTAGTTTAAATTGGAATTTAAGTTGTCTGTGTCTGATAAAGTAAGTGACTGCAGCCTCCATGTTGACACTGATCCAGGAGCTTACAAGCCATCTTGTGTCACTTTCAAAAACACAGCATATGGGAGGTGAGAGTGAAGTGACATCAACCATCTTGGGATCTTAGGTTCACACAAGGGCAAAGGACATGAAAACAATGAAACGTATACACTAGAGGGTATGTGTAGTGTGCAAACCCTCCTAATCCGAGTTGTATTCCTGAACAAACTGATTAATTAACTAATAGGATCCATCTGTGTGTCTCCCCCTGTCCTCCCCTAACTCCTCTTCCTCTGCCAACTCTTACATATGCATGTTTTCCCCAAGGTTCTGTCTTTGGCCCTTTTCTCTTTTCACAGAACTCTTTTCCTGAGTGAGGACAATTCTTTCCATGACTTATGTATTTTCTACATGCAAACAGAACTCTTGCCTTAATCTCTGACTGGAATGTCCAATAGTTCATAAGAAATTCACATTCAATGTATTAAAACTGGAGCTCATTTTCTTTCCATACCGGTTTCTCCTCCCATGGTCCTTATTTCAGTGATGAGTCCTTGTATCGACCCAGGCACCTAAGTCAGAAATTTGGGAATCATTTTGACACCTCCCTGTTCCTTGTGTATCATTTATTATAAGTTATTGCCTTAAAAGTTTCATCTGACTCTATTTTTCACTCCCATTACCATAATCTTTTGCTTGAACAAATGTTAAAGTCTTTTAACCGGCCTCCCTATCTCTGATCTCTGTCCTCCCAATTAGTGTTGCCAGATCTTTTATTATTTTTTATTAAACCTTTTATTTTGAGATTATTTTAGATTCAGTTGCAGTTATAAGGAATAGGATAGTGAGCTCCCGTGCATCCTTCACTCAGTTTCCTCCAATGGTAATATATTGAAAAACCACAGTATAATATTACAACCAGGGTATGAACATTGATAGTCAATATACAGAACTTTTTCACCACCCAAAGAAGTCCTCATGTTACTCTTTTATGGCCAACCATTTACACTCATCTGTAACCCCTGGCAACCACTAATCTGTTCTCCATTTCTATAATGTATATAACATTTCAAGAATGTTATATAAATGAAATAATACAGTATGGAAGCGTTTGGGGTTGACATTTGTTACTTAGAGTAATACTCTGGAAATTTATCCAGGAAACTTTTTGATACAGAAGATCTTTTAGAATGAACATTTAATTTATCACATTGGAAAACTCTGATGGTTCCCCTTGTTTAAATTACAGTAGAAATCCAATTCCATTGGTATAGCACACAAGACTCTTCATGATCCAGCCCCAGTACAACACTCTAGTCTCTTCACCCAATAGCCTTCACCATACCCCTTCTATCTGGCCAGGCTGAGTCCTGGCTGGTACAATCTCCTATGGATCATGCGTTTTTTCTTTTTCTTTTTTTACATCTCTTGGGTTGCTCATGTTACTCCTGATCCTACAATGTCCTCCATCTCCTTGTCTATTTAAAGAAAACCTCATCATTTACTCATCTCAAACATTACCTTCTTTCTGAAGTTTTCCTCCAGCACTGACAACTTCTTTTAAAAATACCTGTATATATTTCTAATAGCACCTACAGTATTTTGATCACAGTTAATTGTTGAAAAGTTAGACAATCTCTTGAGGGCATGGACTACATCTTATTGCTTTTGAATCCCAAGTACCTAAAACTGTACTTGGTGTAAAGCTGACCATACGACAAGGTTTGTGCCAGTTTACCTGGCTTCGTTATTTACTGCACTCTCTTTCACTCTCAAAAGTGTCATATTTGACAAATAAATTATATATAGTCACCTTCTGCATAGTACATGCTTGGTAAATGTTTGAATCAATGAATGAGCTTTAATTTTAACTAGCCCCGCATCTGAGCATTAGTTACTATACAATACACGTAGTGAGAATTTTTTAAAAGTTAATTGTTTATGATATCTTTTTTTCCTAAGCTTCACTCCTGCCTGATTTAATATTGCTTCAAGTTACCTTGGACAACACAGCACTCAATTGTCTTTTTGCTCGCTGTTCGGTTTCAGAGTTGCTGTAGCTTGTCTTACTTTGTAATCGTCAGAAACACTTCCTGATGCCAGTCTTCCAAAACCTCAATGAACTAATAAAACCCAAAAAACTCCGCAGTGAAGGCTGATGTGCAAAAACAGAAGTTATCAGAACCATCACCTAACCCTAGAATCACCGCCTCGCTATATCTAGTTCAGGATAGGTGGCGCAAAGCTCTTTGTTTTGCCCCAAACAAAAATGGACTCCGTCGGAGTCAAAGTCCTTTCCTTTGCGGACCAATCGAAATCCAGCATTCCGGGCTCCTGCTGTCCTCACTTCCGCCTCGTCTTCCGGGGTCTCTAACTTGGCGAGGCGGGACTGTCCGCTTCCGACTCGGAGCGGTTGTGGCGGCGCCAGGGCGGCGAGGCCCGGACGCGGCGGGCGGGATGAGCGGGGCGCGCGGCGGAGCGGTGCGGACGCTGCGGGTGCCGGGCCGCCACGGCTACGCGGCCGAGTTCTCCCCGTACCTGCCGGGCCGGCTGGCCTGCGCCGCAGCCCAGCACTACGGCATTGCGGGTGAGGCCGCGCCGCCGGGGCGGGGGCGGGGTCCCGTCGAGCCCAGCTTCACCGTGCGGTCGGAAAGCACTTCCGACAGTAGACAGTGCCACAAATGAACACCAGGGGGAGCGCAGGAACGAGCCAGTTGCCGCTTCCTCCTTTGTCCGGAGTGGGTCTGGAGACCGAGTCAGTGGTTTTTTCCAGTTACAGTGTGGAAGTAGCACGTGGGAGGTGCCTACTGGCTCGTGTCCTTATTCCTTAGTGCACCGACTCCACCGCCACCGGACCCCCTACCCCCACCTCCAGCCACACGCCACCTCGGCTTAGCGGCTGTGACCCCTCCTGCCAGTACTTGGAAGGCGGCGGTCTGCAGGGTCACCCCCCAGTACCTGCTAATGGGTCCCCCATCCCCACAGTCTGCATCCAGGCTGTCTGTCCGTAAGAAGGATGGCCCTCAGCGGACGCTTGGAGTCTCCCAACAATTGATCCAAGTTCCGCCCCTACTTCTGTTGTCTCTGGAGGAGTACACACTTTTGCAAGTAGTTGCTGGAGGTTCAAGGTCACTGTCTCTTTTCAAGGACTAGATTCAAAGGCGGGGTTCCATTTATAAATTTTTAACTTTTAATTTGTATCCTAGCTATTATTTACGCACTGAAGCTCTGTGAAATACGTCACTGCGTAATATCAGATTTTGATAGTTGTTTGTTTTTGTTTTTGTTTTTGTTTTTGGTCCTACAGCCGAGAAAAAATGATGTGGTTTCTAAACCTCAGAGGGGGAGAAATATTTACTTATGTTTTCACCACTTAGCTCTTATTGCTTGCATTTGCACATTCAGATTTACAATACTTGCCCATTAGTTAGGTTGAAACTCAAGAGTTTGATATTTTAAATTAAATCTTTTGTAAAAACTTAACAAAGAGTTGGTATTTTTTAAAAAATCATTCATGTTTAAATAGAGTGTTTTTCCTCCCTCAGTCCATATAACAAGTACAACTTTTAAAATATGCTTGTCTCTTAGTAAAATAATTCATTTTTGGTAGATAACTGATTCAGCACTTTACCTCCTAGTATGTGGTAGCAGGTATTTTGTTTTAAAATCCTATGTTGAATATATTTTAGGTTTATTGGTGAGGCAGTTTAACGTAGTAGAAGGAGCAGAGTTTCTGGGGTCTGTAGGCCAAAGGTTTCTTTCGTGTAAATGGGGATGATGACACATACATGGGAGGTTTATGTGCTTTGGCACCCTGCCTGGCCACAGAATACAAATTCAAATATCTCTCCCCTCTGTTAGAGCTGTGTCTGGATCCCAAATGTAGGTGAGATAAGTTTAATATTTCATAGTTGAGGCGCAATATAGAAAGAAATGGAGAGCACAATCCTGATCATTTTGTATACATGGTCTCAATAACTTTAGGGAGGAATTTGTGGTAGTAAAATTAGGTACTCAGTGCTCAGTCCCCTTTGACCTTAGATGCTCCCCTGGCAAGTTCAACAGCATGACCTTGAATTTTTTTTTTTCCTTAGGCTGTGGGACCCTTCTAATATTGGATCAAAATGAATCTGGGCTTAGACTTTTTAGAAGGTAAGGTGGCTCTAATGATTAAACTTACATGTATTCTCTGTTGCTATTAAAGCCTTAATATAATTAGATTTTGAATCTTTTTGATGAGTAGAAGATTTTTTAATTTTTAAATTTGCAATAGAAAAGAAACTTCAGCATTTGCATGGTAGAGAACATAGTTTTGCCAGTAAGTTGTGATTATATCATTTTTCTTCTGAAGTCCTTGTCTCTTAGTGTCCAGTTATAAACTATAAAGCTTAAACATAAAAAAAAATGTCAACTGGTTAGTATACTGTGGGACATTTCTAACTTTTCTGTCTTCTTCACATAGTTTAGTTTTACTCATTCAGGAGCTGATTATCCATTTTGTGAGTTACCTAGCACTTCTTGCCCTTTCTTCTTTCTATGACTGTCTTGACTGTTGGACTTATTAACACCTCCATCAGGGTCAGTCAATGTCAGAGAAAGGAAAGGAAATCCTGTGAGAAGATAACTACCTGCTCACAGCTCGGGTGAAAGTTTTATGTGGAAAGTTGCAATCATTGGTCTAAATTAGTATTGTGAAGTGCTTGCTGCTCCCTCCTGTGGACCACAAAAACCAGGGAGCACCCAGGTATGGCAGCATGCCCTCATGGAAATCGTGCCAAATTTCTAGATGGGAGACCTCATTTTCATCCAGCTCTGCAGTTTTCTGGCATATGTATGACCTGGGCTGTTCTTTTCTCTTTTTTAATAATATGTTTTTTAAAGATTTTATTTATTTTTGCTAGAGAGAGAGTGAGAGAGAAAGAGAGAGTGAGCATGAGCAGGGGGGAGGGACAGAGGGAGAAGCAGACTCCCGGCTGAGCAGGGAGCCCGATGCAGGGCTCCATCCCAGGACCCTGGGATCATGACCTGAGCCGAAGGCAGACGCTTAACCGACTGAGCCACCCAGATGCCCTGGGCTGTTCCTTTCACCTCTCTGAACGCATTTCTGCTTCTGTCAAGTGCTTGCTCTACTTATCTTCCATAGTCGTGAAGACTGTGAGATAATGTGTGTTAAAATATGTGATAAACTTGAAGAAAAGCTATAAAATTATGATTGTTATTTTATGTTCGGCTGCCTGGGTAACCAGATGTTCTGTTTCACCTTCCCTGGTGTAGCTTTGACTGGAATGATGGTTTGTTTGACGTGACCTGGAGTGAGAACAACGAACACGTCCTGGTCACTTGTAGTGGCGACGGCTCGCTGCAGCTCTGGGACACCGCCAAGGCCACCGGGCCCCTGCAAATCTACAAGGAACACGCTCAGGAGGTATGAAGGCAGTCTTCCTGGGCCCATTGTTTTTCTTTGGATGAAATCCACTTGGGGATGGAAACATGGGGACAAGAAGTTTAAGCTTTGGTATTTCTCATGCATGTGAGATGTCATTTATTATAGGATTATTGAAACATAAAGTACATCTTGGCCTGAGGGGCTAGGAAAGAAGAAAAGGTCAGGCTTCTCATTAGTCTGCGAGGACGCCTCCAGTAGTAAGTATGCTGTGGTACCATTCCCTCTGGAGAGGCCCGTCACTTTCTTCCCGCTGGAGGATAGGCCTGCCCCCCGGCAGACCGAAGACAGGAGTGGGCGGCCTTTTCACAGAGACTTCACAGGATTGCCTCTAGGGCTTCAGTAAGATTCCTAAGGATTTTCAGAATATACTGGAGCAAGAGCATCAAATACTGATTATGAGACAGTGCTTAACTGAAGAAATTTGAAATCTTAAGCCAGTTCATGTGTGTAGGTTCTTTGTGAATATATACATGGGTAGCATAGAAAATAGTTTGGTTTTCAATCATATAGAACTACCATATATATTTTTAATGAAAGTGATGGTAAGAACAATCCCTTTTGGCATTTTACCTTAAATGTTTAAAAATTTTCCTCGAGGTAGCAGTAGATCCTTCAAGTGAAAACTTGCACATTTACGTTCAGACTTGTGTCTGCCACAGCGTCTAGCCCATAGAAGGCCTCCAGTGAATGCTTTATTAGATGCAAGAATATTAGTCTTTTGTGATAAAAAGATTACTCGTGTGAGGATTCCAGAAATCATTGTATAGCTATAGCTGTTAAAAATCAGTATCTCTAAGATTGTGACTGAAAATAACGGAAAATTTTAGGTCCTCTATTTTATGGTGAAGCCTCTCTGAATAAATATACTTACAAATGATCATGTTTTCATAGAATCACTGAAGACAACTCTGGTAAAGGAGAAATTTTAGTTTCAGGGTGTTCAATGCAAGAATCCCCACAAAGCGGCATGTCCAAAATTTGGACATTTTTGTGGTACCTTCACGATTTTTGCTTTTTTCTAATACTACTTACAATTAACTTAGTTTTTTTTTGCTTTAATATTTTTCCTCTCAAAAGGTTTTTTCCTTTTTTTTAAATCTTTAGTGCTTTGTATTGTCTTATAAATTCTAGGACTATAACCAACAGGTCATAAAATAATATATCTAGTTATGTTAAATGGGATATATTGATTTAATATATTTTAAAAATGATCTTTACATTGTTATTTCACTTATCCTAAAACAGTTATATTTAGGAAGCCATGGAATTGATGGCTAACTTAGAATGTACATTTAGTAGTTTTCAATGTACGTTTAAATATGCAATGAATGAAATAAAATGTATGTGCCAGTTAAAATCATCTCTTGTACAACCAGTGGTGTGTGTACTACTCTCTGGGAAATACTGCTCCAGAATGTTCCTGATGATAGTCACTCAGCCTTTACTTCATCTCAGTGAAAGTGGATCTCACTATCTCATGAGATAACTTATTCGACTTTAGATTGCTCTAATGATTAGAAAATTGCTATCTTAAGTCCAGATCTACCTTCTGTCAACCAACTGTTGTTTCTAATACCTTTCTCTGAAGTGATGAGAATGAGTCCAGCCCCCCTTTTCCAGGGAACCCTTGAAAATAGCCACCATGACCCCTTTTAGTCTTTCCTCTTCCAGACTATGCATCTATAATTCTTTCAGCCTATCTTCAGATTACATGGTCTCTGTATCTTTTACCCTCTTGGTAAATTCCTTCACATACTCCCCTTTTTCATGGTCATTTCTGACGTTGCATACATTATTTATTCTAGAAATGTGATGATCAGTGCTGAGCTTTTTAAAACTTTTTTTTTTTTAAGATTTTATTTATTTATTTGACAGAGAGAGACATAGCGAGAGAGGGAACACAAGCAGGGGGAGTGGGAGAGGGAGAAGCAGTCTTCCTGCTGAGCAGGGAGCCCGATGCGAGGCTCGATCCCAGGACCCTGGGATCAGGACCTGAGCCGAAGGCAGATGCTTAACGACTGAGCCACCCAGGCGCCCCTGAGCTTTTTAAAACTTTGCCACCATAATCTTGAGCCTCTGGTTCTAATCATATTACCCAACATGGCTGGCTGTACATGTTCCTTGGCCATGTCGTAGTGTTGGGTTACTTTGAATCCACTGGTAAGGCACCTCGATCTCTGTTACTTGAACTGCTCTGAAGCCAGGTTTATATCATTCTATAATTATGTAACTGGGTTTTTTTGAGCTGAAGACATCTTTGTGGGTTTTTTTCTTTCAGGCTATTTTTTTTTCCCTTAATTTCTTTTCAAACGCAATTTTTGATAAGTGCGTGTGTCAGTTAGGATGCCTTCGCTGTTCACGTACTAGAGAATACAACGAAAAGTAGATTCAACAGAGTTCATTATCTCACATAACCAAGTATATGGAGAAGGAATGGGTGCTGCTGGTTATTCAGGGCTCGACAGTACCATCAAATACCCAAGTTGTCCTTGCCTTTCTGCTCTTTTATCCTCAGTGGGCATTGTTTTCTCCTTACGCTGCTTATAGTTCCAAGTATCATCTTATCCCCTTTGAAGGTCAAAGGGCAAAAAAAGTGAATGTCCCTGTCTTGGGACTCCTTTTGAGGAAAAGCTTCCTCAAAGCTTCACAGCAGGTGCCTCTTCACATCTCCGTAGCTAGAAGAGCATCATATCCCCGGTCCTAACCGTGTCACTTATGAGGGAAACAAGCCACCATTCCTGCCTTCACCTAAACAAGATTCAGCCCTGGGATGAGGAAGGGACAGAGCTTTTTCCCTGAAGGACAGAATTAGGGTTCTGTGAGCAAGGAAGAAAGGGAGATTGGCTCTGCTACAACATACTTGTCTTTCTCACAGTCCTTAGTAAAAATCAAAGTATGCCAAGCAGGGTGGTGAATAGAGAATGTAGGATACTCGTAAAGGCCATCTGCTGTGAGATTGTGAAGAGAAAGAATTTCTGGTGATTAACTTAAGGCTCAGTATTAAAATACCAAATATTTGGCATTTTGTCATTGAAGAGAAATACAGCATATATTCAAAGCATGTCTCTTATATCAAATACTAGAAACACTGAAAAGGATTTAAGAGCAAGTGAGAGTTTTGAGGAGCTAATAAATATTTGTTGAATAAATTAGTAAGTGAACGAGCGTAGCTGATTTCCTTTTATTTTTTTTTCCCACCAGCATGTTCAAGAATAGCAAACAATGGGTCGTTTTTTTCCCATGGGTAATAGTATAGAATAAGGATGAGTAGCCAGGTTTCAATCAACTTTGGGTTGAATCCTTGCTTTGTAACTTAGCTGCTGTGGGACCTTGGGCAAAGTTACTTTTTTTCTCCTGAAAATTAGTTTCTTCATTTGCAAACCGAGGATAATAGTAGCCTATGTCCTAGGGTTGTTGTAAGTACTTAGAACAGAGCCAACACTAAATAAATAAGAGCTCTTATTATTATATCTTATTATACTAGGGTTAAAAAGATACAGAACAAGTTAGGAATCCTACACTTACCCATTTCATCACTTGGTAACTGAGAAAATGTCCAACAATCAATTTTCAGATAATCAGATGGGTAGGTGCTGAAGTGAAAAGGAGAAATCCAAGACCTAGATATATTTTAGGCCTGGGGAATGAAGGGCTTGGTGAAATGGAAAGGAAGAAAAACATGGACATTATCTGTGTGCGTAGCTTCTAAACTTAGCCTCAAAGCAAGAATCTGATTCTTCTCTCCTTTGTTTACCTGGTGTCTGCAGAGGCCATTATGTCTTTTGAGCCCATTAAATGCCTGTAGTTTAGCCTGCTGCTGAGTATATAATAGGAGTGGAAGAACAGGAAAATTTAAAAAAGGTCCAGCAAGAAGGAGAAGAGAGGGTGAACTGAGAATTTTGTTTCTGTACGTCATGCCTTACAACATGGTGCTATTGAGAGTTGGTGAGGAATGACTTTCAAGGTGACAGTGACTCAATTTAATGTTTACATCAATATCTAGTTTCCCATGTGCTGATTACAGTTTTTTAAAAAAATAGTTAACATTTGTCTTCATTGTCAAATAATAACCTTATCAATTTGCTGAATTTTTTTTTAAAAGATTTGATCCACTTGAAGTTTTTGGTTATGAAAACTTATCTTTGAAGTAAGTATGCAACTATTAGTATCTCATTGTGGAGAGAATGTGTTTAACTATATGTATCGTAGTAAAGATGTGCCATATGGTTAAGACCTTGCTTACTTTAAAAAAATTAATTATTTACTCCTATGATAATGATAGAAGCTGAAAAGTTTATAGTGATGGATGCCCATAAAAATATTAATGCAGAATGATAGTAAGTCATGCATTTAACACCAGTTTGTTCCCTTTAGAAATTGCATTTATGTTTAACTGCACAACAGACTTCTCAGCTAAAGAGATCTATCTCTTTTCTTTTTCCCTCACTCCCTTCCTCCTCTCTTCCTTTCTTCCAGGACACAATTGAACTTGATATATTTCCTTTTGGGTATTTAGTCACCTAAATTCTGGAGTAGGTTACTGCAGTAAGATTTTTATTACAATGTAAAATAAGTGTAAATCTTCCCCCCCTAAAATTGTAATTATGGAGAAAAATAGTTTCCAATTACGTATCAGTTGAGTCTTTCTGGATTTTACTATGAATAGGATGTGATATCCTTCCCCACTTTTCAGTCCTTATGTTTTTAAAGCATTCACTTTTTTTTTTTTTTTTTTTTTACTTTGTTTAGTATTTTAAAGTTTTAACTTGTATTTTAAAAGCTAGATCTGGGGGCACCGGGAGGCTTAGTCAGTTGAGTGTCTGACTCTTGGTTTTGGCTCAGGTCATGATCTCAGGGTTATGAGATTAAGCCCTGCATGGGGCTCCACACTGGAGGTGGAGCCTGCTTAAGATTCTCTCTCTCCCTCTCCCCCTCCCCGCCACTCGCTCTCTCTCTCTTAAAAAAAAGATTCTCCCCCGCCCACACTCACATTCTCTCTTTCTCAAAAAAAAAAAAGAAAAAGAAGCCAGACCTGTCCGTACTGGTACACATGTTACGTGCCAGGCATATGCTAGTCATTGAAGATGCAAATATGAATAAGACTCAGGTGCTGATTTCTGGTAGTAGTTCTGGGACATGCCAGCAAACCATTTAATACAGTGTGATTATATTGAAAAGAAGTGTCTAGAAGGTACAGAGAGGGCACAAAAGAGATGCCATTTGAGCTGAGTCTTGGACAATGAGTAGGAATTCACTGGCAGCCCAAAGGGAGGAGGGCATTTCTGGTAGAGAAAAACGTCTGCACAGGTGCCGATCTGTGAAAGAGCATGACATGTTCAGGCACTCATAGGGCCTCTGGTGTGACTGGAGCCTTGGATTCTAACACACTAGAATCACCTAAGGACCTTTTAAAAATTTTCATACCCAGGTCACAAATGTCTGGGGGTTGGAGCCAAGCATTATGTAGCTTCCCAGATGATTTCACTGTGCGTCAATGCGCACTGCTTTAACTTAATAGGCATTCTGTTCTAATGACCTTAATATGTATATTGTCTAGTATCTCGAGGGTTGTAGATTCAAAATGTAGATTTTAACAAATATTTAATAAAAAGCGTGATTTGATTTGCTTTGCAAAGGGGTAAACTCAAAGCTTTAAAACTTTTTTTTTTTTTAAGGAAGAGAAAATGATTGTTTTAAATAGATGGAAACTGTAATGGGATATTTTTGGGTCGAGAATGACTTTCATGCATGACTACTGTCACTATATCTGTAGTCTGTCTGTCATGTACTCATTGTGGGTCTCAAACCCTGTGCTTGTCTCCAAAGCAGGTTGGTAAGTGAATCGTGTCTAGAAATTAGAACGCCATGGCTCCTACTTTAGATCTAGTGAGAAACATATGTAGGAGAATGATACAGTCTTATTTGATAATTTTAAATCATGTGAAACTAGAAATTCTTTTTAGTTTAGTTACAATCTGATATCCAGTGAAGTTATCCTATGGAATTACTGGCAGAGCTATTTAAATATATTTAGAATTTGTTTTATGTGAAACAGCAATTTTATACATATTTTATATGTACATGTATATGTATGTGTATATATATTTGTATGTATATATTTATAGTTATCTCTGTATATATTTGAAAAAGGAACAGTGGAAAGATAATCCAAAAGCTAATAAAAGTGGTTACCTTTAAAGGGAAGAAATCAGGGGAGAGGGGACAAGGATGGACAATTTCTCCAATATAATTTGTATTACACTTTTGACCTTGGAACAATTGAAATATCTTACAAAATTAAAAATCACCATTTAATTAAAAAAAAAAGCAATTGCTAAAAATTGAAAACAAATGAATCAATCTAGTAGTATATCAAATTGGCTTCGTAACCAGGTATTGAAAATAATTATTTCTAGTGACTTTAAAAATACAGTATTGTGATTGTCCATAACCTAATGACATATGTCTGATAAACAAAAAGAAGTGCAAAGAAGTTTTAAAATGCATTCAGAAAGATCAGTATTGTTATTTTGAAACTCTTATATTATAGAAAGACAGTTATCATGTGGTTTCACTCATATGTGGACTATAAGAAACAGCGTAGAGGATCATAGGGGAAGGGAGGGAAAACTGAATGGGAAGTAATCAGACAGGGACAAACCATGAAAGACTCTTGACTCTAGGAAACAAACTGAGGGTTGCTGGAGGGGAGTTGGTTGGGGGATGGCGTATTTGGGTGATGAGTATTAAGAAGGGCATGACATGATGTGATGAGCACTGGGTGTTTTATGCAACTGATGAATTATAGAACTCTACATCTGAAACTAATGATGTACTATATGTTGGCTAACTGAATTTAAATAAACGAAACTCTCATATTGTAGGTTAAAGCAGAGCAGTAATTATGTTATCAGAAACCAAAAATTTTTATCTAAGAGAAAAGTGATGAGAATAAAGAAGTTAAAAAGAGACATTTAATTTTATTGGATGAGAAATATCTGTACATTAAAAAAAAAACAAAACAAAACAAACAACAACAAAGAAATATCTGTACAGACTCATGATTTATTTTTCTCTGTTTAAAAAAGTACATGTGTCCTGGTTCTTTGGACTATAAAGACCAAAAAGTAATGATAACTCAGTCACAGTAAATATCCCTAGTGTCCAGATTACTGCCTCTAAATACCATTTCCCACTAGAAGGAACTGGGATTTTTGGAGAGATAGTTGATTCCAGGACTGAGAGGAAACATACAAGATGAATCCAAGACATCTTCTTGTGTCAGAAAACTATGAAAGGCCACTGGGATCACATCAAAAGTTTAGAAGAGACAATGTGTAGAGAGACCATACACTTATATGTATATTTCCACCCATTACATGAGTTGTAATCATTAAGAAACAACTGGTCACCACTAAGGATTACTAGGACAGTGGACTCATTCTGAAAATTGGTAAGATAAAGAATCAAGGCACTTACCCTGCCTTTCTTGTATAAATTTTATTGTGTAATAATCAGAAGCTTGATGTGGAAAATTTCTCATTAACAGAATTCTGGCTAATAAATGCAGAAGGAATAGCATAATTAGAAAGTCACCATTGAGTATCCCCAAATGAAGTAACAACTGTAGGCAAAGGTTATCCATGGATGCTAAAACATTAATTTAACATTGATACATCTTCTGAATAGTTTTAGGATCACTAAAAGTGGGTCAACCAACAATTATACACCTAATACAATAGGAAGCTAAAAAAAAGATTGAACTGAATGTAATCAAGCCTCTAGACCTAACTTCCAACTTAAAGGAATGGGAAGGGTCGAGGAAAATGGTAACACCACGAGGAAACAGCCAAATCCAGAGTATAGAAGATTCTTCAGGACCATTAACTTTGTGTCTTCAACAATTATAAATACCATGGGAAGGGTGGATGGGAAGAGCAAGGTGGGAGAGGAGGACTTTCCTAGATTAGATCTAAGAGACAACAACTAAATGTAAAATGTGGATTTTGTTTGGTTTCTGGTTCAAATAAACCAACTGTAAAAAGACATTTTTGAGACAGGAAAATAAGAATGTGGACTGAGTTTTGGATGATATTCATCTTTTTAGGTGAATATAGCCTTGTGCTTTTATAAGAAAGGAAAACATCCTTATCTGCTTAATTAATTATGAGTGAAGTGGTTTGATGTTATTTTTTTTAAATTTTATTTATTTGACAGAGAGAGGCACACTGAGAGAGGGAACACAAGCAGGGGGAGTGGGAGAGGGAGGAGCAGGCTTCCCGCGGAGCAGGGAGCCTGATGCAGGGCTTGATCCCAGGACCCTGGGATCATGACCTGAGCTGAAGGCAGACACTTAAGGACTGAGCCACCCAGGCGCCCCAGAAGTGGTCTGATGTTAAAATACTCCCGCAGTCCGTCGGTAACGGGACAGGTGAAACAAGGTGGCAAAATGTTGATAATTATGGAAAGTAGGTGATGGATACCTGGGGATTTATTATGATATTTCTTCTTTTATGTGCATTTTAAAATTTCTATAATGATAAATTAAAAAAAAACTTGTTTCACATTACAAGAAATATGTAGCCTTTTCTAATCGCTCAGTGATTAAAAGTCAGGGTCCCTTTCCTTTGTATTGATACGGACAAGTATGAGCATTCTGAACATAGTTTTTATTTGAGGATTTTTAATTAAATAGACCAACTTAAAAAGGGCACTGCTATACAGTAGATTAAAAATGAGCTCTTTGGGAATTGGTTTCAGTAATAAAATTTGTCCTCTCAAATGGTGGTTTTGATAAGGTTCAGATTTCATAAAGCAGCACAAAATATTGTTCAGGGTTTTTTTTTTTCTTTTTGCAGTTTCTCAATTAATTTTCTTCACCACTGCCAAGAGTAATTACATAAGATAGGCCTTTAGAGGACCCTGCTTTTAAAGCATAATTGCGTACCCCTCTTCTTTTTT